>NC_138203.1:209463558-210086058 GCF_964194415.1 Vipera berus | reverse complement strand
TAATAATAATAATAATAATAATAATAATAATAATAATAATAAGTTGGAAGGGGTCTTGGAGGTCATCTAGTCCAACCCCCTGTTTTAATCAGCTATGTGACGCTCCAGCTTCTTACATGTGCAACTTGGGCTACTAATCTTGCATGTATATGAGTGCATGTGGCACACTCAGGTGTGTTCCTCAGACATTGCCTGTTAAGGTGTATTTTCGCAACTATTCTGAAATTAGATGCAACAGACCCCTCCTAAAAAAAACAGCTATGAAAATCAGCCTTTCCAAAACTGCTTTGTGTGCAAATGTGTTGAAATAAGAATTCACATCCAGCTAGTGGTTTACACTACTATTTCAGCACTACTGGACAACTTAATATAAATATGGTTCTCTATGGTTTGGGACCATAATACTGCAATACACACTGAATGCTTCTTGATGTAATTTCAATTCCTGCTGTTTGCACCATGCTTTCATCATCTTCTGCTATCAGTCAGTCAATCTTGATTTTGATCAATAAACAAGATCATCATTTGCTGTTTTTTGTAATAAAATGAACAGGTCCAAATCAAATTAAATGACTATATAATCTGCATTGAGCCAGCTATTAATAGTATCTAGAAGTTTAGTAGTATCTCCAAGAGAGCATAATATAAAGGTTACACTGTGTGAGAATCTTTTAGATTTTCATTTGGCTAAAGTAAAAGTGAAGGAAGTGATATTTCTCTAATACAAAAGAATTCTGGCCAGGTCTTACCTATACATTTAATAGATTCCAAATATTATTAAAATAAAAATCTTGGTAAAAAGAGTTCTTAGACCTATGCTTCAAATCATCCTAATAATTCCTAGATGGCATATAGATATACAGTAGATACAGATACATTTAATGATCTAGTAGTCATCTGGATTTTTTCAGCCCTGCTCTGGGAATCCTTCTGTAGGGTTAGGAAGAAATCTTACTGAAGAATGAGCAACTGGAAGCTATAGAACTTACTTTTAAACGAGCAGGTATAGAATTATCTGTAAATTTCATGCATGCAGCCTGATCAGTCCTTAATCTAGAACTGTAGCTTGTGATGACATAGAAGTTGGGGATCAGAAGAATGTTTCAACAATAGGCATTTCCCAGGATAGTTTGAGAAAAATGGCACTGACCAAACAATCCAAACACAGTTAAAGATGTTGCAATGATGGATGTAGTCAGGGAAGTTTGTAATATTCAGCCACTCTTTTTAAAGTTCTGGTTTCATCTAGGATGCTATAGACCAGTTTTCACATATTTTGACTTGTATGGTTTCTCATGGTTCCAATTTGAAATTAAGTCTACAGATGTTAACACACCAACTTGGGTACAATTCGTACTTAAAGATTATACTATGCTGGGACATTATAGTATTTAATATAAACTAGTTAGAAATGTGAGATGGACCTGAAATCAATAATCACCGATGTACATAGATTCTGCCCAAATGATCTATCACATCTGGGGAATCATTTGTAAAATGGATGCCTTACATGTAACATTATGATCCGATTGACTTCAATGGTTAAATTTATACTGACTTAGATGGAACAGTCAGTTCAAAATAAGATGCAATTCTTGGATATTTCCAGATAGCAGAATAGATGCCAGAAGTTGTCTGAAGAGTATATAGCATTAAATAAACAGTTAAAATGACCACAAATAACAAACATAATGAGACAGAAACTGAGGCCAAATGTATATAAAAAAGCACCATTAGATCCAATGGAAAAGCAAAATGTTCTCTCCTGGTTGCTTCTATTGAACTGGAAAGTAAATCAAGAACAAATATTTCTAACTTATTCTTTTATCCCACTCTATTGACATATCAGAAGGACATTTTGAAAAAGTAGATGAAATCAACATTAGCATTTCTCTCTCTCTCTCTCTCCCTCTTTCTGTGGCTGTGTATACTATGTGTATTTGCATCTTTAAAGAAAAAAAGAAAATATTTTAATATACATTTATGTTGAAAATGAACATTGCAAATCCCATCTGGCTATGTTGTTCTTTAGTAAATCTCCAGGCTCATTATCAATAACTTATTTTTTTTTCTGGCAGTTCTTGTCCTTCCTCCTCCAAGTATCTTGGTTGTAGTGAGAAAATCTAAACATATTTGTTATTTTATTATATTTTGTGGATAATAGCATGGGATATGTTTTGTGTAGCTAAAGTGCTGGTGGATCCCTGTAATCTTACCTTCTACCTAATCACCTCTACAGACCTTTTCTCTGCTTAGCTATTGTCTTTTCGGTCTTGGTGGCTGGTGGATCCTTGTAATCCTTTCTTTTGCTGAGCCACTTGCATTTTGTATGCAATGTTTGTGGATGCTACATTCTTTCTACAAGTTTACAGCCAACATACCATCTTTAGCAACATCTGGATCCGGTATATGTTATTAATTAGGTTCTATCAGTGGCTAATGGAGATAATTATCCTTTCATCCATTTGTCGTCTACCTAGCAGGAAAACACTTAGCTTTTCCATTTAGTTGTCCTTTATAGATTTGTATTTCTTTGCTCAGTCATGCACATACCTAAATATTTTTACTACTAGAATCTCTCTAACCAAAGAAGACCTATAATAGATATTACATGATAGGCATGCACACCAGAAAACAATACATTATTTCAAAATAATGCCCCATTAAGCAGTAGCCAGGTTGTCACAAATTACTTTTGGTCTTACAATTTGGGCCCATTTAGCAAAGAAACAAACTATAGGAGTGAGGCTACAGCACTCAGGGATCCTGGAAGTCCTATGTATCACTATTTAGAAGCAGTCTGGCAGTTAACTTTCCTGCTCCTAATTCCTTTTTATTTTCCTTCCTCCCCCAGTTTTATTAGCTATAATAAATTTAGCAGCATGTTTATGGATGCATCAACTGCTGAGGATGAAGGGAAAGAAGCCACACATTCAATCTACCTACCTCAGTGGTGAACCTTTTGGCGTTGCAATGCCATAGCCTTTGGAATCCAAGTTACCTCCCACCTTCATGGTGTCACATGGTTTTCTCTGTTCAATGTACTCATTCATGGTAGATTCTAGCAGGTAGGCATACTTCCCTTTGGATCTCCTCACACGCTTCATCCCCTCTTCTGTTGTCGGCACGAAAACAGAGGGCTCAGCTGACTTCATGTACGTCCACATCTTCTCAAAAACCGCTATTTTAGATCTCTGTCCAGAATAGCATAAATCCGCTGCTCTTAGCATGCGTTAATACACAGAGCAGAGATTCATACACCAAGGAAGACACAAATTTGTTGGGCTGTGTGTGCCTACACAGTGCACAGCTAAAGAAAGGATATTACTCAAATTAGGGGCTGGTTTATAGAGGCGAACAGAGAAATGGATGGATTGCATGAATTGGTGCCATTCATCGGCACATTTTATGGAATAAAAATTACCTCAAGCAGAAGGGAGACAGAAGAAAAAATAATTAAAAACGTAAAAGCTTTTGAGAAAGCCAGATTCTAGGAATTATGTTGGAAGTGGTAGCACATTTGCTAAATTCTAATCCTAAGGAGGAAATGTAATTTACTGGCAAAACTGAAAGCATGTAAAACTAGGTGTTTCAATTTGAATTCCTCAAATCTCTGGTGTTTAAAGGATATTTGGGATAGGGAAGACTTCTGGAAAACAACTGCTACTTGGAATAGACAACACTCAAAAAGTCTGACTCCATATTAGTCAAACTCATGGGATTGAGGATAAAAGTAACAGAACTGTATTGCAGTCCACAAATTTGAGCAGGAAGACTGAAGAAAACATTAGAGAGAAGTGAGAGACAGAAGACACTAGACCACAGAAAGAAAGTGTACTTTTGGTAGCTTGATATGCAAGCCACTGTTGAATAACTTAAATATATTTGCATATTGTAAATGGTGCCATTAAATTATAGAGCTAACTAAGTATTTATTATTCTCTAAACCTGAGCTACAAGTCACAGGGTAATTACCTTTGATGCTGCTAAGTGTAATTACTCAGTAATCTGTGGAAGCATATAATTACTCCATGTTTCAAGGGTATTTATGGTATCTGGCAGATGGGCTATATTTCCTGGGCTAGCATGAGTCTTGCTTTGTACATGAAAATCAGAACTAATTTCTCTTACCCGAAAGAATTCTTTAGTAGAACCACCATCCAAAGTCCCGTAAGCTATCTCTGTTTGCTTGGCCAAGTCTTCTGCACTCTCTATGGGAGACACCATTCTCTCTACTGTTAAAAATGCAGCTAAATTGGCTGTGTAAGATGAAATGATGATCAAAGTAAAAAACCACCAAACTCCACCAACTATGCGTCCAGACAGGGATCTACCGAAAAAAAGAAAATAAGAGAAAATAAAGTAAGACAGGTATTATGTAGACTGTTTCCACAGAAGTACTAATGGAATAATTACTTTATTATACTGTTACTGTATTTTCTATTTTAATCCTGTTTTAAGATGGGAATGACAGCCATTTACAGTCCTTTCGGATTGCAACCTGTAAAACTCGGGGAATGAATGAATTCTTGGTAAGCAGCATTCACAATTATCTCTTGGCCTAAATGAGGGTGAAGAATTAGCTAGGTCTACATTGACACCTGCCAATTAGCTCCACTAATAACTTAATCTCTATACATCACTATTATCAATTACCTACTAGGGCACCATTAATACAGCATGGAAGAAATACATTGATAGAAGAAAAACTGAAGTTTTTTTTTAAAAAAATCTAACTGACATCTACTGTATCTCCATCACCCTCAATTTGCCAATTTGTCATAAAATGTAAAAAATCATCATAAGAAAAATGAAACAATGGAAGAACAGAATGAGATTTTTGTTATCACAATATGATAAAAAAGGAAGACCATTTGCACTGACCAGCATGAAAGTCTTGCCTCTGTGTTGCAGAAAAAATGAGATACGTAATATCACATATATATATGCTTATGAACATTAATTTAATAAATGAAATTTAGTTAGTACATTGATACTGTTTCTTTGTCTAGTGCAATAGATATGGTTAATATAAGTAAAATTAGAGAGAACAGGAATTAAAGTACTGAATTTCTTTGTAAAACTGAAGTGAGACTGTATTATCTATGTGTGTGGCAAGAAAAATATATATCTCTAGGCCTTCAGCTCAGCCCATTTCAAAATTAGTAGCAGGACAGCTTTATAGTAAAAAGAATGTTCTTTTTTTCCACAAGAACCACAGCAGTGGCATTTCAACTTCCTTGCTTTGTGATGGAAATCTTACACATTAAAGAAAGTAACTGTCTATAGTTCCATAGGTTTGTTGTGAAGAATCCTATATATTTTAACAATTGGGGAAGATCACATCTTATTCTAGCTGCTTCATCTGGCAAAAAGTACACATTACAGAAACTAGCAAGAGAAAGGGATGGTGTGACCCAGCTATTATGTTGATTATCTCTAGGGCAAAATGAAGGACAAATACTGTGTTTAAAGAGCCCAGCAAATCAAAATCATTTCATCCATAAGTCCCTCTCATTTTTTTTCCACTGCATGCTTCAGCTTTGTTGGGCTAACAAACATACAATTGTTTGTAAAAGTGGTCCATCAGTATTTATCTATCTCTACGTTCTGCTTCAGTTTATTTAAAAGAATTCCTGCAACTATTTTTAAATAGTTGGAAAATGAGTTCCTAGTGATGTGTAGAGTCATTTATGATGTCTTTTAAAAAACTAAAGTCCTATTAAATTCAGTAAAACTTACTTCATGGAGAATGCTATATTCTAGTCCTAATGATATATCCTATCCAGTATTGTGAATTATAGGCCTGCTTTTTTTAGAATTTGCTCTGGAAGATAAAAGGATACAATTCAAATAGTATATATCTTTCTAACATGTGGTATTTATATGTCTCAAGGTGTTGATCTACTTTGAGAGAGCTTTTACTCATTGCAGCATTCAATATTATTGATATTACCTTGCTTTAAATTCCATTCAGAAGTGACCTATGGAAGAGATATATATTTGATGTACGTATATTTCCAGGGGCGTATATATATGAATAAATCTGCAAGATTTAGGAGCCACTACAGCACTTAAACATGGTGTAAAAATGCCCTGGAAATATCTTCTTCTTCTTCTTTTGCCATATCCCCATAAGAGTACCTTAATCTCCTTTCTGGTACATGAATGAGAAAGGCTTAAGTCATTCTTAGGTGTATTGGTATTTGTCTTTTCCCCTGAAACTGTTAGTGTCTAATGACATCTACAACTTGGTAAATAAAATTGGTTATGCTTTGTTATACGTAACTTGGGAGGAGAGTCCAGTGACAGAAGGGACTGGGAAGAGTCAAGAGAGGGATCAGCAATAAGGGGAGAAAATTTCATGCTGGGATAATTTATCCCAACACAGAGAAGGGGAAAGATTCTTAGTTTGATCTGAAAAGGGGGAAATGAAATCCATCTTTCTCACTACAAGTGTAAATACCATCATCTTTGAATTTCTAGAAAAATATATAAGATTTAGAAAAAATAATTCTTTAACAAATGTCTGACATTTGCAGATAATATTCCTAGTGTTACTCTGTGGAAATATGAGACTAAAATAGGGTCCGATACTTTGTAGTTCAAACAGTTTGTGGGCCTCTAGCCCTTATCTTTTCTTTTTGTATAAATCATGTCATCAGGTTAAGGAACAACATGATTTATTTGTCAAATGCAAAGTTGTTATTGTTAACCTGCTGCTTTTTCCCCTGAAAAAATATTATTGGGAAAGAATGAAAGGAATATTAGTGGAACAGATGAAGCAGGTACAAATGAAGATTATCATTATCTGGTCCCCTTAAAAATTAAATTAACAAGTCAGGAGAATTCGTCAATGTGAAGTCTGAGAGAATATAACAGCAAGGTAGCTATTTTCTATTCTTCAGATTTGTGAAAGAAGTGAAAATAGAATAGTGTAGCGCCAGGGTGAAACTCCGACTGGTAAACCCACTCCTGTTACAATATTGAGTCTTTCTACCTTACCAACTGTGCAAATTATATGCTGCCTTTGTAATTTTTAAATGGCTGGCATTTTGTGCCCAGAGCTGAGGTTCTTAGGACTTTTTTGGTATTTAATCTTCTATACTTTCCCAGCCTGCAAGAATAATTCAATTGCCAAGAATAAACAAAACCTCAAATCACTCTTTCAGGAAGAGTGTTACAATTCAGTTCTGTAATTTAATGGAGGTCAGGTTATAAAGTCAGGGTAACTTGAACAGCAGAAGAGAGCAGTTCCAGACCTCAGTGGCCTGCCCTACACAATAACCCCTTTCTAAGGCAAAACACAGAATCTCTTTTCACTGTCGTCCAAGAAAAAGAGTCTGTTTTTTTGTAACATTTCAACAGATCATCAGATAGATACTAAAGTATCAAAATATTCTGGAGTTGGCTGATTGCTCATAGTCTTTCCCAAAAACAATGGAAAAGAGAATATAGGAAGTCTTTGATTTAGGATCATTCATTTAACAAATGTTTGAAGTTATGATGTTGCTAAAAAAAGTAACGTATGACCCATTCTCACATTTGCAATCATTGGAGTATCCCTCATGGTTACATGATTAAGATTTGGGTGTTTGGCAATTTGCATGTATTTACAACAGTTGCAGTATCCTAGGGTCATGTTATCACCATGTGCAACTTCCCCAGGGGACTTCTGACAGATAAAGTCAATGGGTAAAGCCCTATTTGTTTAATGGCCATGTAATTAGTTTAATGACTGTGATTTGCTTAATAATTGTGGCACAAAGGACATAAACCTGGTTGTGACTCCCTTAACAACCACATTCTTAGCGATGGAAGTTCCAGTCCGAATTGTAATCATAAGTTGAGGACTACCCCTTCCACAAAACAAGTGGATATTTGCTTTTCTTAATTTGGGTCCTTGGAATATATTAGGACTGCAATTCCCAGAGTTCCTGCCACTGAGGCTGTGCTTTAGAATTTTGGGAATGGAAATCCCAATGAATATAAATGTGCCAAGTTGTTCTCAATCCAATAAATATCTGGTCCTCCCAAACTTGCAAAAAACATAGATGAGACAAGCAAATGCAACAGTATGACTCCCCATTCATAAATGGCAAATGGAGCAATCACCTTAATTAAAGAGGTATTTCGTCTAACAGGGATTGTAGATGAGTTGCAATTTTCTTTTTAAAAAGGTGACTACTGTATATTGTTTTATCCTTTGATATATTATATGCCTGAATCACATCCAAATATACCACATACAAACCTGCATAATTGGACTTTATATCTAACTTGAAAATTAATGACATTTCTTAATGCCCAAGCCATTAAACTACTTATGGAAAAGTATTTGGGGAGGATACCAGGTTGGTTATTGTTGTGGGAAAAATGTCCACTTAAATAAGGAACCAAAGTGTTTGGAGATAGATGGAACAAAATATACTTTACTGTGTTGCACAACTGCAGTGATTACTGAGCTCCTGGCAGAAAGAATCCAAAAGAACCCTGAGGATATAGATTCCCACCCACCCGTTGACCCCTGCTATTCACTTAGAAGAACTTATAACACACTACATATAAGAATAACTACCTAATATTGACTGTCTTCATGCTCGCTGTTAAGGCCACTTTAACTGGCAAACTGTGTTTGTATGCTACCTCCGGCTGCAATTTATAGAGCTTTTCTTTCTTTCTAAAGCTGGGATGGCTCAAACTGGTTCAGCTGCTATTAACTTGATCCCACACTTCAGATCTCAGAGACAGCTTAATTCCTTAGTCCCCGTGGATCTGTTACAGAGGGATTATGTGGTTTGTTCTATTGAACTGTCATTTCTGAGGAGAAGAGAAATGGATATATGGGTATAAAAGCTTGAATAGACACATGATCAACTACTCCCATCCTTACCCTATTTATAGTTGAATAATTGTAACTTAAACATAAGCCCCCCTTCATGGATTACTGCCTTGTCGTGGCGAAGGGGCTTGCGTAATTCAATGAAGCTATGAGCTATGCCGTGCAGGGCCACCCAAGACGGACAGGTCATAGCAGAGAGTTCTGACAAAACGTGATCCACTGGAGAAGGAAATGGCAACCCACTCCAGTATCTTTGCCATGAAAACCCTATGGACAGTACCAAAAGGCAAAACGATATGACGCTGGAAGATGAGCCCCTCAGGTCGGAAGGCGTCCAATATGCTACTGGGGAAGAGCAGAGGGCTAGTACTAGTAGCGCCAGAAAGAATGAAGCGACTGGGCCAAAGCCGAAAGGACGCTCAGCTGTGGATATGTCTGGTGGTGAAAGGAAAGTCCGATGCTGTAAAGATTTTTTCTCCATAGGAACCTGGAATGTAAGATCCATGAATCAAGGCAAGCTGGACGTGGTCAAACAAGAGATGACAAGACTGAACATCGACATCTTAGGTATCAGCGAACTAAAATGGACAGGAATGGGTGAATTTAATTCAGGTGACCATCAGGTATACTACTGCGGGCAAGAATCCCTCAGAAGAAATGGAGTAGCCTTCATAGTCAATAAAAGAGTAGGAAAAGCAATACTGGGATACAATCCTCAAAATGACAGAATGATCTCAGTTCGAATCCAAGGCAAACCATTCAATATCACAGTAGTCCAAGTCTATGCTCCAACCACCGGTGCTGAAGAGGATGAAATTGACCGGTTCTATGAAGCCCTACAGCACCTTATAGAACTAACACCAAAAACTGATGTCCTTATCATCATGGGGGACTGGAATGCTAAAGTAGGAAGCCAAAAGATAACCGGAATAACAGGCAAGTTTGGCCTTGGAGTACAAAATGAAGCAGGGCACAGGCTGATAGAATTTTGTCAAGAGAATACGATGGTCATAGCAAACACTCTTTTCCAACAACCCAAGAGACGGCTCTACACATGGACATCACCAGACGGTCAACACAGAAATCAGATTGACTATATGCTCTGCAGCCAAAGATGGAGAAGCTCTATACAGTCAGTAAAAACAAGACCAGGAGCTGACTGTGGCTCAGACCATGAGCTTCTCGTTGCAAAGTTTAGGCTTAAACTGAAGAAAGTAGGGAAAAGCACCAGGCCAATCAGGTATGAATTAAATCATATCCCCATTGAATATACAGTAGAGGTGATAAATAGATTTAAGGAATTAGATCTGATAGACAGGATGCCTGAAGAACTATGGACAGAGGTTCGCAACATTGTACAAGAGGTAGCAACCAAAACCATCCCAAAGAAAAAGAAATGCAAGAAAGCAAAATGGCTGTCTGAGGAAGCTTTGCAAATAGCTGAGGAAAGGAGGGAAGCAAAAGGCAAGAGAGAAAAAGAAAGATACGCCCAATTGAATGCAGAATTCCAGAGAATAGCTAGAAGAGATAAGAATGCCTTCTTAAATGAACAGTGCAAAGAAATAGAAGAAAACAATAGAATAGGGAGGACCAGAGATCTTTTCAAGAAAATTGGGGAGATGAAGGGAACGTTCAATGCAAAAATGGGCATGATAAAGGACCAAAATGGCAGGGACCTAACAGAGGCAGAAGAGATTAAGAAGAGATGGCAAAATTACACAGAAGAATTATACAAGAATGAGCTTAATGTCCCTGATAATCACAATGAGGTCACTGACCTCGAGCCAGACATCCTAGAATGTGAAGTGAAGTGGGCCTTAGAAAAGCTGAGCAACAACAAAGCTAGTGGAGGTGACAGTATTCCAGCTGAGCTATTCAAAATCTTAAAAGACGATGCAGTAAAAGTGCTACACTCAATTTGCCAGCAAATTTGGAAAACTCAACAGTGGCCACAGGATTGGAAAAGATCAGTTTACATTCCAATTCCAAAGAAAGGCAGTGCCAAAGAATGTTCAAACTATCGCACCATTGCACTCATTTCTCATGCTAGTAAAGTTATGCTTAAAATCCTACAAGCTAGACTCCAGCAGTATGTGGATAGAGAACTACCAGAAGTACAGGCAGGATTTCGAAGAGGCAGAGGAACTAGAGATCAAATAGCCAACATACGCTGGATCATGGAGAAAGCTAGAGAGTTCCAGAAAAACATCTACTTCTGCTTCATTGACTATGCTAAAGCCTTTGATTGTGTGGATCATAACAAACTCTGGCAAGTTCTTAAAGAGATGGGAGTACCAGAACATCTTATTTGTCTCTTGAGAAACCTATATGCGGGCCAAGAAGCAACAGTGAGAACTGGACACGGAACCACTGATTGGTTCAAAATTGGGAAAGGAGTCCGGCAAGGCTGTATACTGTCGCCTTGCCTATTTAACTTATATGCAGAGCACATCATGAGAAAGGCAGGGCTAGATGAATCAAAAGTTGGAATTAAGATTGCTGGAAGAAATATCAACAACCTAAGATATGCAGATGATACCACTCTAATGGCAGAAAGTGAAGAAGAACTGAAGAGTCTCTTGTTGCGAGTGAAGAAGGAGAGTGCAAAAGTTGGGTTGAAACTAAACATTAAGAAAACCAAGATCATGGCATCCGGCCCTCTCAATTCCTGGCAAATAGATGGGGAAGAAATGGAGGTAGTGACAGATTTTATTTTCCTGGGCTCCAAGATCACTGCAGATGGGGACTGTAGTCAAGAAATTAAAAGACGCTTGCTCCTCGGGAGGAAAGCCATGGCAAATCTAGACAGCACACTAAAAAGCAGAGACATCACCCTGTCAACAAAAGTGCGTATAGTCAAGGCTATGGTCTTCCCAGTTGCAATGTATGGCAGTGAAAGTTGGACCATAAGAAAGGCTGAGCGCAAAAGAATTGAGGCCTTTGAACTCTGGTGCTGGAGAAGACTCCTGCGAGTCCCTTGGACTGCAAGGCGATCAAACCGGTCAGTCCTAGAGGAGATCAACCCTGACTGCTCTTTAGAAGGCCAGATCCTGAAGCTAAAACTCAAATACTTTGGCCACCTAATGAGGAGGAAGGACTCACTGGAGAAGAGCCTAATGCTGGGAAAGATTGAGGGCAATAGAAGAAGGGGACGACAGAGAATGAGGTGGCTGGATGGAGTCACTGAAGCAGTAGGCGTGAGCTTAAATGGACTCCAGAAGATGGTAGAGGACAGGAAAGCCTGGAGGAACATTGTCCATAGGGTCGCGATGGGTCGGACACGACTTCGCAACTAACAACAACAAAAACATAAGCCACCTTCAGATACTGTACAACAGTCATTCCAATACATTGTACATGTAGTTTTCCAGAATTCCTGGTGAACTAGTTGAAATTCTAGGAAATTTATCTCATTTTTTGCAAAAGCTGTCAGGGTCAGGAAAACTGATGAAGATGAATATTATTTATTTATTTATTTATTTATTATTTAGACTTATGTACCGCCCTTCTCCCATAGGACCCAGGGCGGTTCACAAGGCGATTAAAACAATATAACAATACAAAAGTTAATAACAAATTAAAATAAATTAAATTATTCTTGATTAAAATCTAAAACCCTTAACTCTAATTAAAAAACCCAATTACAATAGGTTAAAAATTAAAAGTTCTCAGTCCTGGCCGGAAAGCTCAAAGAGCCAGGTCTTCAGGTCCCGGCGGAACAAACGAAAATCTGGGGCAGTCCTGAGCTCTACGGGCAACTGGTTCCACAGGGCAGGCGCACCCACAGAGAAGGCCCTCCCCCTGGGTGTCACCCTCCGGCAATCCTTTGTCGGCGGCACCCTGAGAAGGCCCTCCCTGTGGGAGCGCACAGGACGAAGGGACCTTGATGCCGGCAGCAGGTGTTCCCTCAGATATCCCGGACCCAAGCCATTTTTATTAGCACTCAACAATATCAGGTAAACAGGAAACCAGGTAATTTTTTAGGATGGGTAGTATAAAAGACGAGATATTTCAGGAAAAGATATTCTGCAGGGATGAAGAACACACGAGAAGCTTAGGAAGGAGGAGAACTGGTGAAAATATGTTTCTGCGGCATTAATTTCTTGGTCTGCGCTACCTAGTGGGGTGACAGATTCTGTCTTCTTGTTCTTGTACAAATCCTTATTCTTTGTTGTATCCCAATGCTTCACAAGAGCAGAAGAAGCTCTTCTTTACATGGAACAGCCAGTTTGAAGGAGACTCTTGGTAGAGGTGTAGCGAAGTTTAGTTTGCATCCAAGAGATGGTCCTTAAGTCACAGTTTGTCTTTCTCCTCTATTAACGAATAGCTGACATTCACTCTTTTTGGAAACAAAAGGCTCAATATTTTAAGCTTCATGTAACATAATAGCAACAAGTAACATCTTTGTCATTAGGTCCCAGCTGGCTTCTTTCGTATGAGACCAACTGTAGGCATGAAGATATTGAGAATCTATAGTCGTTGTCATCATCATCATCATCATCATCATCATCACCATCACCATCACCATCAATAAATACCCTAGTCCATGTATCTCGAAGCTGATTTCAGCTATGGCAATATAATCAAAAGAGAAAATTTCCCCTGTTTACAGCACACTGATATTTTATTTGGAATATGATTTCACCCTTGACAAACTGATCATTTGTCTACCATCACTCATGGAACATTAAGTACATCCCTTTGTATTTAGGTATCATTATCTTCAGTTCTTTTAGCATTTCAGAATAGTTGTATCATAAAACTTGACATTTGGATATATGCCTCTGATCCAAAGGAAGGAGTATCTCCTTTTATTTGGCATCAGATCCATAGTAATTATAGATAGTAGATGTTCACAGAAGAGCTTAATGCTTTGAACGAGAATAAAAAAAAGACACCAAACCACCAAACCCTATTTTGAAAAAAATAATCAGATTGGACAGATGGGTCCCTATGTTAAATGACCTGGTATATTGTGAGATAGATACTATAAATGTTCCTATTTCTGTGCATTAGCAGCAATCTAGCCTCTGAATATTAGCAGATTATAATTCTGATACTCTTGCCAAGAAGAATGCTGATTTCTACATATCAAGTGACTCTTTAAAGGCAAAAAAAGCAAATTATATTGGTTTGTTGACAAACCTGTCCACCCGTTCTTTCTTAACTCTTTGGTAGATAATTAAAAAATTTTCTGTGGTTGTTGGAAGCACAAAACGTTGTTAGGGAAGAAAAAGAGTTGAAAGAGCTGCAGTTGAAATAAAAAATAGGTATATACAGAAACTATGCATTCTGGTTTGGGACTTCAAATATAATCTGATCTGTTAAGAGATACTCTAGATTATAGATGTAAAAAGCTTGTAACCGTAGATAGAAAGAAATTAAAGTTGATCCATGGTGGCATGAGCAATATTAGGTATGAAATCTAGCTGTTATTCATCCTTCTCCAGGAAAACTCCAATTTACTTTATTTTGTTAGTATGGGTTGATTGTTGTTTGCAAAGATTATTTTTCTTGGGTAGCATTTCCTGAATTGACTATTGTATTACCATCTTCAGATATTAGGAAAAGTAGGAAGCACACTAACTTCTAATCCTTCGTATTACATTGCTCTCCATGTGAAAAGTATCATTTGTAGAAGACATTTCAATGTGTGATGTTTGCTTCAGATAAAGCTAAGAAAGTTAGTTGCATATTATGTTGTAGCAAAAGTCTCTTTCCTAAGAGTTTAATCAAGTTACGTGTGAAAGGACTGTCATCTGTATTGTTCTGTCAAATGAGCCATTTCTATATTTATTCCCACTGTGTGAATTTTAATATTCCATCTGCAGGTTGTGTCTTTCTCTGCCTAGATCCAAAATTCTTGGCCAAATAATCATCTCACTTTCATTGTCATATCTAATTATAGTTATTTTCATTTTTTTATTTTTACATTTCCTGATGTAGCTGCTGCTGATGAAAGTACCAGGAGAAAACTACCTTTTCTCAAAGTGTGCTGGGTCTCATGGACAGGCTTTTTTCCTTTAATGCAGGGGTGTCAAACTCAATTTCATTGAGGGCCGCATCAGCATTGCGGTTGCCCTCAAGGGGCCGGGTGGGTGTGGCCAGGGTGGGCGTGGCCTACTGGGTGGGCGTGGCTAGAGTGCGTATGGCCTACTGGGTGGGCATGGCCAGCTCTACATCATTCGCATCAAGGGTGCCTATGGGGGCCTGGGCAGGAGTGGGGACAGATCTGAGGGTCTCTGGCAGAAGGAGGGTCTCTGGACCAGGGCCAAGGGAGTGGGGGCCGTTCCCTCACTGTTTCCAGGATGGCTTCACGGGCCACATGAAACCACTTCGCGGGCCGGATCCGGCCCCCAGGCCTTGTGTTTGACATGTCTGCTTTAATGGATTAATCTCTTTGGCACAAAGAATTGCTATCTGATACTCCCTTATTTTTTTTTAAAGGAAATGTGACTTTACATTTCAGCCACATGGCTCTTTGATCTTATTTTTGCAGAATTGCATTCTCTTTGACAGATCATTACCAAAGCCACTGATTCTCCAGCTGAACTCGCTTGTAGTAGAAAATGAACATGATCATAATAAAGTATACAGTATAAATCTGCTTGAAAACTGTTTGAACAGCTTTTTAGGCTTTTTCATTCTGCCCCCCTCTCTAGAACCAGTTTCTTGTATAAAACTACATATATATTTTTTTAAAAAAAAATGACAGCATTTTAATTCGAACAGCAAATTTGATGTTCTAAATCTTGTTACCTAGGGAAGATCTTCCAGATTGCTATTCAATTCATATTTAATAGAGTTATTTATTCAACTGACATATTTGTTACAAATTGAATGTAAGCAAAGACAAACGGAAGAAAAACACAGAATATCTCTTTTTACCTCTTAGCATTGGCAACAAATTCAATCTTCCTATTTCTGAATACGCATTTGACAGCCTTTATTGGCTAAGGCTTCCACATCCGAGGAAAATGATTATAGGGAGGAGATCCAACTGCCTTCTTACATCAGCCAGAGAACAAGCAGATGCCATACAGAATGTGTACTTCCTACTCATAGTTGTTTTTATAGAGGCACTTTCTCATACAGGCACATTTTGGTCCATCTGCCAGGAGACTGTGTAATCCTAGCTCAGGAAGATCATAGTAAGGAAACCACAATCTGGATCTTGAGATTGGCCACACAACGGGCAATGCAGGAGGCTCCCTGCTTCATCCCTCCCTGCCAAATAAACACACTGAGCTCTGCTTTAAGTGTCCCCAGACTGGAGATCCTCTCCATCAATGGGGCAGGACTCTAAGGTGGCAAATATCCATTCAGACAAAAATACCAGGAAAGAGAGATCAGCGTAGCCTGAACTGATATACAAGCACATACTTCTCAGTTCATTTCCCCTTTCCTTATATATGTCTTTCCTTTAATATATAATATCATGCGAACTGCCTTGGGAAATAATAAGTTATGTGAAAAATGGGCTAAATATATAGGAAGTAAATAATAATAATAAATTAGGAAACATTAATGCTTCCCAGTTATTGTATCCAGTGAAATGTATGGCTTCCTGAACTACAATGACAATACCCTAAGCTTAGGCTGGACTGCAATAACTAATAGTTCTCCCCAGTTCTCCCTACCCCTTAACTACAGAAACAGAGGTTAAGGATTTCATCTATTTTTAAATGTTAAAAAAATGTGACATTTAAAATAAATTGCACAGCTGGTTTTTCCACTGGAAGTGGCTTCATACCTATATTTCAAACTCTATCACTATATTTTACTTATCATACTGTTTATCAAGGGAGCGTATAAGACTGAAGCACAAATATCATAAAATGAATTTACCGTAAAAAAATCAAAATCAAAATCAAGACAACACAAAACATTGCTAAGCTTTGAGGTAAATACTAAAGAGAGCACAATTTGTGCCTCATAGCACTTCCGTGGGAGCGGAAGAATAAGAATATCTCCATGCAGGAGGATTTCTCTCTGTTATCAATTGATGTGCTCAAGGTGCTTTAAGAAAAGTCTCCCCTGATTGTCTTACACCAGGGGTGTCAAACTGCCGGCCCATGGGCCGGATGCGTCATCCGGAAGCTGCGCCCATCCCACTGCCGGCAATGGCAAAACCGTCCCGATACGTTGTGCAACGTCATGTGACGTCACGAGTTTGACATGCCTGTCTTACACCATGGACCAGATAATAAAGAACATCCTCAAAATATTCTGGGTTTTAAGCAGGATATACAAAGCAGAAAGACATACCTACAAATATGCAGCTATTGCATATTATTATAGATAGTTCTTGACTTACAACCATTCGTTTAGCAACCGGTCAGTTACAATGGCACTGAAAAAAGTGACTTTTGACTGAGCCTCACACCCATGACCATTGTAGCTTTCCCATAGTCACATGAACAAAATTCAGGCACTTGGCATGTACTTGTGAATTTTGTAGCATTCCCGGGATCATTTTTCAACCTTTCCAGATGTCTTTCAACAAGCAAAATCAATGGGGAGGAGCCAGATTTGCTTAACTGTGTGATTCATTTAAGAACTGCAGTGATTCACTTAACAACTGTGGCAAAAAGGTCATAAATTCAGGTGTGACTCACCTAACCACTTTGCTTAGCAACAAAAATTCTGGCCCCCCAATTGTGGTCATGAATCAAGAACTACCTTGAGTTCCTCTCTACATTCTCTATAGCACTACACTGATGGTTTATTCCCAAGTGGGTGTTACTTTCTTATTTACCAGACACCTGATATAAAATTTATTGGGAAGGAATGATGCATGTTCCTTTAATCTGTTGCATGACTGAGGATCTGGAAAGCTTTGAATCCAGTAGAACAATGATTCAATAACTCGGGTTAACCAAGTTATTCCATCCTTAATGATGGGGGGTGAGGTGTTACCCCCCGTCGATAGGGCTCGCAACTTGGGCATCCTCCTGGATTCACGGCTCAATTTCGAAGACCATATAGGAGCCGTGACCAGGGGGGCTTTTGCTCAGGTTCGCCTGGTGCGCCAGTTGCGTCCCTATCTGGACCGAGACGCCCTACGCACAGTTACTCACGCGCTTGTGACCTCCCGTTTGGACTACTGTAACGCTCTCTACATGGGGCTGCCCTTGAAGACCACTCGGAGGCTTCAACTGGTGCAGAATGCGGCCGCGCGAGTTGTAATGGGGGTTTCCCGATACTCCCATGTAACACCTCTACTCCGTGAGCTGCATTGGCTTCCGGTTGCCCTCCGGGTGAAATTCAAGGTGCTGGTTATCACCTATAAAGCCCTACATGGCCTGGGTCCGGGATATCTGAGGGAACACCTGCTGCCGGCATCAAACGCCCTTCGCCCAGTGCGCTCCCACAGGGAGGGTCTGCTCAGGGTCCCGCCGGTAAGAGATTGCCGGCGGGTGACACCCAGGGATAGGGCCTTTTCGGTGGGCGCGCCTGCCCTCTGGAACCAGCTGCCGGTGGAGCTGAGAACTGCCCCCGACCTTCGATCATTCCACCGGGGCCTGAAGACCTGGCTCTTCGAGCTCTCGGGCCCAGACTGAGGAGAAATTTTAATTTGGGGTTCTTTTTAATTGACTACAGGGTCAATTTAATATTTTTTAATTTGGTTCTTAATTTTTGTATTTTGGATTTTTAATTCCCTGTAAACCGCCCTGAGTCCTCAGGGAATAGGGCGGTATATAAATATAAATAAATAAATAAATAAATAAATAAATAAATGTCCCGAGAACAGCAATGTTCCTTTCCTGTGTTTCTGATATTAGAATGAAAACTCCCGTATTTGTCTTACCATGGACCATGGAAATGTGATTTTATGTTTGATCTTTTCTATGTTTTAAGGCTTTTTTCTTCTTCTTAAAAAAACAATGGAAAAATTATGACTTTAGAAAACTTTGCTGATTAGCTGAGGACCTGTTGTCTATGGAGATTCTCAGTCATCCAGGTCAGTTATCCCAAAGATGCTTTTTCACGAGGCAACTGGACTTTCAGCAGTCCATCTGCATTTAACTAACAACTCGTTAAAACAATGCAGATGACCAGCTGTCTGCAAGGAGTATAAATCTCTCCATTCCCCACTATCCAGTCAGAAGCTTATTGGATGAGAAGTGAAACATCTTCAAAGAAAAACAAGAAAGGACCTGTTTTTTAACTTCTCTTTGACATTTATTTGTTTATGTTTATATGTTTATGTTTATATATACTTTTCTTCCATAGGACTCAAAGCAGCCGAGTCAGGGTCTCCAGGCACTGACCAAAAGCAAGCTTCAGGTGGGGAAATATTGCTGCAGGCGATGTCCTCAAATCATGCTTTGTAGACTGATCCCCAAAAGAAAAAAATATATATTTCTTATCATTGTCCATTCTTGATTAGTGGCAATTCTTTATAGGATCCATCACTTTATACCTGGATATTTAAACTGACAGTTCTGGGGTTTTCTGTATGCAAAATGTGTGCTCTGTTAGAGAGGTGTCTTTCTCTCTGAAATAATCAAGATAAAGTTTTTCAGCCATAGGTGAGATTTGTATCATTTATCTTTTTAAACAGTAGCAACCATGCAGAGTAATAACGAGCTTCTTTCTCTGATTAAACTGAAGGTAGGATCACATTTAAAATGGATTTAATCATAGCGCCATAGCAATGCAGATGACCTCCAATCTGCATGACATTTTGATTTGACTTCTGTTGATGCAAATCTGATTAAATTTCATGGTTTGCTTCCTGCTCCCTCTTAATGCTAATGATGCCAGACAGATTTCAAGTCACTGTTGTCTTCTCTTCCCATTTTCTATGTAAAAAGTGCTTAATGCTTTTCAAAAATTACTGAAATAAACCAGTTATTTCCAAGAAAAGATAAAGGTGATTTATTTCTTTTTCAGTAGTTTTCATCCAGAGAACTTCTGAACTGTTTTAAAGTTTAATTTTTAGTAAGTATCACATTGCATCTTTTCTCTGTAATATCGTATTTTGTCCTTCTCCATCCTGGTTCCCTCCAGATATATAGGACTTCAACTTCCATCGTTCATGACTATGTGTTAAAATGAAAGAATGGTTACTCAGTCTCTACAAAAGATGTGTAATATTGTTTAGATACCCAAGATATGGAAGAAAGCCTTGGGATAGCCATAGTTAAACCAGGCAAACCATCAGAAGATCCAAAAAAAGTCATCTGATGGCTTGTCTGGTCCAGTTATACAAGGCATTTGAATATTTACTCTCAACCAATTATCTGTAATAGTAGAGCCCCTGCTTATACCACAGTAAGCTGACTTCAGATCTGGCAAAAACTGAGCTTAAATTCTAAAAACTAACAAGATATATAGAAGACAGCTTTGAACTGAAGGAAACCACAGGAGTGGTGTTTATAAATCTCACCACGGCTTATGATATGGTTAACCATATGGCCCTGTTGAAGAAAGTCCTTCACTTTACAAAGGATTTCAAATCATGAAAATCATAGGATGCTTACTAGAAAACCATAGATTTTATGTCAGCTTTCAGGGATAACACAGATGATGGAAAACCCAAAGAAATGGACTTCTGCAGGGCAGTGTGCTAGCTCCTACAGTGTTCAATATATATATATATCTATAACCAACAACTTCCAGAAGCTACGGGGAGCTTTGATTACACTGTTAACTTGGCAATAGCACAGAGCATAACTTTTGAGGTTATCAAGGAAAAATTGACCCAAACTCTGAACCTAATGACTACATATTACAGGGATAACCAGCTGAAGCCAAAGTGCCTGAAAATACAACTTTGTGTTTTCCACCTGAAAAAACTTGAGGCATCAAGAATGCTGCAAGTACAATGGAATACTACCAGTCTAGAACACAGTGCTACGCCAAAGTATCTAAGAGTAACTCTTGACTGTATACTTACCTTTAAGAACCATTGTTTTAATACCAAAGAGAAAATATTTGCTAGGGATAACATTCTGAGGAAAATAACAGACACAAGATGGGGGCGCTTAACTGCACACATTAATAACTTTTGCAGCAGCGCTATTGTCAGAATCCATTTATATCACATTCATAAATGTATGTTTAAAACATTATCCCCCCCATGGATTCTGCCATCTCCCGAGGAAGGAGGAGCGCATGTGGATTCAGCCTGCCTTAGGTTATTTCAAAGACCAAGGTAAACCTTTTGAACTGGGGGAACAAAAGGGAGGGTTAGGGAAGAAGGCGTCTGGCCTGTGTCTCCATTTGAATCTGTAAAGGAAGAAGGCAATAACCATAAAGATTCAAAGTTCCCTTTTTCCCACGAAAGGGATGACACAAAGTAAAATGATGGGGGGCTGACCAAATGGGGTTGAGGGAAGGGGGGTTGAACCGGGAACTCTTTATAAAGTTTCAATTTGTAAAACAATACCAAGTCCTGTCTTGTATTTCCACAACCAAGCATGTCCTGGTAAAAATTCCTTTTGGACTAGAACTGACTCCAAGAGTTTTTGTTTTCCTAAGACATGGATTGGGGTGGGTCCTGACATCTATATCACTTGGTAGGAGAATATGCCAGCTCTATTTGGTATAGATCAAAACATGCAAAACAGCGAGACTGGTCACAGGGTGTTTAAAATGGACCTCCAGCTGATATCTCCCCCTCCAAAATTCTACCAGAACAAAGAGAATTAAAGCGACAGCTATAGAAATGCAAGTCATATGATAACCAACCTCCAAGATCAAGATTGAGAACAGCTTCCTCAAAACCTCCACCCCTCCTAACAACCAGCTGTCACAGACCTCTCTGGAACTATGGAAGGTGAGTAAGAAGCTATTGGGCAACTGGGCACAACCATATGATTGTCTGCTGCCTGGTTATATGGGTCGACCTTGGCCTGTATGGAAATCGCTATATAACCTGCACACTGCAGTAGGAAGATAAAAGGACAACTTCAGAACATGGGGTTCCCCTGTAGAAGATACTCTGTGTGAATGTGGAGATAATAGTCCATCTCATATATACTATAGTACAATCAATGTCCTTCAACATGTACAGAGGAAGATCTCATGCTGCGAAGGAAAAGTGCTATTGACATGGCCCAATAGTAGGTGAATGCCATTTATTTTTAATCCTATTTATTTTACTTTTTTTACACATGCTACATTTCTATGACCTATTTTATACCTATTTTATATGCTCAGTGCTGAATATTATGTCTATAATTTGTAAGCATTCTGACACAAATAAAGAAGACTATGCGTTAAATCTATTGTTTGATTCTATGAAAACCTGAAACTTCTGTGTTATTTTACTGAATCTACATGCAACAATAAAAAATCTGTACATTGAATGCAGATACTGATTCCTATGGAAACCATTGTTGAAGACAGAAAGACTCTTGGTCGTTCTGGAATAATCACAACAGCAATAGCATCGCATTTGACAGGCAGTCTTAAACCGTGCAAGTATGGTTTGTGGGGAGGTTGATAATGATCAGGATCATAGGCAGTGTGGAAAGAAAATGTTAACCTTTCTTTTCAGAGGAACATTTTTTCAAGCTGCTATTGACCTGAGAAGTGAAGAATTTCTCCACTGGGGAATTAATTCCTGGGGGATTTCTTTCAATATGATACACACTTTTGAGGATGGATTTTCTTTAGGACCACAGCAGACACGGAAAGTTTCTTACATTATTAACCTTCCATGCTTACTTCTATTTCAATGGTTATGAACCCTCTCTCTGATTTCCTCCCTGTCACTTGTATTTTAAAAAAATCTACAGATGTTTAACATTGTAAGATTACCCGAAGCATCATGGGATAAAATATAGAAGGAAAATTTAGAACTCTAACAGCACCTATGTTTCAGCAAAAACAAAATCTATGTGAACACATTCAGTGCCTGGTAATGGTCAAATTATTAAAAAAAAGCATGCTAGAGTGATCCGTTTTTCATGCCAGGACGAACAGGAATATTTGCCATTCCAGATTAGGATTATTGCATTACAAATGGGCACTGAATAGCCGAGAGGGTATGAGAAGTGAGACTCAGAGACCAATATACAAACTCCTGATTTAGATGGGTGAAAGCATTATGAAAGGCCCATATCTGAAGCTAATTTTTTTTGAAAATAGAAGAAAACACGATCTTCCTTCTATAAAAGAAAGTAAAAACTGTATGGATATTCAAATTTGTACTAACAGAATATGTTTAGAGTCCCGCAGAAGGGAAATAAAGTAGTTAAACTTTTAAATTCAACTCATCTCAGCTTACTAAACTTTCTCTCTAATGATGTATCCTAGAACCTTCCTATTCACTTTCATTTTCGTGGGTGGAGAAGGTTGTGATTGTATCTACTTTTATACCTGCACCTCAAGGACTCTGTTTTAATCAGTTCTGAATGGGAACAATCAGGTTTATAAATATGGATTTTTCTCTATGTGTATAATTTAAAACCAATTTGAAAAAGATAGCCATATAAATAGCAATAGCAATAGCCAGTGGTGAGATTCAGCCGGTTTGCACCAGTTCGGCAGAACCGGTAGCTAATTTTTGTTGCCCAGGCCCAGAATGGACTTCTGGAAGCGGCATCCACACAGAGAACCAGTTGTTCAAACATCTGAATCCCACCACTGGCAATAGCACATAGACTTATGTACCGCTCCATAGTGCTTTACAGCACTCTCAGACCTGTTTAAAAATGTCAGCATATTGCCTTCAACAATCTGGATCCTCATTTTACTGATCTTGGGGATGGAATGTTGAGTCAACCTTGAGTGGTCAGGATTGAACTCCTGACTGTGGACACACTGCATTCTAACTATTGTGGCTCCTAAATGTATTAGAAATATATACATATTTGAATATTTGCACTGTACAAGCATATGTAGAATTGTAATTGTTTATTATTAATAATAACACACAGTATTTTTTCTTCATTGTATTTCTTTTGCTTTTTTGTTAAGGCACTTTTATGTACGTTTTATTATCTTGACAATGTATGTATCTCCATCTCTATTAGCCTTGCATTTTGTTACTTTTTTCTTTTTTTGTTATTCATTAAAAAGCAATAAAATATAAAAAGGACATTAACGTAGTGAAGCAAATGAAGCAAGTTATCAGATGACAGACAAAGAAAAGGAGTTGTAGTAATGGAAGCACAGAATTCCCAGAGTGTTGGTACAGAAAGAAATTAAGAGGCATCCAGAAGTTATTAACTAAAGCATAAGTTATAGTGTCTAACTTTACATGGGAAGCTATTGCCTAAATTCCTAAAAATGTAGATAAGTATGACCTAAAGACATAGCAAGTCATAATTCACAATCAACTTGGTATATAACAGAACACTCTTATAAAAGGAGAATATTTGTATCTCAGGGTTGAAATGAGGGATCCTTGGTGCTCCTTGAGCTTGGTTGTTTTCTTGCAGGTGTTTTATTACTCAAACTAGGTAATATAATGTCAACAAAAGTGCGTATAGTCAAGGCTATGGTCTTCCCAGTTGCAATGTATGGCTGTGAAAGCTGGACCATAAAAAAGGCTGAGCGCCAAAGAATTGAGGCCTTTGAACTATGGTGCTGGAGAAGACTCCTGCGAGTCCCTTGGACTGCAAGGCGATCAAACCGGTCAGTCCTAGAGGAGATCAACCCTGACTGCTCTTTAGAAGGCCAGATCCTGAAGCTAAAACTCAAATACTTTGGCCACCTAATGAGAAGGAAGGACTCACTGGAGAAGAGCCTAATGCTGGGAAAGGTTGAGTGCAATAGAAGAAGGGGACGACAGAGAATGAGGTGGCTGGATGGAGTCACTGAAGCAGTAGGTGTGAGCCTAGATGGACTCCAGAAGATGGTAGAGGACAGGAAGGCCTGGAGGAACATTGTCCATAGGGTCGCGATGGGTCGGACACGACTTTGCAACTAACAACAACAAAAGGTAATATAATTAGTGCTAGTCACACTAGCACACAAAAGCTTAGAGAGCACTAAGGAACCCTCACTCTTATAATAAAAACTATAGCACTTTAAGGAAAGTGTTTCTTTCTGATAGAAAGCTTGCATCTGTGAGCTTTCTGTCCCCAAAGTGGGAGAAAGAAGTACTATATTCCTCTGGGAGGAAATGGGCTAAAGGGGAGGGTTTAAGAATCAAGGTAAAGCACAGCAGTGGAAGAGGCACATAGAGATGGAATAATTTGCTTGATTTTACAATTCTTAATGTCCATACTTTAAGATCAAAATGTGCAAAAAATTGATGCTTCTGGACCTGCATTTGTAACGCTCTTTCCTACTGCTTTGTGGATCAAACTAAAGATACGCACTGATCCACAACTCCTATCAATAAGTCTGGTGATACTCCCTTGGAAGTGATTTGCTTGATCCATCTATAGTAGAAGCTTTTGTAGACAGAGTGTTTGGAGCTGACTAAGGAGTAACATAAAGCAAACACTGCACTCTCCAAATCTGATGTTTGGAGAACCTAATGTTTAACCCTAACCCTAACCCCAGTAAGTTTAAGTTTAAGTTTAAGTTTAAGTTTATTATATTTGTATACCGCCCTTCTCCCGAAGGACTCAGGGCGGTGAACAGGGCACATATAAAAATACAGAGTACAAAAATTAAAAGAGAATTAAATAGGAGCCCGAACTAAAACAATAAATAATAGTATAAAAATCCGCAATAAAAACCCCAACACATCCCCCATCAGGCCAGGCCGGCTTGTTCAAATAGATAGGTCTTCAGACCGCGTCGGAAGGAGCGAAGGTCAGGCGCCGTCCGGAGCTCAACCGGCAATTGATTCCATAAGGCCGGGGCGCCCACAGAGAAGGCCCTCCCCCTGGGGGCCACCAGCCGACATTCTCTGACCGGTGGCACCCTGAGGAGGCCCTCTCTGTGGGAACGCACAGGGCGGAGGGAAGTTGACGCCGGCAGCAGGTGATCCCTGAGGTACTTCGGACCCATGCCATGTAGGGCCTTGAAAACCATTACCAGTACCCTGAACAAATCCAAGAATTCAAAGTAGTTCTCAAAAATTAATGAATCTGGAAGCAGCAAATTGAATTTTGTTTTCCTTGTCTCACGACAACAGTATCAATAAACCTTCCAGCCACAGCCCTGAGAATATAGGCAAGCCGTTACTTGAATAGTTCCTGGCCCCATTATTTCTTCTAAATAAGGAACCATGAAGAATCAGCTGTCTTCTCTATTTGGGCAATGAACTAAGTCCTGGTCAGCCAGCACAGAAGGATGGAGGAATTTGTTTATACAGGCCTGATAAGGATAACTCAGAGGTGCTTTCTCTGTATGTTTCTCTTTGCCAGTATCTGCCTTCAACCTTCTTTTTCAATCCCACACCTGGGCTTTCTTCAGCGAAGCCTTTACGCTTAGCAAGTGCCAAGTCTACAGACACTGGTAGTCAGGTGCTGCAGCTGTCTCACAAGGGAGCTGGGGTTTTCTCTTCACCATAGATGTGCCGCAACTCCTTTCATCTATCAATAAGTCTAGTGATGTTTCCTTAATAGTGATTTGGTAAAGTCCATCTTCAATTGGACAATACCACACCTGATCAAGGTCTTTTTCTTGCATCTCCTTACCTAAGTATGCTTTGTGTTTATGTACTTCATCAGAAGCTTAATTTTCTCCATCTTTGAGGAGTGAGCATATAATTTATTTCCTTCAAACATTTGTTTGGCTTTGGCTCATTAACTGCAAAGTCCATCAGAGTTTGCATACAAATAGAAATTCCCAGCACACCTAGGCTGCTGATACACAGCAGCTTTTGGGCAACTTTTACAGCTTTCCTGACTGTTTGTTTTTCAAAGAACAAAGAATTGATGACTTATCCTGCTTTTTAAAATCCTGCATCCCTATTTGGGTATTCGTTGCTGACATTCTGAATTTCAAATGAATTGTATCCATATTTCTATTAATTTGCATGTGATATACTCACTTTTGTGCTTATGATCCCACAGCATTGGCCAAGACTAGCTTTGCCTGTGGACATTTTCACAATCTTATTGGTTGCTTTTCTCTACTACTTGATAAATAATCAAATTTCAGCACTTCATCCTTTTGTAGAAGATTTGTTTCCACTCAACACTCCCTTCTAACTGCTTCTCAAGTAGAATTCTAGATTAAAATTTAGGATTTCTCACCAAATGGTGTTTGTATGTTTTCCCTGAGCAAATTTTATCCATTGATCAAGGCTGTGTACTTAGCAGTCTCAGCCACTAGTGAGTTGGAAATCAAAGCAACTGGCAAATGTGAGTCACAACAGGAAGCATAAGAAAAAATAATTGACATGTAAGTGAGATATACAAGAACACAGAGGACAGTTACATTTTGAAAACTTTGTAGCAGACTGTTTTATGAAATAGCATTTTACTGCTAGTACAATTGTAAAATATCATGCCCAATGGTAAGAGTTTCACTGACTTAATGGATGATTAAGTTAAACATGGCAATAGCACTATACTTGAATCTGAAGATGAACAGATATCTGGGACAATAAACAAATATCAAAATTTCTAGGAGAGCAAGTTCTTGCATCATCACAAGCAATCAGTCTAATACCAAATCAGTCCATTACCAAATGGAGAGACAGGTTAAAACTGGCTCAAAAGAGAGTAGTTTGTAGCTTACTTCATTGCATGAATGAGAGAAATGTGAAAAAAAAATTCTTGGTTTTACTATAACTATGGCTTGTATTTGATACACAGCACTTGGTAGAATTATTGCATTACGACATCATCAACTTTACCACAATAACTATTGTTGTCAAGGCTTTGGTGACCTTGGCAATCTACTCTTGTAATTTCTCCCTTATTGTCTGAGAAGTAAGTAACAGCAATTTTAGTGCTCATTATTTCCATTAGATAGGAAGAAAATTTATTTTCTAGGCCAAGACCATGGTAGTCAAATTTCTTGCCAAGCTGAAGAGGACAAAGAGTTTAAGGATAAGGTAGACCAGTATTGGACCCAATCAGTTGCTGTTTCAACCAAGTAATGAACCAACTGCTACAACAGATGGGTCAGTTCTAGGAACCATTAGTTACAGAATAGCAATAGCAATAACAGTTAGATTTATATACTGCTCCACAGTGCTTTACAGTACTTTTTGAGAGGTTTACAGCAACAGCATATTGGCCCCAACAATCTGGGTCTTCGTTTTACCAACCTTGAGCCCATCAGGATTGAACTCCAGACTGTGGGCAGAGTTAGCCTAAAAATACTGCATTCTAATCACTGTGCCACCAGGTCTCTATAATAGCATAGCTATTGCTTTGAATCCCAACTTCCTTGCTAGATAATATGATAAAACTCCAAAAGATTTCAGTTTTCCATCACTCAATATGTCTCTGTTTAGGCTATTATGTTAATTCTTTGGCTAGACTGAGTGCTGCTTTCAATTACCTTCTGAGATTAGCCAACAGCCAACTATAACATTTTATAATTGTCATAAATCCAGGTAATAATGGCTGACTTTCAACACTTTCTTGAAATGTGAGTTGGGAAAAGGGCCACCCTAATAAATGACAGGAGAGCTAATTCAACAGGGCATTCCAGACATACTGGCAACGTTAATCCAGCATTGTTTAACTATAGCTATAACCAGGGCTTTTTTGTCATAGAACGCTCAGAACAGAGTTCCGGCACCTTTTTTGGATAGAACCTTGTAGGGTAGGCAAGGCGGGTTGTATGACATGTATGAGTTCCAGCACCTTTTTCTTTTACAAAAAAAGCACTGGCTATAACTGAGAACCGCATCAAAATATGGATGAGAAAGAGAAGTACCGTATTTTCCGGCGTGTAAGACGACTTTTGAACCCATGAAAATCTTCTCAAAAGTTGGGGGGTCGTCTTATACGCCGGAAAAAAAACATAAATCAGTCGAGCATCCCCGTTTTTGCAAAGCAACTTCAAGCCTCCTTAGTCCAGTCCCCCCTCCATCGTGACTCTCCCTTCCCACCCCCAAGAGCCTCTAAGCCCCTTCCCCTCCCCCTTGCAAACGCCAGACCCTGGGAGCAGCAGGAAGCCCCTCACCCTCACCCAAGCGGCATCTGAGCATAAGCAGAGCGCGCCCTGCTACCCGCTATCTCACCCGGCAGACACCCGCATCCGGCCTCGCAACCAGCCGCAGAAGCCCGCGCCCGGCTTTCCTTCCCCCCACCCGCACCCGGCTACCTGTTCCTGGGCCCCGGCCCTAGCCGCGGGCCAGCTCACCAGCGACCAGGCCGACGGACTCCCGGCCGCCAGACGCTGCGCTTTGGGAGACGCTGCGCTTTGGGAGACGCTGCGCTTTGGGAGACGCTGCGCTTTGGGAGATGCTCCCCGGCAGATCGGGGAGGGAGCGCCCGCCCGCCGCCAGGCCGTTCCAAGTTTGGGGAACTTCCGGGGACTTCCGGCGGGCCGGGGAAGAGCATGCCTGCCAGCCCGTTCCAGGAACTTCCGGGGACTTCCGGCAGGCCTGGCGCCCCTCTCGCCCGCAGACCATGCAGCGGCCCTCACCAGCTGGCCTCGGCATGGCCGCCCCAAGCCCGCCTCTCCAGCGCGTCTTCCGAGCCCACCTGGCTGACCGTCTCCTGGGCGGGGCTTGGCTCCAGACGCGCGGCTGCTCCGTCTGCAAATGTGCTCTCAAATGGGTGGGTGGAAGGAAAAGCGCCTTTGGGCTTCAAAAGGGAGGCTTTGCACCATCTGCATCAGACGGGGCTGAATCGGGCTTGTGTCGGACACTTGGCAACTGGCATGTAAGTATTTTCCAGCGTATAAGACGAAAAACCTTGAAAATCTTCTTAAAAGTCGGGGGTCGTCTTATATGCCGGGTTGTCTTATACGCCGGAAAATATGGTACCTCTTTTCCTCTCTCTCTCCTTCTCCCTCTTGTGCTCATCAGAATCTTTGGTTGCTGAAATCATACAGCTAAGATCAGCCAGAATCCTATTGTAAACTGCAGAAGAATCATGCTCACTCCCTCACACAGATAGACAGACAGGTTAGGTTTTCTGATAATTTTGCATTAGGATGTCTTGCTAGTTTCCCACTCTCAGTCAGTTACAACTACCACACACAGCAGCAGCAACTTTGTAAGCAAGCATTTGTGCTGTACTAGATACTCTAAGATTGCATTATTCGGAAATAACATAACTTTCCTTTAGGTGTTTAGAGAATGAGGTAGCTGAGGATGAATGGTGGGGTGCACATATACAGTGCTTACCGTCAACATTTGTTCTTATACTAGTTGCACTCAGACTAATTCTGTACTAAATCTTAAGGTCCAGATATATTCTGGAGTCTCATTATACCAATAGAGTGGAAAGCATTGATGGCAGACTATTGTGCTCTGGGCAAAGTTTGAAAATATAGCCCCCTTTTTGCGCTATCCCGTTGATAATTTGGAAGCTTTCCTATTCCACTTCTCCTTTAAGATCCACAACTCACATTCTACATGTCATGTTTGATTCTCAGAAATGCCAATCTTGTTCAAAAGATTTTATCAGTAGCCCTGAGACCTCCTCCCTGGAGGAGCTGAAGAGTTTCTCCTCATCCCTCTACTTTTTGGTACAAGAGAAAAGGAAAGAGGAAATGGTGATTTCTTGTCCTCCAGGTTCCTAGAGAGGAAGGAATTGGGGTGGGGGGGCGGGACTGCTCTTTAGCCACAAGAGACATGGAGAGAGAATCAATGGAAGAATCACAGTTTATTCTGGGATTGGATATCTAGGAGGAGGACAAGGAAAGGGGAAAAACTCTAAAAGGGAAATTAGTATGAGAACAAATTAATAATCTCTCTCTCTCTCTCTCTCTCTCTCACACACACACACACACACACACAAACCCAATTCAAAACTAGGTAAGTCATTCACCAAGGCAAGGGACAGATGGAAAGCACCCTTCTTATCCAAAAGAACATGGCTTATAGCCTGTTACATTAATCAGGAGATAAGAGAAGTGGAAGCATTTTAACCCTGATTTCATTATAAATAAGGTTGTATTCAATTCACAGGAATTCTTTTGTCTTTAACTTTGCTTTAATAAATCTATTTATCAGAGCTATCACAGTTTTCCCCCCCTACCTAGCTGAAAGCAGCCTGATCGTTGCCTTCCAGATTTCCTAATCAGATTAATCTCCTTTACAATGCTCCTGAACTTTGGTATTGGACTAGACCTGAAGAAAACAGACCAATGGATCATTGAATAAATCCATGGAAAAGATGGAAGGAAAGGAGGAGGAAGAGGCTGACCAGCAGCAAAGTGGATGGACCAGTTAGACTGGCAATGATTACCCTATTGGAAGACCTGAAGACTAGTTCACCCTGGTCATGGTGTGGTCACTAGGAGTCAAAAACAACTTTCTATCACAAAATCAATCACAAAAGCATTTTTCCAACAAAGATTTATCTCTTTCCTTATTCATATCTCATTCATTTTCTCCATGTAATTTTTGGTATGATAGTCATACCGTTTTTAGTCAATTTTTATATATTACAATGACCTTAATATTTAAGAAAGTTATATGAAATTAGATCAAAAGTTAAGTCCTGCATTTTCTTTCCCAACTTTATGCCAATAAGAATCCAATTGAATATGAACAGAACCGCATATTCATAACCCCAGCAATTGGTTTTCAGAGGGACACAGACTCTAGAACCAAAAGTAGCAAATCAAATTTATGATCAGCAACCATTAGTATCGCAACCCTACATGAAATTGTTCAATCATCTTTTAAAATCAGGGCTAGTGACAAACTCCTAGCATATTGCATTTTAAGTAAGATTTATGAATCAGAAATAGAAATAGAATAGAACTGGAAGGGACCTTGGAGATCTTCTAGTCCAGCCCACTGCTCAAGCAAAAGAACCTATATCATCTCAGATAAATGACTGTCCAGTCTCTTCTTAAAAACCTCCAGTGATGGAGCACCCACAATTTCTCCTCCAGTGATGGAGCGCCCACAATTTCTGAAGGCAAACTGCTCCACTGGTTGATTGTCCTCATGGTCAGGAAGTTTCTCTTTAGTTCCAGGTTGCTTCTCTCTTTGGTCAGTTTCCAACCATTGTTTCTTGTCCTGGCCTCTGGTGCCTTGGAGAATAATTTGATGCCCTCTTCTTTGTGCCAGCCCCTCATATACTGTTATCATGTCACCCCTATTTCTTCTTTTATTTAGATTAGCCAAACCCAAGCCCTACAGCCATTCTTCATGTTTTAGTCTTCAGGCCTTTGATCATTTTAGTTGCTCTTCTCTGAACTTTTTTTCCCCAAAGTCTCAACATCTTATTTGTAGTATGCTGACCAAAATTGGTTGTAGTATTCCAGGTGTGGTTTTACTAGGGTTTTATAAAGCAGTACTAATACTTCACATGATCTTGATTCTATGCCTGTTTATACAATTCAGGATTGTATTAGCTTTTTTGGCTGCTGCTGCACACTGCTGACTCATATTCAAGTGATTATCCACTAGGACTCCAAGGTCCCTCTCACAGTTACTGTTTTTGAGCCAGGACATGCCTAATCTGTATTATACCTTTGATTTTTCCTGCCTAAATATAAAACTTTGCTTTTCTCCCCATTAAAATTAACTGTAGCCACAACTGAGATTCAGAAACCAGGTTTAATTATTCAGTTATAATTTAGGGAAAAGGGGAGTTCTGCTATTTCTCCATTTAGGAAACAGGGGGCTGGAAACTGTCCATAAAGATCATAATTCTAGGCAGTGAGATTAATCCCACCCCCACATTCACCCAAATAAACATATACAAATGTACCCAAATGAAACCTAGGTCCCTCTGGAAATCCTTTGTTTTCATTAGAACAGCAGTCAAAAGATGAAGAAAACATACAGCTCTTCTCAAACCTCTGATTTGTGGAACATCTTGTTAGGCATTGTGCTCAATATTTGAGAATGGACTTATAAAAAAGAAAAGTTGTTCATGAAAGATAAAGATGCCTCAGATGTGACAGCTTGAAATCTTTAGAGGCTGGAATCAAACGTTTTATAGACATACTGGTAGGTTAAATAGCTGTTTTTCAGTAGTTTGAATACTTAGGACTTGCAATTCAGTGGGTGGGTAACCTCCAAATAGTCATGTTGACTTGGTTTATAAATCCAAAGAATATCTTATCCTCCCTCTCCTGCTGTATTCTCCCTGAGGCTTTTTGCTTCCCACAGAATATAAGATTGATCCACTATCCAACACCATCCAACATTTCACAACCACCGAACTCCCAGCAGTTTATAATATTGCCCTTCTTGATCATCCTTCAGCTCCAAACTGTCTCATACCATCAGACATTTCAAATAAAGGTTCCTTTTTAAAAAGTTTTTTGAAAGCAAGTTCATTCTCTTCCCTCCAGAAGTTTTGATTGCTTTAAGAGATGGTAACCTCTAATTGACCAAGAAAAAGCTAGATCGAGTCAAACCTGGTTAGTTTTCATATGAGAAACTCAGATCAGAAAATCCCAAGGTTGTAATGAGACTAGGGAATAAAAGAAAATGCTGAAAAAAGACAATGGCAAACCATTTCATGTTTCTGTCAAAAAAATTACATAGGAATTTATGAAATTGCTGGAAGTCAAGATTGAGTTAAGAAAATCTTTAGCTTCAATAGACGGCTGGGAAAGGTGAAGCAAGGGGAGAGGGATACCATTTGATTAAATATTCAAGGCCTGAGGATAGATTAAAAGATTTCTTGACTGTGAAAAGAGATAAAGAAAAGTTTGTACACAATGTCACTATGTTCTTACAAATGCCTTTAATTCTGGGTTTTGAATGATAACAAATGATCTTATTTACATTCTATACTGCACTTTGTTACTTCAGGTGCACCATGTATTCCATGTCCGGTGCAGTTGGAAATCATGTATAATCGCCATGTTCTTAATTAAGTAAGAAGGCAAATACATGCAATTGATGGGGGAGATCTGATGGAGAGGCTTTAGTAAAACAATAGTGAGAAAAATAAGCAGAATTCCATGAGTTAACACAAGAGGGTGCTCATAAAGTCCAGATAGCTGCCTTGCAGGATTTAAATGGCTAAATTCCTACAATGCAGTTCAACCTGCTTCAAAGAGAAGATCTGCAATTAAGTTCAGAGGAATGTGTGGAATGCTTGTTGTTGTATGTCATCTGCAAAAAGAGGCTTTTGCATTTGCACAGAAGAGCGAATATTGATGACTAAAAATTAAAATCTAAAAGCCCCCAAATTCTGTGTCTAGTGGTATCTTTTATTTTTTTTATAAAAAAATCCAACTAGTAAAAATATTTTTTCTACCCCTATCCCAGGGCAAAGTTTATAAAACCTTATTAATAAATAACACCTCCAGAAGAAATAAAGGTTGAATGGTGCTTTGAGTCAGTATTCAGCCCAAATCTGTGTTCAGCTACCAGATGAAAACCAAGGAATTCTATTTCTGATGAAAACATTAACAGGGAATGGATGTAAGATGTAGTATGACTTCCCAGGTAGCTATTTCACGCTTGTGGATACATATAGAATTTTGAAAGCTTGTCATGGTTTTATTGTTGATACATGGCCATAGCAATGCTAATAAACAAATGCTTGTTAATTAGAAAGCAAGAAAGACTGTTTTCCATCCGTGATACCACTTATGTTCCTACTTAGTTTTGGCATTTTTTTTCTAGACAGGTGAGTCCATTCCTAAGCAAAGGCCTAGACTGCCAGCATAAATCGACTGATTGATTTCTATTAGTGTTTTATTCAATGTATGTGGCCACCCAATTTGCCAAGGTGTCTCTGGATAATGAACATGGTTAGAGCATCAACATAACAGTAAAAACAGAGGTATTATTTATTCTTCTAAAAGAATAGCATGCCTGGCTGAGGAATTCTGGGACTTGAAATCCACAAGTCATAAAAGGGCCAAGTTTGAAGACTCCTGTTCTAAAATCACATATGGAATTTATTCGGATTCCAAGGACATTTTGGAAATAGCAAAATAAAACTTTGTTTTGTCATATTTCTATTTATCTATTTGTTTCTCCTTCTTTTTTTTTTAAAAAAATAACTTTTCAACATTTTATATCAAGCCAGGGACTTTGGGAGTCATCTCACCCATCAATATCCTAATGCCTAGGAGACCTGCTTTATCATGTCGATGGAGTGATTTGACATCAATGGAAGGAAGCCTCCTCTGAGAGATGTAAGTAACTTTGTAGAGAGAAATCAATGGCCCAGGGAATACAAGTTGACAAGAGGAGAATAGATATAAATGCAGAATGCCATCCACTGGCCTGACGGATAGCGTTTTTATTCAGACATAGAGGGTAGATATCAGGATTTGTAGTTCAGTCACAGGGAAAAATAGTACAACCGGGGTGAGCCATATCAAGCTTCAGCTGGGTGTATATTTCATTTTCAGTCATTTGACTATTTTTCATGATTGCTGTGTCCTCCTAAAGCAAACTGCATATTTATGTAGAGCAGCTCTGTACATATAAGTGCAAGGCCAACTCAGGAAACAGCTGCCAAAAAGATTGCAGGATCTGCATCAGCCAGTGGCACCTATTCACAAGCGCTGGATACAATCTTTTCTTTGTGCAACCTTCAGCGTAAATTGATTGATTGATTTCTATTTGTGTTTTATTCAATGTATGTGGCCACCCAATTTGCCAAGGTGTCTCTGGATAATGAACATGGTTAGAGCATCAACATAACAGTAAAAACAGAGGTATTATTTATTCGATTTGATTTATACAAATGAAGTGACAACAGTTCACAACACAACAGCCACCTCATGACCTGCCATCGATTCTAGCAAAGTAAAGCCATATCTTCTCACTGTGATCGATCCACGCAAAGTAAAGCCATATCCTCTTACTACACAGGGCATCTCAGGCAACTTTCAGAAGGGATTAAACTCCTTAATGATATAATGATACTGAACATTGCTTCTAATTATGATGCTTTCAAATTATTCCAGCCTCAGAGGAAGGATGTTTTCTATCAAGAGGAGTGATAAAGCTGGCCGAGTGACCTTGGGCCAGTCACTTTCCCAGCCCAACCCACCACACAGAGACACTGTTGTGGGGAAAATAAGAGGAGGAAGGAGCATTATATATTGACCATATTGAGTTATTTAGTAAAAAAATAATAATACAGATGGGGGTAAAAATCTAATCCATCACTAAATACTGTACTTATGTTTACTCCTGAGTTTCCCAAAGGCCTGTACTGTTTTTCATTACTGCCTCTTCAACCTTTGTGGTTTTATATTCTTCTCCAAGTCTTCTATATACTAGTTTTTTTCTGAACATGAGTAAAGTCCAGTTTTCTTTCATTCAAGTTTGACTCCTTGCCTCCACAGGGTTTTCTTGGCCATAGTTTAAAATGTCATTTGATGTTACCTTCTGGGTTTCTCTCTGTCTCCCTCTCTCTTTTTTGAATTCCGTTTCAAGTGTCCCACCAAAGTCCAATGTAGATTCTAACACTGCCATTTGTTGAGACTGAACAGGAGGCTGAGGAAAAGGACTATAGTAATAGGTGGACAGGAAGGGAGAGAGTATTTTGATAAGTGATTGACCAGATTCAGATTCTCTTTTATGGATTCATTTTTGGAGTGAGTTCTGAGATCGTGCCAGAAACTGAATGATCCCAATCCAATTTGGCTGAATGAGAGTAAACCAAGGCAACAAAGACCAGGCTGTTGCCAAACATTCAATTTTAATGGTTACACTGACAAAGGACATTACTGTGCAAATAGAAAGCCCGCTTTTCCCTATGCTGGAACATATGGTGGATTGTTATTCAATAATAATTTTGGGAAGATATTATACTGGATCTTTCACTGGATAAATAATAATATCCATGATGAATTAAAAAAAAAGAGGACAGGGTACTTGATTTGATGTCAATGTGATTAAGAAAATAATGAAGTTATGCATACTGACACAAACATCCTGGGAGTAAGTTTGGGAGAAAGTTTATATGTTTATATATATACACCCACACATGCACACATATATAATAGATCTATACTTCTCAACTTCTGCCAACCTAGCAGTTCTAAAGCATATAAAAATGCAAGTAGAAAAATAGGGACCACTACGGTGGGAAGGTAACAGCGTTTTGTGCGCCTTTGGCGTCTAGTCATGCCGGCCACATGACCACGGAGACGTCCTCGGACAAGCGCTGGCTCTTCGGCTTTGAAACGGAGATGAGCACCGGCCCCTAGAGTCAGAAACGACTAGCACGCATGTGCGGGGGAAACTTTACTTTTTATACTTCTCAAATGAATAGTATTTAGTAATTGTCATATGTCACAATTTCTAGATAGTATAGCAGGATTCCAATTAGTGAAAAGTGTCTAGGAACTATTTTTTAATTCACAGAATTTCTGTGAAATTATAGAGTAATTGGTCAAGAAAGCAGTCTTATGTCCAATGCTGCATTTAAAACTGGGTGAAAAGTTTTGGTCTACTATCCAAGATTTTCGTAAGGTATGGCGCTTGCCATAAAATTCTTAAAAGTCAAACAGAAACAGAAAAAGGTTCGACTACAGAAACAACCAGCCATATTTCCCAATGTGAAGTTAGAAGAACTGGAGTTTGAGAGAATTAAACAACAAAAACCCCAATGGGATTGCCCTACTCCACCTGCGATAGAAGGGGCATGCTTCTATCAAGAAATATAGGCTCATAGGATCTAAAAGAAAAGCCCTTTCTGCTGTGGCTCCTGCCCTTTGAAACACTGTACCCCTTGAGATGAGATCCGCACCCATCCTTCTGGCCTTCTATAAGGGCCTGAAAACCTGGTTCTGCCAATTGGCCTGGGGTCTTAATCGGAATGCATCACTTTGGAGGCGGCTATTGGATTAAGAGAAGACCTCACCTCTCCCCATGTGCATCTTGCTCCCTTCCTCCCAATGTTTTAATTATATTATTATTATTATTATTATTATTATTATTATTATTATTATTATTATTATTATTATTATTATTTATTATTATTATTATTATTATTATTATTATTGTCATCATCATCGTCATCATCATCATCATTGGTGTTGTTATTGTTATTTATTGTTTTAATGTTTAGTGGCTTTTAGCTGCCCAGAGTTGGCCTGTAGGCTATTTGGATGGCACATGACAAATAAATAAATAAAGAGGTTGCCCCATTTCTAATACTTACACCCCCCCTTTCAATAAAAAGGTTGAAGAGAACCAAAATGGGGTTTAGGAAGAAAAATAAATAAAAGAAAGCCATATGAAGTGGCCTAAGGAAGCAGCAATAAGATCCATTTTTAATTTATTTCAATTTTCATTATGAAAAAGGGAAAATAACAGAGGTTGTGGGGAAAAGAAGAAGAGAGGCAATGATGGTATGAGGATTTCCCAGAATCTTGTTAAGGATCCATTCATTTCTGAAACCTTAGACACTCTGCCCGAGGCTTACCACATGCCTAAAACATAAGTGGCTGCTGTGTGTATCTCCACAGCTATCTATAAGATGCCATGAGAATCCTGTATGTAGCCTGTCAGAAATCTGAATAAAGAAGCACATATGGCATTGCATATTTTGACAAGATCTTTCTTTATCTGAGATTTCTTCAGAGTTACTTGCTTTTGTTTTGGCTGCCAACCTAATAATAATAATAATCCAATAATAATAATTGCTTGGAACAGCAGAATGCTTTGCCATAGCAAGAAGAGCAAAACTCAAGCAGACTATTCATACTGAGAAATAGCAAGTTTTTGCTAAGTCTATCTGCATTCTCAGTAGCATATAAGCAGGATTCAGAGGGAAGAGAAGTAAATGTATTATATGTATACAAAGAGACAGAAACAATTAAAGGTATTTGCATATACATAAATAATAATGATCAGTTGGTGCTGCAAGCACTACTACAAGTACTCAGATTTGTAGAATCTTGTGGGAAAAAAAAATCTATTCAATGTTCCAGACAGTCAAGAAAAGACTTCAGCATAAAGTATATCATTCTGTCACATCATTCCACATTATATGGATTAACAAAGATGTTCATGTGTTTATCTAGCTATGGAATACTCTTATATGGTTCTTGAGCAGTACATCTCTCTTTGTATACATAAAATCATTTATGATGTAGGATAAGTATCATCTTTTCCCATTTCTGAGAAGAAGAATCAAATTGCATTTGATTACTTTATATGTTCATGCCAGCCATACACATCCATATAATACTAGAGTTAGAAATCACTTTAGGGACTTTTTTTTAGCAGTGGTTTGAACAAAATTTTGAGGTATGTTATTGTAATAACTAATTAGTTTCAGGTACGTATACTAGTAAAAAAAAAACCCTGAAGAATTAATTTAAGGTGTTAAGTTTTGAGATGGGTGGAAAATAATTCAAGAATTAGAATTTGGGAGTAAAGATTGATTTGAAGAATGATGGTTAATGATAAAAATATATAAAACAAGCCACAACAACTGATTTTACCAAGTTCTTCAAAAACCGTTGCCTAAATGAGGCAAACTGAGAGCATAAAATATATTAGAATAAGCCATTATTGAAGAAATAGTTTGTTCCTCCAGTCCTTGATTAGTGATTCCCTAATACAGGAGTGTCAAACTCGCAACGTCACGTGACGTATTGTGACTTTTTTTCTATTGCCGGCAATGGGCTGGCATTGCCCTAACACAACCTTATCTGTGATGATATCAAAAAATTTACAGTCATTCAATCCATCCCATTTGCCCCTCTCCCCTTCAACATCTTATCTGAAAAACTGAAAGCAATATGATGAATAAATAGAAGTGAAAGTGAAAGCTATATAAATGAATGAATAAAAATGATGAAAACCTGAAAAGATATGCATTGATTGGGATTGCCTCAAGAAGCAAAATGAATGTACTTTTCTCTTTGTGTGTTTTAAAACTTATTAGAACTAGGCAGAAACTTTAATTAAATCTTCTCAAAATATTACCTTAGCATTTGATGTGGCTAAGGCACTTTGAATGAGGTTTTCATCCAGCTTTCAGCACATTGAAAATGTTTGCAAGCAAGTCAATTTATTTTAGCTGCATTCTTACAGCTGGGGCGAGGCTAAAATGAAGTGTGAGGATCATCAAAACATATGAAGTCAAACCTGTTGGTTTATTTTTCATCATCCTTATCATATTTTGAATTAGAAACACTGATTAAAGATCAATTAATGAGTTAATGGAGTCTAAGTGAATAAATGTAATTAAATGTGCAGATACAAAACCTCAATCTGACCCCTGGATGAATAGTTAATTAATAAATCAATGTAATTAAACTTGTATAATAGAAAAAAAAGCTCAATAAACTCTTGGGGAAAAAATGAAAACATGTTAGATATACGTGCATTTGCCATACAGCCTGTCGGAGTGGGTAAGTATAATCAATTTTATGGAGTAAACTATTTTAAATAAGGAGACCCTCATTTATAAGTTATTTTAGATTCATTGTTACAATAACAAAGCAGAATGAGGTAAAACGGGTGTCAAACTCGCAACATCACGTGACGTGTCGCAACGTTTTTTCATTGCCGGCAATGGGGTGGGCGCAGTTTTGCCAGGATGCATCTGGCCCAGCAGTTTGACACCCCTGAGGTAAAAGAAAGGGATTTTCAAAACTCAGCCATTTTCAATTACAATTTGTTCTTTTGTATTGATCAATTAATGTTTTTGTCAGTTAATAAATTACATTTACATTAATTAAAGTTTTAAAGTGAACTAAAGTTTAATATGATTGTTGTTAGATTAGAACTCAAAATAAATAAAGTGGTTGATTGCATATGTTTACCCAAAAGTAAGTGTTTGTTTTTGGAAGATTTATTTCTAATTTAGTGTGCTGGATCTTCAGTTTTTCCATTTATCTTCTAAGTTCGTGGTGGCGAACCTATGGCATGCGTGCCACAGGTGGCATGCAGAGCCCTCTGTGGGCACGCGTGCCGTTGCCCCAGTCCTAGGCCTTCAGCTGGGTTTTATAAAACCTTTTCGCTTTAGGCCTCCGTTGCCGTGTGCAAAAAAAAAAAAGGTTCAATCAATCAGTTTCAACTTCTTGCAGGAAAAAAAAAATCTCACAAAGTTGGAATTGATTGATTGAACTTTTTAGTCCCACCCAGTCTGCCGTTACCACTGCAGCCACGCCCACCCAATGGGCCACGCCCACTCGGCACCCAACAATACAGAACTGGGTTTTGGGTTGCAGTTTGGGCACTCAGTCTCTAAAAGGTTCGCCATCACTGTTCTAAGTAAATAATGGAAATCAGCTTTTAAAAGGTGACTGGGTGACTTCTCTGAGCCCACTCATTTCACAGTCTTGTTGTTATGGGGAAAATACGAGGCAGGAGTATTAGATATATTTGCTGCCTTGAGTTGAATGTATATTACTTACACACACACACACACACACACACACGCATATGCATATATATATACATATACAGGTGGTCTTCAACTTACAACTATTCATTGAGTGACTATTCAAAGTTACAACAGCACTGAAAAAAGTGACCATTTCTCACATTTATGACCATTGCAGCATCTCCATGGTCACATGAACAAAATTCAGATGCTTGACAACTGACTCATATTTATGACGGTTGCAGTGTCATGGAGTTATATAATCATGTGATCAACTTTTGCAACCTTCTGACAAGCAAAGTCAATAGGGAAGCCTGATTCACGTAACAACTAATCAGTAATTTAACAACAAACAAAGGTTAGCCAGCTAGTTTTCATGGCTAAGGTGAGACACAGTCTCTTGGTTTCTAGCTTGGTGCCTTAATCATGGGCTAGTTTGTCTGAATGGGTATAGAATGAATTAGTAGGTGTATGTAGATGATTATTACTGTACTGAGGTGAGTGATAGAGTTAGTAAACTGCTACAACATAGCAGTAGTAAACTACTACAACATATTCTTTTTCTTTTTTCACTTTTGCTCCAAGTAGAATACGGAAGTTAGGTGTGGGAATCTTGGAAGATGAATATGGCATGGGAATATGCATGTCCATGATGACATGGGTCAGGGGGAGTATGACAGGAGGTGGTGGGCTTCACACTGTAGGAAAAGGAAAATCTGTAGAGCAAGGGTGTCAAACTGTCGGCCTGTGGGCCAGATGTGTCATGCTGAAACTGCACCCACCCCATTGCCAGTAATGGAGAAAAAGTCACTATATGTCATGACACGTCATGTGAGGTTGCGAGTTTGACACCCCTTCTGTAGAGTCAGGAGCAGATATGTCAAAGACTATTGAGATCTTAGCTGTAATCAAAGTATGATAAATGATAATTAATGAGTACAATGACAGAAAGAAAACTATCTATGCTGTATGCCTGTGAAAGTAAGAAAAGGAAGCTGGAGTTCATAAATACATGCAGGGAAATCAACACAGAAGTAATATGAATAAAAGAGCTGAAATATATGTCAGAACGTAATATTGATGTGGTCTAAGTTGTTGAAAGTAGGATTCCAGAGATTGGTAACAGGTGCCTGTTATCCCCTTCTGTATACTGACTTGAATATTTCAAAAATATAAAATACAGGGAATTATCTGTACATAACAGTAAATATTACAGTAACAATGGGGAAATCAAGAAAGTTCAAAATGATAAAAGAAACCTTTTGACCAAAATACTATTTTTTTCAACAAATGTTTAACTCAGTCAGGTTAATTATACCGTTTCAACCACTTCAATCAGCTAGATTAACGACAGACGCCATACTAAAGTTGGAACACATGATAGAAGAAGACTATTTCCCAGCATCTGAAGAGGCAATCTCATCACCAAAGAATGCATATTTAATTGAAATTACTAACCTTGGAGATATATCACATCCTTGTTGCATAAAAGCTCCCAAGGAGAACCACAGGCTATTAAATATCCCAAATTCATTGGTGTGGTCATTAGCCGGTTGGTCACGGCCTTCCTCAACCTCCTCATTATGCCATTCATACGGGCTGAAGCGGCTAACCAGAAAGAGGACAACGCTGACACCAATATAGGCAAAAACTATGCACATCCAGATCTCATAAGCTAAAGGATCCAGGAAGGAAAAGACCCCAGGTTTGGATTTCTGAGGCTTTTTAATCATGATAGATATGCCCAGGCTCATAAAAGGTTTGGAAAAGTCTATAACTTCTTCTCGCACCAGAGTTATAGTTAATGGTGCAACAGCCACATCAGCTCTCTGAAAAGAAAGGGAGAATGGTGTTAGAACGTTCTGAAGATCTGCAAAATACTATATTAAGAATACATGAAGTTTTTGGGGTTGGGGAAGAAGCGCAACATTATACATATCTAAGATTCTAGAACAGAGCTCTTCAAACTTGGCCCTTTTATGACTTGTGGACTTCAACTCCCAGAATTCCTCCTGGCTGAGGAATTCTGGGAGTTGAAGTCCACAAGTCATAAAAGGGCCAAGTTTGAAGAGCCCTGTTCTAGACTATTACTTGGGGGGGGGGTGTTGCTATGAAGTTTGGTTTTCATCTATACAAACCATTTGAAAATCCTAAAAATATAATTTACAAGTTTTTGATGTCTCAGTTTGATTTATCTCATATTCCTCCCTGCATTCACTGCCTTACAGACATGCTTGGATTTATTATTACTTTATAAATACAAAACAAGAGCCATCCAAGTGTGGTTCACACTATTTCTTTTCGTGTAAATAGTTATTTACTGTGTCTTATTAAAACTGTTGATATGATCATTTAGTCCAGGCATGTCAAACTGCCGGCCTATGAGCCGGATGCGTCACGCCGAAACCGCGCCCATCCCATTGGTGGCAACGGGGAAAAAGTTGTGATACATCGCATGACATTGCAAGTTTGACATGCCTGATTTAGTCCCTGTCCCTGTCTAGGATCTATGATATTTCAATTCCTTAATATCTCCTCCTGCCCCTTGAAATAAAAAAAAAAATCAGGAGAAAAATTGGTGCTGGTATGTGATACCTTCCCATTTATTTTAAGATGGAGATATTTTGCTTGACACTAATAATTTCAGTTACTGTAACTGTAAATTTGCTCAACTCAAATGACTTGCTGCTACTATATGGTATCATTCATGATTTTTAAAGCAATTTTTTAATATATTTTTCTTGCTGTTATTTAAAGAATAATCTCAAGTAACAGTAGCAACTGAATGCAAATGGCCACTAGTGCTGAATGACAGGAATAATATCTTTGAAGATGCTCTGGCATCATCAGCTTTTATAATATAATATTATTGTATAACCACTGATTCAAAACTAGAAACTTACTCCATACACTAGCTCTCCAACCATGCCATTCCACATTTTATTTTCAGAATCTCGAGCGCCGTACTTTCCATCAGCAACAACCTGCAAGCTGTAGTTGTAGCCAACATGTTTTGCAATTTCAGCAGCTAATTCTACACAATATCCCTCATATCTCATATTTCCTTCTAATGGCTCACTGCTCTTCTTTTGCATCACATATGGAGCTTCCTGAGAGAAACAGAGGATGTTACAGGATCAACGTTTCAATGTTTTGGCAATGAAAATTGTTTTGCATAATGTTAGAACTTTTGTGTCTGATGTGAAGTCCATCAACACACAAGTCAAATGATGCCACTGCTGAAGTGCTCTAGGATATTCTGCCAGGATACATTCAACATTAATCAGCTCCCTTTTAATTTTAAATATTACCCCATTTGTGCACTTTGGGATGATGGAGATGAAGTCACGACCTTCTTTAAGTACTTGAAACATGCTATTATATCCCAATCTTAAGCTTGATATTTTCTTAAGTTTGAAAATATCGAATTCCCAATCTCTTCTTGTAGAACTTACTATAGTTTCCAGTTCTACAAAGAATTTTAATTTGTTGGAATCCTTAAAGGGTGGCATGCACAGCTCAGTACTTGTCATTCAAGCTGATGAGCAAAAGGCAGGGTAGCCTAGATACAAGCCATGATGCTCAGTTTTCTATGCAGCAGAAGAAAAGGAGATATAGAATCCTGATTCCTTTGTGTCAGCCTGCAGGCAGACAAACGAATATATCCCTCTTGGTCCCATAAGAGATTGACATTATACCTCCCCCAGTTAAAATATTCATGCATCCTTTTTGTTTTCCTCTTAAAATTGGAGAGAAGATTTTGACATCATTTTGGAGGTAGTACAGAGAACTGCTCCATGAGGATCTGTGATTCGGTACAAATATATAGGTATGACAAGCCAGCATTATACTGAAAGCCTCTATCTTAGATTTGCTGGTCAAGCTATCATTACTATGTAGAGGGTTACAAAAGATAGGAAGCTTTGGAATACAAAGACAGTGTGGATAAGACAAGAATAGAATATTATTTCTAGAAATGGAGAAAGAGTTTGCATACGCCTAAAGAGTCCCCCTATTTAAAATAAAGTTTTAAAATGGCTGGTCCATTTATTTAATCAATATTCACAACTGAAGTAAATAAGTAAATAAATAAATAGTTTTGAGAAAAGTATCTGAAATATAGATTGTGCCTATGCACATTGATGGTTCTGTTCAAAAACATTATTATGACAAAAGTGATATGTTCTCAATAAAATATATGAATAGTTTAGGAAGGGAGAGACTGCTGGTGTCTGGAGCTCCATCATTGCCATTATCACAAACACCATCATCATTGAGTTCCATAAAATAGATTCCATGAGTGCATTATCATGCAAAGGCAACCAGTTTACCAAGCTCAGCCATATTATTACTTCAATTAATTATCACTTAAACCAATAGTCCAAGATACAGTTCACTCAACAAGCATAATAAACAACAAAGCAAAATAAAATTAAATATTAATTAATCAAACAGCTTAGGAGTCTATGGAAAATTATTCTACGACTTAGCAATTCATAAGTATATTTATGGATAAGAGTGAAACCCCTAGCCCTCTTAGAGCATCAGCTGTAAGCAACAGAAAACAAAGCAATGGAAAACAAGAAAGCAAAAATTGGCAAGTCTATTAAAATAGCGTTTTTCAGTCTCAGCAAATTTATGTGCGGTTCTTGTGCATGTGAATTGCTTATAGAATTTTTAAAATGAGTTCAGAGTCTTTATAAGACCCTCAATAAAGTGATGATAAATAGTATTTTGAAAACTTTGAATCCTCTAAAATTACTAGACAGAGATGTACACTTTACCTTTGGATCTTTGTTTAGAGCTCCTAGCTTGTGCTATTAGACAAAATTATGCTCTCTGTGATTTTTGTATAATTAATTAGAATATCAATTGGTATTCTCTGTTGATGATATTTTATTGTTTATCTCTGAGTCTTGTACAGTACTTTAATTCTAGCTTCGCTGCATTTGATTAATGGCTTTGCTCAAATTGCAGGATATTCTATTAACCAATGTAAATTGAAAATGATTTCTGTAGATAAAATTTTGTTTATTCATGCATTAAGTGATTATCATTTTCATATAGAGACTGAACTTATCAATTATTTAGATATTCTGACTCCAAACAACATTTCTCAAACCGTAACACTAAATACAAGTAAGATATATAAAGAAACTTCTCTGTTCTTTGGCAGATGGGAGTTATTAAAATTAAACTTTTAAGCTAGGATCAACACTAAAAGTTTGATAAATGTTGTTTGGAGTAAGATTATCTAAATAATTGATAAATTCAGTATCTATATGAACATGATAATCACAATGCATGAATAAACACAATTTTATCTACAAAAATAATTTCCAATTTATATTGGTAATAGAATATCCTGCAATTTGAGCAAAGGCAATCAAATTCTCAAGATTATTTTTTTTGCATGGATCCTTATCTGGAAAACATTTTCAAAAACTTGGTATGCTGTTCTATAAATTTCTTTGGGATTCTTCAATTCAGAAGATACCTTTGAAAAAGATGCAACTGTCAATTAAAGAAGGGAGTTTGGAGTTTTCCAAATTTTGAAATATACATTATGCATATCTTTTAATTAATATCAGTACTTGTGGTCATTTTTTACTTGGTGCCATCTGGGTCTTTTTGTAATAAGTAACACCTTTAATTAATTGAACTGTTTTAGATTCAAAACAATTTAGTTAATTGAACTGTTTTGGATTCAAAGTATAATAGATTTGCTGTATTTTCTATTAATATATATTTATTCACAAACTGTTTATTATTTTTGAATGCCTATATTCTTTTGAACTATGTAACGACTACATGGATATAGCAAGAGATTGACAGGGCAACAGAAATGGAGTCTCCATGCCCTGATTACTGCCAGCCCAAGATACCTTTAATTTATTTCTTACAATTATAAATGAAAAGTAACTTTTAGAACTTTTTGAAGCCTTTACTGATACTTCTAATCACTCACTTATGATTATAATTTGCATGCTTTTTTATTAAATAAACTCCTTTTGTTTTAGAGTAGATGGCCAGGTTTTCTTTAACATCCCTTGATAGTAAGCCCTTGGGAATTACACCTTAAACTTGTAAAAATAATAATTGCATCATCAGCACAGAAAAGATCGAGGAGAAATTTATTGCCTAGGATTGAAGGAAAGTTATTTTTAGGCACACTCTGGATTATACAATTAATGGAGAAACTGAAAAGGAGTTCTAAACCACATGATTTCTTAACCTGCTTCTACTTGGAAAACCTCCCGAAAGAGGCATTTATTTTACCATAAAATGTCATTACTGGTCATATTTGCAGATATAAAATGTCATTCAGAGAAGTCACAGGATTTTTTCAGAAAATAATAACCTAATTTATTTGTTAACTGCCAAATTTAACTGAAATAGAAGTCTGATGTCCAGCTTTAATCACATCGCATTTTTTTTAGCCTTAGGAATCACAACAGCTGCTGTCAGAAATATCCGTGGCCGTCTTATCCAAATGTCATATTATTCAAATATCTGAATATTTGAAGACAGTTGAATTTCTAGCCAATCGTGTATAAAACATTTGTTTATGGAATGTTTACGAGGAATCTCAGATAATTACAAAATAATAGCATGATAGATGATCAAGCTTCTTTTCCAAGCTTTTAAGGCTGAACAAATTTCATTTTACTTCTGTCCCATCAGATGTTTATCTGGCTTCTTGAAAATGTTGAATTGGGGAATTTATTATTGCAAACCAAATTTGTTCTCTAAATTTAGGAACTTTTTAAATTTAAAAAATATACTTTTATTTCTCCATGTTTAAACATAGTATATTCTCAGGACAAGTTCTCCCCATTAAAAATAATGAGTAAAGCAATAAAAAGAAAAAAAAGATAACAAACATGTTAATGAAATACATTGCAAGGGTAAGGAAAGATACAGTTTTTACAATGTCAATTTTTTTCAGCAACTTATTATTGAAAATTGTTTATTTATTAGCTCTATATCCAACTTTTTCTCTCTGGAGTTTGATAGGGAAACTTTCTTGTTATTCCTATAAGTATCAAAGGGGAGAATCTGGATTCAAAACCATCAAATTTTCCTTGAAAGGGTGGACTAGATCTCCCCAGTTCCAGTCCAACTTTTTAATTCTAAATCACTTTAACTTCCATGCTGGCTGGAGAATTCTGGGAACTGAAGTCCACATATCTTTAAGCTGCCATGATTGAGAAAAACTGTACTAGACGAATATCTGATGAGCTATCCAGTTTCATTCCCATCATAAAAAGCTTGATAATTGCAAGTATGTGGCAAGTAATAAAATGCTGTTGCTTTAAATATTTTGCTTCTGAAATTGTACAAAATAAAGGTCTCAGTATCAGAATACTTACAAGAATAGTTGTAACAATATAGGTCCTATTCTGCAGAGTTGTTGTTTCATTTGCACCTTGCTGATCTGTGATGGTTGGAACAAATTTTTCATCTTCGTTCCAATAACCAATCTAAAAATGATCAACAGAATATGGTACAACTTTGGCAAAAATGAATGTTCTGTATCCGAGATTCCATATTTGTGAGAAAACTTTATGGTAAACAGTGTGAGAAATCAATCCACTACTTTTCAGACAACAATATTTATTTACATTTCAAAATTTGTGGCATTATTGATTTTGTCCAGACATCTTGAAAACAAAGGAAAAATATAAAGTACTTTGTGTGTATTTAAGTGTACATTAGGCTAATGAAAGTATATATTAATATTTTATATTATTATTATTTTCTGAGATAGACCTGATCATATTTTCACCCTTTTGCATATCAGCATGCACAAATTGTCCTTAAAATTTTAAACTTTCAATGACTCTGTATCTTTTTAATTCTGAGTAGATGAGTTTTACTGGTGATAGGAAATCATCTAGGAATTAATCTATTGTTAATACTTGTATGAAAAGTTCTGATCTGCAGTTTTCTGATTATTGGATCAGTTAGAAGTTATCACATTTCAATTTTCTGGATTTCAAGTCACAGTTCTTAACAGATTAATACATCTACTTTTTAAAATGCTTTGAGAGAAAATGTTATATTTAAATTCATATTAAATATTAAAAGAATATGGATGCATGAATTTTGGATTTGCAGAATTAAAATATACCACAACAAGAATAAATAGGAGATAATTATTAATTTAAAAAAGCAATAGAGATGGGCAAGTCTTAAAATTAATTGTGTTCTATTCTTTAGTTTTTCGTTCCAGAATCTTTTCCTAAAGATTTCTGTAGAAATACCTACCAAAGAGGATGAAATTGGGTAGGGACTAGATTTACTTTTAAAAAATATTGAAAGAGGCTCAGACATCTTTTTCAGCTTCATTTAATCTTAAAGAAGACTGGTTTGCTTACAGAAGCACACTGCACAAAGTTCATGTCCAGTTGCAGTAATAAAATTAGACTTGATTTGATTCTTCACAAAGCGGCTTTTTCTCTCACCTAAATTTCCTGAAACCTCATGATATGGTGATTCCAGGGAGTGTCAGAGAAGAAAACAAACCATTCTGTGAAGAATCTGCACACAGCGTTTTCTAAAACTTGAAGAGATCCAAAATTTACTTCTATAGAAATTCATGAATTTTTTTTTTACAATCCTATTATACAAAAATAGTTTCCAGAAAGAAATCCATTTTATGCCTTATTTATACAAATGCTTTAGGGGTAGGCAACCTCGGCTCTTTCATGACTCATGGACTTCAACTCCCTGAATTCCTGAGTCAGCTGACTCAGGAATTCTGGGAGTTTAAGTCCATGAGTCATAAAAGAGCCAAGGTTGCCTACCCCTGCATGGCAAAAGTTGCACCAAAGAATCAATGTTTTCAGAAACAAAGTTCCATTCCTGAGCTAAACACCTTTACCTTTCTGATCCCATCGTGTTTCATTTCAATAACATGAAGGGTGTAATTCGTTCGATGTCCTTTCTCGTTAAACTGGACAGTCCCTGTCAGTCCTTCAAAGCGCACCTATAAAAAGAGGAGCAGGTAAAAGACGACAGTTGTTACATTTTCCCCCCGTACAGTGAAAAATAGTAAATTAAGGGACAACCTAACTTACTTCTAACAACCTAGCTTTTATCTACAAGAAGCATTGAAACATGCTGCTCATCACCAATCTGATACAGTATAATTGAGGAAGAATTGTGTAATGTTATTTCTGCATCTTTGATACAGCCAGCATCCACTTATAAAAAAAGAAAGCATAATGAATTCTCCACTGCAATCTTATTTTAGGTTGCTGAAACATTTTAATTCAAGCTTCATGAGTTCAGGATCCATAATTAAAAGAAAGAGACATTTTCCCCCAAATGATCACATTCAGATTTCTTTTCCTAAATAAGGTGACTTTTCAAGACTACTTTAGAAATTCAATTTCAGTATAAATATTCAGTGATCATCCTTGTTCATAGGACAGCATGATTCAGATTTACAATCCATGAAATTATGAATAATGAATAGCAATTCACATTATAACAATGTTATAATCTGTCCAGGCTTAAATTTTGTTTTATTTTCTAACCTGTTGTAGAGCTCTCTGGATGTCAATCCCTTGTCCCCAAGGAACAGCTGGATTTGCCAGGCAATCCCCAGCATTCCCACGACGGGAAATATCGATCCGTTGTTTCCTGAGACTCTGAAAAGCTTCTGCCATTACCCGGACCCCATCATATGTAAGAGCAGATGTGTACTAGAAAATAGATAAAAATAAGCATGCTGGCTATTAGGCTTGATTTGGGAAATGCCTGTTCCTTCTTCCAAGACAGGAATCTTCAAATTCCAGGATCCAGCCACCCCAAATTGCTATTTGGTTAATATCAATTTGAACTTAATGGGTCACAAAAGTAATTATGTTAAGTAATATTGGCACTTCAAAAGCAAAAAAGCAGCATGATTTTGCAGGTTTTTGAACTGAAGTTGTGATTGCTATTTCTAGCATCTATCCCACTTGTAGAATCTACTTATTTTGCACTGTTTGCTGCAATTCTCAAAGTAATCTGAGCTAAAATACCAATTTGGCTGGAATTGACAAGCCATGAGGAGCCATATAGAATTTTGCTAGATGTAGCTGAACGGTAACTTGCATGCTCTTCTGTAGGTTCATTTCATTGATGACAATGATAATTTCCTGGGAAAAGCTGCAGCTGCTTTAAGTAGTTTGCACTCCTGCACACTCCAAAGTACAGCCTAGTTAATATGCTAATTTTGCTTTCAGCCGTGTTTTAATTAATCTGTTCTACCTTGAGAGTCATTTTTTGTTTGATGAAAATGCAAGATATCTAGAATAATAACGATAACTGGATTTCCGTTGGTCTAATTTAAGTGGGAAGGGACGCGGTGGCTCAGTGGGTTAGGACGCTGAACTTGTCGATCGGAAGGTCAGCAGTTTGGCGGGTCGAATCCCGAGTGCCGCTTAGCAGAGTGAGCGCCTGTTACTCGTCCCAGCTTCTGCCCACCTAGCAGTCCGAAAGCACATAAAAATGCAAGTAGAAAAATAGGGACCACTACGGTGGGAAGGTAACAGCATTCCGTGCTAGTCATGCCAGCCACATGACCACGGAGACGTCCTCGGACAAGCGCTGGCTCTTCGGCTATGAAACGGAGATGAGCACCGGCCCCTAGAGTCAGAAACGACTAGCACGCATGTGCGGGGGAACCTTTACCTTTACCTTAATTTAAGTGGGTACAGTATAAATATGGATCCAATACCCTGTAATATTTGTAGGATTTGCTGCTTCAGGCTTTAGAAAATTATATATAGGACGTTAAAGCCTTGAACTCTATCTTTAACTCTGTTCAAGATTTGCCTCATGACAATGTGAGTTTCTGGGTGTGCAGGTTATCTTTAAAAAAAAAACCCTATTTGCCTTAGTATGAAAACTCCAGAACCCCCCTCCCCTTCCCTACTATATTCAGTCTACTCTATAACTTATCAATCTTTAAAATATTGTCCCAGTAAAGTGAGAAAAAGAACTTAGTTTTTCACAATGAAGGATCTATGAGAAGGTGAGGAACAGAGTATCTTTCTATGACATCTACACTATGTTCTGAGGATGAACACTGTTTTAAAAATTATTTGTTCAAAAGCTTCCATAGCACCATACTTTTATTCAGTTCAGTGCAAGGCAATAATTCAGCACCCAACCTATTAAATAATTTGCTGCAGAGTCCCCCAAACAGAAGAACAAGGCATGAAATTTCCTTTAGTTATCCCAATGCTAATTAATACATCTAAGTTACTAAAAGACTGAAATCCTACTTACATGCGATATTGCTTCCAAACAACCCAAAAGAACTAGGATATATTCTCTCTGAGCACTAACACTGAATGTTAGAGAAATAGTTGCAGGTAATTTTCCTTAATTTTCCATAGATGTGTTGCACTCTGACTGTGAGAATTCCCCAAGAGTATGATATCCCCAACATTATATGGGCATTCTGTCTGGATATTCTGTAAGTTAAGCACATCTGGAGAAACTAAGTGGGGATAGTTACGGATATGCTAGTGTTCATACAGTGTTAACCCATTATTAAGGAGGAACTCATTGCTATATTCTTTTGCATTTTGTTTCTTGAACAAACAACTGTTTATTGTTGTCTTTGATGAGAATGGCAGCACATACAGTAAATGTAATTTAATTTTATTAAATTTATATACCGTCCTTTCCCGAAGGACTCAGGGCGGTTTACAGGGTATTTAAAATCAAACAGTACAAAATACAAAAGTTAAAAAACAATTAAAACAGATTAAATTATCCCTTAACTAAAAACCTCAGTTAAAAATTCTCAGCCTGGGCCGGAGAGCTCAAAGAGCCAGGTCTTCAGGTCCCGGCGGAATGAACGAAGGTCAGGGGCGGTCCTAAGCTCCACGGGCAGCTGGTTCCAGAGGGCAGGCGCACCCACAGAGAAGGCCCTCCCCCTGGGTGTTATCCGCCGGCAATCTTTTACCGGCGGCACCCTGAGAATTTATTAATTTCATTTGCATGCATTTTGAGGTCCTACGGACTGAAATATTCATAATGTTACTTAGATGTAATATAAACATAAATAATATAACTTTATATTATACTATAATGTAATATAATTATATGAATGAATAGCTATTGGTCCCTTGGGTAAAATGCAAAAATGTATGGAACACCACTTGAACACCATCAGCATCAATCAATTGCAAAAGGCAGCTTTACTCGGAACAGCATATATCTTGTTACTATACGTTTAACATCTGCCTATCCCAGGTCCTTGGAAAGGACTCGATGGGTAGATAAAAATACCAAATCCAGTCTGTAATAATAAAAAAACCTGGCTGTGTGACCAACCATCTTACGCAAAGTGTGTATGTGTGTTTGTGTGCTGCAAAATGAAGATTTCTTCATTTCAAATGTCCTCCCTTGATCAGCAAAAGAAAACATTTTTTGTACTATTTAACTTCTCTGAAACCAACTTCACTGTGGTTTGCTATGGGGGGAAAAAGCACCCCAAATCCTAATCTGACACAGGGAACAAGAAAATGGCATAAACACCTCCTCAAACAAATGGTTTTCAGTACCACTTGCCTTTGGCCTCTTCCAGTCCACTCGAGGTTGTTCCCTGGCATCATTGTTCTTCCACTGTTGCATGATCCTAGCTGGGATGGTGTCTGTGTAATTCACCAACTGGAATCCAGTCACATTTGCTCCACTTTCTTTGAATTTTACCAGGTCAATATCCATAAAGCCCTAAGGATAAATTAAAAAAAAAGCAACAGGAGAGATGAAAGAATACATATTAACATAAGCAGCAAAGTTTTATTTTATTTATTTATTTAAATTCTATTTATATCCCGCCCTTCTCCGAAGACTCAGGGCGGCTTACAAGCTTAGCAGTAGCCTTCATTCTATGTATATGCCTGCTTATTAGGGCTTTCATACACCCCCCAAGCGGCATTATTACAAAGTCAGCTTAATTGCCCCCAACAATCTGGGTCCTCATTTTACCTACCTCGGAAGGATGGAAGGCTGAGTCAACCTTGAGCCTGGTGGGATGCGAACCTGCACTAATTGCAGGCAGCTGGTGTTACTTAAGGAGGCATTAGCTCACTGCTCCACCAAGGCTCTAATAATATAATTATTGAATTATAATTATAATTCAACCTTTACAAATACTGATGAAAAATGCAATGATCCAAATATCCCAGACCAGAATGTTATCCTTCAAAAGTACCCCCAAGTACTATGGAAAATTCTTTGCTCATTCATAATTTTTACAATGGTTTTAGCCATTTTAAATACATAACTTTCCAGAGGAGTTTTCAAAATAACTGCAGACTAATAAAGAAAAGGGTAAGAAGCAAATAAGAGAATGGAAGTCTATGAAAATGACATGGATGAGGAAAATGCCTATTTTACTAACCATAAATATAAGGAGCAAAATAAAAAACTCCATTGTTCTTTGCCCAAGCAAAATAATGTGAATTGTCCAAACAGAATCTTCTGCAATACAGTATAATTTTCCTTCATATGTTTAGAAAAAAGAAATAAATTTTCTGCTCCTATTACACCTCTATCTGAAGCCATTGGGTGAGATCATCCATCACCATGGACTGAGATATCATCAATATGCTGATGATACTCAGCTGTATGTCTCAGCCTGTGGTGAGCTAAGTGATGTGGTGCCTAGAGGATGTTAGGGGCTGGACGGGGAGCAATCAGTTGAAACTGAACCCTGGTAAGACTTGAGTGGCTCTGGATCTGGGGTTCTTTGATCCATGGAGAATTGTCACCTTAGGTCTTGGATGGGATGACATTGCCCCAAGTAGACTCAGCGTGTAATCTAGGGGTGGCAGTCGTGGCCACGTGAGCCTTTGTACAACTGCAGGTTGTGCACCAGTTACACTCTTTCCTGGACCAACCTTTCCTACTCATGGTCTCTCATGTCCTAATTACCTCCCATCTTGACTATTACAATGCGCTCTACTTGGGGCTGCCCTTGAAAAGCATCTGGAAGCTCCAGTTGGTGCAAAATGCAGCAGCCCGCATGGTTGTGTGCAGATCTCGGATGCACATGTGCAGGAGCTGCATTGGTTGCCAATTTGCTTCCGGGTACAATTCAAGGTGCTGGTTGTCACCTTCATGGCTTGGGACTAGGTTATCTGAGGGACTGTCTCCTGCTGCTCATATCAACCTGACTGGGGAGGCAAGGAATGTTGTGGGTCCTTTCTCCTAAGGAGATACATCTGGCGGGACCCAGAAGAAAGGCCTTCTCCATGGTGGCTCCCTCGCTCTGGAACATCATCCCTCCAGAAATTAGACTGACCCCAACTCTGACACTCTTTCAGAAGGCCCTGAAGATGTGGTTCTGCCAGTGGGCCTGGGAACCCAGAGCAGGATGTAGCCCATTAAATAGCTGGTATGAGTGTATGTTGTCTCTAGTGTATGTGTGTGCGGGGGGGGGGGTGTTAAGGGTTATTATTTTATTATTCTTTTAATCATTTTTATTTCTTTCATATTGTGTTTTTATTTCTTGTAAGGTGCCTTGAGTCACTGTGAGCAAGTAGGCAGCAATATAAAATTTTATTTATATAAATAAATAAAAATTGTTGAATAGATTTAGATTTGATTTAGGCTGATTGGCATATCACTAATTCTAAAGCCAGTGCTTTGGGTTTTTCAACTTTTGAAATGAGGCAGAGGTACAAAACTGGTTGTGGAGAAAAATAGAACAAATGTGACATGGCTCACTGTGTAGAGGCATCTGTTCTATATACTGCTTTTACTGACATGTTCCACAACAATTTGTGTGTTCCAAGTGTATAAAGCCAATGGAGCCAAGACAGAGCGAGAACATCAGTTTTCATCCCTGAGGAGTAGCAACCCTGGTTTTAGTAATTAGCTTCAGAAGTAAATTGGAAAGAGGAAAGAGGAGAGAACCAGCAAATATACCAGGCATTTAAACCGAAAGATATTCACATTTCTGTTGATTCATGAACTAATGGAGCCACACAGAGTTTTGAGACACTCTGAATTATTTATACTGTTTTGAACAGAACTCAAACCCAATCTAAGCTATCTTTTAACAAGGGTAGAGTTGAATATGTTTCAGGCCTTTACTGCCAAAGAAAAAGGAAAAAGTGAGAAGGTGACTTGAATTTCAATGTGAAAAGGAAAACAGGCCCATTAGCCAGAGCACATTTTCCTTACAGCTACTTGAATAATGGGAAAAAAAAGTATTGCTGGGAATTACTCAATAGACGCCCTTCAAAAGGAATATTACCCAAGAATATCCATCCAAACTTAACTCTCATGCCTTCAGTCAACTGATAAAAGAATGGACATGTTTCCTCAAATTAGAGATCATGAAACAAAAGTTTTATAAAACTTTTATGTTTTGTGCATATGTTGACGTACAGATTAAGCTCACTTTCCCTCATATAGTGGTCTCTGGTAAAACTGAAACTTTAACCCCTAAAATGCCCAAGCAGATTTGATCATTCAAACCAGGATAATAGCAGTTATACTGTAAACCCAACATATCTAGTAATCCCCATATTAAAAGTGTGCTCAACTGAACAGACCACTGTTTAGAAATGCCTTTCTGAAACCATTGTTTATAGTGTTGAGGCAGCTGTATCTCTTCAAGGCTCTTTCTCAACTTTTCTGAACTTGTGTGTATATTGGAGACCATTGCCTGGTTCTCTGTACTCTCAGAGCATAAAAAGAGGGCTTCAACATGATCCACCTGCTTTGATGCTCTGAGCAGTGGACTTCACAAGGCACTTCACAAACCAACTTTCTGAATGGCTTGCATTGCTGTAATAGAGAGTTTTATTTCAGATATTCAGATCATGAATATTGTAAGACTGTAAAGTAAACCTCAGCACCTTGACTTGCTTTTGGAAATAAAAATAATGACTCATGGAATTGCTTTCAGAAGCAGAAAACTATTCACTATAATCAGTCCTGATATCAATCTAGCCGCACTATTTTAGACTAAGTGGAATTTCTGAATTTTCAGACACATTTCAAGGAAGAGGTATGGTATAAGGGGGTGTTGTGGAAATAACCTTGGGAGACAGTAGAAAGAGATGCAGATTGGACAACCATTATATGAAAGATAGTCCACAGAAAGAGAAAAGGCATGGAAAATGTTTCAGAAGGGACCTTCCCTAGTTAAGGGCCACAGAAAAACTACACCCCCACGGCTTCCCAAAACTTGTGGTCCATATAGAACTGTTGCAACACTGGGCTTTTAGTTCTCATCCGAATATACTGATTTGTTTGTGCAATTTTATTTTTCCTCTTTTTTGGGGATGGATTACAATAGATTCAGAGCTACAATTCACAGCTTGATAGATAATTGTCCTAGAATGAAAAAAATATATCATAATGTTGGAAGGAATGAATCTCAGATGGCACCACAAGCTACATTGGTTAGGGATATAAAGCCATGTTAGCATCCCTAAAAAATAGCCATTCATAACATCATTCAATTGGAAAAGGTTGCAAAGGTAAACCAGACCAGAGTTCTGGCAACTTTAAGATCCGTGGACTTCAACTCCCAGAATTCCCAATATCAAGGTGTTTTAACCTTTCAATTTACAGCTAATCTAGATGTGACATTAACTGTGTTTTTGCTTTTAGAATGCAGCATCCATTGGGAGAATAGCACATTTAGATACTGGCATAGAAGAAGAAAGTAGATAGCAGATAATAATAGATATCCCAACCATATTTGCAACAATGTGAATGTTAAAGGCATTCATTTAAAATCGTATCTAGTTTAGCCCTAAGCTACGCATATTTGGCAGGTCATTCTTTTAGTTTCATACACAAGCCAACTGTACTTGACAAGATGCTAAATTACATTTCACTCACACAAGTGAAAAATCAAGCCAAAAGTTAGTAAACTATAGTTAATGCCAACCAAAAAATGCTAGGAAAGAAGGTAACGTTTGATGGTGAGTTTCTACATTATGACTTATTTAGAAACTATGAGTTAAACCCTAAACTATGCCCAGCTTAGACATAAAGAGAATGTATAATTAATTATGACTTTCTAGCATGTTTGTTAACTCATATGCAAATCAAATATGTCCAGGAGCATACAGGTCATTCTAATTTGCTAAATTTGAATAAAATTGTTTTTTTACATTATCATTGCCTAGCCTAGATTAGAAACTGAACTACTCCCATCCTTTTTCCCAGGATGTGAGTGAGAATTCACTGCTGTGTGCAGGAGAAAAATAGCAAATAACAGGTACAAAGAAGAGTGAGTGTAAAGGGACAGCTTCTTAGATTCTAGGATAGTCTATTTATAAATAGCACGATTAAATGTTTTCTGATTTGTTTTGTTTGACCCCTTTTATTCATTCTAGGTCTATTAATTGTTTGCCTTAAAGGTAAGGATTTTTTTTCTTTTTCTTTTTTTGCTAATATGATTCCTAATCAACTGGAGCCCAAGGGACAGAATGGGCTGTAAATTGGAATAAAAAAATGTGAAACTGCCCACTGGATAACATGCAAGCTAGCTTTAAAAAATAAATAAATAAACCAGTCATAAAACCAGCTAGGTGGCAAAATTAGGCGATAGCAATTGCAAATATGTTCCATTAGCATTAAAACTCCCCTACAGCTTCAAAAGTGGGCCATTAAATTTAAAAACAAAAAGCAAGCAGTTAATACAATCTGGTAGTATTAACTCAGCAGAGCAGAGTCAGATTCCCTGGGCAATGCTGAATAGGTGAAGTTGGAAAGATATATTTAAAATATACATAGTTAGAAATCTATCTTTCCACTTGAAATATTGTACTATTTCTGTTCTCTTTCACTATTTATGAAATGATTTAACTTTAATTTACTCATAAGGTAAAGGTAAAGGTAAAGGTTCCCCCGCACATGCGTGCTAGTCGTTTCCGACTCTAGGGGCCGGTGCTCATCTCCGTTTCATAGCCGAAGAGCCAGCGTTTGTCCGAGGACGTCTCCGTGGTCATGTGGCCGGCATGACTAGACGCCAAAGGTGCACGGAACGCTGTTACCTTCCCACCGTAGTGGTCCCTATTTTTCTACTTGCATTTTTACGTGCTTTCGAACTGCTAGGTGGGCAGAAGCTGGGACGAGTAACAGGCGCTCACTCTGTTACGCGGCACTCGGGATTCGACCCGCCAAACTGCCGACCTTCTGATCGACAAGCTCAGCGTCCTAACCCACTGAGCCACCGCGTCCCTTTTACTCATACAAAAACTTAAAGATAGAGGGATAATAGTATAGTCTCAATAGAAGAAAAGTCAAATTAAACTGCTTTAGAAAACCCTAGTAAAACCACACCTGGAATACTGCAGCCAATTTTGGTCACCATATCACAAAAAAGATGTTGAGAGCTTGGAAAAAATTCAGAGAAGAGCAACTAAGATGATTAAAGGCCTGGAGACTAAAACATATGAAGAACGGCTGTGGGACTTGGGCTTGGCTAGTCTAAAGAAAGGAAGAAATAAGGGAGACATGATATTAGTATTCTAGTATTTGAGAGGCTGCTACAAGGAAGAGAGAGATCAAAGAGAGAAGCAACCTGGAATTAAGGAGAAACTTCCTAACAGTGAGGACAATTAACCAGTGGAACAGCTTGCCTCCATAAATCGTGGGCGCTCCATCACTGGAGATTTTTAAGAAGAAACTGGACAATCACCTGTCTGAGATGGTATAGGTTCTCCTGCTTGAGCAGGGGGCTGGACTAGAAGACCTCTAAGGTCCCTTCCAGCTCTACTCTATTCTATTCAAACTAAAACTGATGGTTTTTAAAAAAAATGATGGAGAAGTACTACTGGAAAATAGGTTCCAAGGGCATTTCTTTTTCCCAGACAGCAATCCATGAAAATGTTTAGCAAGGTAGAAAATAAAACAAACCAAACAATGTCACTTATTATATTTTTATCTGTTAGTGTTTGCCTCAATTAGTGTCATGGTGGCCTAGCCGTACCAACAGGCTGAAAAATAGCTTTTATCCGTGGGCTGTTAGGCTTTTAAATGGGACATAATCTTATGCAGAATTGACTTGGGAGACCGGTGTGTGGTGTAGTTGGTTCACATGGTGTGGTGGGATGGAGGGTTTGTTGTCACTGTGTGTTGGGGGGAGAGAGGGGGGGGGGAAGGAGGCTCAGTTAATCTCAATGTACACATGTTGTACTTTGACAATAAAGGTTTATTTATTTAATTTATTTATTTAGTGATGAAAATGCTCGCCTCCCACTTCAAAGGTTGAGAATTCAATCCTAGGTAGCAGCAGATGTTTCTCTTTTAAGGCTCAAAGAAAAAAAAATCTGCTGCAAACTCCATGTAGGCATCCGGAAGAGCATTCGGCCAGTAAACACACAGCTTCATCCAGTCATCCTGACTCTACTCTGAGTTAAAGGACCACAGGGTCATAAAAAGGCAGTTTAGTGCTTGCCTCAATTAATGAGGCTGGGCTCTTACGATGTCTGCTTGAACTTTGGCAGTTTTCTCCATGACCCACAAATGTGAACAAGACAGGAATCTATTCCACCAGTACTGCCCACTGAGGCAGTTGGTTTATCTATTCCAGTTCAGTACATTGTATTCTAAAGACACATTACTCACATAATCTGTCTCATGTGGAGATTTTTTCAAGATCAGCTACATTGTGTCCTTCAAAATACCAGGAAGTATGTCAGGGAATTTCTACATAGACTTTGTCTTTGCACCATGCCATTTAGACTGCCCTGAACAAGCAAGTCCTGAACTGGAGCATTTATAAGGGTGCTCCACATTTTCTGCTTCTGCTTCTACATGGATGTGCTGCCCACTTCTTGGAAAGGGCATTATCTTCAGGGCACACCATCTGCTGATCCACCTGATGGGCTTCATTCCAACCTACACAGATGCTGCCATGTCACTTGGCTGCTGCTGCTGCTGCTTTGTACTGAGTTTGCCAGCCATGAAAAATGGACCATTTTTGAAAACCAGGTTTGGTAATGATGCCCATGCTAGAGATTCCTTTGTTTGTTTTTCAGTTTAATTGGAAGAAATTGATGAGGGTTGTGCCAAGTTTTCCCTTCTAGCCTAAGTGACTGTAAGCCTCCCTATTTTTGTTTCCAAGTAGGCTTAGCAGAAGAACAGAGACAGGGACATTTATGAGACTGGATAAAATTGACAAGAATCCTGCTAAGTCTCAAATTCCAGTCCATGTGACAGAAAGAAGATACTGTAAAACTATTGTTTTTTCGCTTGTTGTGAAATCATCTGTCCACAGAAAGGAAAGCAATCAGTGCTTGCTTTCCTTTTAAGGGGAAATGTATTGTTCTGTGTGCTTCCTACACACTTATACCAAGTGTGACTCTGCCTTTGCTTGGCTGCTTAGTGTAGCAGTCAATGTATGCAGTTGCAGTACCCTTCATTGTTGCATTGTGTTTCTTGTATACAGTACTTGCCACAACTGTTTTTTCATAACGTACAGTACATCTTCCTGGGTTGTAACCTTTATTACATTGTTGAATGAGTTTTGATCCACAAATAGTATGTTTTTATAAACCATGATACAATGTTATTGATTATGAATGTGTTTAGAATTATCACTGTTCAAAGTGGGATGCAGGATCAAATTCTTAGAGTAACAATGAACTTGTCTGGCATCCATTCCTTTCTATGTATCCTGCATGACAGAGAGTTCTCTTGTCAAACACAGGGATCCACAGATTACTGTGTACATCTATATCTGTATTCCTTATTGGTTGTAAAACAACTTTTGTCCTTGGTTTCTGTCTCTATCTCTCTCATATTTTTGCTGAAAGTTTTATTTATATTTATTCATTAAATTTTTATGTCACCCACCTCTCCTTCAAGGGGACTCTCATTTTACATAGATAAAAGCTAAACAAGGAATATACAAGAAAAGTTAGAAAAAAGAAGAAAGGAAGGACTGCAAAAAGGAAGGACTGCAAAAAGTAATGCAGTTAGAGAATTTTTTTTAGAAAAGAAAAAGATAATTGAAGAAATGACTTCCAATTTTCTTTGCAGTAACTACAAACAGGCTTATCATCCCTCTTTAAGATTACATTACAAAGATCCCTTCTGACTCATATTCAATTCTTTTTTCAATCAGCAAATCACAATTTTTCTTGCCCGCTCCCCATTTTCAATGACAACAAAAACAACAAAAATCCATAAAAGGTTTCCAGTCTTTGTTAAAAGTACTTATTGTTTTATCGCTGACCAAACAAGCCAGTTTTGACACTTCTGCTAACTGTACTGCAGTGTATGCCCCCCAGCATACACAAAGGACAGCACAGCAGGAGGCTGATGATGCAGATCAGCAGAGGGGTTGGACAGCTCCGGGCGATGACTGCTCACTCAGGATAAGCCTATGACTTAAGCTGTTGACAGCCCCAGGCATGGTCAGCCTGGCGGGAAGCCAGGATTTGAACCCATTGGTCACCTGCACTGGCGGGAAGCCCAGGTTTGAACTGATTGGATGCCATCCACCTGGGCAGGTACAAATAGACGCCAGGTCCCCCTGTTTCCCCAGTTCGTTCTGTTCTGAATAAACTCATCGTTACCCCAGCTCTGTGTCCGTCTCTATGTGAAGCACGTGACTTTACACACGCGACTTTACATGTACCTTCATTACAATCCAATTTGGAAACAGGTTTCTTAAACAGGCTTCAACTCCAGCCAGCATACACATGGGAGATGAGTTGAAAGTTGCAGTGCAGAAAAACATTAAATGTCAGTCCCTGAAATTGTTGCTGTTTTGTCTGTGTTAGAGATTGGAAATGGATTTTCCTTTTCCGTCTTCAATTTATTATTATTTTTTGTAGTTATTTTTGTGTGTTTGAAAAGCCGATGGCTGATTTTTTTTTCCTTTTGCTCATCTCACAAGTTATCATCTAATTTTCTCATTTATTTTCCTCTTCTTTTCTATTGCTCACTACCCATTATTCTTCTCACGTGTGCCTTCAGCCTAATGCCAGATTAGATGAGGCATGTGTCCTTGCATTATTTCACCAAAATGAGCTGATTCAAATGATATCTTGTAAGCTAAACCGATACTTACATTATGTGGGAGAGAGGGAAATGCTATCATGGAACTCAAAAATGATCAAAAGCAGTTTCTTGTCAGTAGTTCAGATGAAATTTCATAGATAGATAGATAGATAGATAGATAGATAGATAGATAGATAGATAGGTATAAAAATGATGTATACTAAAGGTCCCTTGAATTTGTAATATATCAAGATATCTAAAAATGAGGAACTAAGAAGCAGAATAAATGCTGAAAAATAGAGCAATAGTTTCCTCCCTACTCATTGATGTAAAGTATTACTGCAGGATGATAAATGATCAAGAATGAATATTTATTCTTGGGTGAGATTAAAATTGGTTTGGTGGCAATTGACTCTATTTGGATCAATTACAGTTTCTTTGGAATCATGCCGTACTTTGCGTTTAAATTAGGAATGAGAAATGTAAGATAATAACTGTGTTCCTTTTTTTTAATCTATTTGTTCCTCAGTGGGAATTCTTGCATTTCTTATTAGTGGGGAATCAACAGAAGGGACTTCTAACAGTGATCTAGAACAGTCCAGAATTAAAAGACTGATTCTGTAGGGTCCTTTCATATTGTGTCTCAAAACCATCTGGAAAAGACAGCCTGGTTTCTCTTATTTTATCCCTCTCTCTGCATTATAGTCAATCATCTGTAAGAACTATTTCTACAGCAGAGTTGGTACAATGGTTCTGTTGTTGCCATGCAGTTGGCAGAAGCCCTTAATATTTATAACTTTTGAATAATTTGAGCTAACAAATTACCAATTTTCAGCAGAACAATATGGTTGGGTTTCTGTGTGTTTATCTTTGTTGTTCTGCAATGTTAAGCATTAATTTAAGGATAATAAGTAGTTTGGGGCTTTATATATTATTTAAAAATAATCCCTAAGCTACCACTATCCTGCTAAACAGGCTGAACTTATCACCAGTCTTCTTATAATCCTTGAAGACTCTGTATTTTGGTTAACAAAAGTTCCAAAGTTTGATAAAATTGACATGCATGGTCCATAATTTATTTATTTTATTTATTTTATTACATTTATATACCGCCCTTTCCCGAAGGACTCAGGGCGGTTTACAGGGTAATTAAAAAAACCAAGATACAAAAGTTAAAAACAAATTTAAAAAAATTATATTTGTCCCTGTATAAATAAAACCCCAGTTAAAATAAGATTAATCCTCAGCCTGGGCCAGAGAGCTCAAAGAGCCAGGTCTTCAGGTCCCGGCGGAATGAACGGAGGTCGGGGGCAGTCCTCAGCTCCACTGGCAGCTGGTTCCAAAGGGCAGGCGCCCCCACTGAGAAGGCCCTATCCCTGGGTGTCGTCCGCCGGCAATCTCTTACCGGTGGCACCCTGAGAAGACCCTCCCTGTGGGAGCGCACTGGACGAAGGGAGCTTGATGCCGGCAGCAGGTGTTCCCTCAGATAATATAATATATATTGTCTAACAAATACAGGTAGTCCTTGACTTATGACCATAACCGAGTCCAAAAATTCTGTTACTCAGTGAGATGTTTGTTAAGTGAATTTTGGCCCATTTTACAACCTTGTTTGTCACTGCAGGTGACAAGTTAGTAACATGATTTAAGTGAATATGGCTTCCTTATTGACTTTGCTTGTCAGGTCGCAAAAGGTGATCACATGACCCTGGGACACAGCAACAGTCATAAGTATGAACCAGTTTCCAAGCATCTGAGTTTTGATCACATGATTGTGGGGATCTACAAAAGTCGTAAGTGTGAAAAATGGTCATAAGTCATTTTGTTCAGTGCCATTGTAACTTTGAACGGTCACTATATGAACTGTTGTAGGCCAAGGACTACTTGTAATAATAATATTTTATTATGGAGTAACATTTTAGTAAAATAGGTATAGTGCATAAACATTTTAGTCTTCGTACTAATTAATTTTCTGACTTGAAGTTAATACTTTTTTAAAAAGGTGGTTCTAGCCTATATCATCTCATCTTTTCAGAATATTGTTCTATTGATTCAGGAAAAATATTAATTGCAGGCCTAGCTACAAAATACTAAGAGCATTAATTGAATATAAGTGGTAGCACAGATGTATTCTGATGCTGCTTTCAGTTTGAAAAGCTTTCTCAGATCATTAAGTCATGGAGAGAAAAAAAAATTACATTCCATTGTAGCAAGCTATCCAGCTAATCTTCCCACTGCATTTTCAATATCAATCCATTTGATCAATGTTGCTTTTCCTCATGAAATATATGTGAAGTCAGTTTCACAAAATCTGTAATTTGCAAAATACTGTTTTCAAGTTGGCCTGTTTTTTTTACCATACTGAAATCTTTATGAATAAAGGTCTTTCCACCATGCACTAAAATGCACTGAGGTCTGCAGTTTATATACTAATAAAGGACAATATTTGTAGTTCAGGGTTAAAATGAGGGGTCCTTGGTGTTCTCTCAGCATGGTTGTTTTCTTGTAGATGTTTTATTAGCCAAACTAGGTAACATCATCAATGCTCATCATGAAGATCATCAGTGTACTGATGATGTTACCTAGTTTGGGTAATGAAATGTCTGCAAGAAAACAACCAAGTCCAGCGAGCAGCAAGGACTTTTTCAGTTCATATACTTTATCTCAGGAATCCTCCACATCAAATAATCAGTTCTGGTATGAAAATGATGGACAACATTATTCCTGGTTTGTACAATATTTCTACAGTTTGTAAATTAATGTTTTTGAACAAGAGACAGGCACAGGCAATAATAGTCTTTTGGAGTGGGGCGGCAAATGATAAATCAAATAACAAGTAGTATTATAGGATAAAGTAAATGCTATTAATTGCCCATATTGGATTATTTGGCCCTTATTCACATTATGGGAAGACAGACAATGCCATAGCTACTGCTTTACACTCTGTAGCAAGTCATCTCGAGAGACCTGGAAGTTATGTCAGGATGCTTTTTGTTGACTACAGCTCGGCTTTCAACACCATTTTGGCGAGCATTCTCATCGAGAAGCTGACTGACTTGAAATTCTCCCCTGCCATCTGCGATTGGATTCAAGACTTTCTTAGGGATCGGTTACAAACAGTGAGGGTCGGGTCTGCTTTGTCCACCCCCCTGAAGCTTTGCACTGGCACGCCACAAGGCTGTGTGCTTAGCCCCTACCTGTACTCTTTATACACTTATGATTGTGTATCATCTGACTCATCCACTGTGATAATCAAGTTCGCAGATGATACAACTGTGGTGGGTCTTATTACAGGTGGGGATGAGACAGCATATAGGGCGGAGGTACAAAAACTATCCATATGGTGTAGTAACAACAACTTGCACCTAAACATCGGCAAGACGAAAGAGATGGTGTTAGACTTCCAGAGAAAAAAGGAGGAACCTGTCCCACTTTACATCGGGGAGGACTGTGTGGAGAGAGTTTCCTCCTTTAAATTTCTGGGAGTCTACCTCTGTGAAGATCTGACCTGGAAAGTTAACACAACCCAGGTGGCTAGAAAGGCCCAACAGAGGCTTCACTTTCTTAGGGTCTTGCGGAAGAACAGGGTAGAACAACGGCTAATGACCCTCTTTTACCGGTCTACTATAGAGAGCGTCCTCTTGTATGATATTGTGGTTTGGTATGCTGGTCTGACAGCCGCGGGCAGGAAAGTATTACAGAGGGTAGTGAGCACAGCACAAGACATTGTGGGCTATCCCCTGACACCACTGGATGACATCGCCAGGGCTCGTTGCCTTGGAAGAGTGAGGAAGATTGTCAGGGATGACTCACACCCTGGACGGTATCTCTTTACTCTCCTACCATCCGGTAGGAGATATAGGAGTATAGCCAGCCGTACCAACAGGCTGAAAAATAGCTTTTATCTGTGGGCTTTTAGGCTTTTAAATGGGATATAATCTCTGTGAACTTATGCAGAATTGACTTGGGAGGCCGGTGTGTGGTGTAGTTGGTTCACATGGTGTGGTAGGATGGAGGGTTTGTTGTCACTGTGTGTTGGGGGGAAGAGAGCACGGGGGGGGGGGAGGCTCAGCTAATCTCAATGTACACATGTTGTACTTTGACAATAAAGGTTTATTATTATTATTATTAATGTTAAGCTGTGGACTTGCAACTATAATCCAGTGGCAGTACACATATTTTCTGTAAAGAAGCTCATGGTTCAATTTTTGGCAGACCAAGCTGTCTGATATCTAAGATACGTGAAATCAGTCAAACAAGATGTTACCTACAGTATAAATCACTTCAACAGAAGCCCCTTCTCTTGGATGACACATTCCTGGCTGTGTCTTGACACTTTTTTGATGTTACTGAGAAGAATTATTCTACTATTAGGCAATTTGCAACTATACTGAGACCCATGTTGAAATGGGATCAAAATATAGCACATATATTGTGTGTGAAATAATGATTTTTCTTGTAATAATCTGGTGAATTTAGAATACCAAATCATTCATTCATCCATTCATTCCATGTATATGGTCGCCTATCTCAACAAGTGACTCTGGGCAGTGAACAGGGTTAAAATAAAATAAAAAAAAATTATAAACATTACAAAAGTGTATTATGGCTTGATCACACCCAATAACCTTGAAGTTAAGCATATGAAGTTTGCATGTTTTAAAACCCAAAATATTTTTTCTGCTTACAATCATGGTGGGATAGTGAGACAATCATCCTGTTATACAGATAGAAGGCACCCACCTGCTTTCTTCTGATATTGTGTTAGAAAACCACAGTCATTCTGGTTGCAGGATACTAGGAATGAAGCTTAGATCAGTTTTTTGGAGTGCCTCAAAATCAGTGTTTAATCCTGGCAAGTGCCTAGATTAATTCCTGCAATTTTCTCGACATGCTCTTTTTTTTTTAAGAGGTTTGCCATCATCTCCTTGCTAGGGCTGAGATCAGACAGCATAGAATGTCCAGATTCTACACAGAAGCATCTTTGGATGGATCTACTGCTAATAATTGTTTATCAAAGTCCCTGATGTGAGGCCCACGAAACAGAAGTTTAATATTAGATGGCCCAATCTCCAAATCTTCTCCCCCTTGCAAGAACTCACCAACATGACTCAGATATGAATGACCTTCAGTGTAGGCTATATTTAAGATAACACAAAAGAGATTTCCATTCTTGTGAAGCATCTGTTTACCTCTGAAGCTATACTGGTAGATAAACATCTATGAAATATTTCTCTGTATCTCCTATGCCTGGCTCTAGTAACTTACCTTTTGCCCAGTGCTCTGGTTATCAGTGAAGCTGGGAGGCTCTGCTCCCATTTCCCAAATTGAAGTCTCAACTCTGGACTTCAACGAACAGACGTATGATCATATTTTCATCATGAATAACTCCTAGTAGAATCCTATTATTTTCTGGCAGTTTTTATAACTGTTCCTGTACAGCATACTATAAAACATCAGCACATTTACACTGTTTTTCTTAGGGCAAAATAATCCCCTCGGCACTTATCCTTAACATCACTAGCTTTTTCTCCTCCATTTCATACCTCCCACTCCCCCAAGGCCCGGCATCAAAATACATAGTTTTCATTCTTTTATGTAGAAAGATCTCTTCCACAATGCATTCCTTAGATATCTGTAACATGTTTCCTTCCACACTGTAATACTGGATATATATCCAGTCCTCTCCTGCGAAAAAAAATTGATCTGATTCTTTTGAAGCAAGAATGAAGAATAATCAGACCAAAGGGAGTTCATAGAACCCAAGAATTCCTCATCCACTATAACTCCCAGAAATTGCCAGATGGCTTCTAGAAACTTTCTAAGATCTTCTGTTCATAGGAGATTTAGCTAGCTTTGTATGATAACTATTCTGTGCTTCTATAACCAGGGCTGGTCTATCGTTAGGCAAAAATCTGAAGCAAACTTCTCAAGAAAAAGCCCGAATCACCCCAATTATCCCTTTTTCAATGAAAGCTGTGTTTTGCATCTTTAACCTCCCCCTCCATTTGCCCTCAGGTGTTGTGGAGGATCATGTTAACTTTCAGAGGAACAAGAAGCTCTGGCTCTTTTCAAGAGCTTATAGAGACATAATCAGGGCTTTTTTTCTCATAGAACGCTCAGAACAGAGTTCCGGCACCTTTTTTGGATGGAACCTTGTAGGGTAGGCAAGGCGGGTTGTATGACATGTGTGAGTTCCGGCACCTTTTTCTTTTACAAAAAAAGCATTGGTCATAATGGAAGACTGACTGTGTCTCCTGAAAAAATGTCATCTAATGTTTAATAGGGATCGAATGTCAGATTGCTGTTGTTTTCTGACTGGATGCTCAAGGTGACATCCAACATCTGAAAATAATTGGCACAGAATATTGGTAACTATAAATTTCTTTTCCACCTAATAAAATTTTTGCCCTGACTTTTAGAACTTTATGGGTTGGAAGCTTCCCTTTTGGGAGCTACTGCAGGGATCTCCATTAGTGTTCTTCTTTTTGCATTAACGGTTTAAAGCTTGTTTACCAAGTATCCCTGATCAGACCAATTTTAATCTTGTGCCAGTAAAAGTGTGTCACCCACACTATTCTGGCACAAAGGGGGGGATTGTGGGAAATCAGCTCCCCAGAGAAGGAAATATTAAAAGGGCAGAAAAATATATTTCCTAAAAAGATATGGAAGAACCAGGAAAGCATGCCTGGATTTCTTAATAGTCCCAGGTCTCCTTTCCCCAGGCAGAAAAACCAGTTCTATAGATATGCAAATCTATATGAAGGTTGGAGCTAGAACATTAAGAAGACAAAGACACCTAAAAATCTACATACCCCAGCCCCAGGGAAGCAGGACATGACCTTTGGACATAATAGGATTAACCCATCATCATCAGAATGCCAGAAGGACACACTTAGACTCAGGCCAAAAGTTCATGACACAGGAAATAGCCTCAAACAGGAACAGGAAGCAACTCTAAGCAAAAGGATCCAAAGGGTATAAAAACCTACTCCTACATGTGGTCAGTCCTTTCTTTTCCTGCTGGAACCGTTTTTCTGTCTGGCTTTCCTCTGCAATAAACTGTAACCTTCTTCGCAAAGCAGTTGCCATGTTTATTCCCAGCTTGGATGGAACCATGATGAAGACTTTTCTTCCAACAATATATTTCAACTTTCCTGTATCAAGTCTTGTTTCTTAGCAATTTTATGATGGCCAGACTCAGTTGACAGACTGGCACAGAAACAAATAACATGAATGAATGAATGAATGAATGAATGAATGAATGAATGAATGAATGAATGAATGTTATTGTGCATGTTGAGGAAGGAATCAACTTTTAACCCATTCAGCTTTTAAATATTAGGGTGGTGCAGTTATCTTTTTCTTCAACAAAGTGAAACAATTTGGGGAGGTTGGCTTTATCTATTGACATCACATCAAATTACCTGTATCTAAACCTAACAAGGTTTTAAAAATTTATTTGTCATTCTGGCTTATCAAATAGTTTCCTCATCCTATTCTGTCAAAAGCAAAGGATGCTCTTGATATTCCTCTCTGTAATCTAGCTCTTGGTAGCCTGATCAAATTATTATTTTTTTATTTTTAATCACTGAAAAATATTGAAATGTTGCTGGTTATCAATATTTTTCTGTCTTTTGATCCATCCATATTTTGTCTTATGGCTTCTGTTTCGGCTGTCTTCTTTTTCTTCCATTCTTTTCCATTTCATGCTACTGAGTGATGGAAATGCTTTCCTCCTGCAGCAGAATGAATGAATGAATGTGCATATAACGAAATAAATATTGCATCAGCTCTACGGCAATGTCAAGTCGTTGAATCCTAATAACTGTAGGTACATTTGGAAGACCTCAGATTTGTTGTTAAATTAAGCAATCAAATAAGGAGAGAATGAAAGACACAAGTAAGACCAATAAAAAAAGGTATTTCTATACAAGAAATGAAACAAACTAGAGTTGTTTATGCTACAATCAAGCCATTCCAAATGTATAGTGGATCTTTGAGGACAAGGGCAATCTTAGTTAACTAATGCTTATTCATTAGGCTGAACCAAGATTTCTTGATACTGACTGACAATCAATACAGACGATCCCTTTTGGATTTTGAAAATGAAATTTGAAGCCTGAACATAACCTTGTTATGCTTCTCCATACTTTTATAAAATCAAATTATTATATAAATTAACTCTGCAATAGTTATATTATCCAGGCATAGCTGGATGGAATATAAAGACTTCATGATCATGCTAGACTCCATTTATCGGGGATGCATTGTAAGATTTCACAGTGAGTAAAAATGCTATAGGGAGCCAATATTTTCATTAAATCTGATTTTCTGAGCAGCATATAAAATATCTCCTTCCATTCTCTATCACAACATTAATGAGGGCATTTAGAAGAAAGACAATATTCTACCCAAGTCTCGTTCCAACAGACTTTTCTATAGGATATGTCTTCATTGTCTTCCATAGAGTTACTTCAATGTCAGTTCTGATTATAGAACGAAATATTTCTGCCATCGCTAGCCCACAGAGCTACGTGAACAAGATAGAGACAGAAAAGTAGGGGAAAAAACCTGAGGAGCAGAAAGCCATTGAACCTTCTAGCTTGTCATATCTTTAGTCACACAATAATATTTCAAATGAAGTTTAAGGATATACTTCAAGAATACAATAGCAGGAAATAGATCCTGCTATTGTTAGTACAGATTGAAATGTATCTCTTGGAGTTAAGAGATATTCAAAAGGATATTTTGCATTTTACAAAGAGTGAAAGCATCTTCGCTGTTTGATTTATTTTGCACCAACCAAAATTCCTTTTGTGGGGAAACTGGCAGCTATATTAAACAAACAAACAAACAAAATTTAGTTAACCTTTGCCTACTCAAAATTTGTGTAACAAGGAGAAATATAAGACCAGCTGAAGACTAACAAGAAACAGGGCAGCCTTATAAGAAATTTTACAGTGGAATTTACCTTTCATAAATGTTTAGAATTGCTGTATTAAGAAACAACAGCTGTAAATACTATGCAAACGTACTGACCACTTTGAGTAAGCACTTTGAACTCAATAGTTTCATCTTTGTAGACAATAAACAGTTCATAATATTAATTATTAATATTATTAATTAATTATTAATATTAATAATATTAATTATGAACTAATATGAAATTGTAACTTCTCTGCAGGAAGACGTATTCCTTATCCCTTTTTGTTCTATCCAAGATTAATACAGTCAGGAATACATTACCAAAGTTGAAACTAATAAACCCAGTTTTGTTATTTGAGAGAGAAAAAAGGAGCAGATAGTTTCATGGCTATCAGGGAAATTAAGAATTTAGTTTCTCATGTGTCAGAACTCTTGTACTTTTGCTTAATATTTTTATAACCTAGTAATCTTTACCTAATTGTTATTCCATTTATCCTTAATTTCTAATTATAAAGATAATAAACCTAGAATCTTTCTGAGAATGTCACAATGTCACACATTTCTTTATATAAACTTAAGAAAAAAACTAAAACACAGACAAGAAGCCGGGTTAGGCAGCAAAGGACAGCATTGTTAACAGTTTCTGTTTATATAATGTAAATGAGTAAAGAAAGAAAGAAATGTAAATGAATGAGGAAATTCTTCAAAGTGTGAAGAAACAGTTGATGTTAAGCTGGCTCAAAGCTAAAGTGTGACAAAAGAATGGAATATGAAATAGGACAAAAGAAACAGGAGAGAGAAAATGAACCATCTTGTTTTTAAGAGTGGCAGTTTAAAGGTAAACAAGAAAAAATATTTTTTTATGCTACAAAAGATAAGCAAGTATGTCTCTGTCTTATATTTGAAACTCAAAGAAAATATTTTGTTTGAAAGGGCTTACTAAATAAATGTAATAAAAGTGATAATACAATCAGGATTCTTGTTTGTATAAATGCCATTCTAAGTAGAAGTGCTGTTAAGCGAAGGTTCAAAGGTTCATCCGTGTTGCATATCCTAGTTTATTAAAATGGAGATAGGCATTATTTAGGTGACATCAGTAGGGTTGAGCTTTATTTGGAATATTTGAAATGGGATTACTCCTAGTTCGGACAACCCTTTGTCTGAAATGTTATTGGTTCTCCTGCTTGAGCAGAGGGCTGGACTAGAAGACCTCCAAGGTCCCTTCCAGCTCTATTCTATTCTATTCTATTCTATTCTATTCTATTCTATTCTATTCTATTCTATTCTATTCTATTCTATTCTATTCTATTCTATTCTATTCTATTCTATTCTATTCTTTCCTAAATGCTCCAATAAAGCCTTGATTTTATCTAAAATGTAAAATGGAGAAGTGGTAAATTTCTAAAGTGGTAGAGAAATTTGAGATAAAAGAGTTGAAGCAGATCAGAGCTACAGTGATTCAACATCAAAGGTAGTGTTTCTCAATCTTAGCAACTTTAAATGTGTGGATTCCAACTCCCAGAATTCCCCAGCCAGCCATCTAACTGATTGCAGTGGATTTAGCAGCTTGCCAGACTTCTCACTGGACTACAGTTTACATACCTAGGAGGCTTTTAAAGTTAATAAATAAAGACATGGTTAACTCTAGCTTAAGTGATATCTGAAGCATGATGCATCTTCAGAGCTGTTCCTCCAGCTTGTTCAACAGATTAATATTTTACTTGACCCATGATTTTCATATACGTCTATTCCTGCCATGTAATATAAAACTTTCATGAGTGTGATTGTCTTTACTCTTAACAATCATACAGAACTACAGTACTTTGGTGTAGTGGTAAAGCACCAAGCTGGAAATTTTAGTCCCACCTTAGGCATGAAGCCAACTGAGTGACCTTGAACCAGTGACTCTCCCTTAGCCCTAGGAAGCAGGCTGTGGCAAACCACTTCCAAAATCTTTCCAGGAAAACTGCAGGGACTAATCAACAGCCATGAGTCAACAATGACTCAAAGGTGTAATGCACCTGCCTTCACAATCATGAATGGTGTAAAATTTTATATGTATATGGAATGAATATACAGGTAGACAAACCAATTCTGCTTGAAAGAATTGGTCCCTGGAAAACTGCTGTACCATTCTGGAGAGATCAGATTGTTATGATCTGGAGGAGGAATGTGTTACTGTGGAGTTTCCAAAAACATTGTATTATTGAAAGGGAAGGTCTGGTTTCTGAACAATAGAAACAAAATAATATTCTTCAATCCTTCCTTCCTTGCCTTACTTGTGCTGTTACATCAGCTATAAAGTACTATGCAGTGCATATTGTGCTGCCACCATGTGGTTGTTTGGGGAACTACAACATTATGTTAATTTGGGGAACTACAACATTATGCTAATTTGTTCAGCCAACCTCTCCCATTTGTGACGTACTTCCTCCTTCTCCTTAAACTCCATTCTATCACTTCCACCATTTCATGCGGTTGCTCTACACCAGGAAGGATCATTACTGTCTTTTGACCTTGAAATACCATCCATTTCATCATCTACCACACCTTGTCTTCTGTAATCTTCTCTACATGCAAATAAAGGTTCTTCTGGATGATTAAAAGGTAATTTCATGAGTTCTGCTATCTGGCAAAGGCTGTTAACAGTGATAGTATCCGCTTATACAGGCCAGGCACAGGGGTCTCAGCAAGGGGATACATCATTAAACAACAGTCAGTCAGAATAGTCAAAAGACAGTAGAATTCCTACAGCCTGCAATCCATATGTGTGTGTCATATCTGCAAGCAAGCTCAGTGCAATCGGCCATCTTGTGAAAGCACATGGTCGCACAAACTTACTGAACATCTCCTATGCATGCTGAAAACTGTTTTTGTATATTGGACTGTGTTATAAACCCTGTCTAAGCTGTAATTTGCCTTCTTAAAGAGACAGTACCCATTTTTTGCAAAACTTAAAAAATGTCTAGACAAGGCTCTGAACACTCTTTTATCGCTGAATCAACACAGATGCATCCTGCTTCTGACCACACCAATGTACAGGCAGCTGATTGTGCTGTAAAATCGAAGCGCATAATAAGACCAACACAGAAACTCAAGAGAAAACTATGAGACAATTAGAGATGAATTTTCCAGTAATCTGTCAGACCTATGGGACAGAACTGCACACCGCATGTCAGTTTTGCTGCGCTTTAATGATAATCCTGCTGAATTAAGAGACTCTATAAATTGCCTATCTGCAGCCTATGAACGTTACCAGCGGCTGTCTGCAAAATACACAGCCTTATTAAAGGACTCTAATATAGATGACTCCTCAGCAGAACTAACCAAGAATGATGCACTAAACCACCAAAGAGATCTCCTAGTGCAAGATACAAGGGATAAGGCAGAACTCTGTATTGCTGAACTGCAGGAGACCAGATCCACAGCACGTTCTTCTAGATCCTCTCGCTCCAGGACTTAAACATTAAGTGACAAGCTGGTAGAGGCCCGTGCACGTCTAGAAGCAAAGAAAGTGCAAGTTTCCTTTACCAGAAAGGAAGCTGAAATAGAAGCTCAGAGCAAAGCCCGCCAAGCAGAGGTGGAAGCTCAGAGCAAGGCCCGCCAAGCAGAGGTGGAATCCCAAATAAAGATTCTGTGAATGGAAAGGGAAGAAGCAGCTGCCCTAGCAAGACTAAAGGTCTTAGAACAAGCAATGAAGGAAAGCACTGATTCAGATTGTTCCATCCCAACAGAAGTGGAAGATCCAACGATGCAGAGCCATCTTCTGTACCTCCTATGAACAACACTGTTCCGACTCTCAACATAGAGACCCCAAACCTGCAATGGCCTGAGCCTGTTTAACTCCACAACACTGCTTCACCTCCTGCTGATGACAAGGTAACTTCCAGCAATAAACAACAGTTTAATCAACAGCCAGCACAAGCCTTAGAGACTAAACCACAGCTGAATCCTCTTGGAACATCATTCTATCCTGGTACACCTCACCCTTATTCACCAGAGAACTTTCACACCCAAGGGGTCCCACAAGTTTCTTTGGCACCAAGGACTGAGAGATCAGACCTCTCTGACTTCACCAGATACATGATTCACCAAGAGCTCATCAACACTAGCCTCTCAAGGTTTGATGACTGTCCAGAGAACTACAGATCCTGGAGATCAACCTTCAAAGCTGCTATTGCTGATCTCAACCTTACTACCAAGGAGGAACTTGATCTACTCATAAAGTGGCTGGGGCCAGAATCTGCAGATCATGTTAAAAGACTGAGAACAGTACATGTTGACTCTCCAGATACAGCTCTTGCTGCTGCATGGGCAAGACTTAAACAAACCTATGGAAGCTCGGAAGCAATAGAGAATGCTCTATTCAAAAGACTGCAAAACTTTCCGAAGATAGGCAACAAAGATAATCACAAGCTTCAAGAGTTAAGTGATCTCCTCATGGAGATAGAATTGGCAAAAACAGACACATGTCTACCTGGTCTAAGCTACCTGGACACCTCCCATGGTGTCAATCCAGTGGTGTTAAAACTGCCATATAACCTGCAGGAGAAATGGACACAAGAAGGCTCAAAATACAAAAGACACTATGATGTATCTTTCCCTCCATTCTCATATTTTTGCAGGTTCATCAGTGAACAAGCCTGGACAAGAAATGATCCCAGCTTCAACTTCAGTGAATCCAGTGTGCCTGCTCCACTATCATCATCAAGGTATGATAACACAGCAGCTAGACACACAGATTTACGTGGAGCTGTGTTTACAAAAAAGACGGACATCTCACCTCCTGTACCATCTCCTGCTCAACGGAATGGTTCAGGTGATGGAGATAAAGATCCTAATCGTCAGTGCCCTATTCACAAAAAATCTCACCCTCTTAGGAAATGTGAGCTTAGAGCAAAGACTATACAAGAGTGGAAAGAGGTTCTCCAAAAACTTGGAATATGCTACAGGTGCTGTGCTTCTTATGACCATTTTGTTAAAGACTGTAAAGGCTTTGTCAAGTGCACAGAATGCAGTAGCGACAAACACGTTACAGCTATGCATCCTGCTTCACTTCCAGGCAATCCACAGCAACCACCTGCATCCAACCCTGCTTCAAATCATGGCGGGGAGCAACAAAGTCATGCTCCAGTCACAAATGTCTCATCTTTATGTACTGAAGTGTGTGGGAAAGGCTTCAGCCACAAATGCTGTGCCAAGATGTCTAGTCAAGATATATCCAGAGGGTCAGCCTGAAAAAGCTACCAGGATGTATGCCATAATAGATGAGCAGAGCAACAGATCCCTGGTCAAACCCAAATTCTTTTATATCTTTGGCATACAGGGACATGCAACACCATATACTCTCAACACCTGTTCTGGTCGTGTAGAGACCTCTGGCAGAAGAGCTAATGGGTTCATGATCTCTCATATCAAACAAAGAAGGGCATACCATTGCCATCATTGGTTGAGTGTGACCAAATACCAGACAACAGGGAAGAGATTCCCACTCCAGAATCTGCATATCATCATCCCCACTTAAGGCACCTGGCTACTGAGATTCCTCCAATGGACATGGCTGCTGACATCTTAGTCTTGCTGGGAAGAGACATTCTCAGAGTTCATAAAGTACGCCAGCATTGCAATGGACCTGATGATGCCCCATATGCACAAAGACTTGACCTAGGCTGGGTAATAGTGGGAGATATATGCGTAAATAGAACGCGCACACCATCAGAGATCAACTCCTTCAAAACACATGTGTTAAGGAATGGGAGCGTATCTCACTTCAGACAATACCCTCACCACCATGAAGAAAAGGAGAAGCCTCTTAACAATACCCAGGTACCTGATGTTATCGCCATCACCTGTGATGATAACTTAGGCAGCACAGTGTCTCATACTACATGTGATGACAACAAATTAGCCATGTCAGTTGAAGACAGAGAATTCATCAACATAATGGACACTGAATTCTCCAAAGATATGTCTAACAGCTGGGTAGCACCATTACCTCTTCATGCCACAGAAAAAAGCACAGCTGAGATCTTCAAACTTCAAGATCCTGACAATGATCCAGAGATTCGTCCTGAAGTCAAGACCCTTCTCACCAGATCTGAGCAGAGAGCCATCATGGACTGTCAATGCTTTGAACGGTTCTCCAAGTGGACAAGGCTTGTACGCATCATCGCAAGGTTAGTCCATATTGCCCAATGATATCACACCAAATCTAGTGACACTGAATGTCAAGGCTGGCACTTATGCCAAAAACCTCTCTCTGCAAAAGACAACTGCTTCTGGATTCGATGGAAGATGAAGTATCTTTCTCTTTTGCAAGGACGCAGAAAATGGCAACATCAGAACCCCAATCTCCAAGTTGGAGACCTTGTTTTGCTCAAGGACCAACAAGCTCAAAGAATTGAATGGCCCAAGGGACTCATTGTGAAAGCCATTCCCAGTAATGATGGGAAGGTACGTAAGGTTGAGGTAAAGGTTGCAAAGCAAGGCACCATAAAGACTTTCATCAGACCCATCACAGAACTTCTCTTGCTTTTGCCCTTTGGAGACTGAACTCATCGCCTTTCCTTGTTGGATCCTGACTTCAAGAAGAAAAGTGACTTAAACTTTAATCTAGACTATTTGAGGCCTGAAAATTGCAGTTGTTATTGTTGCATATATGCATGCTCCTCCTTTATGTCTTTCAGGTGTTAAAGACAACAAGCAAATCACATACTTTTTTTGCATTTGAATAACTACCGTTACAGGATTTATAGTGGTATTTTACAATACCAGACGAGGAGTGTGCTGTTACATCAGCCATAAAGTACTATGCAGTGCATATTGTGCTGCCACCATGTGGTTGTTTGGGGAACTACAACATTATGTTAATTTGGGGAACTACATTATGCTAATTTGTTCAGCCAACCCCTCCCATTTGTGACGTACTTCCTCCTTCTCCTTAAACTCCGTTCTATCACTTCCACCATTTCATGTGGTCACTCTACACCAGGCAGGATCATTACTGACTCTGACTGTTGTTTAATGATGTATCCCCTTGCTGAGACCCCTGTGCCTGGCCTGTATAAGCGAATATTATCACTGCTAACAGCCTTCGCCAGATAGCAGAACTCATGAAATTACCTTTTTATCAACCAGAAGAACCTTTATTTGCATGCAGAAAAGATTACAGCAGACAAGGTATGGTAGATGATGAAATGGACGGTATTTCAAGGTCAAAAGACAGTAATGATCCTGCCTGGTGTGGAGCGACTGCATGAAATGGTGGAAGTGATAGAACGGAGTTTAAGGAGAAGGAGGAAGTATGTCACAAATGGGAGGGGTTGGCTGAACAAATTAGCATAATGTTGTAATTCCCCAAATTAACATAATGTTGTAACTCCCCAAACAACCACATGGTGACAGCACAATATGCACTGCATAGTACTTTATGGCTGATGTAACAGCACATTACTTAATTACTTATATAAAGGTTCAGGTACCCAGGTTGGAATATGTAACAGATTATCTGCTTGGTGTTTTCCTTTCCTTTCCTTTCCTTTCCTTTCCTTTCCTTTCCTTTCCTTTCCTTTCCTTTCCTTTCCTTTCCTTTCCTTTCCTTTCCTTTCCTGTGGGGGGTGAGTTTACTTGCTCTATTTTCAATCTTCTTCAGGGTTTCCAAACAAGAAACTTGCAGTGTTAAGCTCAGCTTCTTTTTTCATTTATCATTATAAAACAAACAAACAAATAAATAAAAATTATATATGAGCTAAGATAGGCTTTGATGACCAAAGTTACATTGAACAAAGACAGGTTTCATCCAGGTATAAAAAAATGGATTAATGAAGAAAATTTGCAATTTTCTTGAACTATTTGCATGGATCCTTAATATAGCTATAATATGATTAGACTCCCTAAAATTATTAAATAATATTCGGAAAACCAAACTCTCTTAAACCAGTTGTGTATTTAGTTCTCTGCAGAGTTCAGAGAACTGTCCTGTGGAAAACCCAAAATGTCACTATTATTTATGTATGAGTCACTGTGGGAAAGAACTTTGAAGTTTTTTATTTCTTGAAAATGTCAGGGTTTCTTCTGACCTTTATATATTCCACTGAGTTATGTTTACTAAAATACAAAGAGTGTTGTGCATCTTACATTAAGTGAAAATGGCATGGAGCATTGCAGACCTCAATTTTGCTCAGCTAAATAGTTGAAGTTAGGTCTCTCGATCCTTTCCTGGTCACTACGGTCACCTTTGTATTTTTCTAAGAAAAGCAGCAGTTTAAATCCTGGCATGCTATTTCCAGTGGAACTTGTGCAAGAACACTTTCCCCCCTGTTTTCATATTGGAAAGTAGAATTTTTCTTAGTTTGGAATATCTTCTTTTTTATTTAATTCTGGTTCCATACCATATTTGAGAAAGAATTCCTAATCTATCACTCAAGAGAGTCAGCTAGTACTGCTTTAATAAAGTATTTTCATAGGGTACATCATGCTTAGCTGAGCTTTTTATTGGTGCATGCCTGTCCTTACAAATTATTGGGCCATGATTCATTTAAGCAGAACATTTCAACAGGGTGCCAATATATATTTACATTATGGTCTGTAGATGTTTATTGAAGATGTACCATGTAATGACCCAAAGGGTATTAATGTGTAGAGCTTCAGATGCTCCTTGATTAATGACACTTCTTCTCTAAAGGTCTTTAAGTTGATTAATTTGTGATTCAGGACCAGCTTTCTGCATATCTTTTGCTGCTAAATGTGTAGTATCTGTCGCTTTTTATAACTGATTCCAGGAAATTATATTGCTATCTATGCATATATACAAATTAAATAAAATAATAATAATAATAATAATAATAATAATAATAATAATAATAATAATAATAATAATATAGCATTCCCAAAATTTAGTCTAGAACACAGGTCTGCAACCCGCGGCTCCGGAGCCGCATGCGGCTCTTTCAGCCATCTCCTGCGGCTCCCAGTCCTCTGCCATGTGCAGTCCAAAAAAAAAAAAAAAGTGGGACTAAAAAAGTTCAACCAATCAATTCAAATATGCAGGGTAGGTGCATATCTCGCCTTGGCTCCACTCTTCAAACCCTGTTCTGCGCATGCGCACATGTATGCGCATGTGCACACATTTTTTGTGGCTCCCAGTTTTTCCTTTTATGAGGGAACTGGTTCCGAGTGGCTCTTTCACTATTTCAGGTTGCTGACCCCTGGTCTAGAATATTATCTAAATAGTGTAAAAACTGGTCTCTCAACCCTTTCCTGTTACTATATCATATTTATTTACTGTAGGAGGACCGTAATGCCTGACAAATCCATCTATATATACCAGGGGTGTCAAACTCAATTTCATTGAGGGCTGCATCAGCATTGCGGTTGCCCTCAGGGGGCCGGGTGGGTGTGGCCTGGGTGGGCATGACCTACTGGGTGGGCGTGGTTAGAGTGCGTATGGCCTACTGGGTAGGCGTGGCCATCTCTACATCATTTGAATCAAGGGTGCCTATGGGAGCCTGGGCAGGAATGGGACAGATCTCAGGGTCTCTGGCAGAAGGAGGGTCTCTGGGCCAGGGCCAAGGCAGTGGGGGCCGTTCCCTCACTGTTTCCAGGATGGCTTCGTAGGCCACATGAAAGCACTTCGCGGGCCGGATCTGGCCCCCGGGCCTTGTGTTTGACATGTCTGATATATACATTTGGATGTTTATTTCAAAATTTGTAGAATGGTCCTCCAAGGATGCATGGAGTTCTTATTAACAATTGCACTTATCCATTTGCAGTTCTTAATACCACTCCCAAAAATTCCTCTACAGATAGTCTTCAACTTACAACAGTTCATTGTTCAAAGTTACAATGGCATGGAAACCAGTGACTTATGACCATTTTTCAACTTACAACCATTGCGGCAGCCTCATGGTCACATGATCAAAATTTGGATGTTTGGCAACTGGTTCATATTTAGGATGGTTGCAGGATCTTGAGGTTGTGTGATCAATTTTTGCGACCTTCTGACAAGCCAGATTTACTTAACAACCATGTTACTAACTTAACAAGTGCAGTGAAAAAGGACATAAAATGGAGTAAAACTCACTTAACAAATGTCTCACTTAGCGACATAAATTTTGGGCTCAGTTGTGGTTGTAAGTAGAGAACTACCTGTATTGCCAAAGGGCAGGAAAGGCCCTAATAGTAGCAAGTCTTTCTCTTCAAGGAAGGGAACATAGAATCAAAGCAAACACTTCTACAAAATTCAGAATAAAGAACCCAAACACAGATTAAAATTACCACATACTTAGAGACAGGGTATTTGTGTCCTAGCTTAAAATCTGCAGAACAAATGTTGATTAAAAGACAAGAAAGAGCACAATAAATCAAGAGCTTCTAGAGCAGCCTTATCAAACCTGATATACAATACTTAAATAACCCTGCTGGCTAGTATAGTGATTAATAATAATAATAATAATAATAATAATAATAATAATAATAATAATAAAGTTGGAAGGGACCTTGGAGGTCATCTAGTCCAACCCCCTACTAAGGCAGGAAACCCTATACCATTTCAGACAAGTGGCTGGCCAATCTCTTCTTAAAAACTTCCAGTGTTGGAGCATTCACCACTTCTGGAGGCAGGTTGTTCCACTGGTTAATTGTTCTAACTGTCAGGACGTTTCTCCTTAGTTCTAGGTTGCTTCTCTCCTTGACTAGTTTCCATCCGTTGCTTCTTGTCCTGCTTTCAGGTGCTTTGGAGAATAGCTTGACTCCCTCTTCTTTGTGGCAGCCCCTGAGATATTGGAACACTGCTATCATGTCATGATGGTAAACCTTTTGTGAAAAATTCAGGAAATGCCTAACTTGAGTCTGCTGGTGTGTCATTCCCCTATTTTTCAGTCAAAACAGGAACAACTATTTATATATTCATTTTAAAACAATACAGTCCAATTGTGTGGTACAATGTATTATATAAAGAAATGTCAATATATTACAAAAATGAAATGCAAGTAAATCAAATTGATTTTCAGAGTCATACTTTTGAGAACAGTTGTTGTCAGGTGTTGGTGAACACTGAAGTGTCACCCAAAACATCATGATGTATCACCTTTAACATGTGTGATACAGATTTCCCATTAGTTGGCTAGAAAATACAGCAGCCCAACACATTTGGTGGGCACCAAACTGATGAAGGCTGTTTTAGTGCAGGGCTGGGTAATGTGTAGTACTTGAAATATTGCTGTATTACATCTCCTAGGGGTCTAAATTGGGATGGTGAATGTAAGCTGTAGTTCAGCAATGCTTATTCTCTACACACTGATCAGTCCTGCTGTAGAGTACAAAACAGAATTGAGCTGGCACATAAAATATGGTTATTGGGACAGCCTTTCAGAATTTCATTATAGAAACAATCTTATCATTGCAAATGTACCTAGAGCTGGGTTTTATCAAACTGGATAGCTAGATTCATATGGGGAGATGGTCTTTGAAATACTAGCATTCTGAATAAGAAACCAATAAAGGTTTTTCAAGCCATAACAAAATTATTTTCCATCTAGTGTATTTAATTTAGTAATGTTTTTTGCCTGTAGAGCAGACATGTCAAACACAAGGCCCGGGGGCCAGATCCGGCCCATGAAGTAGTTTCATGTGGCCCACGAAGCCATCCTGGAAACAGTGAGGGAACGGCCCCCACTGCCTTGGCCCTGGCCCAGAGACCCTCCTCCTGCCAGAGACCCTCAGATCTGTCCCACTCCTGCCCAGGCCCCCATAGGCACCCTTGATGCCAACGATCTAGAGCTGGCCACGCCCACCCAGTAGGCCATACTCACTCTAGCCACGCCCACCCAGTAGGCCACGCCCACCCTGGCCATACCCACCCGGCCCCCTGAGGGCAACCGCAGTGCTGATGCGGCCCTCAATGAAATTGAGTTTGACACCCCTGCTGTAGAGGGTCCAGCTGACACTGCTCCATCAGTGAAACATTTTCTCGGAGCAGTTTGGGATTTCAAAATAAGCTAAGAATCGTAAATAAACCACAATCATTTTTATCTCTGCTAGAATAGAAAGATAGATACATAAAATCAATAATCCAAACTTTTTTTTTAAAGGAAAGACTTCTGTGAGCAGATGTTTATACAAATGCGAATAATCTTCTAATGCATACCTAACATATAATCCTAATTAGGCAGTGAAGCTGCAATTAGTATTGATTATTTACAGGTGCACACTGCAGGTAATTGGGGTCAGACATGGAGAAGGGCAATTGGACTGAAAAGGACAAAAATCTCACTTAGATATTAAATCAAACAATGGCTCAGTTTATTGGACAAACAACCTCTCCCAAGAAACAGCTAGCCTTAAAGTTAAACTTAAATATATCTATGCCTTACAGCAGGCAATTTACAGCCATTTGTTTTCTTGCTCCTTCTTCGGTTTCTTACAGGTAGTTCTCAATTTACAACCATAATAGGGACTGGAAAATATGTCATTAAGGTCATGTCTGGACTCATGAGCTTTTTTGCTGTGGCCGTTAAGCAAGACATCAATCACTATAATTTGCAACCCTCCTGCCAGCTTCCTCACGGGTTTATCAGAAGCCAGCTGAGAAAGTCACAAAAGGTGATCATATGACTGCAGGATGCCATGATACTGTAAATGCAAGAGAGTTGCCCAAATCACAATCATGTGACTGCAGAGACACTGAGATGGTCATGTGAGTCTTAGTTGTAACTTATTTCATCGCCATTGTAACTTCAAATGGTCACTAAATGAATGGTCATTAAGGACTACCTATATCCTTGCAGGCAACCAGGTACTGTAAATATGGTAATTGTAAGTGGAATTGGATCAGGAACCTGAAAACAAATGGAAGGTCAATCCATTCTGCACAAAGGCCTGGTCTAATCAATGCCCAAGCTTCACCTGTGGTAGAACTAGAGTTCTATGAGGCAATTTTGTAATTAAATGTGGCCCCAGTTACTAGTTTACTGAATGTGAGGTTTTTTTAAAACTGTGTTTCAAGAGTCTTGTCTAAAATTCAAGTTATCTGCAGAGTCTTTCAATTGGGAAGAATGCCTGATGTAGAATAATTCTTTACTTACAAGAAATTCAGCTTATGGTACCTCAAGTAGTCATAGCTAAATATGACTGCAATCTCAATGTTCAACTAGGCATATAAGAGAGCCAATAAATACTGAATAGTTGACAAGTATTGTGTCATCAAAGAACAAAGACGTGCAATAACCAATCCACTCCAACTACACATGGAAGTAGAAATGATATCATAAGAAGTACTGCTAATGAAAAGTAGTTAGGGTAGTTATTTTTTGAAGCCATGCCAGTTCTCCTTAGCAGACAAATATTATGGAGAATTAGGGCAATTCTATGTTCACTTTTATTTTGAAAATTTTAAGATAATCTTGGGGTTGATTGAGGAAGAACAGTGATTCTGTTTGGATTAATTAATGAATAATAAGTGATGTCCTTGTATTTTACTTTGCAGCGCAAAGCAACAGGAAAAGAGAAAGAAGGATTATGGTGGGGCTATCTTGCAAAGCCAGTTATACACAAACAAGGCAGCATATGTTCTGCATTTGGGGGCTGTCAAAATGCTTTAGGGAAAAACATGGATGCTACCCAGTTGCATGTATTTTCAGATTCTGTTTTTTATTTCCCTGTTCTTATTTCATGAAGAACTGCAGTGAAGATGGAAAAATGTAACAATGTATGTGTAAGCATCGCTATATATTGCATAATAGTGCACTTTAGGAAACAAAATGTAAGGAATAGGAAAAATGTCTTTAGGATCCTAGAAAATCACTTGAATTGAAGAAAAATTCTTAGTATTTTAGTAAAGTTGTCAGGCTTGATATAACATACTATTTACTGTATACCATACCCAGCTCTCCAGAAAACCAAGCCCATAATAACCAACTATCAAGAAAAGTTTCACATGCTAGACTTGTCTGTTTTACTGCAAACAAGAAAGAAGTTACATATGGAGTGTTCTGCCTCTATATATTTCTGAGTCCTGGTTTGAATTCCAGGTCTTTTCCTGTTCCTTCTCTTTTCCCAGCTTTAAAAGCAGGGCTTTTTTTCTCATAGAACGCTCAGAACGGAGTTCCGGCACCTTTTTTGGATGGAACCTTGTAGGGTAGGCAAGGCAGGTTGTATGACGTGTGTGAGTTCCGGCACCTTTTTCTTCTACAAAAAAGCACTGTTTAAAAGTCAGGGACATCGGTCCTGTCTGGCTTGAGGATCAACATTTGGTTTCGCCCTAACTTACTTTATTCAGTCCTTATTAAAGTTTTCAATTATTGACATTTACTTAGGCATTTAAAGTGGGGGTGGGAAAAAGAGAATAGAAATATTATTAGTGTTTTTTAAACTCTTGACTTCTTCTAAAAAAATTAGCAGGATTTTTCATTTTCCACCTATCCTTCCTTCCATCTCTCAGAGAGAGAGAGAGAGAGAGAGAGAGAGAGAGAGAGAGAGAGAGAGAGAGAGAGAGAGAGAGAGAGAGAGAGAGAGTTAATGACCAGATGACTGCAAAGAAATGCAATCCTTCCATTCCCACCCCCCCTTCCTATCAGAACTTATCCTTCATGCCCCCACCATCCAGCCTTAACTGTCCCTACCTATCCTTCCATCCCCCCCTCCCCCGCCATCAGAACTGATGTTTTCTTCCTCAAGGAAAAAACAAAACAAAACAAAAACAGTCAAGTTGCCTTTTGAAGAAAAAAAAACACCCTTGGGACAACTCTGACCTGGATGACTTGAGAATCTCCACACAGACAAAACTTTCAACAGTCTTAAGTACCTGGGGGTGCAGATAACTAACAATCTGAATTGGTCTCTCCACATGTCATCCTTAGTGAAGCGTGTAAACAACCAGCGCCCGCATTTCCTGTGTTCGATGAGGAGGGCACATCTTTCTCCTTCTGTCCTGGCCACTTTTTACAGAGGAACGATTGAAAGCTTTCTAACAAACTGCATCACTGTCTGGTTTGGTGGCAGCAGTGCCTCAGAGAGAAAGTCCATACAGACAATGGTAAGGACAGCTGAGACGATCTTAGGAAGCTCGCTCCCTGGCTTTCAGGATGCTGCTTATAAGCACTGTGTACTTAGAGCTCAAAGCATTGTTAGAGACGCCACACACCCACTTTACGGTCTGTTTCTGTTGCTCCCCTCTGGGAGGAGATTTCAAATTGTTTCTAGCAGGACTACACAATTCTGTAATAGCTTTGTTCCCTATGACATCCACCTGGTAAATTGTCAAAGATTAGTTTTTCTCGCCATGCACATGTATACATAACCCGAACTAGACTGTTGTTTCTCTGTATCATATAATATATGTGGGTATATGTATAATTATAATTCATTCATTTATTTATTTTTGTCATACTTCTGTAGTATATGACCTCTTGAGAGCTGTATGCAACAAAATTTTATTTTAATGTATGCTGATTAGTGTACATCCAAAATGACAATAAAGTTGTTCTATTCTATTCTATTCTATTCTATTCTATTCTATTCTATTCTATTCTATTCTATTCTATTCTATTCTATTCTATTCTATTCTATTGCAGTTTTCAGTTACTCTCATTTTTTTATTTAGGCAAAATCAAGTGATTGCTAAAGGATATATGGATGCCAAAGTAGCTATTCATATTCAAAGGCTATTTGGGCTCCCCAAGAGCTTATTTTTGTAGGTTGTACTCAAACCGGTCCAATGCATTTCAGATGTCACCTTAGCTGAATCTTCGGTGGCAGCTTTGCATCTTGTCTTGACTAGTCAGTGAGGAGGTTCTCTGCACATATTTCTTATGAATGACTTGTACCAGCAATAAAGCACTTTGTAAGGCAACCTGTCCTGCAGCTCTATCCGTATTTGTTAAGTAAGTCATATGAGACTGAAGAGCATAGAGAAGGCACCTGTCCTCTCCTGGTTCCTTTCTACCTCTTTTCTTCTAAATCGATCTGTCCCAATAAAGCAGCTTATCTATGTGGTTTACAAATGGATTAAAAGGCGATCCTAGTTTTCTTCGGGCATAAAGAGATAAAAACCAAAGTCCACTTTCCCTTAATCTGCTTGATGAAGAAGCAAATGTTTACCACTGACTCAGAAGGCAACTAGAATGCTATACTTGACTGAAGTCCCAATCTGTTCTTTTGCTGAGGGGACACTTGGGATTTCTAATGGGACATGGAATGCTTCCCTTTTGGTGCACTGACTGAATGCCAGGCAGTTTAGCTGAGAGTGAAAGCAATTATGACCAGTTTATAGCGGTGTGGTGGCCTAAATTAAATGAGTTTGAAACTACAGACATATGGAAGCCATGTGCCTCTGACATACAGATAACAAACCTTAGAAGATTACTAGAAGATTTCTCACCAGAAATCCAAGAAAGATCCTCAAACTCAAAGATCTTTTGACAACAAACATTCCTCTGACTGCTTAAAGGGTTTTGATCCATGCTTATCCACACTTATAATTTGCTCTTGATTCTTGTAATAGTCTTGAATATTAAACCGTGTAAAATTAAAAAGATTTTGAGTAGAAATTATATTTCTTTCAGGTTTGGGGGCCTGAAATCAGAAACATTCATCTCTAAAAAAAGTGTAATCCATTCTCATTTTGCAATACTTATACACCCAGCCCAAATTAGGGATATTGTTCTTCAGCTGATGGCCCTCAATAATATATATTACTTTGTGGATATACAGGCCTCAGTTCTCTCTTTTCTCCTGTTTAACATCTAACTGAAGATGCTGGGAAAGGTCATCTGACAGTTTAGAGTGAGTATGTTGATATTACTTAGATTTATATTCCCACCCCCAGGCTGTCTTAGTGATGCCATGGACATGTTGACCCAGTGTCTGGAGACCGTGGGAGTCATGATGGGAAGAAACAGGCTTTGGCTCAACCCAAGCAAAACTGAGAGGCTTTGAGTGTTTGAACCTTCTGGTGCCAGGGATCTTTCGTCTTTTGTTCATGATGAAGTGGCATTGCTCCAGACAGACTCACTGCACAATCTGGAAGTCCTCATGGACTCATACCTCCTGGATGTTAAGCAGGAGGCAGTCATTGCTCGAAGGGCTTTTGCACAACTTTGTGGGTCAACTGCACTTGTCCCTAAACCAGGAGGGCATGCTCATAGTAACTCATGCCCTTGTGACCTCCTGTCTGGACTGCTATAACACACTATACACTTCAAGAACATTTGGCAGTTTCAGCTGGTGCAGAATGTAAATGGAACAGGTTATTTGGCAAATGTGACACCACAAGCTGCATTGGCTACAGTGTGCTTCTGGGTATAATTCAGTGAGCTGGTAGTCACTTTTAAAGCTGTTTATGGCTTGGAACAAGGTGTCAGCTTCCAAGATAGACCAGACTAAGAAACCCAAATCACTCAAGCTCGTACTATTTTTCTTATAAGGCTATAGTAAGAGAATCTTACATGTATGAAAGAACTCCCTCCCTCCCTTAATGTTCATGAGAACCACGAAGGGTCTCATCTGACAGGTTTATGTGGGTTAGCGATCTGACTGGACTCAAATTACTTTTATCTTAGTATCATCTTGGCTGTACTCTTCATCCTACTACTCAAGGTTATATCTTTACCCCTTATATCAGATTACTTAAATGACCATCTCTCCTCAGTTGTTTCTACCTATTCTGTTCAGTTAGGCACAATGGGCATGCTCCAGGTCCCATAAAGTGCCCTTTGGAATATTCTCCCTCTGGAAATCAGATTGGCCCTGATTTTGCTAGCTTGTAAGGCCCTAAATGCCTGGTTCTGTACTTAGGCCTGTGACCCTTATTATATAAAGGGATCTGTTTCCTGGCTATGCAGGTGATTGGTGGTTTTCTCAGCTATTATTTATTTTAAGTTTTGTATATGTATTTCTTTAATTATTTGTATTGCTGTTTCCTGCCCAAAGTCATTGTTGAGATGAATGGTTATATAAACTGAAATATATATATTTTTAAAAAATAGATTGAATCCAGATAACAAAATAAATTCAGATTGTGTGGGATCTTGGAGATATTCCAGGCCAAATCCCATGGAAAGTATATGGGTTTGCTTTAGGACAGAATATGAGGAATCACTGGCAAAAGCATTAGAGAAAAGAAAATAATTAGAGCTGTCTTAAGTCTAGGATCTTGAAATCCAAGGTGATGCCAAATGGGCAATTAGAAAGCAACAAATGATGGTGACAGCATCTAACAGATTACACATTATTTCCTCAAACCCACAGGAAAATAATGTTAGTTGCTATGATTCATCTTCCAGACAATGACTGAGACTCTTCAAAGAATATTATCACACATTTGAGGGACAAAACCCTGAGGGTGGTGTGGGAATACCCCTAAGAATTTTAGGAGTTGGCACATTCCAACAACTCTGCCCACTCATATTTCCGCAAATCATCTTCAGACTGAAGAAACTGCTTAGATGGGCAGCAAAAATTCTCAACCAACAAGAAAATTAGTCCAGTTGTCATGAGTCAACTTCCAGGCATGGAATGACTGAGAATCTTCATCAGCATTTGATCGACTAACTTAACAAAAACCATGAACAGAGTTAAGATGATGTCATGCAGATTCATTGCTAGGGATGTTCAAGAGTAAACTGAAATTATGAGGATAAGGAGACAAGTACAGAAAGAGCTTAATTTCCTCCTCCTTGTATTAATTCTGGCATAGTTTATGTTAGATAGCCAATTACTTAGAATAATCTATTAGAATATCACCATGTACCATCACAATATGCTGAAGAATATTCCTAGGTATGCAGTATCTTTTACAGATAGTAAAGAGGAATTGATCAAAACATACACATTATAGCTAAAGAGTGAGATCCATCTTACCAAAGTTGCAAGGATATAGTGGTATCCTATCCCGTTTTTTTCAAGCTTGATTATCTGTAATTAGAAAAATAAAACACACAAAAAAAATTACTGGCAAACTGCGAAATGCCACTCTAATAATTTTACCCTGTTCGTGGAGTAAATAAATGTTTCACTGTGATTGAAGCTGGTTAAAGAACAGAACTCCTACATTCAAATACAATTTGTGATATCTGGAGGTATACCTGATAGTAATCGGTAAGAGAGATTGGAAAAAATGCAAACATGGGATACCTTCAAAGATGTCACAAGCATTAATAATGTGTGCTCTTTGTCTCACAAGCCAATTGATTGTGATCATCAGGCAATGTTTACGAACATACTCCCCAGATGTATATTCACATGTGGCAAAACTCAAGCAAACAAAATACAGACTGAATTGTTCCTTTGGTTTGCTGCAATACCCGAAAGAGAACTTGTTTATTTCATTTTGAGCCTTTCTCCCACTTGTACCTAGTGACAGCCAAGCGTGACATGACAACATCATGTTTTTCTGCTGTTGGCTCTGGCATTATCTTTATCTCAATCCATGAATGAGATAGTCAAAATTTGTTTTTAGGTCTTAAGGGATTAAAAGAGGTTTTTCCTCTTTATTCCAAGGTGTGTGTAATCCATGTCACTCATTTCCATGGTGAGAAATCCGGGAATTGTGATGACTTGAAATATAGGCAATTGGCAATAAGGACAGCAATTTCATGCCAGTACAGATAATAATAATAATAATAATAATAATAATAATAATAATAATAATAATAATAATAATAATAATAATAATAATAATAATAATAATAATAATAATATAAAGTTGGAAGGGACCTTGGAGGTCATTTAGTCCAACCCCCTGCTCAGGCAGGAAACACTATACCATTTCAGGCAAATGGCTGTCCAGTCTCTTCTTAAAAACCTCCAGTGTTGGAGCATTCACCACCTCTGGAGGCAGGTTGTTCCACTGGTTAATTGTTCTAACTGTCAGGAAGTTTCTCCTTAGTTCTAGGTTGCTTCTCTCCTTGACTAGTTTCCATCCGTTGCTTCTTGTCCTGCTTTCAGGTGCTTTGGAGAATAGCTTGACTCCCTCTTCTTTGTGGTAACCCCTGAGATATTGGAACACTGCTATCATGTCACCCCTCACCCTTCTCTTCATTAAACTACACATACCCAATTCCAGCAACCGTTCCCTATATGTTTTAGCCTCCAGCCCCCTAATCATCTTGGTTGCTCTTCTCTGTACCCTTTCTAGAGTCTCAACATCTTTTTTACATCGTGGTGACCAAAACTGGATGCAGTATTCCAGGTGTGGCCTTACCAAAGCATTGTAAAGTGGTATTAGTACTTCACTTGATCTTGATTCTATCCCTCTGTTAATGCAGCCTAGCACTGTGTTGGCTTTTTTGGCAGCTGCAGCACACTGCTGGCTCATATTGAAGTGATTGTCTACTAAGACTCCGAGATCCCTCTCACAGTTAGTACTATTGAGCAAGGTACCACCTATACTATACCTATGCATTTGATTTTTCCTGCCTAAATGTAGAACCTTACTTTTTTCACCATTGAATTTCATTTTGTTAGATAGTGCCCAGTGTTCGAGTCTGTCCAGATCCTTCTGTATCTTAAGCCTATCTTCTGGAGTATTGGCTATTCCTGCCAGCTTGGTGTCGTCTGCAGATTTGATGAGTTCCCCATCTATCCCCTCATCCAAATCATTAATGAAGATATTGAAGAGCACTGGGCCCAGAACAGAGCCCTGGGGCACCCCACTACACACTTCCTTCCATGTAGATGCGGTTCCATTGAGGACCACACGCTGAGTACGGCCTGTCAGCCAGCTACGAATCCATCTGGTGGTAATGCTATCTAACCCACATTTTTCTATCTTATCAAGTAGTAGGTTGTGATCTACTTTATCAAATGCCTTACTGAAGTCCAAGTAAATTATATCTACAGCATTCCTCTGGTCCACTAATTTTGTCACTTGGTCAAAGAATGTAATAAGATTTGTCTGGCATGATCTGTTTTTGACAAACCCATGTTGACTTTTAGTGATGACTTTGTTTGCATCAAGGTGTTCGCTGATTTGTTGTTTGATTATCTTTTCCAGAATCTTCCCAGGTATTGAGGTCAGGCTGATAGGTCTGTAGTTTCCTGGATCTATTTTTTCCCTTTTTTGAAGATGGGAACTATATCAGCTCTCTTCCAGTCCTCTGGTAGTTCCCCAGTGCTCCAGGATCTTTGAAAAATATAGTTCAGTGGTTCTGAGATCACGTCTGCCAGTTCCTTGAGAACCTTGGGGTGTAATCCATCTGGTCCTGGTGATTTGAACTCGTCTAGGCTGGACAGGTGCTCACTTACCATTTTCTTGCCTATCTTAACTTGCATTTCTATTCTGTTTTTTATGGCACTGGTTTGGGTAGGTTGGACTGTTTTTTCCCTTTGTGTAAAGACAGATGCAAAAAACGAATTAAATAGTTCTGCTTTCTCCCTATTGCTAGTCACCTTCTTGCCACTTTCCCCCACTAATGGACCAATCATTTCCTTAACTTTTTTCTTGTTTTTTATATGTTGAAAGAAGCTTTTTTTGTTATTTTTGACTTTGGTCGCAAGCCTTAGTTCATTTTGAGCCTTAGCTTTCCTCACTTCATCTTTGCAGGCACGGGCTATTTGCTGATATTCTGACTTAGTTATGTGCCCCTCTTTCCAATTCTTATACTTGTCCTTTTTATCTTTCAATTTATCAGAGAGTTCTTTATGCAGCCATGCTGGTTTCTTTTGAGAGCTGTTATTTTTCTTCTTTGTTGGTATTGTGCTAGACTGGGCCTTTATTATCTCACTTTTCAAAATTTCCCAAGCTTCTTGAGTTGTTTTCCCCTTTAGGATTCTCATCCATGGAATTCTTCCCATGGTCTCTCTAAATTTATTGAAATTAGCTCTTTTAAAGTCCAAGACTCTAGTTTGGCTGTGTTCTATTGCTTGTGCCTCCAGAATGTTGATTTCTGCCAATTCAAGCATGGGTGGAGAGCACTCCAATTCAGCAGCTGAGAAAAAGCCCCAAGAATGACCACTGTGAATTTCTGGAGTTACATTGACTCATAGATAAAAGAAATGCAAATCATTATCCAATTACTGAAGATCTTGAGAGTACCCTTTATAACTTCTAGTCTGTATCTCTTACAGAATGATGTTGTTGTTGTTAGGTGCGAAGTCATGTCCGACCCATCGCGACCCTATGGACAACGTTCCTCCAGGCCTTCCTGTCCTATACCATCTGCTGGAGTCCATTTAAGCTCACGCCTACTGCTTCAGTGACTCCATCCAGCCACCTCATTCTCTGTCGTCCCCTTCTTCTCTTGCCCTCAATCTTTCTCAGCATTAGGCTCTTCTCCAGTGAGTCCTTCCTTCTCATTAGGTGGCCAAAGTATTTGAGTTTTAGCTTCAGGATCTGGCCTTCTAAAGAGCAGTCAGGGTTGATCTCCTCTAGGACTGACCGGTTTGATCGCCTTGCAGTCCAAGGGACTCGCAGGAGTCTTCTCCAGCACCATAGTTCAAAGGCCTCAATTCTTTGGCGCTCAGCCTTTCTTATGGTCCAACTTTCACTGCCATACATTGCAACTGGGAAGACCATAGCCTTGACTATACACACTTTTGTTGACAGGGTGATGTCTCTGCTTTTTAGTGTGCTGTCTAGATTTGCCATGGCTTTCCTCCCCAGGAGCAAGCGTCTTTTAATTTCTTGGCTACAGTCCCCATCTGCAGTGATCTTGGAGCCCAGGAAAATAAAATCTGTCACTACCTCCATTTCTTCCCCATCTATTTGCCAGGAATTGAGAGGGCCGGATGCCATGATCTTGGTTTTCTTAATGTTAAGTTTCAACCCAAGTTTTGCACTCTCCTTCTTCACCCGCAACAAGAGGCTCTTTAGTTCTTCACTTTCTGCCATTAGAGTGGTATCATCTGCATATCTTAGGTTGTTGATATTTCTTCCGGCAATCTTAATTCCAACTTTTGATTCATCTAGCCCTGCCTTTCTCATGATGTGCTCTGCATATAAGTTAAGTAGGCAGGGTGACAGTATACAGCCTTGCTGGACTCCTTTCCCAATTTTGAACCAATCAGTGGTTCCGTGTCATTCTCACTGTTGCTTCTTGGCCCACATATAGGTTTCTCAAGACAGATAAGATGGTCTGGTATGCCCATCTCTTTAAGAACTTGCCACAGTTTTAAGAACTTGCCACACAATCAAAGGCTTTAGCATAGTCAATGAAGCAAAATTAGATGTTTTTCTGGAACTCTCTAGCTTTCTCCATGATCCAGCGTATGTTGGCAATTTGATCTCTAGTTCCTCTGCCTCTTCGAAATCCTGCCTGTACTTCTGGTAGTTCTCGATCCACATACTGCTGGAGTCTAGCTTGTAGGATTTTAAGCATAACTTTACTAGCATGTGAAATGAGTGCAATGGTGCGATAGTTTGAACATTCTTTGGCACTGCCTTTCTTTGGAATTGGAATGTAAACTGATCTTTTCCAATCCTGTGGCCACTGTTGAGTTTTCCAAATTTGCTGGCAAATTGAGTGTAGCACTTTTACTGCATCATCTTTTAAGATTTTGAATAGCTCAGCTGGAATACTGTCACCTCCACTAGCTTTGTTGTTGCTCAGCTTTTCTAAGGCCCACTTCACTTCACATTCTAGGATGTCTGGCTCGAGGTCAGTGACCACCTCATTGTGATTATCAGGGACGTTAAGCTTCTTCTGTGTAATTTTGCCACCTCTTCTTAATCTCTTCTGCCTCTGTTAGGTCCCTGCCGTTTTGGTCCTTTATCATGCCCATTTTTGCATTAAACGTTCCCTTCATCTCTCCAATTTTCTTGAAAAGATCTCTGGTCCTCCCTATTCTATTGTTTTCTTCTATTTCTTTGCACTGTTCATTTAAGAAGGCATCCGTATCTCTTCTAGCTATTCTCTGGAATTCTGCATTTAATTGGGCGTATCTTTCTTTTTCTCCCTTGCCTTTCGCTTCCCTCCTTTCCTCAGCTATTTGCAAAGCTTCCTCAGACAGCCATTTTGCTTTCTTGCATTTCTTTTTCTTTGGGATGGTTTTAATTGCTACCTCTTGTACAATGTTGCGAACCTCTGTCCATAGTTCTTCAGGCACTCTGTCTATCAGATCTAATTCCTTAAATCTATTTGTCACCTCTACTGTATATTCAACAGGGATATGATTTAATTCATACCTGAGTGGCCTAGTGCTTTTCCCTACTTTCTTCAGTTTAAGCCTAAACTTTGCAATGAGAAGCTCATGGTCTGAGCCACAGTCAGATCCTGGTCTTGTTTTTACTGACTGTATAGAGCTTCTCCATCTTTGGCTGCAGAGCATATAGTCAATCTGATTTCTGTGTTGACCGTCTGGTGATGTCCATGTGTAGAGCCATCTCTTGGGTTGTTGGAAAAGAGTGTTTGCTATCACCATCATATTCTCTTGACAAAATTCTATCAGCCTGTGCCCTGCTTCATTTTGTACTCCAAGGCCAAACTTGCCTGTTATTCCAGTTATCTTTTGGCTTCCTACTTTAGCATTCCAATCTCCCATGACGATAAGGACATTATTTTTGGGTGTTAGTTCTATAAGGTGCTGTAGGGCTTCATAGAACCGGTCAATTTCATCCTCTTCAGCACTGGTGGTTGGGGCATAGACTTGGACTACTGTGATATTGAATGGTTTGCCTTGGATTCGAACTGAGATCATTCTGTCATTTTGAGGATTGTATCCCAGTATTGCTTTTCCTACTCTTTTATTGACTATGAAGGCTACTCTATTTCATCTGAGGGATTCTTGCCCGCAGTAGTATACCTGATGGTCATCTGAATTAAATTCACCCATTCCTGTCCATTTTAATTTGCTGATTCCTAAGATGTCGATGTTCAGTCTTGTCATCTCTTGTTTGACCACGTCCAGCTTTCCTTGATTCATGGATCTTACATTCCAGGTTCCTATGGAGAAAAAATCTTTACAGCATCGGACTTTCCTTTCACCACCAGACACATCCACAGCTGAGCGTCCTTTCGGCTTTGGCCCAGTCGCTTCATTCTTTCTGGCGCTACTAGTACTAGCCCTTTGCTCTTCCCCAGTAGCATATTGGACACCTTCCGACCTGAGGGACTCATCTTCCAGCGTCATATCGTTTTGCCTTTTGGTACTGTCCATAGGGTTTTCATGGCAAAGATACTGGAGTGGGTTACCATTTCCTTCTCCAGTGGATCATGTTTTGTCAGAACTCTCTGCTATGACCTTTCCGTCTTAGGTGGCCCTGCATGGCATAGCTCATAGCTTCATTGAATTACGCAAGCCCCTTCGCCATGACAAGGCAGTAATCCATGAAGGGGTACAGAATGATAAGAAGATACAAATCACTGATCCTAAACATAGAAGCAAGCATGAAGATACTGACTCTTGCTGTCCCTTATATGCAATACACATTTTCTTTCTAGTATATTCTAGTTGCAGCATTCAGAAATTATATAATTGTTCTCATTATTCTAGAAATACAATGAAAATTCTTGAAGCTGTTATTTAAATAAATATTCCTATGCAGTGGTCATGGCTACACTTAGTCTTCCTGTGTTATATAAGTTGTGCAAAAAATGACTGTAGAACTGGACTTTAATATATGTTCTTCCTATCTAAGGAACATTAACCATTGCCTGATCATTCTCACTTTGCCATAATCTGGATCTAAATGCAGATAATTTGTCAATATAAACCATTTAATGGCTTCCAATACAGCTGTGTTTCTTGGTCAGTAGTAGATTATTGCCTTGGTGAAATCAATATCATTGCCTTGGGAAATTCTTTCTGTTCCATACAATTCTGATTTACATTGATCAGAAGAGTTGTAATAGTGTTACCTATTTTTGAATGGCAAGATGGAAAGCAGTCATGAAATATTTGTGCCAGCTTCCACTCTCTCTGTTTCTTTTATTAGAACACACCCAATACAAATACACATTCAATTCCACACTTTCCTCCCCTTTCTTTCTTGGTTTTTCAATTAAATATCAATTCCCCAGGTGAGAACTGGGGAATGCTACACAATGTCATAAAATTTCTCAGCATTACTATTATCGCCAAGCGGATTAGCTGCTATTGGACACTTGTTTCTACCTTAACTGGCTCACCTGCCTTAGAGATTTCCAGCTAGAATGCTCTTGAGTACACCTTAAAAGCTGCTTGAATCCTATACTAATATCCTTGTACCTCTATTAGCGTTATCAGAGCAGATACAAATAAGTAAGGCTCCACCACCACCTTTCCTACTATACAGATCTCCTGGGTAGGATAATGAAATAATGAGTGAAGCAGGTATGTCTGGAAGTGCTGCAGACCAGTCAGATTTTCCATGAACAGTTCCTTTCTAAGACATGAAGCTTCTTGCATTTCTACTAAGAAAAAGGAAATGCATTCCCCAGTCATCTTCTGGCTTCTGATGGTTTCTCCCCGAAAAGGAAATGATAGGAGGCATTTCTAAACTTACAAATCCAATCTTGTGCTTTTATACACATCTGCTTTTGAGCTTTAGTATTTGCAATAATCAAGAAAAAGGCTCCAAAATGCAGCTGTCAGGAAGTGAAAATTTAGACGGCTGGAGCACATGAGAAAGTTTTCATTTAGACTCTCACTGTGTAGTATGCATGTATGTATTTATTCACTGATTTATGTTTTTTGCTTTACAATTAATAAAACATGAAGAAAAAAGCAAAACGTAATAATAGTGATGGCGATACATTGCCGAGGAGGAGGAAGAGGAGGAAAAAGACATATTTTAACAAAATGAAAGAAATATGACAAAGAAAAATATGATGTAATATGACAAAAAATCAGTTACAATTCTATATACAGCATACTTGTCTAACTGCAAATATAATTCAAGTATGTACATATTTCTAATGCAGTTATATGTTTTTGTATAGTCTTCCACAGAGACGAAAAGTCAACTTCTTCATTAGAGTTGTGAAAGACAAGGCCTTCCACTTTCACTACTGCATTTCAGCAGTACAGTCTATAGGAACAACTCTGAATCCTTTGTGACTGTCCTACTGAATGCCTCTAAACGAAAGAGCTGTTCTCCAGCCATGTGTGATTCACAGCTCAGGTTTCAGATGTAATGCAACAAGTGAATATGAATAAACAGATGGGAGGAGCCCAAGGGAAAAGTGTGATTAATTTGATCAACACTCTAACCCCAAAGTTACAGCACAGCAGCTGTTTTGTCATGGAGCTGGCCTACAATCTCTACAGGGGTTTTCAAAACACTTCCATTCATTTTTGAAGATATGTCTGTATTTCTGCATGCCTTCTGGGCTATGCCAGCCATGTTTCTATACGGGCAATTATTTTTGAATCCACTTGTGCAATACCGTATATACTTGAGTATAAGCCGACTCGAGTATAAGCCGAGACCCCCAATTTCACCCCCCAAAACTGGAAAAAGTTATTGACTCGAGTATAAGCCGATCCGCCGTTCTGCAAGCCTCTGCCGCCAGCAGAGGCTCGATCCGCCATTTTGCAAGCCTGAATACACAGGAATACCCTGTGTGGCCGCGGCTCGTCGGCAGGTCTCCGTTCCTCCTGCCGACCTTTGGGGAGGTTTGGGCGCCTCCCCAAACCTCCCCAAACGTCGGCAGGTCTCCGTTCCTCCTGCCGACCTTTGGGGAGGTTTGGGCGCCTCCCCAAACCTCCCCAAACCTCGGCAGGTCTCCGTTCCTCCTGCCGACCTTTGGGGAGGTTTGGGCGCCTCCCCAAACCTCCCCAAACCTCGGCAGGTCTCCGTTCCTCCTGCCGACCTTTGGGGAGGTTTGGGCGCCTCCCCAAACCTCGGCAGGTCTCCGTTCCTCCTGCCGACCTTTGGGGAGGTTTGGGCGCCTCCCCAAACCTCCCCAAACCTCGGCAGGTCTCCGTTCCTCCTGCCGACCTTTGGGGAGGTTTGGGCGCCTCCCCAAACCTCGGCAGGTCTCCGTTCCTCCTGCCGACCTTTGGGGAGGTTTGGGCGCCTCCCCAAACCTCGGCAGGTCTCCGTTCCTCCTGCCGACCTTTGGGGAGGTTTGGGCGCCTCCCCAAACCTCGGCAGGTCTCCGTTCCTCCTGCCGACCTTTGGGGAGGTTTGGGCGCCTCCCCAAACCTCCCCAAACCTCGGCAGGTCTCCGTTCCTCCGCGCAGACCTGCCGACCTTTGGGGAGGTTTGGGCGCCTCCCCAAACCTCGGCAGGTCTCCGTTCCTCCTGCCGACCTTTGGGGAGGTTTGGGCGCCTCCCCAAACCTCCCCAAACCTCTGCAGGTCTCCGTTCCTCCGCGCAGACCTGCCGACCTTTGGGGAGGTTTGGGCGCCTCCCCAAACCTCCCCAAACCTCGGCAGGTCTCCGTTCCTCCTGCCGACCTTTGGGGAGGTTTGGGCGCCTCCCCAAACCTCCCCAAACCTCGGCAGGTCTCCGTTCCTCCTGCCGACCTTTGGGGAGGTTTGGGCGCCTCCCCAAACCTCCCCAAACCTCGGCAGGTCTCCGTTCCTCCTGCCGACCTTTGGGGAGGTTTGGGCGCCTCCCCAAACCTCCCCAAACCTCGGCAGGTCTCCGTTCCTCCTGCCGACCTTTGGGGAGGTTTGGGCGCCTCCCCAAACCTCGGCAGGTCTCCGTTCCTCCGCGCAGACCTGCCGACCTTTGGGGAGGTTTGGGGAGGCGCCCAAACCTCCCCAAACAGGAACGGAGACCTGCCGAGGTTTGGGGAGGTTTGGGGAGGCGCCCAAACCTCCCCAAACGTCGGCAGGTCTGCGCGGAGGAACGGAGACCTGCCGAGGTTTGGGGAGGCGCCCAAACCTCCCCAAAGGTCGGCAGGAGGAACGGAGACCTGCCGAGGTTTGGGGAGGTTTGGGGAGGCGCCCAAACCTCCCCAAAGGTCGGCAGGAGGAACGGAGACCTGCCGAGGTTTGGGGAGGTTTGGGGAGGCGCCCAAACCTCCCCAAAGGTCGGCAGGAGGAACGGAGACCTGCCGAGGTTTGGGGAGGTTTGGGGAGGCGCCCAAACCTCCCCAAACGTCGGCAGGTCTGCGCGGAGGAACGGAGACCTGCCGAGGTTTGGGGAGGCGCCCAAACCTCCCCAAACGTCGGCAAGTCTCCGTTCCTCCGCGCCCTGCCTGCCTGCTTCTTTCCGCTGCGGAAAGAAGCAGGCAGGCAAGGCGCGGAGTTTGGGGAGGTGCGCGCGCACCTCCCCAAACCTCCCCAAACTTCGGCAGGTCTCGGACGGCGGTGGCTTGGGAGAGGTGCGGGCGATCCCGGAAGCACCAAAGCCTCGGCCGCGCACAAGTCCTCGGTAAGTTTTTTTGTTGACTGGAGTATAAGCCGAAGTGGAATTTTTCAGCCCAAAAAGTGGGCTGAAAAATTCGGCTTATACTCAAGTATATACGGTATATATCATAAGGGCAGTTGTGTGCCATGTATACATATGATTTTATTGTGTATCCCAGAGATCTAGTCCAGTGTAGCATCAAATATGCTAGACTATAGCTGGGGGTCTCAGATTCAAATCTATCTCTAATCACTTTCATGCAATTTTTTAAAAAAGCCATAACTTTATATTTTTAAAATAACTGCAGCAACAAGAGCATCTTCACACTGAAGCATTTATTAAAATAAATTAAATCTCTTTTAAAATAGGACATTACCATATTTATGGTGTTTCATTGCCAATAATAATGATCAAATCCAGGCATAATTTCCAAACAATATTTTAGTTTTTCTTGTTTTGTTTCATAAAACCTTAGCCCTTCATTCTAAAATGGTGTGCTTGTAATTCTATTTTAGTCTTGATATATTGTTAGATTGGATTAGATTATATTAGATTAGATTCTGATGTTAACATTTTTAGGAGGCAAGAGACCATTTCTATTATGTTGTGGCTTCAGTAAATAAATAAATATTGTATTCCAAAAAGATCCTTATTATATTAGGCTCTAATAGCAAAAAGCTAAAAAGCGAGTAGTGCCATGAATTACTTTGCTACTCTTTAAAGTTGCTCACTAGTATACAGAGGTTTTCATATGTGGTATCCCTATCATAGAAATCCTTACCAGGAAGAAGAGAGACAGGGCAACATTCTAAACATTTCTAAAAGCAATTCCTAGTACCAGAGGCAAAGTAGAAGCATGTTCTATTGCTCTTGATTCTGCATCCATAGAAACCAACCTTAATGTGAAGATCCCACTGCCCAGCCCACATGACTGCTATTGCCATGGAAAAAGCTAGGTTCCATGCAGATCCACCTTTGAAAGAGCAGTCTAAATGGAAGTAAGAAGTAAGCCTCAGGGTATTTTGGTTTCAGCAATCAGATCTGACAAGCAATATTTTTGAGCAATATTGTGGGTCTCAGATTTTAACTAAAATGGGACCTAGCCTGATTCTACTGTAAGTGCCATTATTGTTTTTAATCTGGAACTGTAGACCATCCTGCCTTATTCATGCACAATTCACGCACAATTTACCTTGCCTAAGATAGCATTTAGTCGTTCTGATTCACAGTCAACAACCACGACCCGTTCCTTCTTCTTCTCCAAATTTTGGAAGAGTGACTTGTAGTCCTCTTCTGTTGTTGTCATAACATTGACTGCTGTTACCTGCCAGTTTTTCTCTGCAGCTGTATCCAACACCTTTTGCAGCACTGACAAACCTGAGATGGCATAAGATCAGATCAGATCAGATCAATTCATAGGAATGGCTTTTTTTAATTTTTCACGTCAGAAATGCTTCATTTATATATACTGTATACCTCATGATCTCAGTCAGTAAAGTCAAGGCAAGAGACAGCATTGTAATATCGAATATCTACATGATATATTTGCAATACATGTTCACATAATGTTTATATCAAATGGCACATTAAATCAGCATTATTGTTCCCCTTTTGTATATGTTGGCTTCTGGACAAGTCCACCACAATATGGTAATTTATTTAATGTAATTTAATGTGTTACAAATTAGATTTGCAGTATCTTCTGTATTTCTTATATTTAATGAGAACTTAATCTCTCTATTCTAGTCTAATTCTTCATTTGTCCCACAGCTCAGCCAGACTTACCCCGGTCAGCATCATAAATGTACATAAACTTCTGGCACTTGTAGTATTCAATGACATTGATAAGGGCATCTTGAAGTTCTGGGCGCAGCTGAATAACAAATTGATTGGATGTGTCAACAGGGAAGCTGGGTGTTACAAAGCAGACATGTAGTGCCCCACAGAAGGAAGTGAGCATGTTGACAGTCCTCCTCTCATAGAAGCCAAAGATAGCATAGACCCCCTTGGAGAACTGGGAGCAGACTGTGAAGAGAAAAAGAGGGGAAAAGAAAATGAAAGCCAGAAATTCTCTGAATTATGTACACTTCCATTTTATTATGATTTTATTCCTTTGCAAATATAGTCATATAATTCAAAGCATTGCCACTGAAGGAAGCCTCAAAGAGGGAATGTTCCATTCATTTTCTCTGAGTTTGATGACATTCTGTTGTTATTATAAGATATCGTCTTGACCAGCACTTTTTCAAATATCTTCCAAGGGAATTGAGGTTTTAAAATGATGGGATTAAGTTTATCTAAGTCCACACACTCAAGCAAAGGAAGAAGGATACTGGATGAGTTTTGTGATATATCATCATATGTTATATCCTACTGTATGGTTATTTCCATGCAGGTCTAGGAAAAATGCATTAAACGTTTCTTCAAGTTAATAAAGCCACTGCAATAAATTGTGTGGTTCTAAGTAAGGATTCTTTAATTTCATGCAAAATTAATATTTCAATTTATAGTATAACATCTAAATTGGAACTAAAAAGGAATTTATCTAAATTAAAGGCAGATGATATTTCAAAACTATGTTGGGTTTTCAAATATTCTTGTTGATGTGACAATTAAAATAAATCTGCTTTTAAGTGGCCTACCTTTTGGCCATTCAGGTATTTAGTATGTCTATGGAGATTCTCAGTCATCCAGGTCATGGTTGTCCCAAAGGTGCCTTTCAAAAAACAACTGGACTTTCTTGATTTTCCCCCTTGAAAATGTTTCGCTTCTCAACCGAGAAGCTTCTTCAGTTCTGGCCAGAACTGAAGAAGCTTCTTAGATGAGAAGTGAAATGTTATCAAAAAAAGAAACAAGAAAAAAGAAAGAAAGAGCAACTGCCTTTTGGCCTTTGGAACAGGTATCTAGAATATTTAGCATGTCTAAGGTAACTTTTTCTTAAGAAGATAAGGAAAGCTCTGCAAGATGAAACAAAAAAATTAAGGCTGTTTCTGGATTCAGTAGTATTCCCCACTGCCTTGCGCACACATTGATTTCCTCACAAAAGCTTGCAAGAAGCATTCTTGAGAACTAGTAGGCCTATCCTCCATGAAGTATGGCCTACCTTTTCAGAAGAAGAAAAAAATAATGAACAAATGATGAACTAGAAATTCCTGAGGTTTTATTCAGCTATGGGATTTTTAAGCTTGTATGAAAAAAAGGAAATTTGAAAAACACTAATTAATGCTTTTGGGGACAATTTCAGCCTCATCACTTTTCTCTCTTGAGACTCTTTTCTAGCAAATGTGAGAATTAACTCCAAGGGATGAAACCCTCACTTCCATAATATGGTTAAGATGTAATTTGGATTTGTTTTTTTAAAGTACATGGATGTGGGGTATCTAAAAAGGTAAAGGTAAAGGTTCCCCCGCACATGCGTGCTAGTCGTTTCCAACTCTAGGGGCTGGTGCTCATCTCCATTTCAAAGCTGAAGAGCCAGCATTTGTCCGAGGACTTCTCCGTGGTCATGTGGCCAGCATGACTAGACGCCAAAGGCGCACGGAATGCTGTTACCTTCCCACCGTTGTGGTCCCTATTTTTCTACTTGCATTTTTACGTGCTTTCGAACTGCTAGGTTGGCAGAAGCTGGGACGAGTAACAGGCGCTCACTCTGTTACGCGGCACTCAGGATTTGACCCGCCAAACTGCCGACCTTCTGATCGACAAGCTCAGCGTCCTACTAACATGCAAATTATTGCTCTCAAGGTCATCAGTGATTTCTGGAGAGACAAGCAATTTAGAGTACCCAATAGTAGGGATAAAGAGGGGAAATGAAGGCTTATATTTGGAAGCAAATCTTGTAAGAGTATGATATCACATGAGAGTTCATATTCAGAAAATGTCATATGCTTGTTAAGTATTTTATCTCTGAAATTTCAAGACAAAGCTGAATTACATGTATCGGGAAAGATGCATAAAACGTATGTGAAAATAATTTGAATCACTAATACATCTTTTATTTGTTTAAATTATAATTCAGAAGTTTCATCCTCACATCTCCAAATATAGCTTTATAGAATTCCTAATTTTTGATATGGCTGATTGTTTTTTATCATATTGTGTGAAATTCTGGTATCTAGTGCTATATTTTTTTAATCTTTTAGATGTCTTTTTTTAAAAAAAAATGACAGGCATCAATATTAATTAATTGCTTCTGATAACTAATTATGCAGTGAAGTCTCTGTCATATTTCATTACTTCTGATTATTTTACTTTATTTCAACGCTTTGATTGTTTTTGCTGCTGTTTTAATTGGTTTAAGCTGTCTGGGGCACTGCATAAAAATATAAAATGTACCCTTTCTTATAAATAAAAAATAAAGACATGCTGAAGGAGGGTTGAACACAGAAACAGAGATGATTCATACGTGGCAAGCTTTCACTTGTGGCATAGTTGGCCCTGCTATTCTGCAGTGAAACAGATTGAGGTAGCTAGATCATCATAATGACTCTGGATTCAACAAAAATATTAAGCAATGGCATTTCTGCATAAACAAAATCAAATGCTAAAAATGTCCATTAATTCTAGTTTTCTTTTCACTGATTTCAATACTTCTATTGCTAGTAGACAAAAGGGTTTGATTTTTGTCAAACAGCAATTCAGGAGACGTTTTGCAAGGGATCATGGGAATACCTGAAAGCTATGTACAACTTTCTAGAGGAAAATACATGAGAGGGACAACAGCACATTTTGAATTACTGTATAAACCTCAGGCATGCATATTGTCAAACATGTTTAACTTCATTCATGTTTATTGATGCATTCCGATAAATCAAATTCTAAGATGATGGTTGTTAAGAGTGACTGTGCTTTCATTTTAAGACCAGCCTTTGGTTTTAATATCATAGATGAATATGATTTTATAACTGCAGATAGTTCTGCAGAACTGCAGAAAGGAATCTTTAAAAAAATCCTGGGTTTTGGGGTGTTATTATTCTCCCCTGAAGTAATTCTAGTTTTTGCTGTCCAGCTCATGATATTTCCTTGTCTTCTAGTAAAAGGTAAAAGATCTTCTCTGAGTACCTCCAAGTACAAGAACAAAGAATTATTTTAGATTATGCAAATGTGGACAGTGTTGGCTCTGTAGATTTTGCAGAATTAATATTTCCAGCATTTTTCATTCACTGTGCTGGGTGGGACTGCTGGGAAATATAGCTTATCAACATCTGCAGGGACATAGATGTTTATGAGGAAACAACATGAGATGATGTAAAGGAACATCCTGTACTTTTTATTACTAACTCCTCAATTTACTACATCAGTCTGATTTTATGTCTTCTGATTAACATTCCACTTGGTAGGGCAGCTCTGTCACTACAAACACAGCAATGCCAAGAAATGCCATCTGGAGAAATATAAAAGTATTGTCTAGTAAAAAAAACAAAAATCAAGTAAAAATTGACTGAATACATTCTTGAGCTATTGTGGGAAACTGCTCCAAGTACTCTTTTCCAACACTTTCAATCTGATGTAAAAAAAAAGACCCAACAACTCTCTTTTTAAATAAATAAACCTTACTTTGAATTGCAATACAATATAGCACTCTGAAATGGACAACATAGCATATGTAAGTTCCGATGCCCTTTGATCTCCCCAAATAAGACAAAATGTTTATAATAATTGTGCAATCTTAGTAGTTTTGTAAAGTCAGTGGAAGTCTTTGGCAATCTTATAAGATTGTGGCAATTTGGGTTGGCTTACCGAGACAAATTAATATGGTTTTTCAATGAAGCTCAGAGGCTGTAAAGCTTGTTCATCTCTGCCTCAGTTAGTAATAACTGCTAGATGAAGCACTACAATAATTGTTCTGGACTTCTTTGAGTTTTGGCTAAGAGGCTTAACCAAAGTAAAATATAATAAAAAAATCACTAAACACTTTTAGTTTCATTTTAACACGGAATAATAAATAGATCTCCAAATAAATAATGTATATTTTCTCAGACACAGCGTGTGCCAGAATATTGGCATTATAAGAAATCTGAAGCAAGCACTTCTCACATTGCTATTCACCCAAATACATGAATATGCACAATGAGAGGATACCAGGGACACTTTACGTTCTCCACATCATACATACAGAATAAATATGCACACTGAAGCTAGTTTCTCTATTCTGACAACTGCATCTTCCATGCCTTGCCCTAAGTCAAGGACATCTAGAGAGAAAAAAGAACATGTCTAAAGTCTCAACGTACAGAAATTATTAGTTTTCTGGCGGGGGGGGGGAAACATAGCTTTGAATCCAAAATGAAACTGAACCTGACAGTACTAGGCAAAAAATGCACAGCAGGACTGAGAATTACAACTTGAACTTTACAATCTGTTATTTCAGTATGGTAATCAGAATAAATGCCTTCCAACAAGAGTTGGGAAGCATTGTGATCTTTCTGAAAGTGCCTTCATTTGCCAAGTTTTATCTCACTTTGTTGTTATTGTTGAAAGCAATAGTAAGGGAGTCATGATGTAAATTTAAGAAAATGATTTTAAATTTTTTAAAAAATGAGAAAAGCAAATTGCCTCTCTCTGCTGCCTTTAAAGAGGGCCTAAGCATTATCCGCTGGAGAAATATGACTAGAATTTTTGCCAGCATCACTGTTGTGGAATGGTAATAAGAAAAACAAAATACTATGTGGTGAAATCAAATTTTAGCCCCAATGTATTTGCTATAAGGGATTTTTTTTTGTATCATTGTCTCAAGTGATTTTTTGGGGGGAAAACAAAGAAAACAATCCATCTTCTTTGGTAATCTCATTACCATTTTGTGATCTATCTATCTCATAAAGAAGATTATGGCCTTGCAACACATTAATTACAGATGCCTCTGATTACAGATGCCACATTCTTCTCCTCTCAATCTTTGTGTCATCTTCACTACTCTGTATCAATCATGAGCAGGCATCAGTTCTCCTCCTACGCTGTACTCAGATAATTGTTAATCCCAGCCCTTGAAACAGATTCTAGCAGCCAAGAACTCACAGTTCTAGTCTGTTTAGATGGTTGAGGCAAGTCAGAATATTTGAAGAAAAGACCGTCTGTGGTTAGGTAACTTAAGAGAGGAGTAGAGATATTTTCTTGCTTTCTGTATGACATTCTTAACAATGTATTCTGAAAACTACTGCAGTCATCTTTTTCCCCCCTTCTCACAATAATCTCAATTACTTAAATTAGATCCTGCCTTATACCTGTTATACTCCCATAATTAGTTTGAAATTCACATTAACTGTCAGTAATAATAATCATGTGGACAATAGAAATAAAAGGCATGGGAGTACTTTCTATTTGTTCAATGGGCCACATTGTGTGGACATTATACAATTTAATTAGATGCCAATTAAACACTGAGTATTGACTTTATGTTTCATTTAAAGAGGTAACTAGATAGAAGAGATAAGCAATTCTTCTGGATACAAACATAACAAAACCTTTTAAGTAATTCTCCTGGATATAAACATGAAGAAAACAGTGCTTGTCTGCCTACCTCACTTCCTTCTAAATCTTTTAATCCTTGCATTCTGATTTATCTGAATGGTAATTTAAAATGTAAATTTTACACTAGGTCATAGTTTAAAAATTTAGTTACATGAATTGTGCCTAAATTGGTGAGTTTGAGATATGTTTGAATAACTGAGGGGGTTTTCAGCTTGCATGGCCAATGGGGAACAATTCACAGTAATAGGTAGAATTTGTGAATTCTATTTGTGTGTGCGTGTGCGTGTGCGCGCAATCAAATACAATTAACTATGATAGTGAAAATTTGAATATGGATTAGTGGAATCCAAACTGGATTAGCTGTATCATCAGTAGTATTAATATTATCCTGCCAGTTTGCCTGCTGCTTAGCAGATGCTTCTAGATAATCTAAAACTTTATAAGCCTAATTAGAATCAGTTGAGAAGGTTGTTATTTATCTTGTCAAATGTCCACTTTTCAAGCTAACAGTTTTACTTCTCTTAAATAACTGTTATGAAATGGTTCTTTTCTCCAGACTGAGAAAAAAAAATCAACTATGTGATTTAGAGGGTGAAGCAAGGTGATTTCAGCTAAGTAATGCATTTGATTTCTTCTTTTTTTCAATTCTAATGTTTTAAAATGCAGGAATGTGCAAATTAGAATAAGTAGATGGTGACATTTTAAAACTGATTCCCTCAAAGCTAAAAAAAAGTTGTTCTGTATCTTAGATTGCCTTCATGTACAAAGACTGACTGTGCAGAGCTGAACTCTTTAGCTATTAACATACAGAGCTTCTTTAGCCCACTGAATATGATTTCTTTATTCCAAAAGCTGCTTTAACCACTTTTTTTTTGGGGGGGGGGGGAAACATAGCACAAACAAGGGAAAAAACTTTGTTAACTTTGGAGGTTTTATTATTATATCGAGAATAAAGTCAGCTTTCTCACTTTCTCTCTTTTCCAGACATGAGTTTAAACAGATGCTATGACTTCCTCAGAAGCTACCGAGATATTTATTCACAGTTGATTCCGGAGTTGCTCATGGAATCAGTTCCAATTAGTGGTCCTGAACATGTTTAGAAAGCTGTCAGCCCTCCCAGATAAACCAGGAAACATGACTAGGTGAATTAATTCCACTTTAATGAAAGGCTACATTAACAGAATTTTGCAAATCTGAAGGTATAAGCTTTCCACCTCCACTTTAAATCACCTGAACAATTAGGGTGGGTCCTCCCTAAATTTCTTTCAGTACATTGGGGGCTCCTATATCTCTTGTCTTATTGTTTCCTAAGCAGCATCTCTTCCTTCAGTAATCCACACATTCCATTTCAAAAGCTGACATTAATAACTACTTGCATGTTTCCACATTTGCTCATTCTGGTTAGTTGCACCTTATGGGTCAAAAGCAAGGGTTGGCAAACTTTTTTTCTGCAAAGGGCCAGATCCCATCTCTCCTCCATCTCTGTGGGCATGGCTGGTAGGTCTGCTGGCCAAAGCGCATGGCAGCCATTGGATAACTCCAGTCTGCAAGCAAGGACACTGCTGATGGACTGCCATGACCACCTACTTTCTGCCTGTCTCCCTATTCATCCCTAGATCATAAGATAGAGATTTGGCGTAGAGGTTTCTGTTTGCCTGCCCTCATATTGAGGATTATTAAGGGTCTCTCTAAAAGAGGAAGTAGTCTCAGTTATTTTGAATTAGGGAATTTTGGTCCCACTCCTAAAGAAATTCCCTTTTATCAATCCAGTTAATCCTTGATCTGGAGATCTGGGTCATTAAGAGTTAGGGCTATTGTTTCTTTTAAGTATTATGCCATGGCTTAATTTCAGCTAACTGAAGTAGTAACTGTATGAGGGATCTTGGAGTCCTAGTGGACAATCATTTACATAATATGAGCCAGCAGTATCCTGCAGCTGCCAAAAAAGCCAACACAGTTCTAGGCTGCATTAACAGAGGGATAGAATAAAAAACACATGAACTGTTATAATGCCTTGGTGAGGTCACATTTGGAATATTACATCCAGTTTTGGTCATCATGATGTAAAAAAGATGTTGAGACTCTAGAAAGGGTACAGAGAAGAGCAACAAAGATGATTAGGGGAGTGGAGGCTAAAACATATAAAGAATGGTTGCTGGAATTGGGAATTGGGTTTAATGAAGAGAAGGACTAGGGATGCTAGGGATGATATGATAACAGTGTTATAAAATAATAATAATAATAATAATAATAATAATAATAATAATAATAATAATAATAATAATAATAATAATAATAATAATAATAATAATAATAATAATAGAAACAGTGTTACAATTATTTGAGGGTCTGGCACAAAGAAGAAGGGATTCAGCCTATTCTTCAAAGCACCTGAAGGAAGGACAAGAAGCAATGGATGGAAAATAATCAAGGAGAGAAACAGCCTAGAACTAAGGAGAAATTTTCTGACAGAATAATTAGTGGAATGACTTGCCTCCAGAAGTTGTGAATGCTCCAACACTGGAAGTTTTTAAAAAGATTGGACAACTATTTGTCTGAAATGGTATAGAGCACGGCTTTTCAACCTTTTCACCCATTGTACCACTTTTAGGATATGGCAACATCCGAGTACCACCAGTCGCCTAGCAAGGTGTCAAAAACTTGATGACCAAAAAAAAAAAAAGGAAAACAGTGATGAAGTACAGATAATTCTCGACTTACAACAGTTTGCTTAGTGACTGTTCGAAGTTACAATGGCACTGAAAAAAGTGCCCCCCAAGCCACAGCCGAGCAAGACACCTGCCTGCCTGCCCGGCGGCGCTCTTCCTCCTGTCTGAGGTTTTCAATGTCGTGAGCATTTCTGTCGAGGATTGGTAGAGGGGGTAGGGTGTTTGGTTTTTATTCTCCCCATCTGCTGGGTGGTTGCAGCAGGTTTTGGTCACTTCACATCACCCTGGGATACTGTGACCATCATAAATATGAAACAGTTGCCAAGCATCTGAATATAAATCATAAGACCCTGGAGATACTGCAACATTCCAGCTGATCAGCGCTTCTTCTAGGTTCAGAAGCGCCAGGATCAGCACTGAGCTCCAGCTGGAGCCTGGCACTGATCCTGACGCTTCCGCTGAGCCCTGACAGCCCTGCAGCTCCAATCACCTCTTGCTCAGGCTTGTGCAGTGCTGCCACTGGTTCAGCCCATTCCCCTCCCCTGCTACTTTTCTAGGATGGTCGTGTACCACCTGCCAGGTGCCAATGTACCACAGGTGGTACCCGTGCCACTGGTTGAAAAGCCCTGGTATACTTTCCTGCCTGAGCAGGGAATTGGACTAGAAGATTTCTATGGTCCTTTCCAACTTGGTTATTCTGTTAATCTCCAAGATCTGATATTCTGAAGAAAATGTATAATCAGATCCTATTAATGAAGCCATCTAAAGATGTTTTTCAATAGCCCCTAATATTTAGAGTCTGATAGAGAAAACTCGATAGTCCTTGCAGTTATCAGCCCTTATTTTGCTAAATCATCAGCTGAATTGTTCCATTATTAGTATTTATTTCAAATGTTTCTGAAGCATTTTGGACTGAATCTCACTCTTGTCCTTTGAGTTGACACTAATGATTCATTAGAGGAGGACAGGATTTTAAAAAAGAATTGGAAAGAGTAAAACTAAGTTTCAATTTAGCTGAATTTAATTGTGATGTTGGTCCCCATATAGTAAATGATTTGTCTCTTCAACCATTTGGGGGCTCTTTTATAAGAACATCTATAGGAGATTCACTTAAAGTTTTGGAAGGCACAAATAACCCTGAAGCTCAGATCCAAATTAAATTTGGAGGCAATCAGATATATAACATTTGCAAGCAGCCATTTCAGATGGTATGTAGGCATTTCTTTCTGGTATAATTTTCATTTATTCTTTTTTCTCCTTCATTCATTCATTTGTTAATTTATATGGCTCCCCATCTCACAAGACAGGAAAACAAAACCACAACATAAAATCAATGATACCATGATTAAAACAGTAATAATCCCTAATCAATGTTTTGCCCTATTTTCCTGCTCTGAGTTGGCCAGAGTTATTTAAGTGAGCTGAATGGCTATAGAAATTGAATAAATAGTTTACAAACAATGCATGTGACCACAACAATTATTGTTTCTGTATCTTTTATTTTGATCACAAGGCATAGGAGAAAAGGGGAAGTGGGGAGGTGTTGAAAATTAATTTGCTCTGCATCTTTTTTTAGCGATTCAATTAATTAACTTTTCCTGCACTAATATTTAGATTGGAACACATTTATGAATTGGATTGTACACATCTCCAAATTTGTTGATGCATTCCTTTGGCTTAAGACTCGTGGAAAAAAGTATATATTAGAGAAAATTGATGAGGTAAATGTGTTTTGGGGGAATGATTGCATCTTAAATTGAATGCATGAGGAAAATTGTATATCCTTCTACACCAGGGGTGTCAAACTCAATTTCATTGAGGGCTGCATCAGCATTGCGGTTGCCCTCAAGGGGCCAGGTGAGTATGGCCTGGGTGGGCGTGGCCTACTGGGTGGGCGTGGTTAGAGTGCATATGGCCTACTGGGTGGGCATGGCCAGTTCTACATCGTTCGCATCAAGGGTGCCTATGGGAGCCTGGGCAGGAGTGGGACAGATCTGAGGGTCTCTGGAAGAAGGAGGGTCTCTGGGCCAGGGCCAAGGCAGTGGGGGCCATTCCCTCACTGTTTCCAGGATGGCTTCGCGGGCCGCATGAAACCACTTTGCGGGCCGGATCCGCCCCCCGGGCCTTGTGTTTGACATGTCTGTTCTACACTTTTAGCTCTACACATTTTTGTAGTTTAAATTCAATGGCTGATGAATGGACTGATCATATCATTCAATATATGTCAAGCTAACATTTTAAAAAAATATTTATATAGTAAATTTATATGCTGCCCATCTTGTGGTTCAAGGAGATTCATGAATCAGAAATAGAATACTTTAGCCATTTAATTTGTTGAGATTAAAAGTAGGGGTTGAATGTAGAAAATCCCAAAGTCCTAATTTTGAGTATTTCCTTGAGCATGGCTCCTTCCTGAACTAGAGGGATTGTATATGAATGAAGTATACAAACTGACTCAGAAAAAGATATGTTCAATTGGTTGGTAATTAGGTGAAAAGTGTTCCTATGCTTTATGTTTTGATGACAATGTGTCTTTTGTCTGGCTTTTCAAAAGAATGTTTGCCTTTGCCTAAAAATGAAGAATACTGGGAAATGTCCACAGAAATATTTTGAGATTATTTATGGCTCTGGAGATAAAATAAAGTGCCAACTTCCTGAGAGTATTCTTTTGCATCTGCTACACTATTTTCTCTTCTCTGTGTGGGATTCATTGTTCCATGAACCTTTTGAACAGCTGAAAAAAACTACTGGTCCTGTACAGTAGCTCTAGTTATTATATTTAAAAAGGTGCTGCAACCTCCCATACTGTTTTGAAATAGACTGGGCTTCTACAGAACATAGATATAAAGATTAACTTCAATGAGTCAAGGTACTTACAAAACTTGGTGCTTTTGTTCAACTGTTGAAAGCAGCATCTCAATGCTACAACACAGCCTCCACCCCTATTACACATGTGTGGGTGTGCAATGACACACTGCACCTATAAAAGGGACAGAACTTGGATCACAATGGCTTTCGCCATTTGCAGACTACTCTGTTTAAAATAAATCTCAGTGATAAAAATGTCACTGATGTAAAAATTATTTTCTGAACTGTACTCTCCGGAGAGAAAAAATGCTGCATTTATCTTTACCACCTTTCTGTGATGTGTGGTAGGGAAAAAATGCCACAGGTCTGCATTGTAGACAAGCTGTTAGAGTGCTGCTATTTTCAATTTTGTCTTTTTAGGTATACAATTGTAACAATTTATGCCACAAAAGAGTATTGTGGGTCTTTAATTTTGGACGTGGGAGTTACTTGTTGCTGTTTTCCTTTGGGTTAACTCTGAACTAGAAAAGTAGCTTTTAAAAAAATAATAAAAACTTTGGGAATATGATTTTTGCAATGGTAGGCCTTGCTGATTCATACTACGATCCCGTACAATAAGTACCTTTTGTTGTGATCATTAAATAATCTACAACTTTCTGGGTTGCCAGTTACATATAAAATATAAAGTTGTATCTGACCTATTCAACAACTCCAGGAAACAGGTAACCTTCCGTTGTCATGACTACTTAAGAAGAACTGAATTTAGCCTCTTAGTTTCTGTCTTCTAAGCAGGAAGTAGAATTGAGATTCATTCAACCTGTTGCATTTTCAAAACTGTGATGCAGGGAGGTAGGATGGGAATCACAGCTTTTTCATCCTGAAATGTTAACTGTTGTGAGTTATATTTGTGAGATGGCCAGCTATATAAATTTGATAACTAACTAACTAACTAACCTCTCTCTCTGTTCTTCTTTTACCTTATTATGCTGGATCTCCTAATGAACATGCAAAGTCCCTGAGAGACAGTATCTTCACCTACCAAGACATGAAGACTAAGTCTTGGTGGCTGAAGATATTGACTCTCTGGGATTTTGCTTTTCTTCCTCCAAGGAAGCCACCCATGGACTTTTCTTCTCCTCCTCTGACCTAGAAATCAATAACTGGCCTCCATACTCAGAAACTTTAATCTCCACCCTTTCCTTTCTATACCAGTCTTTGTAGTTTTCCCTTGTTTTCTCTCAACTCCTTCTCTCTCTCTCTCTCTACAATTTTGGGTTATACCAGCAGCATGTCCTCCATTCGTTGAAAAGGTGGGTTTCCTTCTCCCCAGAGCTCTAGTTCTCAACATCTATATGCTGTACAAGGCTAGACCAATGGAAATGCTATGTCCCTCTATTCCAGGGGTGTCAAACTCAATTTCATTGAGGGCCACATCAGCATTGTGGTTGCCCTCGGGGGGCTGGGTGGGTATGGCCAGGGTGAGTGTGGCCTACTGGGTGGGTGCAGCTGGAGTGCGTATGGCCTACTGGGTGGGCATGGCCAGCTCTACATCACTGGCATCAAGGGTGCCTATGGGGGCCTGGGCAGGAGTGGGACAGATCTGGGGGTCTCTGGAAGAAGGAGGGTCTCTGGGCCAGGGCCAAGGCAGTGGGGACCGTTCCCTCACTGTTTCCAGGATGGCTTCGGGGGCCACATGAAAGCACTTCGCGGGCCGGATCTGGCCCCCGGGCCTTGTGTTTGACATGTCTGCTCTACTCCATAACAGCTTTGACTACCAGCCAAGTGAGCTCATTAGCCCTCATGATAGAACAGTTCAAACTTAGAATCGACCTCCTTCTCCCCTTTTCTCTCTCCTTTTGCTGACTCATGCCAGCACCGCTGCAGACATACCAAGGCACTAAAATCCATATGCCACACAAATGTCTGAGGTGGGACTCATTGTACAAATACAAAAGCTCTTCAAACAGAAGTATTTGCATGCACTTGAAGTCTTCCACTATAATAGTTCACCTATGCATGTGGTGGTTGGCGTTTTAGTGACCTCAGCAGCTCAAGCAGAGACCAGATCGGTTGTGCACTGCTATTTATGTGCTGAGAACTTCATGTGATGGTAAAATCTGAAGAGATTTTTTGCAGCATTTTGGTTGCTTCTAATAATGAAATTGTACATGTGTATTTCTCAAAGACCAAGAAAGTTATTGCTTATAACTTTGGCTTGATTTGTTCATTAATCCATTGCATTGTTTTCTTGGCTGTCTAGATTCTCAGGGGTCTTCTCCAACACCAAAATTCAAATGTGAAAATACTCTTCCTCCCCTGCTTTTTTAAAGTCCAACTTTTGCTTTCATAGAGTGTTGCAGAGAAGATCATGGCCTGCACAAATCTGATCTTTATATGTGTAGATACATCACTGTATTTGAATATCTTTTCCAAGGCCTTCATCACTGCTCTACCAAGTGCTACTGAGCAGTCAGCATGACTGTTTGTTCCTTTACTGTTGATAGTCAATCCTAAAAGGCAGAACCTATCTATCACTTTGATATCTTCACTGTTAATTCCAAGGCCGTTCTGCCTGTTGTCCTTTGTTTAGCCTACTTCATATTTAACTTTAGTCCCATTTTTTCACTGTGCTTTTTGACTTTTATTACTAGTGTTTGCAGATTCTTTGCATTTTCAGCTATCAGAGTAATGTGTTTCTTACGAATTAAGAAAACTATTTTTTTGTTTGCTCATTTTTGAAGCTTACCTAGCAATAATTTTAGACTAGTGAAGAAAATCCAGAGGCGCAAAATATGTTGGACATTAAAAATAATTTTATGTTGCCAGTGAAGACCTTGATGAGCTAATTAGAACACAGGGGTAATGTAAATGTGGCTGCTGATCTGAGTATTTGTGAAATATTATGCTCATGCTGATGTTTAACAAAAATGAAAAAGGTGTGTGGGGGGGATGTTGCCCATCACATCATCTATTTAACCTTAATTAGATGCTGACAATCTGGAACGAGTTTGAATTAAAATGGCCATATAGAAATAGACAAAGAATAGGATTTGTAGTGCAGGACTGGTATATGCAAGACCAGCTAAAACTCAGTTAACAGAAAACCTGTATCATGGCATTTGCCAAAAGAGCCAAGAACCATTCCTGGAGCATAGATGGCCACAAGATTGAGGTCTCCAATTAAAATACCTGGGAATTGTCCTTCATTCTGCCAACTACAGGAAAACCCTGTAAACTAAAGCCTTCTCAGTCACTGCATGTCAGGGACTGTATGCATTTGTCATTTAGGGACAGTTGCATAGGTGTTGCATTTACAATTCTGCAAATGTTAAGGTTCTGACTAGGGGGCAATCAAACAGCAAAGCATGGAATAGGAAATTGGATCAACCAATCAGCATGCAGGACACATTCCTCTATACAATGTGTGGGATTTGGGAGGTGTACTTGTTGGTTCATGTGTAGCCATCTGCAACCTACGATTATCCATCAATTGCTCTCAGTGTAGGTACATGGAAATGTCTATGGACAGTTGTAGGCAAATCGAAATCAAGCTTAAATTACTAAAAATGCACAGAGGAGCTCATCTGGCAGCCTTAAATTCATCAAAGCAAAAGGTGGTCACAATATACCTGCAGCACTAACATTATTTGAAGCTAAACCAATAACACAACTTCTTTATGGTGCCTTTCTCCAATTTTGCACTATTAGAACTTTGATCCAAATTTCTAAGATTAGCCATTCAAGGCCCAAAATGAGTTTTTCATATTACCCTGATACTAGAAAAAGGCCTTATGAAAGTATAGGCTAGAGTGCGGGTGACCATGTTTAATTATTGGTTCAGATTATATTTTTTCCCTTTGGCCTTGCCCTATTAACTATGAAGGATGATTTTCAGTCTACACGAAGTGTCAACTAAAATCTCATCCTTGGGCTTCTCTCCAGGTCTTCTACTCAGCATGGGATATGATCAGTCCAAAGCAGTCATTAAACAGTGTGTAGAAGACACAGGGTAAATTGGATTTAACCAGGTTCCCAACCTTTATTGCCAGTAAATCCAACAGATCCTCTCCTTACCCTATGACATGCTTAACTAAACTGAAGTATGAAATCACCAGAGGGCTTTATTTTGGCAAAATGTCATGCCCTCCACTCAGCTGTCCTTGAGGGCCAATACAGGAAGATTCTCATTCTGGAGAGACAATTTCCCTGTGACACTGGACACACAGAAACAGCAAAGCATTTGCTTCTCCAGTGTCTCTATTACAGAGGTATTTGTACAAGTCACATCATCTTACCATTATTACATAAATACCCAGGGTACATTCTACACCTCCCTGCTGCTTTCAGATACTAACCCTACTATAACATATAATGTTGTCAGGTTCTACACAGAGATGCTTAAACCCATCAGATGATGACTTGTGCTATAAACTAGTCTTATAATCAAAGTTTCTGGTTCATTTCATCATTCCATTTTTTACTGATAAACTAGTCTTAATGAGCACCTAGTTCAGGGGTAGGCAACCTTGGCTCTTTTATGACTCGTAGACTTCAACTCCCAGAATTCCTGAGCCAGCAAGGCTCAGCCGGGAAACCTCTCCCTTTCCCCTCAGCATGACTGGCTCAGGAATTCTGGGAGTTGAAGTCTACGAGTCATAAAAGAGCCAAGGTTGCCTACCCCTGACCTAGTTCATCATGCTGTAGTGCTCTGAACTGTAATAGAATTACCTAAAATTAGATCTGATTATGTTAATTGAAAACCTTACATTGATTTATCTGTGAAAATTACTTATTTATGATCTCAATCCTAAAACTGAGGGTGGTTTACAAAATTCCAATAAATACTGTAAAATCCAATACAGTGTAACACTCATATAATACACCATGGCACAACATCCAACAATATGAAGGCACTGGACTCCTTTAACAGCCATTCCCAAGAAAATCCAGACCCCAAACAAGAACCCATCCTTACCTTTAAGAATCATATAAAAAGTATCCCTTTCACCCTCTTGCAGAAGGCTGTAGGGAGGCTAGGCACACTCAAGGGGGCAAGGGTACGATGCATTGGGGCTACTGTGGAGAATGTCTCCTGGTTCCCATCTCCTAAGTGGTTGGAAACTAAAGCAACCCCTCCCTAGATAAGAACAGACTGAATGTATTTGGAAAAGGTATTGAGGTAAAGGAGAAGATAAAGGATTCCCTCTCTGAATTATTCTAGTACAATCTGTCTTGCTCTGAGCTGTCTGAAAAGGTCATGATTCATTTCATTAAAGGACTGCTGATATCAAACTACTGAAGGCAGTTATCATTGGTGGTAATTATAATTCCTGTGATGGTTGGAATCTCTCCCAGAGGACTGTATGGCATGGTGAAAAGACTCAGTAATTTAGCTACCTGTAAGAATAACAGTGGTGTGTGTGTGAACTCCTGCTAGGTTCAGTTTTGCTGCTAATGTCAAAACAGGAAAACTGAAACCAAGAGTATGGGATGGAAGCCAATCAGTTGAAAAGGAAAACCAAAATCAAATCAGAAAGAAGATGATGCAAACCAATCCTGTGGCATTGCCAAGAAACAAGTAAAGATATGACTGAAACGCTATCCCAAGTTTGAATGAAAAACAATGAGTTTGAATTTGGAATATGAAAAGCCCATATGAAAACCAATGTGAAATTATCAAAGAAGAAATGCAATATATTGTATGAGATAGTTTAGGAAAGGACCAACTTAACTTAAATGTTTATGTGACAGATATAATGTAAATATAGAATGAGAATATACAAAAGAATGAAGTAGCGGCAGTGTCATTCAAAAAGAAATCAACCAAATGTTAACTGATGATAATCCAATAAATGTTAGGATTATATCAAGAAGAATGACTGATTATCCAGTGAACACAGATGTTATTTAAGTATTATATACTAATGAGTGACTGGAATTTCTACGTTAGAGAAACTGAGTAACCTGGAAATGCAATATTATTTGGATAGGGCCTTTTGTGAAAGCAAGTCTTCATTGGCAAAACCTACTTCAAATAACCTAACCCAGACTTGAAACAAGGACATCAAAGATGCACAGCATCAGAATCAAATAGAAAAACCAACAAAAGCTACCAAAAGATGAAGAAACACGGCCAGAACACATTCAGGTATATGAGGAGATCATGAGTTATATACAAGATAAAGTTTAAAATATGAAAGGGGATATATGTATGTCAGCTAGATTTGAACATATACAACCAGAACATTAGTGTAAGAAACAAACTCAGGATGCTTCATTTATTTGAAAGAGATCCTGATGAACAATGGGATAAACCAGAACAGAAAAATTCCAAAAATTCAAAGAGGAAAAGATTCAATTGGCTTTCAGAACAAAGCAATTGTGCCAGCCAGAGAAAGGAGGAGATGAAAGCTTGGGCAATAGGAATGACATATAACAATGATATGTAATCTTCTATCAAGCCAGAAAAGACAAGAAGTCCCTCCCTAGCAGGAATATTAACAATTGGAAGCACGTAACAAGAACATGAGACATCTTTTTTTCAGAAGATCAGAGAAATTACAGCTAAAATGGAATACTCAAGAATGACCACAGGAATGATCTCATATAGGCAAAAGAGTTTAAAGGAAAATTGAAATGCTATGCTGAAACCATTTATAAATGTGATTACTACAGAACAGAAATGGAAACATTTGCAGAGAGAGAATATATTTAGGAGCCAACTCCTTTAGAAATGACCCAAGATAAGCAAATAGGAAAGTACCACAGATAGAGGAAAAAGCTTTTTCACCATTTAAAGGTGCAGAAGAAGAAATTAAAGTGCTCATAGCTTTAATTAAAGTGGTGCCTTAACCACTATATCAGATTGTATGTTATGAGGCCTATAGTCCAGAGCATATTACTATAGGCAAGGGAGAAAGAGAATGATACACCCAACTGAATGCAGAATTCCAGAGAATAGCTAGAAGAGATAAGAATGCCTTCTTAAATGAACAGTGCAAAGAAATAGAAGAAAACAATAGAACAGGGAGGACCAGAGATCTCTTCAAGAAAATTGGAGATATGAAGGAAAAGTTTCATGCAAAGATGGGCATGATAAAGGACCAAAATGGCAGGGACCTAACAGAGGCAGAAGAGATTAAGAAGAGGTGGAAAAATTACACAGAAGAACTATACAAGAACAAGCTTAACATCCCTGATAATCACGATGGGGTGGTCACTGACCTCGAGCCAGACATCCTAGAATGTGAAGTGAAATGGGCTTTAGGAAAGCTGAGCAACAACAAAGCTAGTGGAGGTGACAGTATTCCAACTTAGCTATTCAAAATCTTAAAAGATGATACAGTAAGTGCTACACTCAATTTGCCAGCAAATTTGGAAAACTCAACAGTGGCCACAGGATTGGAAAAGGTCAGTTTACATTCCAATTCCAAAGAAAGGCAATGTCAAAGAATGTTCAAACTATTGCACCATTGCACTCATTTCACATGCTAGTAAAGATATGCTTAAAATCCTACAAGCTAAACTCCAGCAGTATGTGGATCTAGAGCTACCAGAAGTACAGGCAGAATTTCGAAGAGGCAGAGGAACTAGAGATCAAATTGCCAACATATGCTGGATCATGGAGAAAGCTAGGGAGTTCCAGAAAAACATCTACTTCTGCTTCATTTTTTTTATTAAATTTTTATACCGCCCTTCTCCCGAAGGACTCAGGGCGGTGAACAGGGCATATAATAAAAATACAAAAGTACAAAAGTTAAAAAAAAGAATTAAATTATTGCCCAAGATAAAACAGTAAGAATATAAAAATATTAAAACCCTAAATTAACTCCCCATCAGGCCAGGCCAGCTTGTTCGAATAAATGGGTCTTTAACCCGCGCCGGAAGGAGCGGAGATCCGGTGCCATCCGGAGCTCAACCGGCAGTTGATTCCACAGAGCCGGGGCGCCCACAGAGAAGGCCCTCCCCCTGGGGGCCACCAGCCAGCATTCTCTGACCGGAGGCACCCTGAGGAGGCCCTCTCTGTGGGAACGCACAGGGCGGAGGGGAGTCGAGCATTGACTATGCTAAAGCCTTTGATTGTGTCGATCATAACAAATTGTGGCAAGTTCTTAAAGAGAACCAGACCATCTTATTTGTCTCTTGAGAAACCTATACGTGGGTCAAGAAGGAACAGTGAGAACTGGACACGGAGCCACTGATTGGTTCAAAATTGGGAAAGGAGTCCGGCAAGGCTGTATCCCATTGCCCTGTTTATTTAACTGATATGCAGAGCACATCATGAGAAAGGCAAGACTAAATGAATCAAAAGTTGGAATTAAGATTGCTGGGATTAATATCAACAACCTAAGATATGCAGATGATACCACTCTAATGGCAGAAAGTGAAGAGGAACTAAAGAGCCTCTTGATGCAGGTGAAGAAGAAGAAGAGTGCAAAAGTTGGCTTGTAACTCAACATTACAACATTACAACATAGGCCTTTGAACTATGCTGCTGGAGAAGACTCCTGAGAGTCCCTTGGACTGTAAAGCGATTAAACCGGTCATTCCTAGAGATCAACCCTGACTGCTCTTTAGAAGGCCAGATCCTGAAGTTGAAACTCAAATACTTTGGCCATCTAATGAGAAGGAAGGACTCACTGGAGAAGAGCCTAATGCTGGGAAAGATTGAGGGAAAGAGAAGAAGGGGACGAAGGAGAATGAGGTGGCTGGATGGAGTTACTGAGGCATGAGCTTAAATGGACTCCAGAAGATGATAGAGGACAGGAAGGCCTGGAGGAATGTTGTCCATGGGGTCGCGATGGGTCGGACACGACTTCGCAACTAATAACAACAACATATTCCTACACTGAAGAATGAAGATGCAAAAGAACGTGCAAATAAACAAATTTTGCTTTATTTAACCACATAAGCAGTTTTACATGAATTCATAAAGAAGCTATATGGGAAAAGAGATGATAGAAGAACAGGTAAGTTTCACATGAGGTAGCAAGATGGCACAGGATAAATGAGAGCAAGAGAACTTCAGGTGATTTACCATGGTTTATGGACCACAGCAAAATCATTGGGTATATTAGGGGTTTCAAATTCAAATTATTAGGAATGCTGCCTAAGGATTAATTTTGAAGTTTTTTCACATACTGATATGGAAATCTCTAATTATTCAAAAACTTAACTACAAAATGGAACTACTTAAAAAACATAACTGCCAATTAATTCACTTGACTCTTACATGGCAGCTATTTTTCATTTAGACAGTCCCAGCTCCTGAGACATCATTCTTGGCCAAGATTCACCTCCAAGATGCTCCTAATAAGAAGTGGTAACACATCAGAAGTACCCACTATTAAACAGAATCATCATCATCATCATTAGTCATTGTTGTCATCTCTTTCTTTCTTTCTTTCTTTCTCTGAGTCCTTCCCCCACCTCCACCAGAGAAATCTTATTAGTTTCCTTAGTTATCTTATTAGTTATCCTTCCCCTTCCTTATCTGACAGAGAGACCCTCATGGTGGGGCAGTCAGAACTTTCTCCTTCTTGACTGCTTCCTCTCTTAGATAGTTCCAATTTTTCTGTGACTAAGGGACGCCTCCATCTTGCCCTGATCAATAGCCACAGAAGCAATGCCATCCTGGAGTTAACCATGAGAACAGGAAAGAGTTCCCACAAGGTGATGAAAGTAAAGCAAGCAGTATAGAAATCCCCATGTGCCAACTGCTTGCCATTCTTCTTCCTGGAACATTTCCAGTGCCAAGCTGTAAATCTATATATGTGAAGGTTCTAACCTAATTAGAAATTCCTATAAAGGAATGTTCGGCCATAGAAAATGACCAGAAGGCTGTATGTGATTTCAGGACCATAGGTTTGGGACCTCAGGTAATAGGTTATGGCAGAATGTAGAACACATTGGGAATAATAGATATGCCAGAACAACATATTCTTCTGAAGGTAAGAAATTATTGTAAAAAAAATCACTGAATGTGTGTGCATTTTGTCTCCTTATATGTTTAATTTATATACAAATGTAAGAATACTAAATTTTAATGGAAGACAGCTGAAATAAAAATGAGAGATAAAACGCTAATGATCAGAGAAATGCAGGTGATACCACTTAGCCACAAGTAAAGAATATTTGGAGGAGCTCATTATGAAAGGATCAAAAGGAAAGATGAAGTGTGAAAAAAAAATCCAGGCTAACATTGTTTTTTAGAAAGGGAATGGATTTACACTATCTCATCCACTAGAACTGCCTTTTCCAACCTTTTGACTTTGGAAGAATCCTTAAAATAATTTTCAGGGAAACCCTGCATAAAAATAAATAAAAAAGAAAACTTCACAAAATTTTGCAAATCACTTCTAACCTAGACAATCCACATTTTACAAAATTTACAACAATAGCAAAGAGGCAATTGCTATCTGAATTATGGTGTGTAAAGCATCCCATCACTGTAAATGTCAGTACTGTATTGAATGACACGTGAAGTTAAAAAAGATACCTTGTTTTGCTCAATCACAATCTCTTGCAAAACCCCTGGGATCCACAGAACTCCATTTAAAAAGGCTGTACGAGAGGATGAAGACTTTTTTCCCCCTTGGAATGAAAAATGGATAATAGAATGCTGGAGAAATAAAGAGGACATTAATCCTAGGAAGGAAGGCAAGAACAAACTTAAATAAGATCATGAAAATTAAGAATATTTCTATGGCAACGAAGAGCAGAATAGTATTTTTCCAGTTGACAACTGAGAAATAACAGGATAGAACAATAGATCCCGTCTAATTATCATTTTGGAAATAATTATTAAAAGAGTTCTTCAAGAAGAAGCAATCAACACTGGATCAAAAAATAAAAAAGACTAATTGCTCTCTGGAAATGATAAAAGGCAAGCAGAAACTCATATACTTTGGGGATGTGATATATATAGATGATTCACTAAAAACAGTAAAAAAAAACTCCCACTATGCTTTGCAAAGTTGAGGGAAATAGGAAGACAAGAGAGAAAATGGATAGATGGTATTAAAGAGATTATAGGACTTTCCTTCAAGAGCTCCTAAATATTACTAGGGGCAGGTTTAAGATTGCAAGCATTTTTTCTGTGCAATCACCAGGTGTCAGGCATAGCTTGATTACACTTAACTAAGTATGACTGATGTCTTTGTAGCCTTAATACAGTTATGGCCTAATGCAGGCTGGTTCAGGAATTCTGGGAGTTAAAGTCCATGAGTCATAAAAGAGCCAAGGTTTATTTATTTATTATTTATTATTTTGACTTATATACCGCCCTATTCCCGTAGGACTCAGGGCGGTTTACAGGGCAATTAAAATCATACCATACAAAAGTTAAAAAAAAAATAAAACAATTAATTAAATTTAAAGCCCAAAGTTTAAAAAGTTAAAACATTAAAACCCAATTAAAACCCCTCAGTCTAGGCCCGACAGCTCAAAGAGCCAAGTTTTCAGGTCCCGGCGGAATGAGTGGAGGTCGGAGGCAGTCCTAAGTTCCATCAGAAGTTGGTTCCAAAGGGCAGGCACACCCACAGAGAAGGCCCTCTCTCTGGGAGTCACCCACCAGCAATCCTTCACCGGCGGTACCCTAAGAAGGCCCTCCCTGTGGGAGTGCACAGGACGATGGGAAGTTGATGCCGGCAGCAGGTGCTCCCTCAGATAATCCGGACCCAAGCCATTTGGGGCTTTATAGGTCATCACCAGCACCTTGAATCTCACTCGGAGGGCAACTGGAAGCCAATGCAGCTCGCGGAGAAGAGGTGTTACACAGGAGTATCGGGAAACTCCCATCACAACTCGCACAGCTGCATTCTGCACCAGTTGAAGCCTCCGAGTGGTCCTCAAGGGCAGCCCCATGTAGAGAGCGTTGCAGTAGTCTAGCCGGGAGGTCACGAGCGCAAGGGTGACTGTGCGTAGGGCATTTCGGTCCAGATAGGGCTGCAACTGGCGCACCAGGTGAACCTGGGCAAAAGCTCCCCTGGTTACGGCTCCTATATGATCTTCAAAGCTGAGCCGTGAATCCAGGAGGACGCCCAAATTGCGAGCCCTATCAACGAGGGCGTAACACCTCACCCCCCATCATTAATGATGGAACAAACTGGTTAACCCGAGATGCCGGTATGCACAGCCACTCAGTCTTGGCAGGGTTGAGACGAAGCCTGTTTCTCCCCATCCAAACCCTACCCCTGGCCTAATGCATCATACATTTAAGTGGTATGTTTTTTATCCTTTTATGATCTAAAGACTGGAGTCACTGGTGGTGCCTTAGTGGACACAATTTGCTGGATTCTTTCTTCTTTACTTAGCAATGAGAAGAGTAGCAGTACATACTTTGGATTTTGCCATTTTTATTTGTTGTTGCCATACAATAAAGTTCATCTATTTCCTATAGCCAGTTGATCAGGTCAGATTTTAGACTAAATATCTGTATCACTAGAAAATTGTTTCTCATGCCTGTGACCAAAATATGAAAAGAGATAATAGTACACATCTGGCTTGCATGAATTGGGAGTGTGTGTGTGTGTGTGTGTGTGTGTGTGTGTGTGTGTGTGTGTGTAAAACATATAACTCCCAGTTCATGCAAGCTAGATGTGCACTATTACTACCATGTTTTCCTGAAAGTAAGACCTACCCTGAAAATAAGCCCTAGCTTAATTTTTTGGGGTGGGCCGAAAATAAGCCCTACCCAAAAAATGAGCCCTACTTTGGGGGCAAGGCGCACACGTAAAAATCAAGCTAGGGTGGGGTTGGAGCTTACCATTGCAGCCAACTCTCCCATGGATCGACACTTGCCTCGTCGGCCCACTTTTTCTGTGGCTGAAGGAGCAGCTTCATTCTACAGCTGAGAATGGAGCTCGGGCCTGCATTTTGCAGTCAGAGGCCTTTCTGGAAGGCCTCTGCAGCTGAGAACCAAGCTCTGACTGCAAAATGCAGGCCCGAGCTCCATTCTCAGCTGTAGAATGAAGCTGCTCTGGAGCTCCATTCTCAGCTGTAGAATGAAGCTGCTCTTTCAGCCATGGGAAAATTAGGTTGGCTGGGCAGGGCTGTCAGTGGTGCTGCCATGAGGTGAGTGGAAAAGATCCCCCCAAAAAAACTAGGACCTGGTGCCTCTTATGGAGGCAAAAAAAAGGACTGGGTCTTATTTTTGTGGAAACATGGTACTACAGTCAAGATATATATGTCATCATTTTAGCCATGGTCTATCCACTGTAGGATGAAGGCCTCTTCCACATGTTTCCATTCATGTGGCCCTGAGCTTTCTTTTTGCCAACTGGGCCTGCTATACTTGCTGATGTCATTGATCCATCTTGTTTTAGGTCTCTTTCATGGACACTTTTTATCAAGTGGGATCCATTCTATGACTTCCTTGGTCCACCTGCCATCAGTTCTTTTGCTACGTTACTAGCCCATTTCCATTTCCATTCTTTTACTCTCTTGATGAAATTGTAAACTTTTGTTTGTGCAGGTCTTTCTATCTTGTCTTGTAATGCCAAGCATGTATCTTTCCACGGCTCTTTGCACCCACTCGTAGCTTTTGTATCGATTGTGAGGTTAGTATCCATGTTTCACTGGCATATGTTAGAGCAGGTAGCACACATATATACTGTATGCGTGCATGCGTGTACACGCACACACACACCACAATCAATTAGCTATAAGGATTAACTTTCCATCTCAGAATGTGACTGAGAAAGACATAAACATGGACAGGGTCAAAAACCATGGCTACCATGCCACTGCATCTCTTTTCTCACCGAAGCTGTGTGACTTTCTATCTTTATATGATCTACGTTCACTCTCGGCTTTCCCAGACACTTACCAATAATTCTTGGCCAGGACCAAGAAACTTCAACATCCTTTAAACTATGGCCATGGTCAACAGTGATGAACACGGAGAACTGCAGTTTAACAAAATGCCCCCCCTGCCTTAGGCACCACTAATAATGTAAAACATGGAGTAAAACAGAAATTTGCAATGGTCACACTGATAAAAAAGGATGAGCTGAGGTCCAGAAATTCTGTATGTGATAAAATACACTTAGGTGAGCAATCTGTCTTCCACAATACTGATTAATGTCACCAATGGTAGCATAACTATCTGAGAAAAAGATCCCTGTCTTGGACCACAGTTTGCCCTTCCCTGACTTATCCCATGGCATAATGTCTAGATGCCAAACTAAATCAAATCAAGCAGCAAGCAAAATGTACGATGATCTAGTCCATCTTATCCTGCATATTTTGCTTCTAAAGCCTTTTAATATAGTTTCAAAATTCCTCTTCTTTTTTTCCTTTTAATGGTCATCCTGCATATCCACTGCATATTCGTCATCAGCATGCAGACAGAGTTTGCACCTTTTCAGAGCTGGAATTGTTTTTAAAAGAGATTATTTTCACCTACTGTCTTTTCGCTTCCATAATGTCTTGTTTCCTCAGCTGCTAAACTAGCACATTTCTGAGAGACATACACTTCTCAAATTCACTCTGGGTAAATGGAACAGCAGTAGACAATCTGTTCATCAAGTAAGACTTTTTTTTAAAAAAAATGACATCTATCATATTCAAAGTATATGGAATATCCGCTTCCAGCCTAACGTCCTTTGCAATAAAATAAATGATTACTTACTTTCAGAAAACTGACCACCTATAGGCGTATCAATGAATACAGAGCCAAAATTGCTAACGAGCACATGGCATTGCACAATAAAATTTACATACCAACTGATAGGTAAACAAAATGGATATTGGCTGTTTTATTTTTTGTTTTTAATTGGATATTAGTCAGTTTGGAACCAACCAATCAAACAAACATACACAGAACAGGTACTGGTCAGGATACATCAGATTTCCATACTCATTAATAATATTCACAGTCTTCTTGCCAACTTTTTAAAATTAGGCCAGAATTCCTAGACTTATAGCCACATAATCAGGTCCTTCTGACATTTTTGACTTCATTCTCTTTTATCTACAGAATAAGTACTCTGCCAGTGCATAAATTTATAGATCCATTACTGATTTTTATTTTTTTACGGGTCTCTGTTGTTTTTACTATGCTGTACATCACCATGATTACTGTTCCAATATGGCAAGTCTTTTAAATAAGCAAAGTATATACATTTCACATTTTGAAGAGCAAATACTCTACCATCCTGGCTCAAAGTCATTTCTCAAAAAAATACTGGGATAGCAACTCTCATTTGGAATATTATATGTTCTTCTATAATCTTCTATAAGACTGGGACAATATATATATTGTATCTGTATCTGTATCTGTATCTGTATCTGTATCTGTATCTGTATCTGTATCTATCTATCTATCTATCTATCTATCTATCTATCTATCTATCTATCTATCTATCTATCTATCTATCTATCTATCAATATGCTCCAGTTAAGATTGTCAGCCAGATGCATGCATGTAGTACCGTATTTCCCCAAAATAAGCCCTAATGCATCTCTTGGAGTAAAAATTAATATAAGAACCATATACATATACATACATTTTCTCTCTGTGTATATGTATATGTATACATATATGTATATATCTTGTGTGTATGTGTATGTGTGTACAGGTATGCAGCTATTCATATTTCTGCAAAATAAAGTCAATCTCAAATGGTGGCGACTCCAGGTAAATGGGTGATAAAAATTTTAAAAAACAGTTGTGGAAGCACATGATCATACACATAAAAAGAGGTAGCCTTCTGGCCACTGCCACAAACCACCACATGAACATTTTTTAGAGTTCTCTTGGAAACAATTGTTTATTCAGCCAATAAAGACAAAAGGCCATGCAGATTAACCAATGGCATAAGCTTTGATTGCCAGACAGAGCTATCCTATTAAACAAAGAGAAAGCCCCCATAGCAACAGCCACTTAGTCAATGCAAGACATCCTATAATTCAAACGGGATTTGTCTTGGGTTCCTTGAGTGTCCTGATAGTATATGCTGGATTTCTCTATAAAACCAATTGCAACAGATCACAAGACATGAAAGCCTGGGATTCTCTCCAAGGCAAGGTTCCTTCTTTGATGGGTTGTTTCTAAACCTGTTTGTTACAGGTCATGGGCAGGAAAAGCTTTGATATGCCGAGACGAGCACGCTGGAAGTTTTGTATAATCAATATTTCCTGACATTGGGAGCTGTTTGTGGTTTAGAGGAAGATATTTCTTTTTCCTTCTGTTTAGGAAACTTATATTTTATACTGAGATGTAAACCAGCCAGAGAAGCAGCATTAAGCATTTCTTCCCATCTATGACAGATGAAAGCAAAGCCATTTGAGTTGTGTTAAACTAAAAGTGGACTCAGCATGGATCTGCCAGTTCTGCCTTTATCAAGGCTGGGGCTGCTATAGAATTCTATGGAGTCAAACCTATTATTTTAAGGTCCAATTTCACTATGATTCATATGCTTCAAATTGTAATCTTGTAGGTGTGTGTCTGCATAACTATCATCCACAGAAAAATGTTTATTATATGAAAATTCAGATTACCATGATGAGGAAACAAAGGGCTGAGTTTTTAACACCTACCCCATATATACAGTATATGAAAGAGCATTGGTTTTAATTTCTCTCTTTCCTGCTTATCAACACAAAGGCTTTCATTAGTAAAAGTTTCATTCTCACTGTCCCTTAAAACACAAAGATAGGGAAACAAAAGTGTTACATTTCAGCTTCAGTAAGCAGAAAATCTGTGATTTGCAGTCCAAAATACCTAGGAGCTATCAAGCCATCCTTACACCTGGACTTAACTTTTCATTTTGTCTTGGAACAGTTGACAACTATGCTAGGACCAGAAAACAAAGTTCCAGCATACATTAGCCATTCTCTGTCCACACAGATTTATGCTTGCTATGCAAAATGAGTGATGGAAAGAAGGTAATGAATAATTTACCTTTTAGCAGCCTTTAAAATAAACATTAGGTTAAACATTTCAAAAAACCACTTTCAGCTCATTGAAAATGAAGTTTAAAAATGCAGGTTGTTGATACAGAAGAACTGAATACTGAGTACTCTTTTATGTTGTGTTATGTTATTTTAACTTTTAAATGCAATGGACATATCCAAGACATTTATTACTTTGCTTTTTATTTCATTTTATTCAATTTTGGGGCCAGCCTATCTTGCCAAGTTTAAAAATAAAAATAACAAAATAAATCACAAATAATGAAAACAAATATGTCCACTGGGGCAACATCATTAAAGAACCACACAAACAAAACAACTAGGTGTTAAGCATTAAGCACTTACTATGACTCATGCACAGTCAGCCAGATGTTCAGACTGGACTTAGTATTTTTATCCACTTATCGAGTCCTTCTCAAAGACCTGAGACAGGCAGATAATGATGTTATAGGTATCATTGCAGGATGTAAGCTGTACAGAGTAAAACTGCCTTTTGCCTTCCATCCTTCCTAGGTCGGTAAAATGAGGATCCAGATTGTTGGAGGTGACATGCAACCACTTAGAGAGGGCTGTAAAGCCCTATGAAGCGGTATATAAGTTTAAGTGCTATTGCTATTACTATTATGGTTCATTGTACACTCAGCCAGATTTTTTACCTGGATTTGGCTTTTTCATCCACCTATCATATTATTAGGGACGCGGTGGCTCAGTGGGTTAAGACGCTGAGCTTGTCGATCAGAAGGTCGGCAGTTTGGCGGGTCGAATCCTGAGTGCCGCATAGCAGAGTGAGCGCCTGTTACTCATCTCAGCTTCTGCCAACCTAGCAGTTCGAAAGCACGTAAAAATGCAAGTAGGAAAATAGGGACCACTCCGGTGGGAAGGTAACAGCGTTCCGTGTGCCTTTGGCGTCTAGTCATGCTGGCCACATGACCACGGAGAAGTCCTCGGACAAATGCTGGCTCTTCAGCTTTGAAATGGAGATGAGCACCAGCCCCTAGAGTTGCAAACGACTAGCATACATGTGCGGGGGAACCTTTACCTTTATCATATTATTATTATTATTATTATTATTATTATTATTATTATTATTATTATTATTATTATTATTATTATTATTATTATTATTTTGTTGTTGTTGTTATAAAACTTTTATTCATAAAACATGAAACTCAGTCAACTGAACACTCAGATTGACTGGCACTAATGGTTGACACGGGTTGCTGCCAGCATCCTAGGTATCAACCAGGTATCTCCTTAAAATGTAAGATGTTCCGAGTAGCGCAGTTTTTTGTAGCTTTGCTGGAGTTATTGCAGGAAGCTGCAATTTCTTGATGCATTTTGCAAAGTTTTTGGACATAGTTCCCAGTGCCCCGATGACAATGGGTATCACTGTTACATGTTTCATCCATAATCGCGCAGTTTTGATAGCCAGGTCACGGTATTTCGTAATATTTTCCAGTTCTTTTTCTTCGACTCTGGCATCTCCTGGTACAGCAATATCAATCAACTGTACGCTTTGGTCCTCTATGACTGCAATATCTGGCGTGTTGTGTTCCAAATAGCGATCTGTCCATATTCGGAAGTCCCAGAAGATCTTCACATTCTCATTCTCGACAACTTTTTCCACCCTATGTTCCCACAACTTTTCGGACACAGGCAAGTCGTATTTTTTATACAATGCCCAGTGGATTAGTTTAGCAACTCGGTCACGTCTAGCTTTGTAATCAGTTTGTGTGATTTTGCTGCACTCACTTATTAAATGTGAAACAGTTTCAACTTTGCCATTGCAAAGTCGGCAATTTGGATTGTCAGTAGATTTTTGTATCTTCGCTTTCATGGCATTAGTTTGTAGTGCTTGTTCTTGAGCAGCCAGTATTAAGCCTTCTGTTTCTTTCTTGATGGTTCCCATCTTAAGCCATGCCCATGTCAAGTTGTTATCACATTTTCCTTCAATGTTTTTCAAATGCTGTCTATGCAAAGCTTTGGTTTTCCATCTACAGTTGCAAGAAAAAGTATGTGAACCCTTTGGGATTATGTGGTTTTTTGCATGAATTGGCCATAAAATGTGCTCTAAACGTCATGTAAGTCACAACAATAGAAAAACAGTCTGCTTAAAATAATACTACACAAACATTAGCTGTTGTCATGTTTTAATTGAAGATAAGATGGAAACATTCACAGTGCAGGGTGGAAAAAGTATGTGAACCTTTGGACTTAATAACTGGTTGACCCTCCTTTGGCAGCAATAACCTCAACCAAATGTTTGAAGTTTGCAAAAGAACACCTGGATGTTCCACAGCACTACTGGCAAAATATACTGTGGACAGATGAAACCAAAATTGAGTTGTTTGGGAAAAACACACAACACTATGTGTGGAGAAAAAAAGGCACAGCACACCAACATCAAAACCTCATCCCCACTGTAAAACATGGCGGAGAGAGCATCATGGTTTGGGGCTGCTTTGCTGCCTCAGGGCCTGGATGGATTGTTGTCATTGATGGGAAAATGAATTGCAGAGTTTATCAGGACATTTTGCAGGAAAACGTACGACCATCTGTCCACCAACTGAAGCTCCCCAGAGGATGGGTGATGCAACAGGACAATGACCCAAAGCATACAAGTAATTCAACAAAACAATGGCTTCAACAGAACAGAATACGCCTTCTGAAGTGGCCCAGTCAGAGCCCTGACCTCAACCCGATTGAAATGCTGTGGCATGACCTTAAGAGAGAGATTCACACCAGACATCCCAAGAATATTGCTACAGTGAAACAGTTTTGTGCAGAGGAGTGGTCCAAAATTACTCCAGATCATTGTGCAGGTCTGATCTGCAACTATAGGAAAGTTTGGTTGAGGTTATTGCTGCCAAAGGAGGGTCAACCAGTTATTAAGTCCAAAGGTTCACATACTTTTTCCACTCTGCACTGTGAATGTTTCCATCTTATCTTCAATTAAAACATGACAACAGCTAATGTTTGTGTAGTGTTATTTTAAGCAGACTGTGTTTTTCTATTGTTGTGACTTACATGACGTTTAGAGCACATTTTATGGCCAATTCATGCAAAAAACCACGTAATCCCAAAGGGTTCACATACTTTTTCTTGCAACTGTATTTAATCTGTCATCCAGCCATTTTTCCTTATATTCTGTCTTTGTTTCTGTTATTTTTATAAAGATCTCTGTTTTCACAACCTGCAGCAATTTTTCTGCACTTTGATTTACATAGTCATTCAAACTTCATCTTTCTTCTTCTACAGTTTGGTGCATTTGCAGTAGCCCTCTGCCCCCTATTCTTCTTGGCAGGTACAACCTGTCGATGTCACTTTGTGGATGTAGAGTGTGGTGCATATTCAAAAGTTTACCCATTTTCCAGGCTAGGTGTTCCAATTCAGCCAAAGTCCAGTTGATAATTCCAGCTGGGTAGCATATTACTGGGACTGCCCATGTAATAATGGCTTTAATTATATTTCCAGCATTCAGCTTTGATTTTAGTATTTTGTGGACTCTCCTGAAGTATTCCTTTTGTGTTGACTCTTTGACTTTTCCATTCAAGATGTTATCTGCTTCCAATATTCCTAGGTATTTGTATTTCTATTACTTTCTCTGTTTTATGATCCCACCAGTTCTTGCTTACAGGCAAATGATATTTCTTGCAGATCTTCCAATGCACCATTGTTGCTACTTTGTCATGCCACTGCTTGTAGTCAGCCTGTGCAATCTTCTTGCAGCAGCTTACCAGGTGATCCACTTTTTCTTCAGCTTCTTTGCATAGGCAGCACTTACTGTCTGTTGCTGTCTTCTCAATTTTGACTTTGTATGCATTTGTCCTTAAGGCTTGGTCTTGTGCAGCCAGAATTAATCCCTCGGTCTCTTTCTTCAACTTTCCTGCTATTAGCCATTGTCAGGTCTTGTTATTATCTGCTTTCCCAGCTATTTTCTTAATGTACTGGCCATGTAGTGCTTTGTCTTCCCATGCCTCTATTCTGTTCTTTATTTGGTCTCTCCAGTAGTCAGTAAGCCTTTCTGATATACTAATTTCAGTGCATCTTCATCATTGTCCTTCAGATATTCTTCCAAAGCCATTTTTTCTTCTTCAACCATCTGATGTATTTGCAGCATTCCATGTCCACCTATTTGTCTTGGTAGATAGAGTCTGTCAATGCCACTGCGTGGATGAAGGGTATGATTCATTGTCATTATTTTTCTGGTCTTCCTATCTATTGCTTTTAGTTCTGCTTGAATCCAGTCCACTATTCCAGCTGTGTATCTAATGACTGGAATTGTCCAGGTATTGATTGCCTTCATGGCATTTCCTCCACTAAGTTTGGACTTTAAGATCTTCTTTACTCTCTTGATGTATTCACCTCTAACCTTTTTCTGGCAAATGTTTTTGAGGTTTGATAGCCATGTCCTGAGTTATTCAGTATTGTTGACAGAGGAAACAGTGCAATAACAAATAGTAGTGGTGATAATGAATCTCCTTGAAATATTCCTCTCTTGATATTAACTTCTCCCAGTCTTTCACCATTGACCTGCAACTGTGTCTTCCATTGTGCCATCGATCTTTGCACAAATTTTCTGATGTTTCTACTGACTCCTGTTATTTCTAGGCACTTGATTATCCAGTCATATGGCAGAGTGTCAAATGCCTTTTTGTAGTCAATCCATGCCACATTCAGATTGGTCTTCCTTTTTTTGCAGTTTTCCAAGATCATTTTGTCTATTAGGAGTTGATCATTTGTTCCTCTGCTATTGGGGCAGTTTCCTTTCTGCTTGGGTGGAAAGAGATTGTTTTCAACTAGATGCTGTTGTACTGCATCAGCTACCACACCAGTTAGCAATTTGAAAGTTGTTGGTAAGCAGGTAATTGGCCTGTAGTTGCCTGGTGTTTCCCCTTTTGCTGGATTTTTCATTATTAGGTAGGTTTTCCCAGTTGTTAGCCACTTTTCAATTTCTCTTCCTTGTAGTATATTGTTGAACTGCTTGGCAATGAGTGGGTATATAACAGTTAGATGTTTCAACCAAAACCCATGCAGTTCATCTTCACCTGGTGCTGACCAATTTTTGATCTTCCTTGCTCTTTTTTTTACCATTTTTGTTATTACTAGTTCTTTCATTTCAACTTCTGTTTTATTTGCATCCACCTCTTTTAACCAAGCCACATCCTTGTTGTGTTTCTTTGGGTTATCCCATATCTGCTTCCAGAACTGCACTGTTTCTTCCTTGTCATGTACTGACTGATTCATTGCAGTTTCTCCATTGATGGATTGGTAGAAACATTTCTGATAGAATTGAAATTGGAGGTTCTGCCTATAATTTGCAATTCGAGCTTCGTATCTACTGATTTTCCTGGCTATAGCTGTTATTTGCTGGTTTATTATTTCCAGTGCTTCCTTGATCTTCCTTGTTTCTAAGTGGTATTCCTTGATTAGGTATTCTTTGGTCTTCTTCTTCAGCTTCTTTTCTTTCATCTGTTCTAGCTGGCTTGCATGATCTTAACTTGCTGATCTTATTTTCTAGTCTAGCCTTCCATTTTTGTGGTGCACTGTTTGTTAAGTTTTTCTTCTTTGTTGATTTTGCATCCCAGGTATTCAGTTATAACTGCAGCTGTGCTGTCCATTAGTTGGTTTGTTTCTCGCAGTGAATTGGTGCTTATACTTGATTTTGCAGTATTTGCATCTTTTAATGCTTGTGCTAGCTGTTTCTTTGGAACAAGCTTCAATGCAGGCAGCCTTATTCTGTTGTTTTTGTGCTGTTCTAGATGCTCAGTTATTCTTTGTTTCAATTCTTTTATTTCTTTCTGGTTTCCAAATGAGAACAGTTGTATATCTCTGCTGGATTCCTTCACTGCCAACTCCCCCTGGCTTGCCTCTTCATTCTGAATTACTTCTGGCAAGGCTTTGATTTCTTTGCCCTGGGTAAACCTTTGCAGTTCGTCCAATTCTGTTTCTATCAATACTTTATTTCATATTATAAATGCTAGTCTCTGTTCTGTTATTTCTGATTCTAGATTTTGTTCTTTCCAGAACTGGTGCATTCGTTTTAGATATCCTCTTCTTGTTGGACTTGATCTGTAATAACAGATTATTTCTTTGTTTTCGATCACTGTGTATTTGTGATGGGTAAACACCTTTTCTTCCAGTAGTTCTGCAGCTGCTGGGCCTGTTTGCTCAGCCAACAGTCCTGGGTCCTGTAACCCATTTTTCACCAGATATCCAGGAACTCCAACATCTAGTGCGGACCTTGTTAATCCAGGTGACATCCGAGCCAGTATGGCATTCTGAAATTTACGTCTAACCATAATTTTTATGGGAGAGACACTCTTTGTCTGACTCCTCTGATGAGAACTTCAAGTATGGTTGAACCTCTGGCATAACTCTCATCTTCCTCAGAGTACCCAAGCCACACTACCATGTCAAGGGAGTGCCTCACTAGGGGATGATGATGATGATGATGATAATGATGATGATGATGATGATTTACAGCCCCTCTCCTGGTTCAAGATGACTCTGAGTGGAGCCCTGGAAGACCAGCAGGGTCAGGACTAAGGTGTTCCAAATGGTGGGGGTCGCAACAGAAAAGGCCTGCTAGCTGAGGCCTGCTAAATTTAATTTGAAGAAAACTTCAATCAGCCAAACTTGGTTGATTTGGAGGAGTTAAGGTAGGTGAGATTCAGTTAGTATAGATTGTTGTATGCCATTCAAGTTACTTTTGGTGAGATGGGCTGCTATATAAATTAGATAAATAAATCTAACAACAATACAGTAATAAATAAATTTATTTGGATTTTCCAAAGCAAGTAGATTCTACTGGGAAATTAACAACAAGAAAACGGCAAACTACTTCTGTATTGTTATCAAGAAAACATCATCAGAAGTCAAGCTCAAATCAAGCTATATTCCAACTTACTATCCTGCTATGCCTCAAAAAACAGTCTTGTACCATATTTGCAGAATTACAACTTGCCATTAACTAAATGCATTTCTTTTTAGGGGAAGTATTTCAAGCTTTATAGGCTTGCCAAAACAACTTTACAAAAACTGTTTCTAAACAAAATTTTTATTGTTGTTTTGCATATTGAAATACATACGTCACAGAGTTGGAATAAATCAGAAATCAACTTCACACTCAGAGCGTTTCTGATGGAAGACCATCCAAACTTTTCTTGAGGACCTCCAGTGAAGAACTCATCCCTTCACATGGCAGCCTATTTCACTGGGTGACAGCTCATATAGTCAAGAAATTCTTACGAGTTCAAACCTACTTATTTAATTTATAATTTTAACCCACTAGTTCTGATCTTGCCCTCTGGAGAAATAAAGACTGAGTGCAGTGCAACAGTCCTTCAGCCATCTGAAGACTGCTATCTCTCCTCTGTAGGCAAAACATCCCCAAATCCTTTTACCATTGCTCATACAGCTTGGCTCTCAGACCCTTCACCAACTTGATAGCCTTTTTCTGATCCTCCTCTAATTTGCGACTGTGCGTTTTGACTGTAGCATGGACACAATAACATCAGAATACCTACATTTATGGCACAAAACGTTTGCCAAATTTTAATAAAGATTAATGTGGAATTTTTGTTTTCAAAATCAAGAACATATTAATTTTTTCTGTCTTACATTTCACTACATGAAATTTATGGTTTCTAGCCTCATATGCCTGTTTTGTCAAAAAAAATATCAGTAAAAACAAAGTAAGAAAGCTGTGTTTCACATAGCTGTTTCTCTAGCAGGATCAATTCCAAAAGCAACTTCTACCTGCTAGAGAAGCATTAAAAAAATTCATTGCTCTTATTTACAGATCTATCATTGCATATCCCAAGGAGTGCAAAGCAAAGGGGAATGCAGCATTTTAAAAGTTTGTGTGTATTTGGTTTTTAGTTGTATAATAAATCAAGCCTAAAAATCTGTCAGATGTTGTGGCCCTAATTCAGAAACAGATAGATAGCAGCATGAAAAGACTTTCATCCATCAATTACTTTTTGGAAGAAATATTTTTCATATTGAAGGATATTCTGTATAGCCAATTGTATCTAATCAACTGGGATAGATGTAATGTGTGTGCATATATTAATTAAGAAATCACAGTTAAATCAGCATCTCAGAAACAACTATTCCTGAATTATATTATAAAATCAAGTCCAAACCTATTTTAGTAATAATTAATTGTGAATACTGTTAAATAGTGGGTTCTCTGGCACAGGAATGAAGACGCTGAACTGAGTACAGGGTAACTCATTGTTTATTTCTTGCTGGAACTGTACTGGGAAAATGTCTGCGACTAGCCGCAATATATAGTCTAGCCCCTAGGCGGAAGCCAATAGGTTTGAATCAACCATTGCCACCTGGAGATAGCCAATTGCAGCACAGGAGACTTGTAGTCTGGGTTGCTGGAGAGCCGTTAGCTGCTCCAGCAACCCACATGGTATTTCAGAAGAGCCTAGTACATAACAAATACCATGCGAAAGAAATACGTAATATAATTTAATGTAATATAATGCAATCTAATTAACTGAATTCTGTATTATATGCCATCAAGTTGGAGTCAACTTTTAGTGACTATGTAAATAGGTCTTCTCCACTCTAGCTTTAAGGTCTTCCAATGGTACATTCATTGCCACTTTAATCAAGTCCATCTACTTTGCTGTTTATCCTTCTCTTATTCTTTTTTCACTTTTAGCATTATGGCCTTGTCAATAGAATTAGGTTTTCTCATGTGTCCAAAATATGATAATTTGAACCTGATCCTTTTTTGCCATAAATGAGAACTGTAGAGCGGTTTATTTCACGATCTAATTATCTGAGGGTTTTTTTGGCTATTCGTGGCACTGTCAGATGTTTTCTCCAACATGAGACTAATGCCCTATCAGCACCCATTTCCTTCCTACTTTTAGTAGTTACCTTAATTGTTCAATTGTGTTTTAGAGAGGGGAGAGGATGGGGGAGATACAAATATATATACAGCACATTTGGAATTTTGTAGATTTCTGGATATGCATATAATTAATATTTTGTTCCTCAAAAAATTAAAGCAGAACACTTATAATGAAGGTGGTATCTGCTACCGTCTTCACATACTGTCATACAGAAGCAGTCTAGTTTAAAGCAAGATGAGAAGAAATAGTGGGCATTCTAAGGAAGTAGATTTGGTTCAACATTCTGAGAAATGTATTAAGGATAATAATAGTTAGAGACTAGAAATGTTTGTCTTACAAAATGACTTTTCCCTTTGCTGGAAGGTATTTAAACAGAGAAGAGATGAATATGGAAGCATGTGCATTTTTATGACTGCAGTGGATTTCAGTGTGTGTTTAATTTGATTTTAGTATAGTAATAAAGAGTAAGGCTAGTTATGACCTATGTTCACACATGTGAAGCCAGTAAACCTTACTTCTGAATAGACATATCAATGATACTATGTCTTCCTTTGAATATCCAGCTAGGCAATAATGGTTGGCCGCTAGCCTCCTTAGCTTTCTAACAATAACTGAAGAGTTCTACCATGGCCTATAAGGTTTCAGAAAAGTGCTTTCCTTCCATCAAGGTTTTAGTGAAGTGCTCCTTCAGTGTGGATCAGTACAGCAGTACTTCATTTTCATCATGCCACATGCAACTGGCTGCTTCTAGATCTTCAATTATCCTTTAGGCACATCAAAGCAAAGTAGCCAGGTAAAGCTGGGTGCTTTCCTTAATGCTTCCGATTGAGAGACTATTTGATACAGCGGTTAAGGCACTAGACCAGGTGTAGGCAACCTTGGCTCTTTTATGACTCGTGGACTTCAATTCTGGGAGTTGAAGTCCACGAATCATAAAAGAGCCAAGGTTGCCTACCCCTGCAGTAGACTATAAATTGGGAAACTATGACTTATAGTTCTGATGGAAGCATGAAGCCAGTGAATGAGTCCTTCGGGAAAGGGCGGTATATAAATTCAATAAATTAAATTAAATTAAATTAAATATGATCTAGTCACTTTCCCTCAGCCCTAGGAAATAGGCAGTGGCAAACCAATTCTGAAATCTTGCCAAGAAAACTTCAGAGACTTTTGCAGGCAGTCACCAGGAGTCAATAGTAACTTGAAGGTTCAATAAAAAATTGTTTGGATTGGTAGCTTTGGAATACTTTTGCATCCGTGGGGTTAAAAAGTCATTTAGTATTTGCATAGAGAGGTTCCATGTCTCTCCATCCTCCATTCACTTTTACTACAATAGTGCACAATACTTGTAGCCTTTTTCATGCATTTTCAAGAAGTTTCTATATATAAAATGATTGCTGCTGATGTAACTGTAACAGTTCTGATTGATTTGGGCTTGTAAGCACAATAAACAATGAAACCTATGAAATGTTTATTTTTATTGTGCTCCATCCACTTTGATGTCAAAATTTTAAAATCATGCATGAATCTAGGAAATATATAAAGGTTTAGGTACCCAGGAGGAATACGTAACAGATTATCTGCTTGGTGTCTTTCTTTCTTTCTTTCTTTCTTTCTTTCTTTCTTTCTTTCTTTCTTTCTTTCTTTCTTTCTTTCTTTCTTTCTTTCTTTCTTTCTCTTTCTTTCTTTCTTTCTCTTTCTTTCTTTCTTTTCTCTGTCTCTCTTTTGCAATCTCATTCATTTATTTATTTATTTATTTATTTATTTATTTATTTATTTATTTATTTATTTATTTATTTATTTTGTATACCGCCCTTCTCCCGAAGGGCTCAGGGAGGTGAACAGGGCAATACATAATAAAAAACAAGGTACAAAAATTAAAAAGTAATTAAACAGCAATGCCCGTAATAAATTAATACAGATTAAAAGGTTAAGATCAATTTATAAAACCTGACCCCATCCCATCAGGCCAGGCCAGCTTGTTCAAAGAGGTAGGTTTTAAGATCGCGCCGGAAGGAGCGGAGATCAGGCGCCATCCGGAGCTCGACCGGAAGATGGTTCCATAAATCCGGCGCGCCCACAGAGAACGCCCTCCGCCTGGGGGCCACCAGTCGGCATTCTTTGACCGGTGGCACCCTGAGGAGGCCCTCTCTGTGGGAGTGTACTGGGCGGAGGGAAGTTGACGCCGGCCGCAGGTGCTCCCCAAGGTATTCTGGACCCATGCCATGTAGGGCTTTGTAGGTCATTACTAACACCTTGAATCTCACCCGGAAGACAACTGGAAGCCAATGCAGCTCGCGGAGCAGAGGTGTGACATGGGAGTGTCGGGAAACTCCCAACACAACTCTCGCGGCTGCATTCTGTACCAGTTGGAGCCTCCGAGTGGTCTTCAAGGGTAGCCCTATGTAGAGAGCGTTGCAGTAGTCAAGACGAGAGGTCACGAGCGCGTGAGTGACCGAACGTAAGGCATCCCGGTCTAGATAGGGCCGCAACTGGCGCACCAGGCGAACCTGGGCGAAGGCCCCCCTAGTCACAGCTACTATATGGTCTTCTAGGGAAAGCTGTGAATCTAGGAGGACTCCCAAGTTGCGAGCCCTATCTACGGGGGGTAATAACTCACCCCCCATAACGAGGGGTGGAATATCCTGAATATCCCGAGATGCCGGTACGCACAGCCACTCAGTCTTTTTTTTTTAATTGAAAAGTTTTAAAATACATTTTATCTTTAACAATCCCCCCCTCCCCCTCCCCTACCTATCCCTCCCTACCCCTCCCCCCCTTTCCCCCCTCCCCCCCGACTTCCCAGAGCTAAGTACAGGGTATAAAAACAAAGAACAATCATAAACATCCATATGCTACCAACAATAAATTCTTAAATCTATCACTCTCTAGCTCATATAAGATAACTACAAACAATACTAATATTTCATATAGAGAGAGAAAAAGAAAAAAAAAAGAAAATAGAAAGGAAGACTTATTCAAATGCTAAGTGAAACTTTTTAGTCCCGTATTTCTTCTGGATATATTCAATCCATTTTTTCCACTCCATAATATAACGTTCTTGCGAATGATCTTTCAAATAAGCCGAAATCTTTGCCATTTCTGCCAGGTCAGAAACCTTTAAAGTCCATTCTTCTATAGTCGGCAGTTCCTCCTTCTTCCAATACTGACCTATTAAAAGTCTTGCTGCTGTAACTAAATTTAACATCAACTTAGTGTCCACAACAGTAGCATCTGTAATTATACCCAACAAAAAGAATTGCGGACAAAACTTTATCTTTTGCTTGAAGATCTTCTGCATATTCCACCAAATTTTTATTTTATTTTATTTTTTATTCCACCATATGTGAAAATATGTGGCACAGACACTCAGTCTTGTCAGGGTTGAGTCGAAGCCTGTTCCTCCCCATCCAGACCCGAAACGCCTCCAGGCAATGGGACATCACGTCGAGGGCATCACTGGGGTGGTTTGGGGTCGAAATGAAAAGCTGGGTATCATCAGCATACTGATGATACCCAACTCCAAAACCACGAATGATCTCACCCAACGGTTTCATGTAGATGTTGAACAGGAGAGGCGAGAGGACCGACCCCTGAGGGACTCCACAAATGAGAGGCCTCGCGGTCGACCTCTGCCCCCCTGCCAACACCAACTGCGAGCGTCCCAGGAGATAGGAGGAGAACCACTGAAGGACCGTGCCTCCCACTCCCAGTCCCCTGAGGCGCCGCAGCACGATACCATGGTCGATGGTATCGAAAGCCGCTGAGAGGTCTAATAGGACTTGGACAGAGGAATATCCCCTGTCCCGAGCCCTCCAGAGATCATTCACCAGCGCGACCAATGCCGTCTCCGTGCTGTACCCGGGCCTGAAGCCCGATTGGTACGGGTCTAGATAATCCGCTTCATCCAGAACTAGAGGGAGCTGATGCGCCACCACACTCTCAACAACCTTCGCAAGAAAGCGAAGGTTGGAGACCGGACGAAAGTTATTCAACACAGCTGGGTCCAAGGCAGGCTTCTTGAGGAGAGGTCTCACCACCGCCTCTTTCAAGGCGGCAGGGAAACTACCCTCACTCAAAGAGGCAGATATAACCGCCTGGAACCAGCCTCGTGTCCCCTCCCGGGCTGCATAAACCAGCCAGGAAGGGCACAGGTCCAATAAACATGTGGTGGAGCTCAGCCTCCCCATAATCCTGTCCACTTCCTCCAGAGTTACAGGATAGAACTCCTCCCAGATAACATTGACAAGACCACCCGTGTCCTGATCGTCCGACTCTGCCCAGTCGGAGTCCAAACCGGTCCGAATCCGAGCGATTTTGTCCGACAGATGTTGACTAAAGTCCTCGGCACGCCCCTGCAAGGGTTCCTCACACACCTCCTGATTAAGGAGGGAGCGGGTCACCCTAAACAGGGCGGCCGGGCGATTATCTGCGGACGCGATGAGGGTAGCGAAGTAATTAGACCTCGCCACCCTCATCGCTGCGAGATAAGACCTGATATGGGTTCTTAGTCGCAATCGGTCGGATTCAGATCGGCTGGACCTCCAACCGCTCTCTAGGCCCCTTCTCCGACGCTTCATCTCCTGGAGCTCCACGGAGAACCATGGAGCCCACTGGGATCTGCGCCGGGTCATTATTACCTTGCTATTGGTAATAAGAGGAAAAACACTAGTCAAAAATAACTAAAACAGTAGACTACATGGCCCACATATGTACAGGTTCAGTCTTACAAATCTACAAACCATGTCATTAGAAAAGTCAGAAACCAGTGAAATAAAATATTTTTACAGAACAGCAGAAGGCCAGGATATGGTCTGGTGCAACATTTTGGGAAAGTCAGTCCAAGGCAGTGAAGCTTTCACAAATAAGGCTCTCATTTCCATTTCATTCTCTTGTTCTCACTCAGTAGCAGAGCACATGCTCTGCATATAGAAATCTTATATTCCAACATTTAAAAGAATCACGTGAAACAACTTGAAAAGGCTTAACCTGATCTCTGATGGGCACTTGCTAAGGATCCTGGATGGCATACACTGAACTTATTTTCAGGCAGTGCATGCTCCTGAAGATTTGTCTGTCAGCGTTAATGGACCTAATGCACATATTAGCACATAAATATTTTAGAAAAACACACTGTCCTTGCTCCAAAGGCCAGATGCAGTTTGTATATTTCCTATTTGCTGTCCTCTAAGTCCCATCTGACAATGATTACTGAATGCTGACTGCATGTTTTCCTGCCATTTTGAGAACAGATCACAGAACTGTACTACACAATATAGCATAATGAAAAGAAGCATAGAACAGTTTTTAAAAACAACAAAATATTTCTAACACTTCCCAATCTCAGTCCATCTGTCAGTGTGATGTGATCACACTCACAATGCAGTTCTCAAAACCCCTCCTAATGACAACTGACAGTCATTGGCCGCTAATAGGTTACCCATAGACACTTTAGAATACATTTAAAATAAGTTAAATGTATAATCTTCCAAAGTTAAACATGGCAATTTCTACTTAAACTGGTGTTGTTCACAGAATACTAACACTGATATGTCTGTTGATTAGGATTTGAAATATATATATATATGTATGTGTGTGTATATATATGTGTGTGTGTGTGTGTGTGTGTGTGTGTGTGTGTGTGTGTCAAATACTTGTTAACTATTTTTAGATTACCTTGCTGGGCCCCAAACATGGGACAAATCTTTATTTCCTGTGTCAGCCTAACCTGAAGGCCATCGACAGGCAGTAGTCACACTGGTGACAGCTCATATTTGTGTAAATTTTAAATTGCTAACAAAGAATTAAGGGAGACTGATATGCATATGTATCTAATATATGTATATTAGAGCTGGAAATAAAAGCCCATCCAATTTCAAACTGCACCTGTGTGAAAGAACAAAGTGAAAATCACTGAATGAAGTTGAATGGTAATTTGTTCCTATTTTTTCTATTCTGAGAAGCAGTCCTTTAACACCTACTGGTCTAGTGCAAATCTCCTCTTTTGTTCTGCAAGAAGATGAAATAGGCACATCAATTAAAATAGATCTCCAATAAAATATTGAAGGCTTTTGTAAAAATGGAACCTGTATCTTATCTAAATCACCAAACATTAGGAATTGTAACAATAAAAAAGATACTGATATCAAGGGAATGCACAATGTATCTTAATGATCTCTCCTTTTTGCTACTTGCCTAGTAGCCTTCTTTCCTGCAAAGCTTTATTGGACAAGAGGAATTCTGATACAAGCTGAGGCATAGTATTACACTATAGTAGAATAAAGATACCTTATAGTATATATATAATGCAAAGAAAATCATGTTTCTCAGTGACACACCCAGCACTATGACTAGTTTGTAGTTTTCATTCCACTAAAATGATACTGCAAAGGTGCAAAAGAAAATATGGAACATGTGGAACACATTTGAAAGGATAAAGCATTCATATTTGTATTAATTTTGCCACCTCACTCTTCAAGTCACAGGTCAGTATAAGAACTATCTCCAGAGTATCCATGTTTGCTATCATGCTACATAGGTTAAATTGGAATTTAAGGTTAACTGGAGTCACTATCTGTAATGGAATGTAAGGATGAACTTTGGGGATGAGGGAAGAGATGCAACAATTAATTAATTTCATTCCACAGCTCATCTGGTTACCTATCAAAGTACCTTCAGAACTTCACAGAGGTTCTTGATGTTCTCCTTGAAAATAGTGGATGTGTGCTGAAGATCACATGTGGAAATTTTATGGCTTCCATAAGGGCAGAGTGTGATCTGTTCATCTATCAGCCTCTGGGTTACAACAGTGCTTTTAAAATCTCCTTTCACCATAAAGATAGTCAATTTTATTTCAGTGTACTCCCTCTGGGATGTGCATATACACTGCGTAGGCAATGTTTTGATTGTTAGACGACATGTTAAACATGAAGAAGTAATTGGATTGATAAGTCATTGTCTGTCTCATTTCAGTTTCCTAGGCTATACAATCCAACTAACTTCTTCCTTAATATTTCCAGTTTTGGCACAACCACAAGCTGCATATCTTTCTTGTATGATTTGACAATTTCAGGTTGAATTGACCAAATTATTAAAAAACGTCTTTTAATTTTCATCCGTGGTTGCAGCAAAATCTTGGATAGTCAACATATTAAAGCAGAGGTGTTAAACTGCGGGCCCATGGGCTGGCTGCATCATACAGAGGCCGCCCCCACCCCAGCTTTGGCAATGCAAAAAAAGTCACAACACATCACGTGAAGTGACGAGTTTGACATCCATGTATTAAAGAGTTGTCTGAGAAATTTAATTGGTATTATTTGGTCATTGGCAGCATTGTACCCATGTACCGCCTTGTTATATCCTTCCTGGCTGTGAAAGCAACATGTTCTGAGTAGTAAAACAGTATGATCTAACTGTAAGTGGACAATTCCAGTCCATTTCAATTTGCTAATTCCTGAAATGTCAAATGTAATTGGTTAATTTCATCTTTCATTGTGTAGAGCTTCCCCATGTTCACGCTTCTTACATTCCAAGTTCCCTCTGTAATTCCATTTTTGAAGTGTCAGATTTTCTTTTCCTGTATGGCATTATCATCAGCTAGATGTCCTGAAGACTTTAACCATGTCATAAATGCCATTAATACTCCTAAGCTCCTCAGTTCAATAGCATATGGTACCATCTGACCTGAAGGTCCCATCATTTGACATTATATCATCAGTCACTTTATATAATCCATCCATGTGGTCTTCTTGGTAAAAATAAAGGAGTGGTTTACCATTGCCTTCTCCCAATCAGTATTAATTGATGTCTTCACTAGTGACACTGAAATGATCATCTGTCTCCAGCATCTTCCTCTGTCACTGCTGCTCATTTGTTTTAGACTTCATGTCATGGGTGACCCTGTTAGGAGTATTTACTCTCATACATTCCCACCATTTTTCACTCATCCCTCCCAGGAAAGCCCACCCACCATGATGAGGCAGCAGGACTTAACATTTGTGAATTCATGTTAAAGGGGACAACTATGTGTCTAGTATCATATCTGCAATATCAGGATAATAGTTCTGAGAAGGTTGTTTTAAGGACCATGGTTGTATGTATCTGAACACTGTAAACATTATAAAGTATAAACACATAACCTATATGTGAATCTCCATGACTTGTAGTTTTATGAACCTTTAAAAATGGTAAGTCATGCATATTAAGAATGCAAAAGGGACCCAGTGTGATCCCCAATAAGACCCTTCATTCATTTATATAACTCCTAACCACCAACTGAACTTGATCTGAACCAATAGGATACAAATGTAAGTTTCTCAAATAAAAAATAAAATATTTTTATAGCAGAGAATGACTTCATCTCCCAACTCTTGTGAACTATAGAGAAGGAACAAAAAAGAATGACAGAGTAACAAACTTAGAATAAGAGTAGTTTAAATGCCAAAATATATTTCTTATTATTTTCTCTTTCTTTCCTACTTTCTAGGAAAATATATTCTCCATCATCCAATCCTCAGATCTCAAAGGCTCTAGTTAACACCATCAGAGATTACTGTAAATTACTGAACATTGCTTCACAAGAGGAGGGAGAAGACAAATGAGGAGAAATCTTTATGAGAATTTCTTCCTGATTTTCAAGACAGCAGAGGTCAAAGTGAATGGAGGAGGATTTCTTGCAATATAATGACATAATTATCCAGAGCAATAGTGATACCATTGTAACTATGAAGAGAAATACTATACTATACTTCTCAGTATACCTGAGAAGCCTGTTAGATATGTCTGTGTAGATTCTCAGTCATCCAGATCAAGGTTGAAAAAACACCTTTGGGACAGCCTGTTAGATATGTTGGATGTAGAAAAATGAAGTGTGATGTTTTTCCAACTTGCAGACCTTTAAAACTCTGCCATGTAAGGAGTCTAGAAAGCTTCTCTTTCTGTCGTATGTCACAACTAAACTTCTCACTCTTTAATTCCTCACCCAAAGATTCTTTCATCTTTCCTTCTGGAAAACCAAATTCCCTCCTCAGATAAAAAAATGCTGTAATCCATCTTGCCACACCATAGGAAAGTAATCTTTTCTTGACTCTTGCAGGTACAATAATGCTTCACTCCCAGAGGCATTGGTCACAATGCCTCTTGGGAGTGAAGCATTATTGTACCTGCAAGAGTACAATGCCTCTTATAGCCTCACACATGTGCACAGAGGCACATGTGCACATGCACGCACACGTCTGTGTGTGCGCGCACACATGCACACACACACACACACACTTATTGTGTCAGCCACTGTAATATATCCTAATTAGATTGTTCTCTTTTCTCAGGTACATTCAGCTTCCTTTCACAACAACAATCACCTCCTTAATTTAGGGCAAAATATGGCAATCCTCTCCATGAGATCAGTTCTGCTTAGTCAAGCTCCAAATCTAGCCCTGTGTGCCAAGGAGGGTGGCGAGAGTTGCAGGACATTAAGAAAACCTTCATGGATTACCAACTCAAATAATGTGCCTTATGCAATATGGGCCTAGCAAGAGTGGCCATGAACACGACTGCAAGTGACATCAACATGCTTTTCATGGTGATGGCCTGAGTCCCAAAGCCTGGATAAGACTGGGATAGAACTCTGGGAGCGTATCTAAGTACCATGGTCCAGACTCAAGCCCTGCATTTCCTAGGAAAGAAGTAAAGCCATTTTTATCACAATTCTTTTGCACAAGTGCCTGCTATATGCTTATCACTGCTTCTTTATAGTTAGCTGCATCTCACCATCATATCTCTTTCTATCAGTGGTGGGGTACAGAAGAGCTTTTTACATAGGTTCAAAGGATAATGATAGCCTTGAGTTAGGTTGGCATACAGTAAGCATATATAACACAGTGGTGGAAAAACTGGGAATAGATGACTAAGAGAATAAAGAACTTCAGCCAGGCCAAAACAACATCATCAGAAAGCCTTCAGGGATGCAGCATCAGCAGATGACTCAATTGGAAAACAATAGACTTCTGCGCTCAAGGGTCAGAAACTAGTTTATCGGCTAAAAAGAGCTGAAGGCATTCTTGGGTCTTGAGAGTCCAACGAATGAGTTTGTAGAATAGTGACAGTGGAAGCAGGCAAATGCAATCAGTAAACAACAGTTCTCCACTTTAAGACATTCCCTAGCTTTTCAGAACAGATTTACAAGCTAAGTAAACCAAGATGAAAGCAGCCACAGGGAGAGGAGACAGTCACTGTGTTATCCAGTGACTCTCTACTCAGAGGTCCACTCAGCGAGGCTTGCTCTCGGACAGATGTTAATATAAGATTATTTAATTGGACAATCTACTTTCCGTTAACAATACTTTTTTTTCCAAGCAGGAAGAAAGTCAAAAAGGGAGACCACATTTATTTTGCAAATATTCTCGTAATTTGTTCCTCAGATTTTTATGAAAACAAATGATATTTTCCATAATTTCTGTTCCCTGCATTTCCCATATTTTTATCCCAAATTATTTCATTCTTCACTTTTCCTTTTTCTGAATAATTTTCCTTGCCTCATTTTCTTTTCCTTTCTCAGGGGAAATAGGAACATGTTACTGATTCACCTAAATGGCACAGGTCTTCTTGCGGCAACTTAAAATGGACAATATTAGGATAGTAATAACAATATATTAAAAATGTACGTCGCCTGATTCAATGACTCTGCATTGAGACACCTGATATACTGTAGTTCAGACCCTGTTTCCAGTTTTTTTTTAATCAAGATATATTGTCACAAAAATGCTACAGTTTAAATATCCCCAGTTTATATCTTGAATTCCCTTTTGGGAGTCGGATTCAGTAATTAGATGGATTAGGGCCCACAGCTAAATGTTAGCATCAGAATAAACCCATAACACCCCATCCTTATGCATAATTCTTATCTGGGAAGGTGGGACTCAGCCAGTTACTACATTTGCTTTCAGGAGTTAGGTTTGTAGACTTGAGATCTTCCTAAATTCAGCACTGTCATTAGACATTAGAGCTGAACAGCAATCTGGAACTGAAAGGAAAAAAGCTGGATTTTTCCCCCCTCATGTTGTACAGTTCCCTGGAATCTGACATGAAGTATAGTTAGTATTTTCAACACATACATTTTTGTCACTCAAGCCAGAGGTGCACAGTACATCTTAGTGACCTCTGTCTTGCAGAGGAATCCATAATGGACATTTTCATCTTTAACTGGCAAATATCAGTGTGGGATACCTGGACTGCATGGCAACCGGTAGCTGCGTGCATGAGCTCCCTTTTCTATAGGCTTCTATGATAGTATTTATTAGCCATAAATCACTGAATCAAATCACTGAATTATAGAACTGATTTGCAATTGCTCTATATACTTACAAATACTGTACTGTCTGTAGTTCAAGGCTTTTGGAAAACCTTTGATATTTGGCTGGAAACCAATGAAAATGTGATTCATAGTGCAGCATTTGATTTCTGTGATTAATATTCAAAATCTTGTACTGAATCTTCCTATCCCTGAACATGACATTGCCTCCTTATGTAATGACATAAAACATAAACATCCTTCATGTTCCTGCTGTCTCTTTAAAGATAAATAGAAAAATGAGAGAGAAACATTTGCTAACGAGCCTATTAAATATTGATGCCTTTTCTCAAGTCCCCCAGAGCCCTATCATTTCAGCAACTGTCTGATTAATAATAGATTAAACATTTTAGATTTGCTTACTCTGGGCTTCATAACTTTAAGTGCATCAGCTGTCTTTGTAATGGCAGGGTATGGGAGTGACAAACCTTGCAGATTCTCCACAGAAATATCTTCTAGGCAATCAGCAAATCTATTTCGGAATAAAAATGCACTTACTTAGGAAAGGGGCGAAGGGGAATCTGGGTTTACACAGAAGAGTGGGTTACGGAACGTACATTTTTTTCCCTTGCAGCAATATTTAAAAGGGTCATTGACATGCTGGAGGCTGCAGAGTGTTTTTGGCTATAGAAGAATGGGAATCTTTTTTTTATGCTATCTTTGCTCTGCCTATCTTATAAATGTATCCAGGGCCTACTTTAGGCCAACTAGTAGAGTACAACTGTTGCTGGAGTATATTATTTCAGATTGCAGGAAATTATGGTGAGTCCATCACAGACAGGAACAGCATACATAAGAAAAGAGGATGGGGAAATCTTGGCTATCACAGGGGCTCAAGAGAAGGATTGAGTTAGGCAATTTCTTCACTTCCCTATAAATGATCCAGAAAAGAGATACACTGCCATTTCATCTGGAATGGACTAGCAAGTAAATGTTCTCTGCTTGCCTTGGGTTGAAGTCTCTCTGTCTCTCTCCCCCACCCCATGTGTGTGTGTGTGTGTGTGTGTGTGTGTGTGTGTGTGTGTGTGTGTGTGTGTAGGGACTTTTGCAGCAGAGAAATTCTGCCCTCTTATTTGAATGTCCATGATATTTTCATAATAAAATGTTTACTGATAATATTTTTGTGACATATGTCTCCAAATTAATCTCAGGCATTTCTAGGTAAGACTGGAAAAATCTCTGTCTGAAATTCAGGAGGTCCATTGATTAAAGTCGATATTTGTTCTGGCTCAGTATCAAATACTTTCCTCTAATCTGGAGGCATTTAATGACATCCCAATCATAGTGGGAATTTTGATTGCATGAATCTATGAAGATAAGTAACTCAGGGAAAAATTCATAGCAGGTAAGATGAAAAAAAAATGATTTATTTTTTTAAGGCAGTGAGATCTTGGTTATGAGATGTGGCCTGCAAAATCCAGACAACTACTATGCAGCACCAGAGTAAGTTATTTCTATATTTTTCTATATATCTGTGCTGCCACCAAATGTTCATCTAGATAGTTCCAGTCCAGATCTATTAGCTTTACATGTCAGGCTCAAGCCCAGAAATAAGGCAGTTCAATCCTTTATTTGAGTTCAATCCTTTATTTTCTTACATTCAATAGACAGATTCTTGCCACACTGAAGTTATAACTTTTAAAGGCCTATATACTTTATATCATGAAAGTTTCTAGGGTGTGATTATTCCGAAACTCTTTTCCCCTTCCACCTCCAGTTAAGGACTGTGCAGTCTATTGATTCAGGTCTTCCTCTGGGAAAGCTCTTGATTTAGTCAAATCCTCTCCCTTTGTAGCTGCAACTAAACATTCCATCACAATATGAGAATAATGTCAGACATCAATGGAAGCCATTATGTTAAACAGGAAAAATGGAATGTGTATTTACAATGGAAATGTGCTTAAAAATGTATCTTTGTCACAAAAGTCTAGTTTCACTTCAATTTTAAAAAGTGAATATTTCCCCACTTGAGTTCCAGGAGTTTCTAATTTTCTAGCCTATTGTGTAGTGGGTCCGACGCAAGGAAGAGACACCAGCCGGTGTGTGAGTTCAGCTCTTTATTGGAGGGGGGTAGTGAACTCGAGAATGAGGGTTACCTGGCCTCCTTAAATACCCGGCCAGGTAAGCGGGCAGCCAATGGGGTTGGCCCTAGGTTTCCCGCCGAAACTGGGTTTCCCGCCGAAACTGTTCAGGCCAACGCCCCCTGGAGGCTGTTGCTATGCAGGTGCCTGCATACATAACATAGCCCATGTATCTCTTTACTTCCTGGAACTTGGAGAAGTTCTATTTTTTTATCTCCTCCATCCAAACAGCATCATACTCATTTAAAAAGTCCTAAATATTAATTAAACAAGACTACCACCTTAGCACATCAATAAACATGAAGTTAGTTTCATCAAAATCCACGACATTTAGTCTTTTAATTAAAAGCAGAGTAAACACAGGTGTTTCATTAACCTAGGTTTTACTTTAAATTCCTTCTTACACAGTGGACAAAAAAATGAAAAAAGAAAAAGATATTCAGATAGAGAAATTTTTGTATTTACTTGGAAAACTTAAAAGCTCAGGCACACTTTCAGGCTTTGAGTACATAAGGAAAGAGCATACCTTCCATCCAACATAAGGTTATATGTAATTATTAGTGGTAGTAGTGGAACAGAGTTTTATTTTTGCTCTAAATGAACTTTTTATTCTCATTTTTGACATGTGAACTTTCATTGTACAATGGATATTATAATTGGAACTGGTGTGTGTCAAAAACGTTCCTTGGTGAGGTGTACAAAGGCAACATTTGTTTGGTAAATACCCTGAGAAAGAATAAATAAGCAGAGGAGGAGAATCAGTGGGAAATGGTTCGTGCTAACCTTTCTGAAGAGCTACTAAGTGCTTTTCTTTTTGACCTCATCAAAGAAAAAATCAGGACAATATAATGGGATCTCATTAAATTGTAGGATAGCTATTTGCTTGCTGTTGTAAAAAGAAGGGCAGGAATATGCACATGTCTCTTTATGTTTACCTACACAAATGTGCAAGTAAGATACCTGTTACTTGTAAATTTGCATTGGTAAACATAAATGGACATATGCTTATTCCTGCCCTTCTATTTTCAAGTACCCTTGAGTAGAGTTTGATTCCTGGTAATTACACCCAAGGTAATGAGAGTGTTATGGAAATTGCTATTGTTTCAAATACCCAATCTAGTTTAAAGTCTTGGAATTCCTAGTTGCCCTCTATCAGATGTATGCTCTCAGATCTTAATGAGTGGAGTTGTAAGGAGAAAATTAGAGGGAAAGTATTTCAATTCCTAGAATGAGATCTGTTCCAAATTCATCTAAATCCTTTTGAGGCAATGCAAAATAGTACATGAAAACAAAATGCTTTACCTCCATATATTACTAAAAAATTTTTTGGGGGGGCAACCTACAAACAATGTACTCTTTTATCAATGACAAATCAATCATGGATAACTGTAGGGAGCACAGGGGGATGGGATTTGTTGAATCTATCACCACACAAATGCTTACACGCTTGCATCAGATGTCATCATGAATGTGTCATTTTGGCTTTGCTGGGTAAATGAAAACAGATTTGCAACAGTGATGGTTACTTGAACAGCCTTAATTATGAACCTACCTTGTGCAATTGTCATGTCCATGTTATCCTAAGAAGCATGTGATAAATCCAGATTCTAATTTATCTTCACATGCTTCTTGAAAACCGCCTAAATGCTTTGCTTAGGTCAGGGTAAGCCCAGGTCAGAAAAGCAATTTCATAGAGAACCAAGGTTATCCCCACAAAGCAGGCTCTTAAGTTAAGCTGAGAGCAAGACATGGTGAGGCTTTTTACAACTAATATACTTCAAGAATCAAAGGGCAGGGCCAAGAGTACGGAAATTCAGTCATGTGATGAGCCCATGACAGATACACTCAGAAACAAATGCTTTTATTCCTCAAAAGCTAGCAATGGGTTAGGGTGAAAAAAGAGTTATAGCTTCTCAAGATAAAACAGGCACAGCCTGCCATGAGCAAGACTGTAATTTTTTCCTGTAGTTTGTTGGAGAGCAGATAGATTTATACAGTGGAAAGAATGCATGGAGAAAAACTTTCTAATAGTAAGAGTGCAAGTTTTATAAGAAACTATTCTTGAGGGTAGTATGAGCACAAAAGAAAATAAATATAAGCTTCATTGAAGGAAAGAATAACATGGTGACAGGAAAGCCTACCTTATTTAAGTCGATCTACAACAAAGGCAGAATCTGCATCACAGGTCAGAATCAAGAGAAAATGAGGGTTAAATTGAAAAAAAGAAGAAATAGATGAAAGTCCTGAGAATATCAATATAACCAATTGGGAGGCATGCAAGTTAGGTAATTTCAGAGAGGAAAATGCAATCAAAGGTTAGAATTCCTCTTACAACTACGTATCTCTATATCTATTAGTCTTATTGTTCAGTAAATCTATAGATGCAGAAGGGTGGTGAAGTCTAACATCCATTATCTCCTTTCTTTATTTTATTTTATTTTTATTTTAATCCCATTTATATCCCGCCCTTCTCCGAAGACTCAGGGCGGCTTACAATCTAAGCACAAATCAATATGTTTAGCAATAGCCTTCATTCTATGTATATGCCTGCTTATTAGGGCTTTCGTCCCCCCCCCCCAGGCGGCTTTATTACAAAGTCAGCATATTGCCCCCAACAATCTGGGTCCTCATTTTACCTACCTCGGAAGGATGGAAGGCTGAGTCAACCTTGAGCCTGGTGGGACTCGAACCTGCACTAATTGCAGGCAGCTGGTGTTACTTAAGAAGGCATTAGCCCACTGCTCCACCAAGGCTCTTCTTGCCCAAGTTTTAAAATAATCTTATTTTGGGGTGAAATAAGCAGCAGGGGTGCAATTTCTATCAACCTTCACTTCTAATGAAGTACATGTAGCTTTCCATTCCTGAAATTGTGATTGTTTTTCCCTTAGTTGAATTCTGCGCAGATCTTGCTTATTATTTTTGAGTAGGAAGCTATCCCTGAAACTAGAGTATCACAGGAAATCTTTGAAACAATGTTTTTTTTTAAAAAAAAGCCCTTTTACCCACTAGAGACTAACAGGAAACCTTCACTTTGTTGTGAACACAGAACTGTTTTTTGAAGCTGCTTCAGGAAGACACTGCATGAATCTCCAGACCACCCTTTGATTTGGTCATTAGACTGTGGACCCGACTGTCACATCTCCACAGTGTACCTAAATTTCTGTATACAGAGAGAATGAGATCAAATGTTTCTTCAGCAACTACTACTTTGTTTTAGTAGCAGAGGCTGAGAAGAAATTGTAGTGGATTTCCATCATTTTCAAAGCCCCATGGTCTCATTAATGTGTCTTTGCCTTTATTTATATTCCAAGAAGATCCTGGCAAAGAGATAAAAAAGAAATCAGTTTTGCAGCAGACTGTGAGCACCCATGGATTCTTCCCTAGAAAGGATTATCTTATATTTCCCACTGTGGCAAGTACTGCAATTCGGAACATGGACTCCGTTAGCTTTGAACTCCAAAATCTTTGCATTGTTTGTTGTTGTTGTTGTTGTTGGGGGAGGGGGAAGACTAAAATAACAACGTGTGCACATATATGTCTGTTGAGTGAGAGCTGGGAGGAGGAGAAGGAACTTTGGTAATTCAAGCTCAGAAGTGATAATGTTTAGAATTCTGGTAGAATAAGTTCCTTCCAGATGTTTTAATGATATTTTTTTAAAAATAATGTTTTGAACAAAATAACCTTTTTATGACTCAGTAAAAAGATCTTAGTGCTAAAAAATTGCTAACCTAATACATAAAAAAACATTTGGCTGATTTTTTTCATTATTTTAGTGATTTCTTTATATTTAATGAAAAAAGCAATATTTATCAAGACAAGTACCTTGTGGGTTGGACTGGTTAGCAAGTTAATTGGGTTTACTTGGTACTTGAAGATACAAATTGGTGAAAATTATAAAAGATACCTTTATATGTGTTGATTTTCTTGCATAATCAACATTGTCCCTGTGGATTTTACTCCCTAGTATTTTTTTATTTTTTTATTTTAATTCCATTTATATCCCGCCCTTCTCCGAAGACTCAGGGCGGCTTACAAGCTTAGCAGTAGCCTTCATTCTATGTATATGCCTGCTTGTTAGGGTTTTCACACACACCCCAAGCGGCATTATTACAAAGTCAGCTTAATTGCCCCCAACAATCTGGGTCCTCATTTTACCTACCTCGGAAGGATGGAAGGCTGAGTCAACCTTGAGCCTGGAGGGATGTGAACCTGCACTAATTGCAGGCAGCTGGTGTTACTTAAGGAGGCATTAGCCCACTGCTCCACCAAGGCTATAGTATTGCTGACTATAGGGGGCGGTGCTCATCTCCATGTCAAGGCCATTAAGCCAGCAATGGCCAAAGACATTTCTGTGGTCATGTGGCCAGCATGACATCACGGAGCACTGTTACCTTCCCACTGAAGGGGTACCTATTTATCTACTCGCATTTGCATGCTTTTGAACTACTAGACTGGCAGGAGCTGGGGCAACAATGGGAGCTCACCCAGTCATGTGGTGCTCAGCTCTCGAAGCTGGGCTGCTGGATTTCCAGCAACAAGCATCTTAACTGCTGAGCCACCATGCTTCTCCTTCTTACTTACATCCAATGTACAATTTTTAATTGATAACGAATGAACATATGGATGGAAATTGATTATTTATTATTTCTTTATAAGATTTATATGGCTGCCCACCTTGTAGCATACAACTCTGGGCAGCTGATATAGTAATAAAAATATAACTAATAAAAACAATAAAAAAAGAAAAAGGAGGAAAAGAAAAATCAAGGGAAAAAACCCCTAGTTACCTAACACATAACTATACCTATTCATCCCTTGAAACTCTGGGCTCAAAGATTATCATTCTGGTGTCTGGAGGAAAAGATAGGCTCTTTGCCAATTTATAGACAGGTAAGTGAGTGGGGGCCTGCCAGATCTCAAGGGGCAAGGTGTTTTGTTGAAGACATTGAACCAATATTGGGATATATAATGTGTTTTTTATCAAATGAAACTGTATTATAAAGCTTGTTCTAGGCATTAAGTATGCCCCTTAATTAAATTTTGAATATATGAGTAAGCTTTATTTTTGCTTGACCATCTGATACATTGTTTCATACTGGGATTTCTCATATAACACAGTGGCACAGCAGTTAGAATGCAGCACTGCAGGCTAAATCTGCCCACTGCCAGGAGTTCAATCCTGACTGGCTCAAGGTTCACTCAGCCTTCCATCCTCTTTCCAAGGTCAGTAAAATGAGGACCCAGATTGTTGGGCTCAATATGCTGACTCTGTAAACTGCTTCGAGAGTACTGTAAAGTACTGTGAAGTGGTATATAAGCCTAAGGGTTATTGCTATATAAATTCAATGCATCACTGAATTTTTTTCATGCATATTTTTGTATAAAACCCATACAATGGAGTTTTTCCCCCCATTAACGTTCTCTCTTCCCTGCTTAATATTGTGCTTCTTATCATTGGTAGAAGAATTTAACAATAAAAGTCATTATCCAGTACCAAAGACAAGACACAGAAGGATGAAAGAAAACAATGTAATCTACAAAATCAACTGTAAAAACTGCAACCAATTCTATGTGGGAGAAACATCATGTCAATTAAAAGTCAGGATCCGGTTGGCAGTCAAACGCCACAATCCCAAATCCTTAATCTCTACCCATATTGACACCAAACAACATCAGTTTGATTGGAGCAACACAAAAATCATTGGCCACAGTACCACCCGCCATGCTCACAAGTTCACTGAAGCCTGGCACTCCACAAGCAATTCCATTAACAGACATGTTGACCTACAACCAGCCTACGAAACCCTCAAAATCCAAAATAACCACACAGCCAACCAGAGACAGCACTGATCAACCAACCCATGCAAATTCCCTCCCCCCAACCAGCAGTTCACTTTCCAGTGACCCTGACCTGATTTTATTTCCCCATCACAAACCTCTCACTGATGGCTCACATCTGACCCATCACAAGACCCTCACTTGACACACCCACACCTGAAGCCCTTATAAACAGAAGAACACTGACACTCACATACCCTAAGCTCTGCTGAAGATGTGACCTAAACCTGGTAACAAAACGTTCATAAACCAACTCACAAGCTCGGAGAGCGAACCTTCACACTCATCCTTCACCCAAGCTGCAGTTACTCGCCACTATTGCGAATAAAATTTAGTCAATTAACTTCCAGCAACACAATAACTAATCCAGAACAAGATCTCCTGTGGCCTTTGCGGTTTTACTGAATGGTGGCTCCCAGGAGCCATAACCTTTGGCCAGGCTGATTGGGCTTGCTGAAAGCTGAACCTCAACAGTATATCAAGTGCTACAAGCTGCTCTGAACTAAAAGATCAGAATCAGGAAGTTCAGATTATTCACACCCTATTATAAACTCATTACATAATTGTTATATAAAGGTAAAGGTTCCCCCGCACATCCGTGCTAGTCGTTTCCAACTCTAGGGGCCGGTGCTCATCTCCGTTTCAAAGCCGAAGAGCCAGTGCTTGTCTGAGGGCGACTCCATGGTCATGTGGCCGGCATGACTAGAAGCCAAAGGCACATGGAACGCCGTTACCTTCCCACCCTAGTGGTCCCTATTTTTCTACTTGCATTTTTACGTGCTTTCGAACTGCTAGGTTGGCAGAAGCTGGGACGAGTAACAGGCGCTCACTCTGTTATGCAGCACTCGGGATTCGACCCGCCAAACTGCCGACCTTCTGATCGACAAGCTCAGCATCCTAAACCAATGAGCCACCGCGTCCCTAATTGTTATATAGGATTTGCCAATTAATTCAGGGAGGGACAATTGGGCGTAGTGGTTGAAGCAGGAGGCTAGAAACTGGGAATCAGTTCTAATTCTTCCTTGGGCACAAAGCCAGCTGGGTGATCTTGGGCCAGTGATTCTGTCTCAGCCCTAGGAAGGAGGACGAAATGGCAAATCTCTTCTGAAAAACTTCGACAAGAAAACTGTAGGGACTAGTCTAGGCAGTTGCCAAGGGTCAACACTGATTTGAAGGCATAAATATATAAACACTCGGAGGGATTTTCTGGTCTATACATTAAAGTGTTAATACTTAATTTAGATTAGGATGTTCCTGATGGACTAGTGCTGTACAGGAAATTCTCCTTTCCTTTCCTCTCCCTTCCAGTTCTTATTCAACATGATGAAGATGATAGTGGCTCTCAAAATTTCTCTTAAAGAAGAAGAGATTATTGTTGAATTTCTCAGATTGTAAAAATCTTTGTGTTTGATAAGTTAACAAGATTATCAAGACATATGTGTAGAATAATCTTTTTTTATTACACAATTTCTCCAGTAGTATGCAGCCTCCATGGGGGTATGTGTGTGGCAAAGGGGCAAGTGCCAATATATACGTATGTAATGCATTACTATGTAGAGTACATGGCCTAATTTGTGTCAAATGTCAAGAAGCAAAAATATGATGGAGATGCTTATGCAATGATTTCATAATGCATGTACCATTTTCAGGAAGGTTTCATTGTGGTTTGCTATGGACTCTGCTGTTCATAGGAGAATTTCAGAAATGACCTCCAGAGGGAACCCTTGCCATTGAATTTTTTTCAAATTCCAGAGGTACAGACAGCCAGGGAGGTTTCAGAGTGAGGAAAAGAGATGCTATAGAAAAAAACAAAAAACAAACAAAAACAAAAACAAACAAACACCTTTTGTGCCACTTTTAAGAACAAAATGGCTTTAAAATATCAATCAAGAAAAAATCAAGTCATTTTCAAGCATCCCAAGAACTAGGTAGAAATATAAAAGACTCTGATGAAGCACTGATGATGTTACCTAGTTGGGTAATAAAACATCTGCAAGAAAACAAGCCAGCTCAGAGAGCACCAAGGACCCCTCATTTCAACTCTGGCCTACAAATACTCTCCTTTATTGGTAGAAGACTCTGTTGCAGTGGGAAAAAAAATTCTGACAATTTGCACAGCAGATTTTGGCACAATTTTAAACCAGAATCATAAATGTATGCAAGTGGTTGTATTCTATTTATTAAAATGCACTGACACACTTATGTTATCATATCTGCAGAAACAATTGTTCTTGTAGTCATATTTTAATGTCCTAGTGATTTACTTATTATGCCAACTTTTGGGAATTAAGCCTTAGAAATAATTTGAGATTATTCACATTCCTTTCCCTTTTTTTCTCTCTAAAAAGGAATAAATCCTTAGACCTCAAAGTCATCAAGACAGTTCTAAAATAGAAATCCAGTAAAGCCTTAACATTACTGAAACCAAGGGCAACAGAAGAATCGGCGTTAATAATAGATTCACAGCATGATAGCCAACATCGATTTCAAACACCAGTTAACTCATCTCATCACATAAGATGGTTTCTAGATTCATTTGCAACCCCTTTGCTGGTTGGATCTGCTGGATTGTGTTTGTAGCTCATATGGATTGATGTTACACGTTCTCCTGAAAACCCACAAAGATGGGAGACTCAAATTCATGGCAGATTTCCTAGTAGCTAACCTAAATTATTCAAATGGGAAAGTCAAGGAGGGATTAGAATAAAGAGGGAGGGATGAATCTGAGTAGGGACTAGGGAATCTGGGATTTTAAAGTGATGCCATCTTTCTAGAGTTGGAGAAAAGAATTTACATTCTTCCCAAAAAGCTTCAGAAGAGCTTTTTAAGGGCTTGAAAAGTCAGAAGAGCCTGGCCCAAGATGATGAAGAAGGTGAACGCTAGTTACTGAAGCTGAATATAGCATAAAAAAACTCAAGCGATTTTCCTTCAAAAGAAGTCCGAGCACTATGGAGCGTTGCATGTTGTAGGAAGAAAAATAAAACAGTTGTGGGAACTGTTGCAAACCATGCAAATTTAAGAAGTGCTAATTTTATTTTATTTATTATTTAGCATATGGCAGAGGTCACACAGCAAGTGCTAATGCAGAGGGTGTAATCCTCTACACAAGAGCCTACCTATGCATACAGTACAGGGAATTCAAAAGGACATTTTTCTAATATTTAGGCTGTAATGTTTGACAGTGCCTTTGGCATGGATCAACCAAGGGTTCCAAGCTACCTCTGCATCACAGGGGAAGAAAAGACCTATCCTAGAGGTCTGTACTGGCTTCATCTTTCGCTGCTAGAAAGGGTCAGGTTTGGAGCAGATCAAGTCATTGCATTTGAACCTCATGAATTTGCCAGCATAATTATATTTATACCAGTTGGGCAAGAGCTACAAATTGGAAGACAATAAGAACTATAGGAAAGGAAGGTCATCCCAGACTTTTTTTTTTTTTTTTGGTACGTTGGTGACATTGTTTTGCTTGCAACTTCACTCTGGACTTGAAAAACTAGAATCTCTCCTCTTGTTTTTTCCTTTCCTCAGCTTTCTCTCTTGGGTATTTTTTCCTTTTAATCTGTTACCTGAGAACCGGGCCTGTCTTAATAGATTGGAGGACTCATTCTCTGAAAATCAAGATGAAAGTGCAGCAAATGAATAAATAATATAGAGAGTAGCACCAGGTGGTATGTATAATTAAATTTATGAGACAGTCATTTTGTTCACGTGACCTCAAAAATCCTTGGCAAAGATAGAAAGACTATCGTGGATGTGTGATGACTTGTCTTTAAATTTGAGAGACAGCCATAAACCTGAATACCTTAATGGACTTCATTCCAGAGATGAGATAAAAAGCTTGACTTTTCAGTCATTCTCTTGATCTGCTATATTTGTTCTCCTCTAGACTATGATTTTCAAGAGACAAGAATATCCGTATGGGCAATAAACAATGATAAACAGCAGTGCCGATGCTTTAACAGATTGATGAACAAAGGATGTTGTATTAGGCAGTGCAAATTTAAGGATTTTTCTTTTTTTAAAAAAAAAAAAATAAACTTTCAGATAATCCTATAACTTGATAAAAATTATATCTCATATTTTAAATGTATTATTAGGGATTGTTGGTTAATGCATTTTTTCTCTTTCTGAGTATCACTTCTCATGAGAAATACTGATTATATAAAAATCATCTTTGTAAAAACAAAAACAAAGCAGTCTAATCTGCCAGTTAAAAAATGGATTAATAGGAGCAAGGAGACAGTTTTATTTCTTTGGTTTATTTCATGTAATAGTTACTCTATGAGTAGTTTATAAATAAATTAAAATCACCAGATATAAGGAAGAAATCACTACAAGTGTTTTTTTTAATCTGTTTAGTGGTTCTCAATTTATTCTTACACCAAGAAAGTTTTCAACAAAAATTTATCCTGTGTTATTTACTGATTATATTAAAATATATTAAATTGTGCTGTGTAGTATTAGCATTTCAATAACTAATGTCTGAGAAGCTCCTGAAATATTTATTTTTCTCAGTTTATGTAGGTGTTTCTAAGGAATTGTTTGGGATATGCAAAAAATAAGAAAAAAATACAGATTGAGAGACACCGGTTAATACATAATACTATACCATAACATTTTTGTTTTAGTGTGATGTGTGAATTCTCCCTTGATCACTCGTTCAACAATTAAGGAATCCTGGCTTAGTGAATTAATCATACTTATCTACTTGTAAGTAAACACACTGCATCCAGAGGGACACAAGGACTGGTAAATATATCTGGGAAACAAGCTCTGTTAAAAGTTAAAAAAACCCTCCTCTGGGCCAAGCATAAGGCCCACTGCCATTCCTACAAATGTTATCGGTGGTTGCAATCCAGCCTTAAAAAAATAATCTTTAAAACCATTTGCATGCCATCTACCTGTCAGATTACAGATGGCTTACAGTTATGAAAACTTAAAGCCAATTTCCAATAATCAGTTAAGATCCTGAAATCCTATCTGCTGCTCTCACTTAATTTGAGTTTTCCACTCCCAAAATTCTGCAGAGACCACTGTTGTTGTGGCCTTCCCCAGTATTTAAAGGTGGCAGCCATACTAACCTGGGGGGCCAAGTTAGTCCAAAGGTAAAGGTAAAGGTTCCCCCGCACATGCGTGCTAGTCGTTTCCGACTCTAGGGGCCGGTGCTCATCTCCGTTTCAAAGCCGAAGAGCCAGCGTTTGTCCGAGGACGTCTCCATGGTTATGTGGCCGGCATGACTAGACGCCAAAGGCACACGGAACGCTGTTACCTTCCCATCGTAGTGGTCCCTATTTTTCTACTTGCATTTTTACGTGCTTTTGAACTGCTAGGTTGGCAGAAGCTGGGACGAGTAACAGGCGCTCACTCTGCTACGCGGCACTTGGGATTCGACCCACCAAACTGCCGATCTTCTGATCGACAAGCTCAGCGTCCTAACCCACTGAGCCACTGCGTCCCTAGTCCAAAGTTAGAAGGCTGCTATTAAAATAGGCCCTCCTCAAAGCCCCTGCCTCCCAGCCTGCCATCCAACAGGCACCCACAGCATCTCCTCATGTAGCCCACATTAGGTAAGCAGATTCCACTCTTGAGCAAAAAGTTTCCTTCTGTCCAGTAAAAGAGGAGACAGGTATTTTAAGTATGTAGACAGCATCCTAGAGCACTAGAGGGAATGGTGGAGACAAATGTGTTCAGTTTACTCTCTAATGAATGGGCACTTTGTGACTGGCTGTTGTTCCAACTGTTTTGTAGAAGCACCCCATCATAGGTCTTCAGGCGTGTCTAACCCTTAAATTATAGTACTGTGCATATATGATAAAACAATCCAAACTAAAATTTTATTCCGGTAATTTCCCCAAGCTTGGTTAGAGAAAATCAGGAATTGTACTGCTCTTTTATCTTCAACCTAGGACGCTGAGTGGTTGCCTTAGAGCCAACCTGGAATTTTCAAAATAAGTCTGTGGCTGCTAATTCAGTTTTTACTGTAAAATGTGCCTATCTGGTCAACAAAAGTTCTCCATTTTTAAATATTCACATTTTGACATGCATCTAAAAATTAAATTATTCACATTATGATACATTAAAACAAACCCTTTTGAAGAAAGTTGGCTCAAACTTAAACTGGAAACTGCCAATGTATTATGCTCTTTCGCATTAATTTTTGAACTCAAGACTACCTTTTCTAGCCTTTTCTCTTTCTTTGAAAGCTTTTATCCCTGGCTTCTCAATTGTCAAATTGTTCCTGTCTGAGAATAATTAGCTCGTTTTGGGCTGCCTGTTTGCTACACATAGTATCAAGTCATTAGCAGACAAGCTTTTTTTTTTGAAGGTCTATTAGTATGAAATCCAGCCAGGAGTGTGTCCATCCACAGATTTCCTGACTGCGAATACCCACCTCACCCATGCATTTCATTTCATGATTCACAGGCTGTCAGTGACAAGTTCAGTCAGTACAATTTGTGTTCTAACTGGCATGGCAACAACTGCAGGGGATGATGTGATGGCCATAAAAGATATTTAATGGGCTGCACTGTCATGACGGTTGCAGGCATCCAGATTTATCTCTATTTCTTTCATAGAAACCACTGGTGCCTTCACTACCACAGGCCAAAATGGTTATATGAAGTCAAGGTAGTATTTCTTTTGTGAATTGACGCCATGAGATCATCATTCAGGCTCAGTTTAAGAGAACAATATCTTCAATATTGCTATGATTTCCTGATTATTTAACCCTATCTCAAGATGTCCAGAATTTGGGAACACCTATTCTTTGACTTATTTTTAAGATAGCACACAGACATAAAATAACATCCTTCTTACCTTGATTTGCAGTAAATATATAAATCCTTTCCTTTACTGTGTGGCACTTTTTCAGACAGAGCCGGCTGTAGCCAAAGCAAACAGTTAATTTAATTATGAGGAAGGAATACATTTTTGAATACTAACAAGGAAGGAGTTTCTTAAATATTGAGAAAAATTGGGATCATTTTTATTCTGTTCATATTTGTCTACTGATATTCTGTCTCTTCAAAGATATACAGACAGTAAAGGTCAGTGTATGTCTTTTTTTCCTCTACTACAATTGTAATCAAATAAGGTGCAAAGAATCCTATTAAATGTTGGCTAAAGGAATACCGTTCACCCTATTTAAATGGCAAAGTTTAATTAAAGTGAAAATATGTACTGTATGTGCAAATGGATTGCTTTTCTGAATGCTGCAATACAGTCTACAACATTAAAATTATAAAAATAAGTAAATTTGGGGAAATATGCAATTTCTTCCATCCTTGTACTAATAATGATTAACAAAAATATGTATGTTAGAAACATGCATACATAACTGAATATATTACTTAAGTTTCAAAAAAGGACATTGGAAGATCAAAATGTGTGTACAGTATGTATGTGTATGTGTTTCAATGCAAAATGATGTGGAAGCAGAGAAAAGCTTTCATATGAAAAACTAGAAGATTGAGTTATTCCTTCAGCTGTTGATTGATTTAGCTACTTAACCATTCATTCATTCGTTCATTCATCACAATGATATGGCTGCGAATCTTACAATTAAATGAATCTGGGTGATATACAACAAAATTAAAAAGAATATAGAAAGTAGTCCTCACCTTACAACCAGGAAATTACAATGGACTGATAAAGGGGACTTATGACCTTGATCTGAAGTTCCAAAGGTTGTCCCCCCCATTTCCCCCCATGGTCATGTGACTGCACTTTGGTTCTCTGTACCCAAGAAGCATGTGTCATCTGAAGCAAGGTCATAGGATGGCTATCCACAGATACAGTAAGGGTGGAAATGTATTGATGTTTCGCTGCCCTTACCACTACAAAGAAGGCCTTAGTAGCAAGTTCTAATCTATATTAGGTCAAGTCAAACATCAATGAAACTATAGATATCTCTTCTCTCGTTTAAACTCCCTTAACTCAATAAATCATGGATAGTGCTGGGATCTGCAAGATGGGAAGATCAAACAGGTGTGAAATGACAACCAAGGCTTCAAATGGACCATGCAGCAGACCAGCAGGAAAATCCATCAGACTCCACCGCTTAGTTCTACCTAAGTTCTATAAAATCCAAGTATATTATCTAGATTGGAAGGAAATTCGACAGTTCTGTGCCCAGACTTTGTACTGCAAACTAATATTGGCCTTTTCCATAATCATTGTACAGGATATCTGTTTTTCCTTTCTTGACTAAGATTGTTTAACCTCTACCTCAGAGAACAACCTTCTCTTTCTCTCTCTCTCCCATCTCTCTCGCTTTAGTAATCTGATCTTATTGTTTAATTTTACTAAACCAGCCTTTTTGCTACTTTAAAACTTATACATTTAATTTAAAATTAGTTGCTCCCATCTCTGTTTCACTGTCAACATTTCCATTAAATGTTGTCTGCCTTTGTGATTAAGAAAACAGGATCGTGTTTTTTAGGGCAGGACATTGGATAGAAATCCCTCAGGTTAACTTACCCATTAACTGGATGCCCTTGGGATTTCTGTATGAAAGCAATTGAAAAACCAGTAGGCCAATGGATTTTGTATAGATATTTTTGTGCTTATACCTTTGTTTTTAGCCCAGTAGGAGACAAATGCTCTGTCCTGGTATTAGGAGAAGGGGTACATTATTCTGCAGGTGAAAGACTACAACACACGTCATATTGGGTATTTCCTTAAAATGTGAGTTTATGAGAAAAGAATAGGGATATTCTTAGCAAACCCATGGTCTTAATACCTAGTGCTAGGCAAAGTCATTGTTTCTCCTACTAGTATCATATTATAGAATACAAGAGACTTTGCATGAGAAATGATTTCCAAAACAAAGAGACAGTTAAATTCCCTTTTGGGTATAATACACTGTTCTTGCACTTATTCAGTTATAAGGTGTCCAAGGTACGTGTAAAATGTCCTACTTTTCATTGTGCAGTCATCACATCATGCTTTGCAGATTATTTGGCTCTTTATGTTTAGCTTATTTCCAAGAGACCTAACGAAGGAATTTGTCCCATGCAGGAGCTGATATTCAACAATGGCTAGCTGGAGAATTCTGGGAGTTGAAGTCCACAGGTCAAAGTTGCAAAGGATGGTCACGGGGGGTGGGGGACCTGTCCTAGGGTCTTTTCCCAGAAATCAACATATGCAGTTCATTGCCTAAGTCCCCACTCAGGGAGCACAGTATTCCACAGCTACAGATGGGTCTGTTCTGTAAAGCAAGAAGAGTTTCTTTTCCATACAACAACAAATGTGACTTCGATGCAGCCTTCCAAGACTGTTTTGCCAATAATGCAAAGATTCCATAATTCATTTTGACAACCAGAAAGAACAAACAACCCAAAACAGTTGCTTCTTCTGCAATAGTAAGATGATCACAGAGATATATACTGTATGACATAAACATATTGCTTTTTAAATCAGCTTTTAGGCAGCAATCATGATTAACTCAAGGGTTAGTAACAGCTGTTACTAAATTGTTAATTAGAATTTTTATAGCAAGGTATAGAGTTATTGATTCATTGTTTGGTCTTACTCCAAGGAGGATGAAAACTTCCCCATTTCTCCATTGTATTCTCCTTATGGTCTTGTGGAGTACATTAGACTGAGAGACAATGAATGGCCAAAGACATTCAGTAAGCCTCAGACATAAATGGGGAAAAGAACTTATATTTTCCTGTTTTAGTTTAATATCTAAACTCTTATCTCATGAATCTTTTTAAAAATAACATATATTCGTTCATACATATATAAAACCAGGCATTTCTAGACAGAAATGACAGAGACTTACAGTATTTAACTGTCCTCAAAATTTTTGTTCAATAGTGAAAAGGGTCATCTTGCAAGGGTCTCTTAAACTGTAGATAGGCTGGAACTGCTTAAAGAGGAAGGAGTTTGGAAGGAAGAAAATGTATTTTAAGGAAAGAGTTCCATCTCTGCATCCCTCACAATTTATCCTATTCAAACAAACATTTCATAAAACAATTGCTACCAGCCTGCCTTCCATTGGGGACCTGTATACTGCCTGAGCCAGAAAGAGGGCTGTGAAAATATCTACAGGCCTCTCATATCCTGGACATAAACTGTTTCAACTTCTTGACAATGCTATAGGGCAGACATGTCAAACTCGCGACGTCACGTGATGTCGCGTGATGTATCGGAGTTTTTTCTCCATTGCTGGCAATGGAGTGGGTGCGGTTTCATCATGATGCATCTGGCCCACAGGCCAGCAGTTTGACACCCCTGCTGTAGGGCACTGCACACCAAAACAACCAGATACAAAGACAATTCCTCCACCTCCCTATGCTATCACTCTGCTAAACAACTAATTCCCACAACACTGTCAAACTACCTAGTAGGGCTGTATTACTATTATCCTTCTCATCTTTCCTATTTCCTAATCCTCTTATGACTATAACTTTTGATGTATATTGTTTTATTTAGTATGCTAATATGATTTACATTGATTGCTTATTTAACATCCTATGACTATCACTGAGTGTTGTATCTTATGATTTATGATGAATGTATTTTATGATGATCATGATCATGGTTTATCACTTGTTGCTTGTATGTACACTGAGAGCTTATGCACTGGAGAGAAATTCCTTGTGTGTCCAATCACACTTGGCCAATAAAGAATTCTAATATCTAATATCTTCTAAATTATAAACAGTCCACATTTCACAAATATAAATATGGTGCTTCATGTGGCAGTCACCAACATGGGAGAGGCAGCATTGTTTCCTCTCGCCAGTGACAAATGCATGACAAATGAAAATACTGATGACCAATTCTTTGGATGGATTCAGACATTGTCAATATAGGAAGGAAGGAAGATGATTTGTTTTCAAGGCCTCTCTTTCTCCCAGACTTCTGCTAAGCAAGTCATCCTTTTAAAAACATGAGCATGAGACTTGAAGCTTTGAAAACTCAACATATTTTTGAAAGCATCCATCTTCATAATTTTTGGTATTGCATTTTTTTCTGGTATAGTTCAGTCTTTCTCAACTTCAGCAATTTTAAGGCAAGTGGGCTTCAATTGCCAGAATTCCCCAACCAGCAGACTAGCTAAGGAATTCTGGGAACTGAGGTTCACATGTCTTAAAGTTGTTGAAGTTGAGAAACATTGGTTTAGTTTGTTATTTTTTGCATGTATATTGAAGAAATACTGTGAAGATACCAACTTTATCTTGGCCCAGATGCTTCATTTTTAAACCCTAAGATTGCAGCCTCATAAATAGAAGGCATTTAATCCAATGGCCCAACCATTCTTGCATGATGGAAGAATCCAACTTAAAAGTTCCAGGCAGATATCATTCTAGCCTCTGCTTGTACATACAAAGTTAAATGCAGTTTAAATTAACCATAAATTATGTCAGAGGTATGGAAACTGTAGTCAATCAAATATAACTTTTATAATTCCATCATCCTTAACACTGGCTGGAATTAATTCAGCTGAATCACATATTTTAAGTCTTTATTTACTATTTTTGAAATTAATGATAGATTAACTTAGCCGATTGATTACAATAGAATTAAAGCATCATTAAAGTAGGCTTGGTTCATACATCATGAAAAACCATAATATTTGATTTTGATGCAGAGCATTCCGTGCGCCTTTGGTGTCTAGTCATGCCAGCCACATGACCACGGAGATGTCCTCGGACAAACTCTGGCTCTTCGGCTTTGAAACAGAGATAAGCACCGGCCCCTAGAGTCGGAAACGACTAGCACGCATGTGCAGGGGAACCTTTACCTTTACCTTTTATTATATGAACAGACAACTCTACTTCATTTGAGAATCTATGATTAAGCAATCTTATCTCAGTCAGGATTCATCAAATAGACATTAAGGAGGAAATCTTTTCTCCACTGCTGTTTTCTAGCTCACAAAAATGCTATCTGTACCCATTTCATGAACCAAATTGAAGTTTGACCATATGGGGACAAATCAAGGGGGAAAAATTTTCAGCCTTTGATAAAACATTCCTCTTTACTTGTGTCTTGGAAAAGAAGAAAAATGTTGACCTAGTATTTCACATGAGGATGAACTATGCCTCTTAGTAGTAATATACCGTTAGCCATGATTAAGGTTTCTGGGAAATAGTCCAGCATCATATTTAGGGCTATCTGTTCCCCTTTCTGGCTGAGTGAAGAGCTCCAGACAATGGATATTTTTTGAAACAAAGCAAAAAATGATCTGATGACAAAAATATATCACAGGCCACGGAGGAAAAGTCACTCCACCATTGAAAGCGAGCAAAAAAGTAGATGGCAAGAAGAAGTGAAGAGGTGCCTTTTCATTTTCCTGGAATAGTGGAATTCAGTCAATCACAGGCAATTTTGTACAATTCAGGACCCTATAGCTCCCAGTGAAAAATGTTGAACAAATTTGTTGCAAGTGCATTTGTTGAATGTTTGTCTGTCATGGGTCTATTGGAAAAAGAAAGAGGGAGCAACTCTAAATTTCATGTTGAAAATAAATGCATAATTTTTCATTGCTCAGGGAATTAATCATGACAGAGTTATTTCAATTTAGCATTTACTCCATCTGGTAAAGCAAATATAGCTTATTCTGTCTCTAGGAATGAAAGAATGACAGGCTTCATCTGAAGGTCTAGGATGTGCAAAGTCTGATTCCTAAAGTGTCAAGAAAGACAATGGTGGGGCAAAGTTTTAAAAGAGTACAAAGAATTTATGAAAAGATCAGCTGAGAAGATAGAGTTAATGTTATTGAGATGCAATAGCTTTTTCAGCTGTAGCGTGCAAGGCAACCGATTTTCAGGATATGGTTGTTAAAGATACATGTAACTGTTTTCAGTAGGAAAGCTATCTCTTGACCTGTTGAGATTTTGTGTTAAATAAATGCTTAGATAATTTTAAGCATTTGTTTATTAAATGTATATGCCAGCAATGATCAGGTATGGTTTTTATGTGTGTGGGACTCTGGTTTATTTAAGATATATTTATTTAAAATATTTTCCTGAGGATGGGCTCTAGCATAGGTCCAAAAGCTCAGAAGAATAAACCTTTGGTTCTGGTGACCAACTCTAATTGGATCCTGCAACATTATCCTTTGCTTTCTCTCACAAAATATTTATAGTCTGCCTTTCATATAACATATATCACAAATATAAGTGGTATATAAGAATAGATACACAGATAAAATAAAGACATGTATTGAAAATAAAGGAAATCTGGTTAAAGCGACATGACTGAAGCATCCAGTGCCAAGGTGAAGAGCCTTGGTGGAGCAGTGGGCTAATGCCTCCTTAAGTAACACCAGCTGCCTGCAATTAGTGCAGGTTCGCATCCCACCAGGCTCAAGGTTGACTCAGCCTTCCATCCTTCCGAGGTAGGTAAAATGAGGACCCAGATTGTTGGGGGCAATAAGCTGACTTTGTAATAATGCTGCTTGGGAGGGGTGTGAAAGCCCTAATAAGCAGGCATATACATAGAATGAAGGCTACTGCTAAGCTTGTAAGCCGCCCTGAGTCTTCGGAGAAGGGCGGGATATAAATGGAATTAAAAAAAACAAAAACATTCATTTACTTACGTAGAACATTTGTTTTGTTTTGTTTTGTTTTGTTTTGAGGGAGGAAAATGTTCCAAAGGGGAGGAATTACCTAAGAAGACCCACAACTATACACATGGACAACACAGCTCAGGGAATCCACAGATACTGATGCAGCTGAATATGAGTTCCAAATATCAGTGGGATTCCTCAAAGCCCTGCTGAATTTTATCTAATTGCAGCCTCACATTATGGTATTACAGCAATGAGCTAATTTCAAGCTACTGCATGGAACTTTCAGCTTAAACTGGCTGTTCCCAAGACCAATAATGGCTACCTAGTTGCACAGACAGGACTGGTTGTTAGCATTCATTTAGCAGGTTAATGCAAAGAATATGCATGGTTTAGTTTTACTTCCAGGCTGGGGGGTGGGATTTTACACATTTATGGATTGTGTAGAGTCTACAAATTTATCAACAAATTAGATCAGATTTTAAATACAAATGTCCTTAGGAATCATATTTCTATATCCCAATACAGGGTGAGTAACTTCTGACCTTTCATATGTTGCTGAACTATAATTCTAGGACATTAACCAACAGAGTCATCATTGGAGCATGTTGGAAGTTTTAATTCAGTAAGATCTTGAGGGCCACATATGTATAGTCCACCAACATGAATAGGACTTGCTACAGTTAGTGGAAATTGTGGCAGGACCCCAGGAGATTTTTTTTCTCTAGTTCTGCTCAGATAAATCTCCAAATCTGAATTTTAATTTGGGTGATATGCAGAAGAAATCTTGCAGATGTACAGTCATCCAGAAAGTTTTCCACTTGATGCAACTAATAATTATTGTTTTTAAAGCTTTATTTAACATTTAGTTAGAATTCAGGGGTCTTCAAACTTGTCCCTTTTATGACTTGTGGACTTCAACTCCCAGAATTCCTCAGCCAGCATGCCTGGCAGAGGAATTCCAGTAGTTGAAGTCCACAAGTCATAAAAGGGACAAGTTTGAAGACCCCTGAGTTAGATGCTTTCAAAAACAATTCATCAGTGGATGAGAGGTCTGCAGGCTATACGGAGGAGAAGATCTGGTGTTGAGAACAGAAAGTAGCTGGCTACCATGGCTCTCATAATGAGATGAAGAAATGCATTGTTCCATCACAAAGGTGAGTGGAGTTATGGATGAATTTCACCCTCTGAAATTCAGTGTCATATGTGTGCCTATGGCATTGTTAAGACAATGACAGAAGCTAAAAAGACATCAAAAAAATCTGATTGGGGTATTCCAGGACAACAGCAAAGCCAATGGCTTTATCACTGAGTGAATTATCTACATGGTGAAAAGATAGAATGTGGAGAAGTTACTTGACTTATTCTGACAAGACTTTTAATATAATAACCTTGGTATTTTTTAAATATCCCTAAGCTTCCATTCTTGATCTATCTTCAATATTTTCTCTGGAGCCAAGTGGGTTAGATGCTTACTTAACAAAACACTGAGAATCTTACAGCCTCAGCAGGTGAAACTTTCTAATGAAAACTATGAGGCCCATAATAAATTTGAAAGTGCTGATTGCCCTCCTCGTTATGACCCATTTTCCAAATGCTGATACAACAATCAGCCTTGATGTGAATGGGACGTCATTGCACTTACAATTAATCATCAAAACAAAAAGGAAGGACATTTTCTTTAAGTTTCTACAGCACAGGAGATGTATGACAAATATTTGAATTTTTCGTTTCTCTTCCCTTCCCTGAAATTCCTATCAGGGTTGCTATGAAAGGCACCAAAAGCTTCTACAATGCAGGAGGTCTTGGGATCGAGGTACACGCCTATTATATTCTTGGCATTCATTTTTATTTTAATTGGCTGAGGCCTAAAGTTGTGAGCAAATGGAAACAACCATCAAAGGGCCTAAATATTTGGGTTGATTGTTCATCAGAGGCTGATCTTCTATTGCAGAAATGTCCTTGGCATCATCACCATCACCATTATATCAACATTGTCATCATATCCCTCAGTTACTTGATAAAAAAATAAATACAAGAGTTCTACCCATTTTTTTCTCTACCCCTTCTCACAAAACAAATTCTTTTCTACCAGGAGTTATTTAAAAAGCAAAGTAACTTTCAAGTCATCTATGGGCTCTACTCCTTTCCACATACTGACATACCAGGATAGAAGCCTTCCAATTCAGAAAGGGAAGACATAAAAATATCTGGTTTGGGAAACTACATCCTAATATAATTAATGTCCAGACTCCCAGGGAAAGAATCGTAAGTCTTCAGATGGGAGAAAGCTAAAACAGCCAGCTACCTTGCAAGAGTATTAGAAGAGAAAGCAACAAAAACAATCATGGAAGGCAAAAAGCAGGAAAAAGATGCTAGATAATATCCTGGACTGGATTGCAGAACTTTCTAGCAAAAGAGGCATAGTAATAATGGGAGATCTGTTAGAAAACCAACCTAACCATAAGGTTTCTAGCATTTTTCCGCATTTGACTCCTACATTTCAGGAGACCAGTTCCAACAAATTTAGAGAAATACTATTTTAGTGTGATGGAATGTAGCCTGGAATCACAGGAGAGAGAGGCTCTTTCCCAGAGGACAAAGAAACAGCAAAGTTGGGAATATTCATTGGGCAGAAAGAGAGCAAAGATGAGCCTCCCCAGAAATTCATACAATATATCCATAGTTATTGCATATAATTGCTTTAGTCTGGCAAAATTCTCTTTCTAGGTGAACAACAATAAAGGAACTACTCGGAAATAATTTCTTGTGTTGCTCTTGATTCTTTGGGCATGGACAGAAATCCTAAGGCCAAAACAAGTGCAGTAAGGTTAGGAATTTATCAAAAGTTAAATATTTGAAATACAATTACAAACCATACCAATTAGGAAAAGAAAAAAAAAGTCAGGAGGACAATTTAGGAAACCACAGAAGATGGATACAGCTTTCAGCTGAGATAATAATTAACAGGGATAGAATCAAGATCACATGAAGTGTTAATACCACTTTACAATGCCTTGGTAAGGCCACACTTGGAATACTGCATCCAGTTTTGGTCATCACGATATAAAAAAGATGTTGGGATTTTAGAAAGAGTACAGAGAAGAACAACAAAGATGATTAGGGGACTGGAGGCTAAAACAGATAAGGAACAGTTGCTGGAAATGGGTATGTCTACTTTAATGAAGAGAAGGAAGAGGGGTGACATAATAGCAGTGTTCCAATATCTCAGGGGTTGCCACAAAGAAGAGGGAGTCAAGCTATTCTCCAAAGCACCTGAAGGGAGGACAAGAAGCAATGGATGAAAACTAATAAAAGAGAGAAGCAACCTAGAACTAAGAAGAAATTTCCTGACAGTTAGAACAATTAATCAGTGGAACAACCTGCCTCCTGAAGTTGTGAATGCCCCAACACCGGAAGATTTTAAAAAGAGACTGGACAACCATTTGTCTGAAATGGTATAGGGTTTCCTGCCTGAGCAGGGGGTTGGACTAGATGACCTCCAAGGTCCCTTCCAACTCTATTATCATTATTGATCATTGCACAGTCAGCCAGATGTTCAGATTGGATTTGGCATTTTTGTTTACCTATCGAGTCCATACCAGGGACCTGGGATAGGCAAATGTGGATGTTTGATGGTATTATAGATATTGTCGCAGGATGGAAGCAGTTCCTAGTAAGGCTGCCTTCTGCAATTGACTAATGGCGAATTTGTCAATGCCAATTGTGTTCAAGTGATGCTCTAGTTCAGACATGTCAAACACAAGGCCCGGGGGCCGGATCCGGCCCGTGAAGTGGTTTCATGTGGCCCGCGAAGCCATCCTGGAAACAGTGAGGGAACGGCCCCCACTGCCTTGGCCCTGGCCCAGAGACCCTCCTCCTGCCAGAGACCCTCAGATCTGTCCCGCTCCTGCCCAGGCCCCCATAGGCACCCTTGATGCAAACGATGTAGAGCTGGCCATGCCCACCCAGTAGGCCATATGCACTCCAGCCACTCCCACCCAGTAGGCTGCGCCCACCCTGGCCATACCCACCCGGCCCCTTGAGGGCAACCGCAATGCTGATGTGGCCCTCAATGAAATTGAGTTTGACACCCCTGCTCTAGTTGTTTTGGGATTGCACCCAAGGCACCTATTACTATTGGTACTACCCTTGCTTGCCTTTGCCACAGTCTTTCTATTTTTATTTGTAGGTCTTTGTATTTTGTTATCTTCTCCAGTTCTTTCTGCTGTCTCCAGGCACTGCCATGTCTATTATTATTATTATTATTATTATTATTATTATTATTATTATTATTATTATTATTATTATTATTATTATTATTATTATTATTCACGGGAAATGTAAGATGAGTATAATAAGCAGGGAAATGTATCAGCTATGACTATGTGCTTAAAAGCAAGTGACAACTACAACTTGAATTATTCAAGTTTTTTTCTGAACGGACAGAATTTATACAAGATAGGCAAGGTATTTTTCAATCAAATGCTAAACATCTGAATTATAAAAAAGGAAACCATTCTTTCCTACTTTGAACATTTGCACATTGTGAGTTTTGTCCTTCTCATCTACAAAAGAACAAATTTATATCTACCTATCTCTTCTGTCTACAAGTTTTTGAAGCAGAAATACTAGAATATTGTAGACCAAGTTCTCTACAAAAAGTAAGTTAACAACTGTTTTTTTTTTAAAGTCCCAATCATTTATTGCTAAACTATAGCAAAGGATGAGGAACTTCTCAAAATAAAAGCAATAATGAAAAGCTTTTTAAATATACATTTTACATGTGTGCAAACACACACAGAGAAACATACACATGCGCGCGCACATACAAATAACTTTAATGTGAAATGAAAACCCTTGCATACTGTATAATAGCATTCCTTCACTCATGTTATTATTACAAAATACGATTATTTTAACTACGCCATAAGTTGATTATTATTTGGCACTCTGGGAACTCCATCTGTGCATACATTAGCACAAACAGTTGTTCTTTAGATTCCAAGCATCATTGAAAGAGATGGCTTGTAATGCCTAAAGGATATGAGAACTTCAGCCCCAGACCATTATTTATTTTCATCCTTTCACTTGCAAATGTAGCTAGCTTACCACACTTTTAAATCCTGTGGCCTGTTACTATCGATATAAAATATTCATTAATGCTGTACACAATAGCAGAAAGCAATGTTTAATATTTTCCCATACAGATGATAAATATTTTAAGGCTGCTTTGTGCTGTATGATTTGTATTACGGCACAGAGAATTAATGCTTAATAAAATTGTTTTATTAGAATGCAATACATAATTAACACATCACCGGAGGATCTGTGGCAACTGACAATGTTTATTCAGAGTGCAATGGACGGTTCTACAGTTTGGAAGATTCTTTGGCCTATATGTTGCTGTCAAACGTATAGCTTGACTTCTGGAACCTTTTGCTACATTCTTACTTCTAGAAATTGTTTTTGCTTTTAAGACGTGGTTAGGTTTGTTTGTGGTAAGAACGGATAATTTAAGATTCGGGCTCCAGGTTCTTGTCCCCTCCCTAGTTCACTCCTGTCAGGTTGCTGGAAGGGGCTAATGCAGACATCCTAGGTCCATGGTGGTGAACCTGTGGCACGCAGAGCACTCTCTGTGGGCACGCGCACCGACGCCCCTGTCCTAGGCCTTTAGCTGGGTTTTATAAAACCTTTTTGCTTTAGGCCACCATCGCCGTATGCAAAAAAAAAAAAAAAAGGTTCAATCAATCAATCAATTTCAACTTTTTGCAGGAAAAAAAATCTCGCAAAGTTGGCATTGATTGATTGAACATTTTAGTCCCACCCAGTCTACCATTACCACTGCAGCCACGCCCACCCAATTGGCCACGCCCACCCAATGGGCCACACCCACCCGGCACCCAACGATACATAAGTGGGTTTTCGGTTGCAATTTGGGCACTTGGTCTCTAAAAGGTTCGCTATCACTGTCCTAGGTCTTGGTAGGTTTTCAAGTTAAAGCATTCCTGGCAGATGGCTCTCCAGTCTCTGTTTGCATACCTCCAATGAAAGAAGGTTTATAATATTCCTAACTCTAATCCTCACCACCCTGCCTGTGTGCTCTTTTTCTCTCTTCAAACCCAGCACATTTTTTCCTCCTCTGCTCTGCTCTGCTCTCCTTTCCTCTCCTCCCAGGTGATACTGCTGAGAGATGAGGGGCAGTATCTATGCTTAATGAATGAACAAATGTTTCATTACAGTACAGACTAGATCATCAAAATTAAAACAATCAACTACAACCTGAGAATACAACACCACCTCATTCATTAAGTAAATAGTCTACTTCTATTCCATGCTCCATATGTTGGCTTCTCAAAAAAGAACCAAGGGAGGAAACAACCACAACAGGACTTCCATTTTTTTCCAGGTTTGCCATTGAATGTAAGGTGTTTCTGGGCTTTTGGGCTCTGAACTCAAACCACTGCATAATTTGGTGTTCCTCTGAATTGGGAAGGAAAAGACATATGCCCTAAAAGCTATTGTGTTCTTTTCCCATGGCAGTTAGCTGTGGATTAAAAAAAAAAGTGGAACTGTCTCCCAATGCTGTACTCTGTGAATATAATCTGCCCTGTTTATAATTGCAACAAACTACATCACAATGTGCCATTAAAACTAGAAATGGGTTGATTGTTCATCAGAGTAATGTGTTTTGGCATCTCGGATTTTCTTGTAGTTACAGAAGGATTTTCTCCTTAAGGAATTTAAAATGCCAAGGCTGAGTTTTGCATTGAAAATAAGGCGCAGGCAAATGAAGAGAGGTCTGTAATCATTACAATACAAGAGCTTACCATGGAAATAGCATCCATGAATAATGCAATATAAACTGCCCCAGGAGAGAAAGAACCCACACAAAATGATTGTGCCAGATCTAATGGCTTAGGCAGTCCATTACTGGTGTTACAAAAGGCATCTGTTTCCATTTATACATTAATCCAATGAGAGCCTGGAGCTACAAATTGTTTGACAATCAATGTTCTGACCAGGAGCAACCTATGCTATGTAGCAAGACTAGATATGTAGTTAGTATTAAGATTCAAGAACAAAACGTTTGATACTTCTACTATCAGAGTTGTTCAACAGAAAAGAAAAACGCAACCCCTGAAAGTAAGGTTACTTACTTACCTAAGATACTTGTTAAGATGTAACAAAAAAGAAAAGTTGTGGCAAAATTTGTAAGTGATACTTCTATTGTAAGCAGGACCCATTACATGTCCTTAAAGCTTATCGGCTGTCAACAGATTTCCAAATCTGCACATCACTATAACAAACTTTTTCTTTTCCCACTCATTCTTTATCATAGGAAATTGAAAAAAAAAATCACTGTTGCCACTTTTGCAAATCACTGTATGTTTCCTATGAAAGTAGTCCTCGACTTACGAGTGGTCCCTCAGAAGCCACTTGAAGTGACAACAACACAGGTACCAAAAGATACCTATGATTTGATTTTGAAACTCTAATAGTTGCAGCACACGCATACTCTGTGCTCAGGTGATTACATTTTGAGTGCTCGGCAACCAACTCACCTTTATGGCTGTTTGCAGCATCCTAGAGGTCATGTGACCAGGATTTTTGCCTTGTATTTGAGAGGCTGCCACAAAGAAGAGGAGGTCAAACTATTCTCCAAAGCATCAGAGGGCAGGACAAGAAACATTGGTTGGAAACTGACCAAAGAGAGAAGCAACCTGGAATTAAGGAGAAAGTTCCTACAAGTGAGAACAATTAACCAGTGGAACAGCTTGCCTTCAGAAATCGTGGGCACTCCATCACTGGAGGTTTTTAAGAAGAGGCTGGACAGCCACTTATCTGAGATGGCATAGGTTCTCCTGCTTGAGTGGGGGGCTAGACTAGAAGACCTCCAAGGTCCCTTCCAGCTCTATTCTATTCTGTTCTGTTCTACTCTACTCTACTCTTCTTTCTAGCAAAAAAAAAATGCCCAATGGATAAAATGCATTTGCTTAATGACCACTGTGTTCACTTAACAATGACTGCTGCAAAAAAAGGTTGTAAAATTGGGAGTAGTAACATGGTGACCCACTTAATCACCACAATGATTTCTGATTGTAATTCTGGGCTTAGTTATGGTCGTAAGCCAAAGGCTACTTGTAATAAATTCTAGCCCAGAACAAGCTATTAAATAAACACCTAAAAATGTTATAATGCTAGTGAAAGCAAGGGAAATCACTCTCAAAATCTGATCTCCAGAACAGTGGGGAGTAGTAGAATTTAGAACTGCAAATGAACCGAGATTGGTAAAATCAAGTTGCCTTTCTTTAAGCCTACAGTAACGTGCTTTTAAAGGGACGCGGTGGCTCAGTGGGTTAGGACGCTGAGCTTGTCGATCGGAAGGTCGGCAGTTTGGCGGGTCGAATCCCGAGTGCCGTGTAGCAGAGTGAGCGCCTGTTACTCGTCCCAGCTTCTGCCAACCTAGCAGTTCGAAAGCACGTAAAAATGCAAGTAGAAAAATAGGGACCACTACGGTGGGAAGGTAACAGTGTTCCGTGCGCCTTTGGCGTCTAGTCATGCCGGCCACATGACCACGGAGACGTCCTTGGACAAGCGCTGGCTCTTCGGCTTTGAAACGGAGATGAGCACCGGCCCCTAGAGTCGGAAACGACTAGCATGCATGTGCGGGGGAACCTTTACCTTTACCTTTAACGTGCTTTTATGGTATTGCCAAATTCAGGATGTTCCTTCCGGTGAATTAAAACTTTAGTTTGACTTCATTACAACTATTATTTGGCAATACATTGTATGCATTCAATTTTTATTTATTTATTTCCAAGTACATTGTTAATATGTTTCAGTATGTTATATATACTGTAAAGCAGTGTCCAGTTCTTCCTTGCAATTTCTCAAAATGTTTCTTCTCTTGAAAGAGTTCTGGTTTTTTTTCAAGTTATTTTTAGAGTGTGTGAGAATTCCTTTTGAATTTCTCTTCATGGCATTCTGATCCCCTTTTATTGTTTAAAGGTCTTCTTGTTTTCTGTTAACTACCTTTCAATCCCTTGAAATCTACCTGGCTATTAACATTTCCCAATCTAAAAAACGTGTGGAAATTGAAGCGTGGAAAAATTAGGGCGATCCTAAACTCTTTTGGAGAGATGATTGTACCAGGAAAAAGGATATTCAGACAATTTATTTATTTATTTATTTAATAACATTTCTATACCGCCCTTCTCCCGCAGGACTCAGGGCGGTGAACAGGGCAAGAATAAAAATACAAATTACAAAAGTTAAAACTAAATTAAATAAATGCCCACATACTAAAATAGATATTTAAAACCTAATAAATAGCAATAGCAAACCCACCCCCCGATCCCCTCATCAATGATCTATACACTGACTATCACTAAATAAAAACAATCTATTCCACCTATGAGAATGTCATGCAATTTTCTTCTTTGAAGGAAATGTCAATAGAATATTGTCTTCATTAAACTGAATGAGAACTAGAAGGAAAAAAAATACCAGCAGAATGTTCACGCACAGCACTAATTCCATATCTACGAGGCATTTATTGGATTTTCCAATAACTCTTTGGCTTAGGGAGATCATTTTATCACATTTGCAAACGCATCTCCTTTATGGCTCCAAAAGGAAGCCTAATCTCTATTTGGTACTTGACCATAGCAGTCTTATTAATTTCCATTTGTACAACGGATGCATATACTGTATCATGGGGAAATAATTGTCCATAGACCGCAAAAATATTTCATGCAAAGTTAATGGACCTTATATGAGGCATCCAAGTGCCTTCTGAAGTGGAGGGTTCTATAAATCTGAACTGGTTCCATGAGCTTCTCCTTCATGCAGATGCATTTTAAACCACACTAATGGTTGATGCCTCCAGATCTGCTGCAGTACAGGTAGTCCTCAACTTATGACTACAGCTGAGCCCAACATTTCTGTTGCTAAGTGAGACATTTGTTAAGTTAGTTTTGCCCCATTTTATGACCTTTCTTGCCACAGTTGTTAAGTGAATTGCTGGAGTTGATAAGTTAGTAACCCGGTTGTTAAGTGAATTTGGCTTTCCTGTTGACTTTGCTTATCAGAAGGCCACAAATGTAATCACATGACTCCGGGACACTGCAACTGTTACAAATCTGAGTCAGTTGTCATCATTATTTTGATCTTGCAAGCATGGGGCTCATACAATGGTCATTAAGTGTGAAAAAGGGTCACTTTTCTCATTGCTCTTGTAACTTCAGTCACTAAATGAATTGTTGTAAGTCGAGGACTACCTGTACTAGTTCTCATTGTTGTCAAGAATCTGATTTTGTTTTAAATGGAAGAATGAAGCACCTACAGGAAAATGTTCACCTGAACATTCACAGTCATTAAGAATTACAGCTTATGTCACAGGCAGTGAGATGCGCTCTGCTCTGCCCCTTCATCACATGCTCCTGGCCTATAATAAAAGGGAGTAAAAGAATTTCATTTTGTCTTCAGCCATTGCTCATTCCACTCAGCAAACTGTTTTCATGGAAGTTTAAACAGAGCCCAAGGATTAACTGTTTAGGTTAGTTAAAAAAGATACACCGCCTCATATGAGAAACTTTAATATGGTTAAAATTAGTCATGAGAATCCTGAAAAAATTGCTTACAGTAACGTATTGATGATACTAATATTATATATTGTGAAGATTTTTAGTAGCTTTTAGCGTATGTGTACTCTTTTACTCATTCATTAATATTTATAATAGTTATGATATGTAATTTTTTCCCTTATTTTCAAAGGAAGCAAAGAATGATGATTAGTTTGCAAGAAATTTTCCAGCTAATCGGTTTCAAAGGTTTAATTTTTTATGTAATCAAACAACGGTTTGGATTTGTCTAAAAATCCAATGAATTCCTCTGAATCAAAACTGAAATTGATTTTCCAAAGAGTTAAATTATGCAATTTTGAAACATGAGAGTGTTGACACACTTATCTGCATAAGAAAAACAAAAGAGTTCAGATATGAAACTCAGGTTTGAAATAGGGTTTAATTCCATTTCTCATCTTTCAAGTTATGTTTTGATTTAATCATTTACATAGATTTTAATCTTGTATAACCTTTTCTCTAAATCATTTTATCACTAATTTTAATCCCCACAGTTCCCCACAAACCACTTTTCATTATCATCCTATGTATTCTTGTCCTCCATTTTCTGATGGGTGTTAATATTCCCTCTGAGTATTATCGTACATGTATCTAAATTAAATTTCTTACCAGTACTATTTTCCCATTGCTCTACCTTCTTCGCTCTATGATACCTACAGATCCTGATATGATATCAGATGTGAATTTAATAAATATCTACTTTATATTCTCATGTTAGTGCAATGATGAATGCCCTGCTTTTCTGTTACTGATGTCCGAAAGGTTCTTACCCAAGGTCTAATCTTCCAGTCAATGAATTTATAGTTTGAGAATCTCTGGGAATCTTTTCAGATGAACAGCCTTGATAAATGCAGATACCAAGCATCTTGTCCAAGATGACACATGCTGTGTATCACCAAAGGAACAAGGATTAGCATTTAAAATCCTTCTGGTTCTTGGCTGATAAATGCAGGGCACTAGACCTACAACAAGCAACTGTCATTTTTTTCTGACAACTTATCATAACTGTGGAATCACAATGTACTGAAGTATTACTCACCAGATAATTCTGTTTGAAAATGAAACTGGTATTAATCTACAGAAATCTAGCATTTCATGAATAGTAGCACAAAAGCAGTACAGCCAAGAAAACGAACAAATGGATTGTCGAACAAATCAACCCAGAGTTTTTACCTGAGGAACAAATAAATTAGATGGAACCCAACCACTGGAGGAATACATACAAGGCTGCATCATTAAGGTGTTTGAAAATGATAAGAAAGAACATAAACTAAAAGAAGCAAACAAAAAATATATTAAGAATATTATATAAGTGAAATGACTGAGCCAAACAGAAACAACTGATCCTGGAATGATTTGCAAAGTTAGATATTTATCAAATTATTGAAGAGCACAAATGATTGAGTCCTGGGGTTGATTGATGGCTTAACTTCCTATATCATCTGAGACCAATCATTTGAACATGCATACTAGAGGTATGGAAATTTTTGATGTGGGGATTAAAAACAGAGGTGATTTCATTAAATTGCTGGATCGAATGAGAAAGTTGACACATTACACTGAATGCCTCCAAATTATTCAGTCTTCGAAACAGAAAAATGCGTTTTTCCAAATCTTTTCAGGAATCTGAATTGAACAAATCCAACTATTTGATCTGAATGTCTGCATTGATGAATTGATTCAAATGAATCCAATTCTGAATCAGCACTTAGTGCTGAGGGAATATTTGAAACTGAGAAGAAAAGATTTGCACATGCTCTAAGATGTAAACATTAAGCAAAATCTTTCTGCTTGAATTTTCAAGAAAGAAATATGGACTCACTGCCACATATAGGAGCTTTAGTTGCTTGACAAGGGGAAGTAATTTTCCACTGCATTTCTACATCTTAGGTCAAGAATGACTTCATGCAATCCTCTGGAGCTAAGCTTGGTCTGTTCCTAATGGTAAATGCTGTGGTCACAGTGGTGTAATATTAATTATAAATGTGCCTTCTGGAATTACCTCATTTCTCTTGATTTGCACTGACTGCCTTCAAGAAAAAAAACTCTCTTCAAAGCATTAGAAACCTTGAAGCTTTATGATTTAGACTTATGGATTTTTTTGAAGTGATGTTATCATTCTCTTGATTAAGGAACAACCCTTTTCTATCAACATTTGACAGACTAAAATAATATTCCCTCTCAAGCAACCTTAAATTTTGGTGCTAGTAGATACATGTGAGGGACGCGGTGGCTCAGTGGGTTAGGACGCTGAGCTTGTCGATCAGAAGGTCGGCAGTTTGGCGGTTCAAATCCCGAGTGCCGCGTAACAGAGTGAGCACCTGTTACTCGTCCCAGCTTCTGCCAACCTAGCAGTTTGAAAGCACGTAAAAATGCAAGTAGAAAAATAGGGACCACTACGGTGGGAAGGTAACAGCGTTCCGTGCGCCTTTGGCGTCTAGTCATGCCAGCCACATGACCACGGAGACGTCCTCGGACAAACGCTGGCTCTTCGGCTTTGAAACGGAGATGAGCACCGGCCCCTAGAGTCGGAAACGACTAGCACGCATGTGCGGGGGAACCTTTACCTTTACCTTTAGATACATGTGAAATTTTGGGAGCATTTTATAAGGAATCTCACAAAACAACTTCCAGAGTACATGAATCCTACTACAAAGTACCTATTTGCAAGAATCAGTTTGATGAAGATACTTCAAATCTCTCTTCAAATCTCTAACACATTCTTTACTTTTGCCTTTTTTCTGAATAAGCAAACACTTACAACAAAATCAATGGGTGTAGTAACCATCTTCTCTATTTCATACAAATGCCCTGAAAACACATAAGTAATAAAGCACGGGTGTCAAACTCGCTGCGTCACATGACGTGTTACGACATTGCTGGAGCTGGAATGGACGTGGCCTCCGCATGATGCATCCAGCTCACGGGCCAGCAGTTTGACACCCCTGAAATAAAAGAAACGAAGATAGCAGTTGTGTCCACTTTATTGTTGATCATCTTTTCATTATGATCATGTAGTTGTGGAGGGAACAAACCAAAGCGGCGCAGTGCAAGACTTGCCATGAACGAGTCCTCGGGAGCTGCAGGGCTGAGGCAAAGGGCCCAGGATCGGTACTTCCAGCTCACCCGGAAGAGAAAGGAGGAGGAGAGGGGCAGAAATAGGAAGGGATATAAAAAGAGGCAGTTTGGGCGGGAGAGGGAGAAAAAAAAAGAGTCAGCTGGACTGCACCGAAGAGCAAAGGAGGAGAGGAGGAGGAGGGGTGAGAGAGGTGAGGATAAAAAAACTGGCCAGGAGCGCACACAGGTGGCAGCAAAAAACAGGCAAGAAACGCAGCTAGGGAAGGGTCACCCTCCGGGAGGAATGAAGGAAAGCAGCATCCCCTGAAGGAGACCAGCAAATGGCCCTTGCCAACTTCACACACCCATGGATTGCACAAGCAGCGTAAGAGTCCACGTTACCCATGCTATGCCACCCAGCCCCCCCCCAGCCCAGAAAGAAGCCAAACCTGCCTGGGTGTACACAGAGGTGGTGGCGAGCACCTGGCACCTGGAATTCCAGGTGAAAGGGAAGCGCTCAGAACGTGTTCAGCCTGCGAGGCAAAACAGTCACCCGGGATGCCAGGCGCCATGCACTTGCCGCCGCCTCTGCACACACCCAGGCAGGTTTGGCTTCTTGCCAGCTTGCCTCACCCAGCCCAGCCTCTCCGCGCGGTGCGGACAGCACGCCGCTGCCTCCCCTGCACTGTTTGTCATAGTTTTCTAAGCCCAATTCAGTCTCCTTGTTTTACTCTTTAACATTTCAAATAGGACCAAATTACTTGAAAAAAACACCTCTAACCTCCTAAGATCATGAAGTTTTCTTACTAGCTTTCTTCTGAGGACTGTTTTTAGTTAATACAAATTTAACCTTGCCTGGAGTGGCCTTACATCTGATTGCCACTTTAAGTTCTCCCCTCCCAGCCATCTCTAAAAAGAGACCAATTTATGATCACAAGCCTACCTTTGATGGTGTAGAGAGGAGAGAGATCTTTTTATCGCTAGTAGTTGTTGGTTTTATTAGTCTTTTATTATCATGCTTTCCTAGCAAAGAAAGGATTCAGTTTTTTAAAACTAGAAATGTTTTAACTAAAACACACAGAATTAGTACAGAGCAGTCAAATGTACTCATCTCAGAAATATACAGCTGTTCTCTTAAAAAGAAAATATCTTTTCTATTTATTTATTTGTAAAATTTATAGGTCGCCCATCTTACCTCAAGGTAACTTTTGTTTAAAGGTGCTGATGCTGACAGGATCCACTATAGTTTGGGACACCTAAAATGTAGGGTAAGAGTTGTCGCCATACCATTTGTAAGTGTCCTGGGTACCTTATATACTGGCCTGAGGCTGAGAAGAAAGTTGCCTCAAATCACAGCTCATTATCATGAAATAAAAACCCAGCTGACACTTTCTGCTATCATTCCACCCTCGTTATAACTCTCTGCTGAGCACATATTATCATCCAGAGTGCTGTCTGAATTCCATCCTTCCTCCATTTCAATTATTGCCATCTCTGCACATCACCTGCCTCCAGGAGAGACATGGCCCTGAACTCTTTAAAGTATTAATTCCTGTTTGACTTCTTTTACCCAGAAAGCATCACACAATTCCACTTTTGATGGATGGCGTATAAAAGTAAGCTGTGTTCATTTTTACGCAACAAGCAGCCGTTTGACTGACTGGAATATTTTTTGCATTGCTGATGCTCTTCCTAACTGCATCTCTAGATAATATATGTCCCTTCCATCCTGGGCTTCAAATCCAAGCGTACGAAAACTCAGTCAGAGAAAACTACATAATTGGCAGTTCCAAAAAGTTTCTGCTTATGACTCACAGTCTTATATTCTGGAGATCACTGCTTGGGGTTGCTACGTATATAGAAAGGTGGTCCTTCAATAACAAATAGGATGTTTATATAACAAATAGCAGAAAAATCAAAACCTTCTGTGACTTTCTTAGAAAACATACAAGCTGGAAGAACAACTCTGGTAAGTCTTATGAAAATAATTTTGAAAGGGCAGTGATACTGAATTGGACTGCTAGGCAGAGAAGGAAGGATTTTATTTCTTTTAAAGAAGTCGAGACTAATAATGCCAAACCAAACTTTGCCCTCCTTTTCAATCGTATGAATCAAAGCTTTCTGTTTGTCTAACCCAGGCCTGGAGTGCTTAAGATGGTATTTTTGCAGTTGTTATTGGATCACAGTTATATTTAATCAATGTCTCTCCATTTTTCTGCAGCCTCCTTGGCTGCCTTTGCATTTCCTGACTTGAAAGTGCCTTATGATGGCTTCCTCTGGGATTCAATTGGGACTTGGAAAGCTAAGATGCAGGTTGCAGAAGTGCAAACAGTCCTCAACTTAAAACAGTTCATTTAGTGACTGTTCAAAGTTGTAACGGCACTGAAAAAAGTGACTTATGACTGTTTTTCACACTTATGAACGTTCCAGCGTTCCCAGGGTCATGTGATCAAAATTCAGATGCTTGGCAACTGACTCATATTTATGACAGTCTCAGTGTCCCGTGGTCATGTGATCAGCTTTTGTGACCATCTGACCAGCAAAGTCAATGGGAAAGCCAGATTCACTTAACAACATTACTAACTTAACATCTGCAATGATTCCCTTAGCAACTGTGGCAAGAAAGGTTGTAAAATGGGGCAAAACTCACTTAACAAATGGACTCAATTGTGACCGTAAGTCATAAGTCGAAGACTACCTGTAAAAGTACCATGGAAGCTGAGCCAATGTGCACACATCTTTCACCATCCTTTAATTAAAGGACAAGCAAGAATGTCACACTCTGACCCAGTACAATTCACCCAAAACGTCGTTTTTCCTTTGGGGAAAAAAAATTGCTTTTCCCCAAAATTGTATCTGAATGGAAAAAAGGAATGTACTTTTACCACAGCATTAATAATGAAGCATATCACTTGGCAGTAAGAAACAATAAAGAAAAAAATGTTGCATAACCAGCAAGAAATGCTGGCAAATGTTTTGAGGAATCTCCTGAAGAAGATGGCATTTCATATAGTATTTTTGTGCAGAAATGGAGCAGAAGCAGAGCAGACGTTACTCTTATTCAAAGAACGTTCACCTGTTTGGTACAGCTACAGTTATGTTGTATGATTTTTAGTAAAAGGTATGCCTCAATATATTATGTCATCCTATGTGAAGATTTTAAGATTAAAGAATTAACTTCTTTCACTTCCTTCTGGCCTGTTTATAAAGTTATGACATTATGAAGCCCTTAATATTACCTGAAAGCAGGTTTGGTGTAGTGGTTGAGGCACCTGGATAGAAACTGGAAGGCCATGTGCTATAGTCTTACGTTAGATACAAACTAAACTGGATATCCTTGGGTCAGTAACTTTCTCTCAGTCTTAGGGAAGAAGTAATTGGAAGCCACTTCTGAAATCTTGCCAAACAGCAGGGATTTGTATGGGTAGCTACCAGGAGTCAACACTAAATATGTATTTTAAACGATTTAAAGATTCCATTTGTAAAATTATTAATTATTGCAATTTTGAAAGTTAGACTAAATGCATTTGCTTGTTTATTTGTTTACCACATTTAGAGGTCTCCTTAATCCATATAAACTCTGGGTGGAAAATTCCAAAATACAGTTACCATACTATCTACCCGTGATGGCTGTGCAAACACCACTAAGGGCCAAAAGCCATAGTACGAGGGCAATTCGGAAATAAATCACCATTTGATTATCAATGGCAAACACTCACAGATACAGAACTTTTATTATACACATTAGAAAACTACAACATTACATTACTTTTTGACATAATCACCATTCAAATTGAGGCACTTGTCATAACGTCTTACAAGGCTTGAAATTCCTTAGTAGTAGTCGCTCGGCACCAAATCTGGGCTATGGGGGCGGGATCAAAAACATCCCAATAGAACTGCTTCAAAAGTTCTTGGGTGTGTCTAGTGGTGTGCGGGCGAGCATTATCATGAACCAACACCACACCGGAAATCAGTATACCCCGACGCTTGTTATTTATTTATTTTATTTTATTTTATTGCATTTATATACCGCCCTTTCCCTGAGGACTCAGGGCGGTTTACAGGGAGTTAAAAATCAACCGTACAAAAGTTAAAAACCAATTTAAAAAATATTAAATCAACCCTGTACTATTAAAAACCCCAATTAAAATAAATTTCTCCTCAGCCTGGGCCCGAGAGCTCAAAGAGCCAGGTCTTCAGGCCCCGGCGGAATGATCGGAGGTCGGGGGCAGTCCTCAGCTCCACCGGCAGCTGGTTCCAGAGGGCAGGCGCTCCCACTGAGAAGGCCCTATCCCTGGGTGTCACCCGCCGGCAATCTCTTACCGGCGGGACCCTGAGCAGACCCTCCCTGTGGGAGCGCACTGGGCGAAGGGCGTTTGATGCCGGCAGCAGGTGTTCCCTCAAATACCCCGGACCCAGGCCATGTAGGGCTTTATAGGTGATAACCAGCACCTTGAATTTCACCCGGAGGGCAACTGGAAGCCAATGCAGCTCGCGGAGTAGAGGTGTTACATGGGAGTATCGGGAGACCCCCATTACAACTCGCGCGGCTGCATTCTGCACCAGTTGAAGCCTCCGAGTGGTCTTCAAGGGCAGCCCCATGGCTCATCTTAGTTTTCGTAATGTTTCGCAGTAGACTTCTGAACTGAGGTTTGAACCACGCTCCATAAACTTCACTAGGAATACTCCTTTGGCATCTTCACATTTGGCGGGATTTTCTATGGCACCACTTCCAGTGTGGTGTTGGTTCCTGATAATGCTCGCCCGCACACCACTAGATGCACCCAAGAACTTTTGAAGCAGTTCCGTTGGGATGTTTTCAATCACCTCCATATAGCCCAGATTTGGCACCGAGCAACTACTACTAAAGAATTTCAAACTTTGTAAGACGTTATGACCAGTGCCTCAATTTGAATGGTGATTATATCAAAAAGTAATATAATTTTGTAGTTTTCTAATAAAAGTTCTGTATCTGCAACTGTCTGTCATTGATAACCAAATGGTTCTACATTTAGGCAGGAAAAATCAAATGCACAGGTATAGTATAGGTGGTACCTTGCTCAATAGTAGTAACTGTGAGAGGGATCTCAGAGTCCTAGTAGACAATCACCTCAATATGAGCCAGCAGTGTGCTGCAGCTGCCAAAAAAGCCAACACAGTGCTAGGCTGCATTAACAGAGGGATGGAATCAAGATCAAGTGAAGTACTAATACCACTTTACAATGCTTTGGTAAGGCCACACCTGGAATACTGCATCCAGTTTTGGTCACCACGATGTAAAAAAGATGTCGAGACTCTAGAAAGGGTACAGAGAAGAGCAACCAAGATGATTAGGGGGCTGGAGGCTAAAACATATAGGGAACGGTTGCTGGAATTGGGTATGTGTAGTTTAATGAAGAGAAGGGTGAGGGGTGACATGATAGCAGTGTTCCAATATCTCAGGGGCTGCCACAAAGAAGAGGGAGCCAAGCTATTCTCCCAAGCACCTGAAAGCAGGACAAGAAGCAATGGATGGAAACTAGTCAAGGAGAGAAGCAACCTAGAACTAAGGAGAAACTTCCTGACAGTTAGAACAATTAACCAGTGGAACAACCTGCCTGCAGAGGTGGTGAATGCTCCAACACTGGAGGTTTTTAAGAAGAGACTGGCCAGCCATTTGCCTGAAAAGGTCCCTTCCAACTACTTCTTCTTCTTCTTCTTCTTCTTATTATTATTATTATTATTATTATTATTATTATTATTATTATTATTATTATTATTATTATTTCTGAATTGCCCTTGTATATCTTAACCTGCTTTCAAAAAGCAATCCATACTTCCAGTTGTAAGATTTCCAGGGAATAGGGCTGCCACCAAAAAGGCCCATACTCCATGTCCCTCACAAGAAGGGAAGACTCTAAAAAGCCTTCTCTTATTATTTTTACAGGATGGTCAAATTCTACTCTGGCAAGCCATGGCTTGCTATAATCCAATATTATGAGACTATATCTAAAAGTTGCCTTCCTCTAAGAAAAGGATACCATTGGATAGCTTTCTGAGTTTCAATAAAGGTTTCAAAAATGGAGAATTCATCCTCTCTGAAAAGTTAGGTGATCGTTCACACTGTCTGCAGGTGGTGGTTTTTAACTGGCAAAGCACATATTAGACGAAATCAAAATAATAAATACCATAACACTATGTTTCAAAACATAGCTTTGTAGGAGAAATTTTGTTCTGCTAACCCTGAAAATACATAGGGGACATTGTCTTTTTTCCCCTTTATCCTTTTGCAATCCATAAATACTTTCTGAGAAACACAAAGGTTAATAGAATTTCTTCTTCTGAAAGATTAAGAGTATGTTGCATGGAGGAAGTAAAAGGATAAAAATTGATTTTTTTTTGCTTTTACAAGAATTTCATCTTCTTAAATTAATTTTTGAATCAATCCATGGTAGATTTATACTAGAGAACAGAAAAGACCTGGAGGTAAGATAGCTTATCTTTCGACAACTGCTACATTTCTTCAATCCTACCTGGAGAATTTGGGACTTTGAATACAGCATGTGATTGGCTTTCTTAGTCCCATGTTGATTACCTACCCATTTCTTCCCCAAGCTTTCAATTCAGATGCAGTTTCTCAGCTAAGTAACTCGTGTTGCTATGACATCTTGCAGAGATATCATATTCCCACTTGCAGCTATGTAAGACACTATTTATTCTACAGGTTGATTTAATATAATTGTCAAAAGGAACAGCGCTTTTACAGATGTCCCCATTTTACACTAAGGGCTAAATCTAAGCAATTTATTGTCACACTATAGAAATAATATCCTCTCTGAACTCAAAACAGTAAAAATCTTAGAACTGTTATACTATTGGACCTTGACAGAGCTTGCTGTAGTGGTGTGAGTATTTCACATTCTCACAGTACACCCTCCTAATTAACACAAAGGAAGCCATTTCATTCTAATTCTCCTAACATCTGAAGGGCTTAAATGTTTGCTGGATCTTTTGTGATGTCCTGTCCTGTCATCTTTATGTTCTCAATAGCTGAATACTTAAATTCTGGTGCAAGACAGCTATATCTAGCAGAACTGAAAAGCACATAATTACAAATATTTTTCACAGCATAGATTATTCTAAATGGGATGACACTGTGATAAGAACAGGATGTTCATTCACCGGTATAACTAATCATTGCACATAATATCCACTGTAGCAGTAAGGGGGCATATCTTCAGAAGAGTTCATTTCTGTCACAGGATTTTGGGGAAATGAAGGGGAGGCACAAGCACTCCACAAGCACAACAGTCAGAAAAGGAAAAATATCTAATTTTTCAAGTACAGAGACATACAGTGTGAAAATGACAGTGAATTTTGGAAGTCGCATAATCACTGGGGAGGAAGTATAACCGACAAAGCAGAAAACTCCACTATAATGAATATCAAATCCATCTCTAACCCACATGTTTCATCATATACTATTAATCAAATGTGATTTTATAAATACTTCCTGATTATCTGCATGGCAACAGTAAGTATGATCAGAATCATAAGATCACTAGGAGATCAATTGGAAGTTATTATGTTAGACAGAAACAGAAGCTCATATTCAATATATATATATATCTATTAAACTGGATCTAATTTAAGACAGGACTGTTGGTATCTTAGATTTGTAAACTCCTAGGCCAATCATGATGAGGCATTCTCAACATTTATGATAAGGTCCCCCCCAAAAATGTGAGTTTTACATATTTTATAACACTTGGGAGATAATATTCAGTTCCCACATGGATTCTACTACACATAGATAACATTACGAAAATGAGTCATGGTGACACAGTGGTTAGTTAGAATGCAGTACTGCAGGCTATTTCTGCTGACTCCCGGCTGCCAGCAGTTCAGCAGTTCGATTCTCACCAGCTCATGATTGACCCATCCTTCCATCCTTCCGAATCCAGTAAAATGAGGACCCAGATTATTGGGGGCAATATGATTACTTTGTAAATTGCCTAGAGAGAGCTGTAAAGCACTGTGAAGCGGTATATAAATCTAAGTGCTGTTGCTATTGCTATTAAGAAAATTTTAAGTCTGTGGGACTGCCTTTCCTTAAGGACATCTATCCATCCTACCAAGTCAGAAAGGGTGGACATATTTCTAGTCCCTTTCCTTAAAACGTTCCATCTGATGAGAGCTAGGAAGCCCCTGCTCTATGCAACACCCTTGCCCCTGAAATTTGGCAGGCCTCTGCCCTCCTAGCCTTCCAGAAAAGCTTTGAAGATTTGGCTTTTCCCCAAGCATTGAGATAAGTTAGGTAACTACACACCAGAAATTTGACTTGGTGACAGGTTTTTGTTGTTTTTATGTTTATTTTTAAGGTTTTAATATGATGTTGTGAACTTTAATTTTTGATTGGACACTACCTAGACTTGGTTATAAGATGAGCAGCTGTATAAATGTTTTAAACAAGTGAATAAATAAATAAATAATTCAGCCAAACTAGGAATCTTAAAGTACTTCTTTATACATTGCTATCTTGCGTTTAAAGTCAACCAAAGTTATATGAGAAAGTGGTAGGGGCTTGGTTAATAACTGTCTATAAATGTCCACATTTAATTACTGAACCAAGAGGTGAAAAGCTAATTAAGAAATAACTTTATGTACTATCAACAAAAGTTTGCTTTCTACTTAGTTTTATTACACACTTAAAGTAATTATAACAAGTGTTTCAAGAAGATTCTTAACTTTTTCCACTTTTTTGGGGGGCCTTCATTAAATGAAAAGTACGACAACATAAAATCTGATTTGATCAGATTCATGTTTTATGATTCTTGTAAATCTTCTGATAGGAATACTGCAACAAACCCTTTTAAGGATATATACCTTTCTATGATGGTATCAGCTTTCATAGATTGGAACCCATTTTATCGAAGAAACAGGAATGTAATTAACAGAAGCTTATACTGCACTACTATTAATCTTTTAAGATGCTACAACTGTTTTTCCTGACATTCTTTAAAGGTATTTCTAGATTAACAGTAGTCTTCTTAAGGTAAAAATAAATAAATGAATACCTTGTGAATTTTCTCTGGCAACCTTGAGCGATCTGATCAAGAACTATAGTTTTTGCAGTGATAATAGAGTAGCTGGATGGAATCTTCTGCTTAACCTCACCAAAGTTCACGCTCCAAAAAATGATGCTCACAAATTCTCCATGGATAATCAAAGTGGTACTACTCAAGAAGAGAAAATCATCCTCTCTTTTGTCAATGCATACTGGAAGTTTGTCACTCATACACCTGTTCTCTCTTTTCAGTTCTCCCAACCCACAGCAATCTAGTTAACGAAGTTTATGATCCTCAGAGGAATGGGTCGTTGCAAAGCAATACCGGTAATTTGCAACAGCACCGAAGGCAAGCTTTTTGGAAGTTATTAATTTTTCATTCTCCAAAATATGATTTTCATATTTATATTTCCTTTTTTTTAAATGAAACATAGACAAGCCCCAAATAACTGGGAATAATAGTTTCCAAGCTGTCTTTTATGTAAAATAAGCTAGTAAACCTTTTTATAAAGAAATTACAGCTTTTACAAATTTACTCCTTGATTTAATGTTGATGTGGGAAACTATATAGGCAAGACACTAAAATGGGTATGGGATGCACACACCATTCATCATGTGCTGAAGAATAAAATGTAAAAATAAAAGTAGAGGATTACCCTGAATGTTGAGATGGGCTTACAAGGGCAACCATCAAAAAGCTTAAAGATAATATGAATTGCCCTTTAGGGAATTTGTTCAAACATGAAGCTCAGATGGTTTGGCAATTACACTGAGATAAATATAATGAGAAGTTCAAACAGAAGTACATACTGTCTCTGTATTTTTCTCAATTTGTGGGTCATGACACCCTGGAATGATGAACAAATCTGAGGCAGCCAGAAGGCATGAAAGGAAGGTGGGAGGCAAGAGTAGCATCTGCACAGCAACAAATCCCAGGGAATGCTGGAGCCCACGTCACATGAGGCATACAATCAAAAAGAAAGTGAAGTGGTGCAGCCAATTTTCCATTTTATTTTATTTGAGATGGGAGATAAACACAAGGCATTAGGTACATGTGACATACTTGGAATGTTGTCTAAATGCAACCAAGGCCTGGAACTGGCATCTCCAGCTCTGGTGCCTGAAGAACTGAAGGCAAACAAGAAGGGAATGCTATGTCTGCAGAGATATGGCTGTTGGGGAAAGGAGGAGGAACAATCCTGCAGCCCTCACTCCAGCCTAATTGATGCTGAAGACAGAAACAAAGGAGCATCTCCTCAGAGCTGGAAAAAGAACACAACTTGCTTTGATGCCTCCTATTTTAGGAGATCATGGACTACATTTGAAAATGCTTGCCTGAATCCAAATGCATTACCACCAGATCACCATCACATGAATTTGTAGCAGGCTGACCGACCATACTCAGTGTGTAGGCCTCAATGGAACTGCATCTACATGGAGGGAGGTGAGTAGTGGGGTGTCCCAGGGCTCTGTTCTAGGCACAGTGCTCTTCAACATCTTCATCAACAATCTGGATGAGGGGATAGATAGGGAACTCATCAAGTTTCCATACAACACCAAGCTGGCAGGAATAACCAACACTCCAGGAGACAGGCTTAAGATACAGAAGGATCTTGACAGACTTGAACATTGGGCACTATCTAACAAAATGAAATTCAATAATGAAAAAATAAGGTTCTACATTTAGGCAAGAAAGACCAAACGCACAGGTATAGTTTAGGAGGTACCTTGCTCAATTGTATTAACTGTGAGATGGCTCTCGGAGTCCTAGTGGACAATCACTTAAATATGAGCCAGCAGTGTGCTGCAGCTGCCAAAAAAGCCAACACAGTGCTAGGCTGCATTAATAGAGGGATAGAATCAAGATCACGTGAAGTGTTAATACAACTTTACAATGCCTTGATAAGGCCACACTTGGAATACTGCATCCAGTTTTGGTCACCACGATGTAAAAAAGATGTTGAGACTCTAGAAATAGTACAGAGAAGAGCAACAAATGATTAGGGACTGGAGGTTAAAACTAACAAAGAACAGTTGCTGGAATTGGGTATGTCTAGTTTAATGAAGAGAAGGACAAGGGGGGACATGATAGCAGTGTTCCAATATCTCAGGGTTTGCCACAAAGAAGAGGGAGTCAAGCTATTCTCCAAAGCACCTGAAGGCAGGACAAGCAGCAATGGATGGAAACTAACCAAAGAGAGAAGCAACCTAGAACTAAGGAGAAACTTCCTGACAGTTGGAACAATTAATCAGTGGAGCAATCTGCCTCCAGAAGCTGTGAATGCTGTGAATGCATCTTCTCTCCTTGTGCTGCAGCTGTGAATCCAGAAAGAGAAAGCTGCTCAAGGAATTGAAATGCAAGATGTGAATACCTGGTGGCTTCTGAAGCACCTTTCTACCTCTGAATCCAAAATGCTGCAGAGCTCTTCTGAAGAGGAGTAATCTTAAGCATTGCCCATATTCAGGCATCATATTGAAATTGTTTGATTATCAGAAACAAGGTAAAATTAGCTGTCTGACAAGGAAACAATTCAGTTTTGTTTTCCTTCCATTTGTTAAGGCTGCTGTTTCCTTGTGTTCCTTCAAGGTCTGGTCAGTGGCATGAGGACAAACCAAAGATAAACCAAGAACCACAAACAACTTGTGCTTCCCTTTTTCATACTTTATGCTAACATCCAGTTCCCAAGTTGGGAATGAAGTAAAACCAAAAACTTCCAAGATTAAAAATAGTGGTTTTTTTATCCCAATTGCCATTTGTGTATCTTCATAAATGAGCAAACAGATAAAAAAGTAAATAAATTGGATTATAGATTAGCATAATGGTCAAACAGATATGTGGGAAGAGTTATGAACCTATAAATCTCCATATGCCTTCAGAACCGTTCCTAAAATTAAGTATTCCATTGTGAGGGACACATAGGATGGACTTTGTAATACTTGCAATTTGGGTTGTAATACTGTTGCACTGGCTAACTATAATGAGGTTTCTTGTACTTTAATTTGATTTATTTCTGTTTCTTTGTCTTTTAAATATATTGGCCATAAGTTTCATCTTCAGGGTATATATGTTCCAAGATAAAAAGGATTCACTTTTTATAAGAGAAAGAGAAACTTGAATAAAAGTTTACATTCACTTTTATATTTTGCACATCAAAGAAACTTCAAAGTAAAAGTTGATTGATTTAAGAAAAATCATCTGTCCAGTTACATCATAAGGATGAAGCATAGAAGCCATGGTGATTCAATGGTTAGAATGCTAATTCTACTGACTGCTGATTACCAGCAGTTCAGCAGTTCAATTCTCACCAGCTCAAGGTTGACTCAGCCTTCCATCCTTCTGAGGTCAGTAAAATGAGGACCCAAATTATTGGGGGCATCATGCTGACTCTGTAAACTGCTTAGAGAGGGCTGTAAAACACTGTGAAGTGATATATAAGTCTAAGTGCTATTGCTATCCGTAATATGTCAGCATAACCATAGAAAGAACATTGTGTTCGGAATAAAAGTAAAAGAAACTTTTGCAAGGGAAAAACATCAGAGCTTAGATAGATAGATAGATAGATAGATAGATAGATAGATAGATAGATAGATAGATAGATAGATAGATAGATAGATATAGATATAGATATAGATATAGATATAGATATAGATATAGATATAGCTTTTTACATTCTTTTGAAGGTTAAGCTTATGGCCAATTATTAACAATACATTTACAAGAGAGAGAAAAGTCAAATTAAAGTACAAGAAAGCCCATTTCAGTTAGCCAGTGCAACAGTAGTACAAAGTCAATATTGCAAGCACTACCAAGTCTATCCTACATGCCCCTCAACTGATTATTATCTGGAAAGAGAGAAGAATGGGGCCCTTTTTCAGGCCCTTTTACAATGCTATTCCTCAGTTCTCAGCCTCCAGTGGTGCATCTGTGCACTGATGCTTTTCCATCTGTTTGGCTTCTTCTCCATCAAGGGAATCCAGAACATTTGGAAGCTTGCTGTGAGCAATTTTCACTCTTCTTTGCAGATAAAGTTGACACCTCATTTTGGACTCCAGACTTAGGGAGGCCATCTTAGTAAGTGCTTGTCAGATGCACAAGGTTTCTTCTCAGCTTACCGATTTTCAGGATGTGGACAGCTTTATTTCAAAGTTAGGCAAGTGTTGACATGCTGATGCCACTACTCCTTACCTTCTAAGTCCAGATGGTGCCTTGAAAGTTGCCTAACTATCAATAATGAATGATAAGAAGCTTAAATTGAATCCAGACAAAATGGAGATGCTGTTGGTAATGTAGTAATAAAGATACCCTTTCATATACACGTGAATTGCATTTAACACCACCCTTGTAAGATGCCCCTCCAAGCACATGAACTATTTACTATTACAAGAAAACTTTCACAGTAAGCTAAGTTGACCCTAAGAGATATCAAGGGATGTTTTCAGACAGGAACTAGCAGCCCAAGAAACTAAATTGTTTCTATTCACTGACCATATCTCAAAGATACTATGGCTAACATGCTAACCTAGTTGAAATAGATAAATAATAAGGCCACCCAAGGGGGGTTATCAAAGACATTCCAACATCATGCTGTAATTTCCTCTGTGTCTGCCTTTTTCTTCCCTTTGTAATATAGTAGACCAAAGGTATACAAGCTATGGATCTGCTTTTGCTCAGGGATGCTTTGCAAACTGCCAATGAATTGCTGGGAGCTTGGTATACACTATACAGATAGTCTTCAATTTACAACAGTTCATTTAGTGTCCATTTGAAGTTGCCACAGCACTGGAAAAAGTGACTTATGACCATTTTTCATACGACCACTGCAGCCTCCCCATGGTCACGTAATCAAAATGTGGACACTTGGCAATTGACTCATATTTATGATGGTTGCAGTATTCTGGGGTCATGTGATCCCCATTTGTGACCTTCTCACAAGTCAAATCAATGGGGAGGCCAGATTCATTTAACAACTGGGTTACTAATTTAACAACTGCAGTGATCCACTTAACAACTGTGGCTAGCAAAGTCATAAAATGAGGCAAAATTCACTAACAAATGTCTCATTTAGCAACAGAAATGTTGAACTCAATTGTGGTTGTAAGTCCAGGACTGCCTGTAGTTGTTTGCACACTTAATAAATTTATGACATATTTTCAAGATGTTTTGATTGATTTAGAAAGATTGGCTGGGAAATTCTGGGAGTTGAAGTCCACACACCTTCAAGTTGCCAAGGTGCTTTAGGTGAACTAGAATTTAGCCAAAAAATACCTGAATATTTTGCCAAAATCTCTGGACTGCAGTGGGAAGGTAAAATACGTTGAACCAATAGGACTTCACAATGCTTTGAAGGAGTACTTCACACTGACAAAAGTTCAAATGAAATTTCCCTTAGAATTTGTTTTATGAAGTAATGTGGTCCTGTTCCTTCTACACAACTGTGGACAAACACTATCATAATACTTTATCTTACTTTTTGGGAGACCAACTTTCTTTCACAAAGCTTGCATTAGGAAAGGCCAAGGTAAGTGCTGCAAGAGACGATAGAGAAGACTTTTCTCACAGAATTGGATAAAGGTAGTTTTATTATCAATATAGGAATCCTTGGAGTGCATGATGAAGCTGGCAGTCTGGAGCATCACTGTCATATGCCCAATCTTTTAAGTTGAGTGCTAGACTATGAACCAAGCCTGTCCAGCTTGTAAGTACTTTGAACAACATCGGGGAATAACGAAATAACAGAATTGGAAGGGACCTTCGAGGTCTTCTAGTCCAATCCCTTGCTCAATCAGGAGACCCTATACTAGTCCAGCCAAGTGGTTATCTTCTTAAAAGCCTCCAGTGATGGAGCATCCACAACTTCTGAAGGCAATTTTTAACTGTCCTCACTGTTAAAAAAATTCTCCTTAGTTCTTGGTTCCTTCTTTCCTTGATTAATTTCCATCCATTGTTTTTTGTCTTGCCTTGGTGCTTTGGAAAATAGGTCGATCCCTTCTTTGTGGCAGCCTGTCAAATGTTGGAGCAGTGTTATCATGTTATTATTCCGAGGTAGGTAAAATGAGGACCCAGATTGTTGGGGGCAATAAGCTGACTTTGTAATAATGCCGCTTGGGGGGGGGGCGAAAGCCCTAATAAGCAGGCATATACATAGAATGAAGGCTATTGCTAAGCACATTGGTTTGTGCTTAAATTGTAAGCCGCCCTGAGTCTTCGGAGAAGGGCGGGATATAAATGGGATTAAATATATATATATATTTCTAGTCTTTCTTTTCACTAGAGTAGACAAACCCAATTCCTGCAACTGTTCTTCATGTTTTAGCCTCCAGCCTCCTAATCATCTCTGTTGCTCTTTTCTGCACTACTTCCAGAGTCTCAACATCTTTTTTTATCATATAATGACCAAAACTGGATGCCGTATTCTAAGTGTGGTCTTATTAAGGCTTTATAAAGCCATACTAATACTTCTTGTGATCTTGATTCTATCCCTCTGTTAATAGCAATAACACTTAGACTTATATACCACTCCACAGTGCTTTACTTCCCCCTGTAAGAGGTTTATAAAGTCAGCATATTGCCCCCAACAATCTGGGTCCTCATTTTACAGACCTCAGAAAAATGGAAGGCTGAGTCAACCTTGAGCCGCTGATAATTGAAGTGCCAAATTGCTGGCAGCCAGCAGTCAGCAGAAGTAACCTGCAGTACTGCATTCTAACCACTGGCCACCAAGCCCTAGGCTGGGTGCTGCCATACACTCCTTGTCCTCTAGGATTCCAAGATCTATCTCACAGTTACTACTATTGAGCTAGGTTTCACCTAATCTGCATTTGTTTTTTCTTGCCTAAGCGTAAAACTTTACTTTTCTCTATTTTGAATTTCATTCTGTTAGATAGGGCCCAATGTTCATCTGGATCTTAAGCCTATCTTCTGGGTTATTGACTATTCTGGCCAGTTTAGTGTAATCTGCAAAGGCTGAAAAGATTCCTTATTCTGCAGCACTGGTCTTTAACAGCTTGAGATGATGAAAAGAGAATGAAGTCAGGCTTAGTGGGTATGCCAACCTTTGAGGCATTTTAGCTACTTATATCCAACTACAAATTTGTCTTTGAAAGATCTTTTGAACTTAATAGGTGGAATGACAAGTGTTAATTGGATCCACTTCTGAGGAAACAGTTTGCCCAGATCAGCATTTCTCAGCATCTTAATTCTTTGTAATTCTCACAGGTGGAACTGTACAAGGGCAGTTAAGCTGCCTGTCAATCAAGCTATCAAGGCATATGGCCAGACCCCCAGAGTCATGTTGTAGGATAAAGATGAAGATTGAAATAAGCAACTAAATCACTCCCATGTCAATCTGGTAGAATGGAGTTATTAATCTCTGTGTTAATTATATGGGAAATTTCTTCTACAATTGTAATGAATTTGGAAAAGCAAATAGCAAACAATAGCTATTATTATTCTCCAGAATGGATTTTCTCATCAATGCAAGGAAACAGTACATTTTTCTGAGTCTATCTCATATATGAATGTATAAAAGGTAAAAGGTAAAGGTTCCCCTGCACATGCGTGCTAGTCGTTTCCAACTCTAGGGGCCAGTGCTCATCTCCGTTTCAAAGCCGAAGAGCCAGCGCTTGTCCGAGGACGTCTCCATGGTCATGTGGCCGGCATGACTAGACGCCAAAGGCGCACGGAACGCTGTTACCTTCCCACCGTAGTGGTCCCTATTTTTCTACTTGCATTTTTACGTGCTTTCGAACTGCTAGGTTGGCAGAAGCTGGGACGAGTAACAGGCACTCACTCTGTTACACGGCACTCGGGATTCGACCCACCAAACTGCCGATCTTCTGATCGACAAGCTCAGCGTCCTAACCCACTGAGCCACCGCATCCCTATATGAATGTATACGTAGTCCTTATTTAGTGACTATTAGTTCAGCAACCTTTCAAAGGATTGGGGCTGTCCTAGGGCAGTTGTGGCTTCACAGTATATTGTGCTGCTGGGCAGGGCTGGCCAAGGTTTTTTGAAGAGCTATCAGGGGATCAGGGCTCAGGGGCTTCTTGCAGGCCTAGCGCTATGACATGCCATAAGTCCCCTGATCTGCAGCATGGCAAGCAGCCCCAAAGCACACAGTTCTGAGGCTTCTTTCAGCCTGTACAGTAGATTATAGGGCAGCCAAAAGAGCAGAGATGGGCAGGCGGATAGGTAGTTGGGATGGGTCTTGGGATGGATCCTCAGCTAATGCCTGATGGAATTTGGTTTAACAACAGCAATGGGGAATTCTGGTATGTCCTTGTGCTTTATTCCACATTGTTTAGTGATAAACATTGTTTAGTGATAAAAATTCTGGTCCTATTACCATCATAACTGAAGGATTACCTATACTTAATTAATTCCATAGTAAAGTTGTGTATGGAAATCCCATTAGATTTAAGTCACATCAGTCTGCAGTAATAAGAACAATAAAATTCCATGCAGTACATTTATCAGTCTCTGATAAGTATGATTGTATAATTAATATTATACTGTCTGTTCATCTAGAGAAGGTCTGTTGTAGGTTCTCCCTTCTCATGAGGTTCTTGAGAGGAAGGCCATTCTATTTTATGGGACATTCTCGCAAGGGTATGAATAGTCCCTACATTTGCCTCAGGATATGCCTGATGTACTGGGAGACTTCTCAGTGTTATTAATGACCATCAGTTCAGAGAGAAATTATCCTGCATGTTCTCTCCTATTCAATTTGATTAAAAAAAAACAAGTGATTTTTGATCATTGCTTTCAAGGAAAAAGGCCATTTCAATTCACCTCCTTATATAATTACAAGATGGTCAAGTGATGTGCCCTGACTTTTATAGTTCAGTTACATTTCCTGTGGTTTGCAACCTCCTTCAATTCTCAATTAAATCACCTAAGGGAAAATTTAAGAATAGAAATCCTGCCATATAACTTTTTTCAGTAATAGTTCTGCTCTCAGTACTTACAGGGAAATTTCTCCAACGAAGCCACACAGGCCGTCATAATATACTAGACAACCTATGCCCTGTTGAGTCATTGTTTCAAAGATATTTCCTTACCTACACAGAGAAATGGACCAACCAAAGAGAGCAAAAAAGCAACGGGAACAAGAGCCACTTTTGACTTCCTGCCAGCTTCCCCAGTGAGTTTCCTTGTGGAATCTGGCAAGGAGCATCAGAATCCTTCCTTCTCAAAGGTGCTTTTTTTCCAGGAGGCAACTGGACTTTCTTGTGTTTCTTTGAAGACATTTCGGTTCTCATCCAAGAAGCCTCTTTAGCTCTGACTGGATAGTGGGGAATGGAAGGACTTATATTCCTTGCAAACAGCTGGTCATTTGCATTCTTTTAGAGGGTCGTTGGGGCCATTTGGAAGTTTACCTGTGTCCTCAGGATCACCTGAGTAGTGCAAATGTGTATGGAGCTTTCCTTGGCTGCAGGATGTTTTCTGTCCTGGGTCCCTTCACTGTTGAGGACAGGCACAGGCTGTTGGGGAAGAGTCTGTGTTGTCTGAATCTCAAACTGAAGCACAAATGGTTCCTGTAGCCTGCAATATTTTCTGGAAATCCATTCATACCCTCTCATATTTTCTGGATTTCCAGAAAATATTGCAGACTACAGGAACCACTTGTGCTTCAGTTTGAGATTCAGACAACACAGACTCTTCCCCAACAGCCTGTTCCTGTCTTCAACAGCAAAGGAACCCAGGGCAGAAAACATCCTGCAGCCAAGAAGGTTCCACATATATTTGCACTACTCAGGTGACCTTGAAAACAGCTGCAAACCTCCAAGTGGCCTCAATGACTCTCCAAAAGAATGCAAATGACCGCTGTCTTCAAGCAAAATAAATCCTGGAAATCATGCATAAAAGAGCTTCAATTTATTAATGGCATGCAGAAGGATCCATGGATATCACATATTTTTTCAAGTAGATTTCAGGTTCATTCCCTTATTTAAGTAGAGCTAGGAAAAATTCTGCGTAAAACATGAAGAACTGTTGTCTTTCATGGTTATGCAAATCTTCAATGAGGCACCTGGCTGTAGTTTTAAGAAAAGGACCCCTTTGAAGCTGGTTTGGATCAACATGGCACATTTGCTTCTATGAATGAAGCACCCATGTGGGTTCATCTTTCTCTGCTTTGCAGCTCCTCTCAAACGTCTGTAGTGGTGCTGGCTATTTTCTAGTTGAGTATTCTTAGCACAAATTCTGAGTGTTCTTGTAACATGCAGTGAAACTGTCCAGCCTACAGCCTTCCTTTTGCAAAATGAAGAACTTCAACTTGGTAGGTTTGAATACTGCAGATGGAAAAATTTTGGCCAGCACTGGAGAAAGTATGAGAGAGCTTCTCCAGCAGCACTAAGTGGGGCCACTCATGCTACTACTTTGCTTGTAATACTGTAATGGCATCAATCATCCCCACCCTACAAAATTCTTCCTTAAAAGAAATGTAAGCCACTTTGTACAGCTTTACTGTCTATCAGTATGGACAAAACTGAGCTAGTTGGGCTAGTGGTACACTATGGAATAAGGCAGCTTTTTATTTTCCTATGGATTTGTTTTTCCATTACTTTTTTAATATTGCATTTTAGAAGAAAAAGAAAGAAAGAAAGAAAGAAAGAAAGAAAGAAAGGAAGGAAGGAAGGAAGGAAGGAAGGAAGGAAGGAAGGAAGGAAGGAAGAAAAAGAAAGAAAGAAAGAAAGAAAGTAAAAGAGTTTTGAATGAAAGTTTATTAGTCAAAGGACCCAAGAACAAACCTAACAACAACAACAACCAACAAAGAAAAACAGCATACATTTTGACAATTCAAGGGAAATAAGGCATTCAGCTAATAGTTTCTTTCTATATCTAATCCTGGCAGCCAACAATTTGGCTTCTGCCAGAGTCCCACTGGGACTAGGTTGGATAAAAGAAAGTTTACATTTATTTGGTTTATATGACCTGGTTGAAAAAAGCAATAAAGCTGTCTCTCAGACATGTATACAGCTCACAAACCACAAGTATATCATCCACTGACTCTACTTTAGAGTACCAGGGCAGCTTTTGGGTAAAACAGGCACACCCTGGAATCTTCTTAGCAGGACTCTGATGAAAAGCATTTAATGATGCCTTTGTAATCTGGTAAGTACACTGACTTCAATTGGTCAATATGAGGACCCTCGCTAGTGGTTTTGATAATTTATGTTTCACTAGGAGAACTAGGTGAGTTAGCTTTAGCAATCACATTCAGTGAGCTTATATCCCAGAATCTTTGCCTAATTTCAAATGAAAATGGCAAAAATCATTCATGATTAACTATCCAACTTTCCATGTTTGGTTTTTATCTTTTAAAAAAGAAAACTATGATTACCTAATTCATTTCAACAGCAGGAAACATTTTAGAGCACGAACTGAAAAATAAGAGCTTTTCACTAAAAAGGCTCTTATCTCTTTTTCAACTGAGAATGGCTACAGACTTTTTCAGATAAACTCAGTGGAAGAGGTTATGGTTAAGCCCACTTTAAAAACAACAAAGCAACCTCCAACATCATCTTTCCTTTAGCACAGATTTTTGCAAACAATAAGAGATCCAGAGTTGCATTTGACTGCAGACATCCTTTATCACAATTCACAAAAGTCTGGTTTTTGCAGATCCCTAGGTGGTAGGACCAGACTAGTCCAGAATAATGAGAAGAAGAGTTATGATGCTTCTTCCACAGTACAGTACTGAACATCTTTTGACCATGCCTTCTGGTGATAGCATCCCTGGTGTTTCCCAAGCCAGAACGCAATCTGTGCCTTAGCCTCTCTTGCTGAGTCTAGATTCATTATAGGCAACTCACGCTGTATATATTTATTTTCATCTCCAGACCTTTGAAATTAGTTGCTCAGGCCACTTTTTCAACCTTCTCCAAACTCACATTAATCCTTTGCATCTGCAAATTGACCTTTCTTCCCTGATTGAATCTCTCCAACCAGCCAAAGAGAATTTTCTCTGTGATGAAGCATCTGTCCAGAACATTGGATTCAATGGTGACTAATGCAGGTTACATTCTGGGTCCAGTTCCCTTCTTTCTTTCCAGATATAAGTTTCATGCAAGTACCAATTTTTTTCTCTCCTCTTTTTGGCATGCCTGCACTATTTGCACTTGACTGCAGTTCTAAAACAACACAATGTCAAATTTTTGTAAAGGGCTGTGAAAAATTATCTCTGGTTTGCCTTTATGCTTTCATTGGCTTCTGTTGTCACATTCTCCTTCTGCTTCAAGATTTCCAAATTAAATGAGTATAGATGTAGAACACACGGATTGCCCTGGCTTTTGACAGGAATCAAAGCAGAGGCTGTTATCGCCTGCACTGAGATTAGAACCTCCTCGCCATGACACTGAATATGCTTGTCCATAGCACTAGAGACTTTAATGGCCTGTTTGCTTTTGAAGCTCTAGCAAACAGAAGATGTGGAAAAGGCATGAAATGAGTGAGGCATTAGAAGCTCAAGACCCTCAAGAGTTTATGGCTACAGATCCAAGAGGTTCTAAAAGTAGTACTTCTGTTGTCAGCTGAGGAAAGGATATTGATCCTCTCCCCATCCAAAAAAAAAATGCAAATGAAAAGAAAGGCAAAGAGGGTCAATTCTCTGTCATTTTCTGTTCCTGTCAAAGGAAGGTTAGTCTTTTCTTTCGAACAGAAAGAGATTTGGGTGCGTCTGAATATCTAACAAGGCAGTTCTGAGGCCGGAATAGTTATTATTGTTTTACACAATGTCAGAAAACATGCCTTTACTACATAACTTGAGGTATTGGTCCTTAATGTGGATAGATGCGTGTTAAAAATCCATTGGAAAACACAGAAGCATTATAATTTCATACAATGCGACCACGTTTATTATTTCCCGATACAGGAAATAAGTCATGCGGTATGCAAATATGACATCATGCTGCAAAAAGGTCACAAAATATTTAAATATTTTTTAAAAATCTATTTTTTGGTTTCAGTTTTGAAAATGCCTGATTTCGAGCATAATGAGAACTACTGTTGCCCCAAGGGCATGCTCAGATCTGGCCATTCAGATATAGGACTTCTTGCATAATCCGTGTTTTCCTCAGCAGATTTGCCTCCCCTCATTCAGAAGGAATACGTCAGTTCCTGGCTAAAATATTGCAATTACAGCTTATAAATTTAAGTTCTTAAAAGGAAATTAGCAATGGCTGTTTAGATGCTGCTTTGGGGAATGTCTAAGGCTTTTCATTATGATTGTTCCCTGCTTTCCTTCCAACATCTCTCACATGAGAATGTTATTGTTGAGGTTTGTTTCATTTTTTTCCTTAGAACAGCAATTGTCCTATGTTTCGTAAGAAGCAATTTCTGAGTAAACTTTTTTGCTGGCATTATGGGCATTGTGCACATGTGTTAGGTTTGGTTTAAGAAAAGGTCTTAAACGCTGCTCCACTTACCAACACTTTGACAATCTTTGGCCGAATCTTAACGCAAATGGTTTGCAATTCCATTCAGCCTCCTTTAGCAAAAAAAAATCTGGTGTGGAGAATGAGCACACAGTGGTTGCCACCTGCTAATAAACAAATGGTGTGCAGAGTTACATCTATGATTTTCAAGTTGAAGATCTCACAGCTGTTTGCCATTTTCATAATTAGACAAAAATAAACTCTCTTGCAAAAAAAAAATCTCCCAACTTGATGGATGAGTGACAAGCTAGCCAAATTTTAGTCAACGCATGCCAATGAAAGATCTATTATTGGGCACTCATTTGATATAAGATTCATTTTAAAACTTAGACAGATGTCTGCGACAGTGATAGTCAGTATTCATGGATGTGTGTCTTGCTCTGTGAATGACAGAGACAGGGAGAAAGGAAGAACTACTCTGATACCAAAAAAACTGAAATCAAGAATGAACATCCATTGACAGTGACCCAAGAGAGTGCAGTATAAGCCTGGAGATCACACTTGATTCCTTTTTTGCACTTATGATATCTAAGATACCGGTATCTATTTACTGAGATTGTGTTTACCATTGGACTGTGTGAATTGAATGGAGAGCAGAGATATGAAGAAGACATTATTTGAGTTTCTGATGAGAGATTCAAGGGCTAGAGCTTCCCATTGCTGCTGTTCAAGGGATTCCAGATTTGGCAGGGCACACTGGCAAAGCAAGGCCTTCCTTCAGCAGGCCTCAGAACAACCTCATATTATTTGCCCTCTATAAAGTGAGGTAGCATGGCTTTGATCATTGAATTTCATAGTGTTACAAAAAAGTTGCCAAAGTTGGTTAACAAGCAGGGTGACTCTTGGGAATTACATTCTTCATCAGTGACTTTGATAGGATGTCAGACTGGGCAGAGCACATTAGCATAATATGGATAGACATTGGCTCAAGGTTGAGGACTACTAGCAATTTCCTCATTTAGCAGAAGCCAGCTGATATGGAGAGATACAATCCTACAAAAGGAAAGAGTACAGAAAGGCCTGGAGACTATCACTGGAGGACTTGGATTTGGCTAGTCTAAAGAAAAGAAGAAACAGGGGTGACATGATAGCAGTATTCCAGTATTTGAGGGGCTGCCACAAAGAAGAGGGGGTCAAATTATTCTCCAAAGCACCAGAGAGCAGGTCAAGAAACAATTGTTGGAAACTAACCAAAGAGAGAAGTAACCTGGAATTAAGGAGAAACTTCCTAACAGTGAGAACAATTAATCAGTGGAACAGTTTGCCTTCAGAAACTGTGGGTGCTCCATCACTGGAGGTTTTTAAGAATAGGCTAGACAGTCACTTGTCTGAAATGGTATAGGTTCTCCTGCTTGAGCAGGGGGGATGGACTAGAAGACCTCCAATGTCCCTTCCAGATTCTATTCTATTCTATTCTATTCTATTCTATTCTATTCTATTCTATTCTATTCTATTCTATTCTATTCTATTCTATTCTATTCTATTCTATTCTATTCTATTCTATTCTATTCTATTCTATTCTATTCTATTATGTGGGTGGATCCAGAGAGAGAGAGGCTGGCACAGAGAGCAACATTTATAATATTGCTCTCTTTGTTTTTAAGGAAGTTATATAGTTGCAGTGCTGTCTGTAAATGCTAGCCTGATATCCATTCATATCTTGCCAAGAGATTTTACTTGCTTAATCAACTAGAATTTACAAGCAATGTTTGATCCCAAGAATTACTGCTAAGTGGTCAGACTTGGACCTTGTATTAAAAGGGCAAAGAGGAGAGATGAACTCAGTTATGTTGGCACGCCATATATGGATATCAGTAAAAAAATTCCTAGCAATGAATTTTGCAACTTGAACTCAATGCTTCAGGCAGTGATGGATTCTCCTCTGCTGGAGGGGTCTAAACAACGATCATACAGTATTGCCATCTAATGGAGATGTTGTACTGCATTAACTGGGAAGTTGTAGTGAATGATTTCCAAGGTCCCTTCAGCCCCTAAATTCTTTGATTTTATGATATGACCTGATTTTGATTTTTAATTATGCTGACTTTATTTTTTTTAAATTGTATAACTTGAGTTTTTAAAAAAGTGTGGTAGGCCACAGTTTATATATCGACGCAAAGGGTGGGATAAAAATTGTATACATAAATAAGGGAAAGCCAGTTTGCTGTAGTGGTTAAGGCACCAGGCTAGAAACCAGGAGACTGTGAGTTCTAGTTCCATCTCAGGTATAAAGCCAGCTGGGTGACCTTGGGCCAGTCACTTTCTCTCAGCCTTGGGAAGCAAGCAATGGCAAACCACTTTTGAAAAACCTTGCCAAATCCTGCAAGGACTAGGGCAGGCAGTCATCAGGAGTAAACACTGACTCAAAGCCACCAATAAATAATTACATACAGTACATAAATAAACACAACAGAAATAAATTATATGCCAGTCTCTGCATTTTTGTCACAGGATACCCATTTTGCTATATGCAACATTTTTTAAAAAACAAGTGGGTACCATCATAAGATAACTGCTATAGTTGTTATACTTTACTTTACTTTTATTAAATTTGTATACCGCCCTTCTCCCGAAGGACTCAGGGCGGTTAACAGGGCATATATAAATAACAATACAAAAATTAAAAAGGAATTAAACAAATGCCCAATTAAAAATTACAATAGCAATAAAAGACCCATTAAAAACCCTAACGTTCCCCATCAGGCCAGATGAGCTAATTCAAATAAGTGGGTCTTCAGACCGCGCCGGTAGGAGTGAAGGTCCGATGCCATCCGGAGCTCAACCGGCAGTTGGTTCCATAGCGCCGGAGCGCCCACAGAGAAGGCCCTCCCCCTGGGGGTCACCAGTCGACATTCCCTGACCGGACGCACCCTGAGGAGGCCCTCTCTGTGGGCACGCACAGGGCGGAGGGGAGTTGACGCCAGCAGTAGGTGGTCCTCGAGATACCCCAGACCCATGCCATGTAAGGACTTGAAGATCATAACCAAAACCTTGAACCTCACCCGGAAGACAACTGGTAACCAATGTAGGTCGCAGAGCAAAGGTGTAACATGGGAGTACCGGGAAACTCCCAAGACAACTCTCACGGCCGCATTCTGTACCAGTTGGAGCCTCCGAGTGGTCTTCAAGGGAAGCCCCATGTAAAGAGCATTGCAGTAGTCCAGGCGAGAGGTCACGAGCGCATGAGTGACCGTACACAGGGCATCCCGGTCCAGATAGGGCCGCAACTGGCGCACCAGGCGAACCTGGGCGAAAGCCCCCCTAGTCACGGCCACTATATGGTCTTCCAGAGTAAGCCGTGAATCTAGGAGGACTCCCAAGTTGTGAGCCCTATCCACGGGGGGTAAGGACTCACCCCCCATAAGAAGAGGTGGAATATTTTGAATGTCCCGGGATGCCGGAATGCACAGCCACTCAGTCTTGTCAGGGTTGAGCTGAAGTCTGTTCCTCCCCATCCAGGCCCGAACCACCTCCAGGAAACGGGACATCACATCGAGGGCATCACTGGGGTGGTTTGGGGTCGAAATGAAAAGTTGGGTATCATCAGCATACTGATGATACCCAACTCCAAAACCACGAATGATCTCACCCAGCGGTTTCATGTAGATATTGAACAGGAGAGGCGAGAGGACCGACCCCTGAGGAACTCCACAAGCGAGAGTCCTAGGGGTCGACCTCTGCCCCCCTGCCAACACCGACTGCGAGCGTCCCAGGAGATAGGAGGAGAACCACTGAAGAACTGTGCCTCCCACTCCCAATCCCCTGAGACGCCGCAGCAGGATACCATGGTCGATGGTATCGAAAGCCGCCGAGAGGTCTAATAGGACAAGGACAGAGGAATGTCCTCTGTCCCGAGCCCTCCAGAGATCATTCACCATACAATATACACAATCACAAAATTTATTGCCGCAACAAAATATCCATTGCATAGAAAGCCACAATGGTCAGGCTATGAAACAAACATAAATTCACTCCTTTGAAGGAACTATTTTCTGCTGCAACAAAACATGTACAGTATTTTACAGAAAGTGAAGTCCATATCAATATATCATTAAAATAGTTTCCTCACAATTAGGAAGATAACCCTAGAATAATTTTCCATGTAGATACATAAAACATCCACAAAGTCTACATTATAGTGTATGCAAACACACAGAGAGGGGGGGAAGGAAGAGAATGACTTATCATACGTTTTAATTATTTACAACAGCAGCACACTTAATTTCAGGGAGAATTATCCCAAATTAAGAGGAATGTTGCACTGATAACAAAAACTTTGGTTTTGCAATTTCCAAAACAAGAACGGATTCTGGTAGTAGGAAGAGAATAAAAAGATCTGTTGTTGTAAACTAACATAATCTTGGATTTCATCTTAAATTTGGAAAATTGCTTGGGAAAATAGAAAGTGGGAGTAGCATTCTAAAAGGTGTTTTTTTTTAAAATCCCATTTATATCCTGCCCTTCTCCGAAGACTCAGGGTGGCTTACAATTTAAAGCACAAATCAATGGGCTTAGCAATAGCCTTCATTCTATGTATATGCCTGCTTATTAGGGCTTCCCCCCCCAAGCGGCATTATTACAAAGTCAGCTTCTTGCCCCCAACAATCTGGGTCCTCATTTTACCTACCTCGGAAGGATGGAAGGCTGAGTCAACCTTGAGCCTGGTGGGACTCGAACCTGCACTAATTGCAGGCAGCTGGTGTTACTTAAGGAGGCATTAGCCCACTGCTCCACCAAGGCTCTTGAGAGACAAGGCGATGTTCATTGTTCAGTGTATATAACAGCTATGGAACTTTCTTCTAGATTTCTTAAGTGTGCGTAAATAGAGTACATTAAGGACTTCTTCAACTTAGATGCCCTCTAGATAAATGGTCTTCAGTATCTAGAATTCCCTTGCTAACATGCCACTGTGGAGAATTGTAGATTTTTAATCAAGGATAAGGTTATAGGAGATATGCCTAAAATTCTGTAGATACCTGTGGTCTACCTGAGAAGAGAAGATAATATATGTGATCTAATCTAAGACAGCTTCTTGAGTTCCTAAATGAATACTTATTAGGATAAAGCAAATCTATATAATTCTTTAGAAGTTGTCATTTCCTAATAAAAATGTATCTCATTAGCACTGTTGGAATAAAAAGGGGAAAAATCAAGTTTAATATTCATAGCGGTCATTGAATTCAGGAAATTACACTTAACTCCATGGGATACTGGGAACCTTTCCTTGCAATACAGGCTGTCATTTAAGAATATACTTAAAAAGACACATCAATAACATTCAGTTTCCTCTCCAGAGGCTCATGATAAAAGCTAATTTATCAGAAGAATTATCTTATTACATGAGAGCCAAATATGCTAAGATTTCATGTAAACTTTTCAAATACTACTAATAAAATAGTGACAATCTGAGCTGGCAGATTCAAAAAGCATTGTTCCCTTCTAAAATTAAATTCTGGCTTTCCTTTTAAACGTGAGTCCCTATTAAGCTTTTGACTGCTTTGGGGGATTTGTTCTCTTACGCTCCACTGAGTGACATATAGAAAAGTCCATAGTTATTGCCTGGTTTAGCATAATTCACTGGCTTAGCATAAACCATAGGTAGAACGTTTGCTCATGGGTACTTCGGCAGATGTCATTGCAAATTATAGCTAGCCACAATCCGCCTGTCCTCATACCCATTTAATCAGCATCTCTGATACATTTCTGGTAGTCGACCATAGGGGCTGTGCAAAATCATCCTCTCAAAGCTTCTCGTATCCCCTCGTCTTGTGCGGTTGCATTAAGAGCCTCCCTACACCATCTGAGGCTTTGGCTGTTCAAGCAATAAGGTCAGAGAGGGGCTTTGTGCATAGCTGTGAACAATACTACCAGTACTACCAATGCTACAAAACTTTCTAGAAGTTTGTTTCTGTTTTGACTTGTCATACATCTGGTGGTGGTGGTGGTGGCTCGATTGGGGTTGCAGCTATCCTGCATTAGGTAGAGAAAGACTGCACCATCCCCACTCTGTGTTGTCCCCATTTTACTTATGGCAGCCTGAGAGATGTTGTGAATTAATTTTGCTCTATGCCCAGAAGTTCTATCCCTATGACCAGAAATTGGAATCAAGAAATAACAAGAGATAATCTAATGTCATATTTATATTTATAATATCATATTTAAGATAAAGTAATTAAAGGGAAAACTCAGGTAAAATTGTAATTAATTGTAATTTGGCCACAGTTTAGCCATTGATCTCGGCTCAGATGTCATACTGAGCCCAATTAAATCTCGCTGAGCTCAACTCAACTGCTGTGCAGCTTAGATCGGTGTTATTTCAATATGAAATCATATAGTCAGATGGTCATCTAGTTCAACACCATACAGAACATCTTTTGAAGATCTCAAGAGGGGTTCTTCTAATCCTTGCTCTATACAATCCCTTTAAATACAAACAGCAATGATTAATCCAAGGAACTTTCTGTATGAACAAGTTCTACCACTAAATTATGCAGCATTGGTACCCAAGCCTAGGTAACCCAGAAGCTGTAGTACTGTTCAGCAATAAATAAGAGTTGGTAGGAGAGTATAAATTGGTAACTCAGCCAACATTGAAGACAGAGGAGCTGGCCAATTTCATCAGTGGAGAAATCACCAGATTACAGGTGGAGGGAAGATGGGAGATTTGAAGAGTCAAATGGAAGACAAGTATGTTTGGATTCACATGGGCTAGTTTGGAAAAAGGGATTGCTAGGAAGAGAGTTAGAAAAACAGGCTAAATAAGACATTTGCAGAAACAGCTGTTGCCATGAGCATTTTACAAAGGAAAGGGGAAAGTTTGTATATTTGTTTAAAAATGTACAGTGCTTTGGAGATAACAGCATACTTCATGGTTAAAGAATCTGCTCAGACAATTTTATGAAATTATATTATTTCAGAGGAAAGCACCCTGTAGGACACATCCCAACAAATCCAAAAGCTTACTATTCTTTACTTATTTTTGTACCTGTATGACCCTCTTCCTATATATGTAGAAATGCTGATTCAAACTTTGAGATTGGATATTTTCCTTCCCCCCACTTGACGATTTGGCTGTAGGCTATGTTTAAAGTGAACCCCATCAGAGCTGAGGGAGGGATCCTGCTAAAGAGATCTCTGAGGGAATCAGCTCTGAGATAGAAGAAACTAAGAACAGTTTAATTGCTGCAAATAGAAGCCGCACCTAGATGATATTTTTACTGGAAGGAATGACTCATTAAACCTCTGCATAGAGTACAGAATTCTTAGAGTACAGAATATTTCTTATCAAAAGTATACTTATGTTAGGTATGTATGATCCTTAGATATGCATGCGCGCGCAAACACACACACATACACACACAGAGACTCTATACTAGAAATAAGGCAAACATTTATATCTTTATATATTAAACATGCATGTCCCTGAAATTATTTATACTGATATATTTATATTTGGCATGCATATCCACTAGATCTTCAACAATTTACTTTGGGGCTAAATTCAACCCCAGATCAACCATTTACAGATAGTGCTTTTTTTTAGCAAATGCCGTGTTCAGTGGCTATTTGCAGTTAACATGGTGGTGAAAATGTAACTATGACCAATCCTCACATTTATGACCTTTGAAAGTCTGCAAAACAAAAAGAAGATGAAGTAAGATCATAAGCACAGTTGCAGTTTCACTTAGCAATTGCTTTGCTTAATGACTGAGTTGCCAGACTTTAGCCATTGTAGTTGTTAAATGAGGACTATTTGTAGTGCTAAATTCAATCATGGAGCAATCATGGGATTAACAGCCTGGAGTAATTTTTTTCTCATACTTTCAAGATTCTGATTGCAGTTTCACATATATTGCTTCTTTTAAGAGATTCATTAAGATTAATCACTTTCTATACATTAGGTTTTTCCCCCCTGAATTCCCAGTAGGCAAAACCTGTTTCTTATTTTCAGCTCATCCCAGCAAAATTGGACCTTTTAGTTTGTTCTCTTCAAACTGTGCTGTATATTGTTTACCGGTACTTTCTATGGTGCATATAATCAGTTTGAAATGTCCATAATAATTAATATTCTACCTACAGTCTAATACTAGGACATAATTACATACTGTAGACTTTTTGATGCTGGATCAGAGAGTGTCTAAGATTGATTTCATTCTATAGTCATTACAATGATTTCTAAACTGTATATTTTAGGTTTTGCAATACCATTTCTGTGTTAAATGCATTTTATTGTGTGTGTGTGTGTGTGTGTGTGTGTGTGTGTGTGTGTAGTAATGTGGTTATCTGCCCAGTGAGCTTCAATTGTTAGACAGATTCAGTTTGTAAATAAATAATAACAGATGATAATTTAGTTTTCTGTTTGAACTATCTTGGGAGAGTGTTTGCTTCAGTACCAAATAAATCTATACTAGTACAATATAGACTAAAGAATCAGTGGAGTGTTCTACTTGTTAAATCTACTCTCTATGGGGCAACAGATGTTAAATCATTTGTTTCTCAAACTGGCAACTTTTAAGATGTGTCATTTCAACTCCCAGAATTCCACACCCAGCCTTATTTCCCCTTACTGCCTGTGAATTCTGGGAGTTGAAGTCCACACATCGTAAAAGTTGCCAAGGTTGAGAAACATTATGTTAGATTATTGGGAATCTTTAAAGAGGTTGAAATGCCATATTTCACATATGCTGTAGTTGTGATTTTTCTGCATAGAGGAGATAGAGCTCTGCATACCTCTCTTTCAGTTATCCTTATTTTGGCTTATTCAGAACACTTTGAGGAAAAATAACCATTATCTTTCATACTCACTAAAACCTTATTTGAATAATCTGTTACTGTTTTGGTGTAAGATTACTAGCAAACCCATTTTGCCAATATTTCTAAAGAATCATTAAGAAAATAAGGGATGACCCAGACTGGATGAACTCATTCAAAACATTAGTATTTTTATCTGTGTTTTATTTATGGCAAGTATTCTACATTTATGCCATGTATATTACAGATCTTGCACAATTTGTTGTAATATACATTTCAAAAGGACTTCTAATCTCTCTCTCTTAACCACAATGTAGAACACTACTTTACATCTACAGAGAATTGACCTACATCTGAATAGATACAATGATATATCCAGTTACCTAGAATTTAGCTTCCCAGGCATCTTGCAAAAAATAAGAAAAATAAAAAATCCAGTATTTGTCCTTTTGCCAAAGTCAGAAGTCACATTACATAAATACTCAGGATAATGGATGTTCTCTTAGATTTATTATGTCATGTTCAAGCTGTGAATTTACTTATCTTCATCTCAGCTATACAATTAATGAATGGCTAATCAAGTGTAATGGTAAGATAATACTGTATTACCCCAAACTACAGCCTTACAGATATGGAAACCTTTGCTAGTGTAGCAAAAAAAATAATCATGAGGTCAAAAATTTGACTTCCATCAATGGAGAGGCCGATGACTCAAGGCTTTTTACAAGCGTGGCAGATGAAAATATAGTCCCCTCCTCATATAACAAAATGAGGCTGGAGCAAACCTGAGCTAGGCCCCACAGTAGTGATTTAAAACAAAGCTTTGACTTGAACTTTATACTATTTCACAATATGAGCGTACTATTTGTAATCTGCTGAGCTTTGTGCAATATGAAATCGCAAAGTAGATAGTTCTATGTATATTTGGAACATGAGTATTGTAACCGTGGGAGAAATAAGGAAAGCTGATGGATGTGGGTTCCAATGTACATGGGTATATGTGGAAAGTTATGTTCAGCAGAAAGTATATGTGGAAAGGTTGAAGGCAATAGCTCTGTTTTCTCTGATAAAAATCATTCACAAGCTTACTGTCATTTATTTGGAAGATCTGACTGTTACACCCTACAAACTCATTTAATATTGGAAGATTTCACCAACATCCACGAAGGCACTAATGGTATCACCTCCAGACCTCCAGACACTTTCTCCTCTTAACAGTGTCCTCCTTTTCAAGGAGAAGCAGGATATGTAGAGTATCTAAATACATGCCAGGATTAATGTGAATCAGGAATTGAAACTTTGAGACTGAGAAATACTCAAGACCTGACAAAAGATAAGCACAGGAGCAAAGCTAAAGAAAAAGCTAGAAGAAAAGCTCAAAATTAAAACTGAAAGTTGTACAGCTATATCTTGCTCGCCTCCCGGAGTTGTGAGTGTTCCATTGGTGGAAGTTTTCAAGAAAAAATTGGACAACCATTTGTCCGGGAGGGTATAAGGACTCCTGCCTCAGACAGGAAGTTGTACTAGAAGACCTCCAAATCCCTTCTAGCCTTATGATTCTATGATCAAACGGCACTCAACGGACACTGAAAGCCTTCCTATGCTGAGTGAAATACTCTTCCCTGAGAAAGGCTAAGGATGCTGTGTTCCCCTCTGACCAGCAGTGTTTGAAAATATGCGAAATAATGTTTATTAATTTATTATTGTCTTTTATTATTTTATGTAGGAATTTCTAACTTGTATTACACACAACTCATTTTTGCAGTATTGTTCCTTTGTGCTGGTATAAAGGAACCTTTATTTAATAATAAAGCTTATTATTTTTATATAGAGATTAGTATGCGGATAACTGTGCACAAACTGCACCAATAAATTGTATTCCTTGGATACTGGAACACAGGAAGAGTAATCCTAGACCTTGTTATCTTAAAATTTTGTTTGTTTAAGTGTAAGAACTGTTGTAGTATCCCTTTACTACATAGCACTGTATTAATGATTGTTTGCTTAAAAGCTTATTTATAGCAATAAGAATTTATCTAAATGCTTACATTATATAACCTGTTGTGTTATGTAAATATGTTGATAGACAAATTGTTATTTGCCTGATATATTTAGATTGAAAAATGTGAGTAGCTGATACATTACATTCATAAACAAAGACATATCAGACATATCAATATATAAACACATAAAATGTATTCATAGGACATACACATAAATAACATGAAATTTTATAAACAGATAGGTATCTATTTTTTTCACAAACAAAGCATAACTTTTTTTTCTGTATTCCATTTGTGACAATTGCTTGGATTTATTTTTTTTTAAATGGATATTCTGCCTTTCAGCAAATTATGCTCTGTTCAGCATTTACTGCAGTCTATCAATAGTGCTGCCTCTGTCTGAAAGACTGAAATTTTTATAAATTTATGCAGCATCCTGAGGAGCTTATGATAAGCAAGCCAATCTGACATTATTTGTACATATAGATATTTGTGATTACACATGGCTGAACAGTTTACCCTGTGTTGTTTTTATTAATACAGATCAATTGGGTTTGGACAAAAAATGATAGCTTTCACTTTTGTAATAAAATTATTTCTTTCATCACGATAGTTGTCAATTGTTGACTGAAATTTTATATCCCCTCCATACACAACACCATCACAATCCTCAGGTTTAGTCCTTATATAGTGCTTCTTTCTTTATAATAAAATATTCACACATATAGTACCATTTAAATTGAAATTTGCTTGAGTAAATTGGAATCGTCCTGGGGGTAAGACCCACCGAACTCAATTGAACTACCTTTTGAATAAACAGGAGCATGATTAATTTATGAATCTGACATCTCAATACTGAGTTACAGCTAAGGGATGGCAGAAATGGTTTGACATTGAGAAGTGAATTTCCTATTCCTTGAAATATGGAGGATTTATAATGCTTGCCATAACACAATTCTAACTCTGATTTAGGTTTAAAGGTGACAGAATTAGGATCCACCCTACGCTTCCTCCCTGCTTTTCCTCCATTTTCCACTTTTTCTTGCACCTCCAGCTGTAGCATCATCCCAGTAGCAAGAAAGGTGTGAAAACCATCACCAACATTTAGAAAGATAAAAAGAAAAGAGGGAGGAAGCAGGGAGAGAAGATTGGTGATGATTCAAAGGCCTGTTTGGGTGACTCAGAAGACAATATTCTCTAACACTCAATGACATCATCAGGAACATGACAGGATCATGTTTGGTCTTGCAATTCAACAGCTACTTCAAGAATTGTTAAAATTTAACACTTTTGGACCATAACACTGATATTTGCAGGACTGAATCTTAAGCTTGAATCCACATTTACTACACACCAAAACATTTCCTTTCAGGACAATAATGTTTATAACACAATAAACCTCTTACTACCACCATGGTTTAGAAGGCATTATTTTCTTCATGTTTATTATTTTTGAAGTTGATTGGTTAGATAGTCATTCTAAGCTTGTAAGCCGCCCTGAGTCTTCGGAGAAGGGCGGGATATAAATGGAATTAAAATAAAATAAATAAAATTCTTTGCATCACAAACATTTTATTTGCTCAAGTTGTGGTTAAATTTATTCATCCAGTTATATAGCCTAGCCCTGGAGTGTGCCATGTAGCAACCATTCATAACTGGCACTGACTGACTGAACTACTGTGTCATTGAGTTGAAGAATGCATCACTTAGAATGCAAGTGAAAAGGCGAGTCTCATTTAGCAATGGCATTCACATAAATGGAGAAACAATTTTAATTCTGTAAGTGAAAATTTAAGCAAAACTATTGCATCAGTATATGGGAAAGGGTCTTAACACAAAAAGGACAGCATTCCTTATTGCTCCCAACCCTTGTTCCTCCCCAGTTATTATGCTGTATTTTGCATGTATTTCATTCGGGGAGGGAGGGAGAGGGGATTGAGAGTTGATCAGCATCCAAAAAAGTGCTTTTTCCTTGCTGTGCTCCCTTCCCTCTATTGACCTTTTATTCATTTTTTTTTCTTTCTGATACCCCCTTTGTTATTCTTTCTTCCCTCCTCAGCAACTGGTTGCCAAGACATAAGACAGAATGATCTTGCAAGGACTGTGTTTCTTACCAAAATTAAATTGAACTTCCAGTACTTTCAAACTTATTGCCATGGTCAACTTTTAAAGATGATGGGTGGCCGAAGGACCAGTTTTCCCAGCCACGTTCTAAACTGATGATTGTTGGCAGGTTGCTAGAATTGGGTATGTGTAGTTTAAGGAAGAGAAGGGTGAGGGGTGACATGATAGCAGTGTTCCAATATCTCAGGGGCTGCCACAAAGAAGAGGGAGTCAAGCTATTCTCCAAAGCACCTGAAAGCAGGACAAGAAGCAACGGACGGAAACTAGTCAAGGAGAGAAGCAACCTAGAAGTAAGGAGAAACTTCCTGACAGTTAGAGCAACTAACCAGTGGAACAACCTGCCTCCAGAGGTGGTGAATGCTCCAACACTGGAGGTTTTTAAGAAGAGACTGGACAGCCATTTGCCTGAAATGGTATAAGGTTTCCTGCCTGAGCAGGGGGTTGGACTAGATGACCTCCAAGGTCCCTTCCAACTTTATTATTATTATTATTATTATTGTTGTTGTTGTTGTTGTTGTTGTTGTTGTTGTTGTTGTTGTTGTTATTATTATTATTATTATTATTATTATTATTATTATTATTATTATTATTATTATTATTTCTGAAATATGGTTGATGGCTGGTTCTCCTCCAAAAGGGGAAAACAAAGAAACTTCTCTAGGTGTCCTAAGATTATTAAAATAAACAAATAAATTGCCTTTGATTTCTTTGTTCTAAGCTTGATTCATGATTACTCCCTGGGCATGTGTATATGGTTTTCTTGGCCACAATACAGAACTGGATTGCCATGGCATTTTTTCTGAGAGGTGTTTATGTCTTCAAGTCTAACTTGAGTTCTAGGATTCCCTGTCATCTCCCATCCAGTGAGAAGTCCTGCTTAATTTTTCAGGTCCAGGTTAGTTAGATGTGAGGCCAACTGCTGAGGCTACACGAAACCTACAAGGGTGTAATAGAAATGTCCCAATCCCTAATAACCAGTCTCTTTATAAAGTTTGATATCCTTTTTGTTTGTTTGTCTGTTTTTTCAGTTCTTACCCAGAAAAGACAATGAAATACCAAAAGACTCAGAGCATGCCAAAAATCAGTTTCAACTCCATTTCTGTGCAATGTGTTCAGATCCTGACAAACATTTCCTGTTATTCCCTGCATCAGTCTCAATTAAAATGCCAAGACTTCAGTTATTAGCTGGACTGTCACCACCCATTTAAGGATCTCTGCCACTGGCCATATATTACTAACTAATGTTAGCATGTCTTCAGTCTGAGACACGTCTATTTATTCAGTCACCCAAAAAGAGGAACAAAAAATGCAGTCCAGGTAACCTGTATATATATTGCTTCCTCACTTTTCCCCTGACCATCATTTCTGCCAGGAAATCAATCTTTATTTGGATTAATTGGATTTATACCCCAGTTTCTTTTCTCCTGCAACCAATCTGGGTTATGGGGAACAGAACTGTTTTCAATGACTCAGGATAAAATGCATACTGGGGAAAATTAGGAAGAAAAAATATCTTGCCATTAAAAATGATTGTCAGTAATATTTTAAAGAGGAGGATGGAGAAAACTGAAGCAACAGAATCAGTGTGAGGAGGAATGACTGCTGCACTAAGCAAACAAAGGGAGGCTGCTATGGAGCACAAGGCTTTGTTTCTCCTTTTAACTGAGTGGTGCTTAGAAGATGCTGGAATACTATCATGGAAAACTATTTCAACTCATTTAACCTCCTCGGGCAATCTGATTCTTCAAGGTTCTCTTTTTCTGTCCTTAGTAGCATCTTGAGACGGCCACAACTATACCCAGATCCTGGTGTCAGAACAAAAGGCTGACTGGATAATTTGGGATCGAACTATTTTGAGAAATAGAGGAGGTAGAGGAAGAAGTGTCATATTCAAGCAGGAGGCCAGATTTTCTTTTACAATATGGGAAAGCTTATAGTTCTCATATCTGATGGATGGGCATTTCTAGCCTCACTTTAACTCTTTTAACAGGACATACCTTGGACCCTTGCAGACCTTTGGAGAAGTGCTTTATTTTGTTAATATTTTGATCAAAGCACTTATCCAAAGCAAAAGAGAGCCCGACTTCTCTTGAACGAAGTGCAGCACACTTGGTCCTTGGTTGTCTTCATGTACCTTGTCAACCGAGTGGAACATCTGAATGTTCCGCCTCCATTGTTCTTCAGAGAGCAATGTGACTTTGCTAAGTGGTTTGCCGTCCAGTTGTAAAGAAAAAAAAATCTGGTTGATGATGATAGACATATACTATAGTTGCCAGGGAAAATTAATTTTAGTGATATGTGTAGAATATTTTTTTTTTGCATCAATCCCTACTTTTCTATGTCAGAACCTCTTTGTTATAAAACCTTAGTAAGACTACACCTGGAATACTGCATCCAATTTTGGTCACCCCATTATAAAAAAGACGTTGAGACTTTGGAAAAAGTGCAGAGAAGAGCAACTATGATTAAAGGCCTGGAGACTAAAACATATGAAGAATGGTTGTAGGAACTGGGTATGGCCAGTACAGAGAAAAGGAAGAGTAGGGGTGACATGATAGCAGAATTTCAGTATTTGAGGGGCTGCCACAAAGAAGAGGGGATCAACTTATTTTCCAAAGCACCAGAAGGCAAGAAACAGTGGATGCAAACTAATCAAGGAGAGAAGCAACCTGGAAATAAGGAAAAACTTCCTAACAGTGAGAACAATTAACCAGTGGAACAGCTTGCCTCCAGAAGTTGTCAGTGCTTAATTACTGGAGGCTTGTCTGAAATGGTATATAGGGTCTCCTGCTTAGCAGGGTTGGACTAGAGATCCAAGGTCCCCTCCAGCTGTATTCTGATTGAAACATTGATTGTTCAAAAACCAGATCTGAAAGGAAAACCTCCCAAACTGCAGTGTGTCTTTTTTTTTCCTTCCTAAGAAAATGCGTCTCATGGCTGGATGTTTGGAAGGAAAGAACAGAGCCTTCTTCCAAGACAGATGGTAGAGCTTTCACACAGGATGCAGCACTTGTAGTACACCCTCGATTTAGAACCTAACAGAAAGTCCTTCTGTGGCTCACAGCACTGTCTAAAAACAGCTTTGCAAAAGTTTAAAAAGTTAGAAGTCTCTTTCAACTGAAGTTTGATACATCCATGTAGTTTTCTTGGCAGCAAGACAGGAGGTTTGTCGTTGCCTTCTTCTAGCATGTTTTTCAACTTCTCAGGCTAGCTTACAGCCCTGGCTTCCTATCCAAGTTCTGTCCTGTCCCAAGCCCGTCCCTTTCAAGCCTAGCAAACTCTGGTTAGTGCTGCCATCTGCTACTCTGCTGTTATTGCAGCAATAAAATTATTATCTAAATTGAGACATTAATACTGTAAACCCAAATAAACAGGTCCACGGTTGCAGTAGCGGATGAATTTCCCCACTTGTGAAGGATTGGCTTTGGGTGAACAGACCACTCGGAGGCTCCAACTGGTACAGAATGCAGCCGCGAGAGTTGTGTTGGGAGTTTCCCGACACTCCCATGTCACACCTCTGCTCCGCGAGCTGCATTGGCTACCAGTTGTCTTCCGGGTGAGATTCAAGGTGTTAGTAATGACCTACAAAGCCCTACATGACATGGGTCCAGAATACCTTGGGGAGCACCTGCGGCCGGCGTCAACTTCCCTCCGCCCAGTACGCTCCCACAGAGAGGGTCTCCTCAGGGTGCCACCGGTCAAAGAATGCCGACTGGTGGCCCCCAGGGGGAGGGCGTTCTCTGTGGGTGCACCGGATCTTTGGAACCATCTTCCGGTCGAGCTCCGGATGGCGCCCGATCTCCGCTCCTTCCGGCGCGATCTTAAAACCCATCTCTTTGAACAAGCTGGCCTGGCCTGATGGGATGGGGTTGGATTTTATAAATGGATTTTAACTGTTAATCTGTATTAATTTATTATGGGCACTGTTTAATTACTTTTTAATAATTTTTAATTTTTGTATCTTGTTTTTATGTATTGCCCTGTTCACCGCCCTGAGTCCTTCGGGAGAAGGGCGGTATAGAAATTAAATTAATAATAATAATAATAATAATAATAATAATAATAATAATAATAATAATAATAATAATAATAATAATAATAATTGTTCTGATTACAGTAGTGTCTATGCTGCTTAGACAACTGTGGCTGCAATCCTGCACACTCCAATCACCTCAAATTCAGTGGGTTTTAACAGCCTAACAGTATGTAACAATCCAATATTTGGAACATGCATCTCAGTTGCTTTTATGGCACTCCTGGGATAAACAAACGGAACACAGGAAATTTGCATAGTATCGTACGACTGAACTCAGGGAAGTTTAATTACAAAACTGCATTTTAATTGATTACCTGTGGAATAAATGACAACAGTGCCATTCGGAGAAATAGCGACCAATATACACTTTATCAACACAGCTTTTTTCATCCAACACATAATAATTATTTAATTGCAATACATTTAGATCAGCAATTGAAAATATTAATATGCATGCCGATTATTTCTTGCAGTTATGTGACAGCTTTGGAGCCCAAGCAAGGGGCTGATGTATTCTATGGAAAAAGTTCTCTGCCTAGTACCAAACTTAACCATTTCTCCTCCTCCTCTTCTCCAATTGCTTCTACTATTACTTTTACTAGTATTGATAGTGAAATGCCACAGAATACCACGTTTGAAAGTCACAATCACCAACTAAGCAAGCAACCAAACCAGTCTAGAACATAACAAATAAATGAAGCACAACCATTCAGCAACTAGACAACACCTCCCCACCCTAGACCAAATGTTGTACTAAATGTCAGTGATTAGCATATAGGTGGCCAAAAAACAAGTTTGGATCTATGAGTAAATTTCTAGATGGTTTTCAGTAGATCCAATCTGGCAATAGTTTAAAAGCTAGCACATCCTAACTTAGGTTGCTGGGGAAAAATAACGGAAAGAAAATGAGACTGGATTATTACATGAGGAATTAGTTGCATTCTTGGTTCTGATACTCATCACAAATTCCTGGGTTAAGCATGTATTTAGAAATAGCTTGTACCTTAATTCTCAATGTATATCCATTTACCTAAACCCATATGGTTCACAGATTGCTATGGCTGTATATTTATTTATTTTTAAGTAGATGCTAAAAGATTGAAATTGGTCCATCTTTGTCTTAATAACTGTTACCCAGTATGCAGTGAGGCTATTATAAGCACAAAGATGGAAGACTATGGAAACATCAAGAGACGAACGGATTGTAAAGATGTCTGAGCCTATAGAAATTGTTAAATTGACTTGTTTGATTAAAGAGGAAACTACAGCTGCTTTTATAAAAATCTAGAAACCCTTTATAGACTTTGTTGAAAATTGATAAACATGAACTATTGATTTCAGAATTGATTAAAAAGGTTTATGGAAGTAAGGAAACTATGATATTCAACATGAGAGGGTGAAGTTGTTAATTGCTATGTTTGTAACTGCTGCAAAAATCTCAAGTTGTTTCTTCAGATTTTTTAAATTTTTCTTGCTTTTTTGTGATTCTTCACTTTTAATTTTATTCTTTTAGGATCTTTTTCTACCTTTTTATATGTTTGTGTAGTTTTTTAAATCTTCATGAAATCTTTAATTTAAAAAAATTCCATTAAAAAAAATTAAGTGTAACTTGGTTCAAGCCATGATCCTCTAAAAATATTTTAATTGTACGTAATTATTTCTTAGGTTCATAGTTAGGTCAAAACAAAAGCAAAACTTGACTGTTGGATCTTCTAGTACCAAATGTCAGGAATGTCTGTGAAAGAAAGGAAATATCTTCCAGTTGTAATAAAGGGAGGGAGACCTCTTTCTGTACCCCTAAGGTATGCAACTGAACTACAGAATTGATTATTTTTTAAGATCTAACCCAGATCTGATTTACTATTTCTTGCATTTCAGGCAAGCAATCCAGCAAACATTTTCAGTGATAAAAGGAAGCAACTAAAGAGTCCAAAATATTACCCTGTTATGTGTCTTATAGTGCTCCAATTACAGGGCCCATCAAATACTGCTTCAGCATAATTGCTTGGTCATAAAACTGAATTAATTATCCTTTGCAACAGCAATATTATTATGATGACAATCAAACTCAGCTATCAGGTGAAATCACTAGATATTGGGTCCTTCAGGATACATGATACGAAGGGGAGCTTCATGAATGTGTCTATAATGAACATGCTCCTGCTGAATCTGCTACTTGCTGTTTTGCTTTAAAACATTAGACTATTGTTTTAATCTATTTCTTTAGTTTTCATCTCCTCAAAAAGTGATGGTTCAAATCAATGGTCTATCATGTTCTGAAAACTAAAATACAACAAGTTACAATATTACTTCTTGGTTTTAGAGTCTCTATAAAACTTTCTCCAAGTAGTTCTCTCTTATTTTTTTCTCCCCTTTAACTTCCAAAGAAACATTGGCAAAACTGTAGTGTAATGCTGAATAAATAATGAACTAACCAAATAAAAGAAACTGTTCAGGGAACAATAACAGAAATGTTTTCCCACATGCTTTTATAGTCTCCTAGAACACCTGCAGCTATAGGACATCACAAATGGTCAGAATTTTATAAGCATATTTCTGAAAAATTATTGTAGCTGCTCTGAAGAACTCAGTATATACATACAAAGAGTATTGGGGAGTACTTTTCATTCATTGCTAGTTATCTACAGTAATGACATAGAACATCATATTTTGTGAGAAGATCTAAACTACAGAGGTCCTAAAATATTAAAAAGCAGGAAAATGCTATGTCATAAATGTTACCTAGCCTGGTAACGAAACGTTCAGAAACCAACCCTCAAGCTCGGAGAACGAACCTTCACCCTATATAATGAATGCACAAAGATATTAAACATTGTTACATATTATTGTGAACGAATCCTACAGCATGTATAAAATTTACAGAACAAGTTCACGCGCAGGACTGCATCCATACTTAGAATGCAACATCGTGCCCAATGCAGAAAATTGGATCAATGTTGCTAGTAAGCCCAGGCTTCCCAAAGGAAATTCTAACAAAATGCTGCACTGTGGAGCAATGCCATTTTGAATCCCAATTATACTTTAGCATTTCTCTTCGTCCTCGTTGTTCATTAAGAACCAGCAAAGTCAGCCAACCTGTGTCACAATCAGGCCTTCTTGGACTGCTTGGAGAAAATACTCAGTTGAATCTTTTCCCCCATAAAGGCTAGTTCTAACAAGGCTGCTGATAGCTCTTATGCACAGATCCAGCTGGTTAAGTCTGATAATCAATAGGACAGCATTAGCAGAGTGAATGGCTAGATTTCATACCTCATGTGTAGCTTATAGACAAAATTAATGTTTGATACTCTTGCAACTTGCAAGCTAGTCCTAACCTATTTTGTTCCTACATTTTTGCTCAGTTCCATTTTTCATATAAGATGCTTTTCCCATGGTCCATTTCATTTATCATTTGGCACAGTGACTGCCATATCTTGTTTGTTTAGGCATCTTCTATGTAAAGACTGGCAAACTCTGCAATGTAATTTCCCATGCCGAGTTCCTAATATTTCTATACTTTAAAAAAATGGTACTCTCTCTCATCTATTTTCCTGTCAAATAAATCTTACGGTAACTTGGTTGTCTTTCTTTCTGTTCCTATTATACTGCTGGAAGTTATACTTTCGTGGGTTAAATAGGTAATATCTGAAAACACTAGCTATTTCAACCACAGAATAACATATGACTTGTAATCATCTTTTTTCAATATAAAAGAGAGATAAATGTTTGCAATCAATTATAATTGATGCCAGGCTCCTTTACTATGAAGCAGTAGTCAGTATTATTGCATAAATAGCTACAATTTATACACACTTACTGTTATTGCTTTATTTTACTAACAATGGTGGCATGGCAACTGTGCAATAATCTATCACTATTTCTGGTTCTGCCTACACACAATTGTTCTGCTGTATGTCATTTCCAATTCTGTTTGCTATTACTGAGTAATCCATGTTTGTTTGTTTATACAGAGAGGGGGGGGGAGAGAGAGAGAGATGCCAGTTTACCAGCAATGGTAAAAATTTTGCTGAATTTGATTGGAATATACCAAAATCTATCCACTTCTTTACGTTCTAAATATAGGGGAAAAATTTGACTGAAAGCTTCTTCCATCTAGCAAATGTATTCAGTGCTAAGATGATAGGAATGGTGATTAGTGTGTTTGTGATGCTGACACTTTTTTCCCTTGACAAAGTCCTCATCATTTATCACTACCTGTTAAGAAATACCTAACATGGTCCTCTCCAGTTTGGAATTAGTTTATTGTATTAGATGGTAGAGATCAACAAGAAATTAAGCAAATTAACCCATCGCTATAGGTCTAGAGGGTTTTCTCTATTTTTACTGTAATATTCCATGAAAAATAACTACACTCAGGCATAAAGCTCACACATTCAAATCCTTTCATTTGGCAAACTATAACTTAGCTCCATTGCACTTTGAAAACAGTAGAAAACTCTTTTTATTTTAGATTGTAAGCTATCATGACAATTTTAAATTCTCCAGTCCTTATTTACAGCTTTATGTGCTTTAGCAGCTAACATCCTGAAAGAGTTCATGATTCATGCAAGAGCAAATCTTTGTGTAAGATTGCAGCGTATTTCCTTTCAAAGGTTATCCTCCAAAATGGGTGATCTTAAGCCCACAACTGCAGCCCCAGGAAGGACTTTTTGGAAGCCAGAATCGAATAGACAGATGCATGTTTCCCTTATTCTATCTGAATCTCTTCTGCAAATGCTCAAGTCCTCCACAACCATTCTCCTAGACTTGTGAGCTTGGGAAATAATATAGTTTGGATTGCAGGAGAAAAGACAAATGGATAAAAGGTTAATACTTCTCTTCCCACACCACTATTCTGAGTGCCTTTTGTAAATGCTGGTAGGACAGTCCCATAAGCAATCTTAATAATCCACAAATATAGAATGCCAGTCTCATATTCACCCTTAAACTCAATTTCATTCCAATTTTTGATAGAAGAATCAAACACATTATGAATAGTCGAAAGCAGCATTATAAAAACATCTGGAGATAAATAATGTCCACAAGACCAACAACCAAAAAATAACAGCGACAGAAATACCAACAACTCTCGAATCAAGACACACAAAACATTTCCATGATAACAATGCTTGCTTTTACCAGCCACAGTCACATTCTGAAATGAAACATTTGTCCAAAGAAACTAGAGTTTCTATAAACACTGCCTAAAAGGAATTACGAGATTCCCTATTGTTGTCAATGCTTATAGGAAATGAATCTATAGGAGTATCATGCCAATGAAGACCTTGTCTGATACAGCTTTAAAGCTGAAATGGTAAAGCCCAAATGTAATCTTCATGTTTGTGAAAAGCAACAATTGCCTATAACCCAGAGAGAGCAAAATGATGGAAGCTTTTAATTTAAGAGGGAAAAATGAGATTCAGTGCAACACGTTGGTGTGGATTAACTTTCATGGGTCACCTAGGACAAAGTGTTCTACATAAAACTGAGCTCTAATATAAAGCTACTCGGAGTTATTGTTCCCTTAAGATCGAGAGAGAAGAAAATTGTTTGCTTACAGTTTACCACTGGGATACAATTTCAGTTCTCTACCGATAACCTAGCCACAATTAGGGACCTGAAACATTAAGCTGAATTTACTATTATATATGAATCCCAACCCCTACAACTGATTATATATTAATTCCAACCCCTACAACTGATAGCACATGTGAACTCAAACACAACAATATTAATTCAATCCAGAAATTCAATCCAGAAATTCAACAACCGAATAATAGTTGTCTCATTTAACTCCGAGACCCTTGTCTAATAATACATACAAATACATTGGTATTTAACTTCTTCAATCTTTTAGCAGCTATTCCATCAACATTGTCCCATTAAAATACATCTGGTTTTCGTGGCATTCATTTGACTCCCTTGATATGATAAATCACTTCCTTAATTTTCTTTATCCATTAAAATAATGTGTTAGAAATGAGTCTATCCAAGGTCAACAGTTCTGGTTCATTTCTCACCTTCATGTCACAGTCTTTTTTCTATTTTATTCTCTATTTTAAATATGATCTAAATCCACCACTTGGAAATAACAACACAGAAGAAGTTGCAAATATTTTTTTTCATCCACATAAGCAAACATTGTCCCATATTAACAAAAGAGTCATACAAAGACATCTAGAACCACTGAAAGATGGAAAGCTGGGGATTATTAATTCAGCAGTCTAAGCATCATAGAAAAAAGACCAAGGACATTTGATTTCTAGACCACTGAAAGGATCAACAGGTAAGCTCCAAAAGAAGATGAAAATGACCCTTTAAGTTAAAATTTGAATCTCTGATTCTTCATGCAACATAGAACAGAGAAATAATTCAAAGAATCCTTATAGTATCATATCAAATCTTTTTTCTGAGCAGAAAGATATTATTAAATTATTTAATAAATTAGATTTTTATCCAACTTTTATTACTTTGTAAGTAATTCACGGTGGTGAACATACCACAATCTAACAACCTTTAAACCCAAGTAGCAGAGATTTTAGATTTTAGATTGTCACCTTTGCAAAATACAGGAAAGCCAGTATAGGGTAGTGGTTAAAGTGCTGGCCTAAAAATCAGGAGACCATGAGTTCTAGTCCAGCCTTAGGCAAATTGATGACTTTGGGCCAGTCCTTCTTGTTGGGGGGGGGGGAAGGAGGAGGCAGTAGTATTTATATACGTTCACCACCTTGAATTACCTATAAAGTAATAAAGGAGGGATAAAAAAATCTAATAAATAAATAAAATCTAAATAACACTGGTTTCCATTTTACTGATACCATAAAAATCTCTTCCCTATACTGCTAAAAAAAAGCTTTAATAGTCCACTTGTAGTCTCAGAAATATTTAAACTGCTCAAGATCAAAGAATGTCTGCTTCAGTTCAGACCTATCATCAAACTTTTATTGGTGGAAGAGTGCTTTTATGTTCTTAGGCGACTGTTGGATATTTTTAAAATGTTGTATACCTATACATAATACTTATATAATTCCACTTTTTTGTCATTTTCACACATTTAGAAAATTACAAGTTAATAGATATAAGTTACATTGTAAGGGAGAACTGATGAAAATCAGTTGTAACAATAAAATAGCACAATTTTTGAAATTATTTTTTAAAAAGGGAAGGGAAAAAGCACCTATCATTAAAAAAAATCCTTGCTGGGAGGTTTTAATTTAAAGATAAGCAGACAGGTTAAGAAAGCAGTCAAGCAAGATCAAAAGGTTGGCCAATAACTAGCCTTTACTTACAGGTGTAGGTCATTTCAAAACTGTCACTAATATTCACAATATCAATCTGTGGAGCCAGCTTGGGGGGCTCTGTGAACTGAGATAATGCAAACATAAATGCTGCATGTTCCTGGGATTGTTGAGTAGGAAATAATCCCCCTAAGGCAAAAAGAAGGGGAAAAATAATAATAATAACAAAGGACATTAAGTCAGAAATTGAACTTTAAGTGACAAAGGTATTCTACAATTGCAGTGATTACACTTAATGGATATCAAAAGACAGTGGCCACAATTTCTCCAAACACTTTGACAAAAAGGAAGCCATATTAGTTTCTTGTAGCTAAAAAACAAACAATAAATAAAAATCATAGAATGGAGTTTCCAAAACCATTGGGAGGAGTTTTAATTAGGCATAACCAATCTACTTCTCATCAATGTTATTAAATGTTATTAAGTTCAGATCCAGCCTCAGGGAGTCTTAAAGATGAACGGTAGAATTTTGGTAGGAGCTTTTGGTACAATATTCCATTTTATCCGGATTATTACATAACCCCAAAGATACGAGATCCTCAATTAGGTTTATAAATGAAGATCGAAGCTGCAGAAAACCGGGAGTTAGCAATACTGTCTAAACGTTGAAACTGAGGCTTTTTGCAGCAAGGAATGGCCAACTCCCTCCCCCTCCACCAACCACGCTGAGCAGATGTTTCTTCAACAGGTTGTTGCTGAACTAAAAGAATAAACAAAGGACAAATCTTGCCATCATTCGAGCAACTCCTGTTTTTGGCCAGCGAGGGAGAAGGGCCCACCAATAAACCACGTTCTCCATGCGATGCCTTATATATAAGGGATGTTACTTGTCCTAAGGAAGTAACCGGAAGGACCACCCAAGCCCACGGTCTCCCGAGGCCTGCTGTTCATTGAATCCCTGCTCATAGGAACAAGAGATTCGAGCTGCAAGCAATTATTAAATGTCCCAATGGGTCCAAGCCATTACTCCCATTAGCACAAACGTTTCCGTTCGGGCAATTGGCTTCGGGAATGCACCGTTTCGTCATCTGTTGGACTCGAGTCCGTTAGATGGCCCAGCGGGACTGGCTGGCTCGAATAAAAACCAAACGGCCGAAAAACGGCGACCGGTAGCGGGAACTGCAGTGAAATTGAAGTCCGAAGCATCAAGTGTACCAAGTCCACCGGGAGTGGGGAGGGAGGGGGATACCACAGAGGCTGCTTGGGGAGGTTCAGCAGCGTGCAAGGAAAATAAATAAATAAACAATAAATAAATAAATAAATAAATAAATAAATAAATAAATAAATAAATAAAAATCGGATTGTGCGCCCGCACAATAAATAAATAGATCAATCAGAAGCCCACTTCGGCGTGGTTGCCAAGGAAGCCTGCTCATTTTTTAGCTTCACCTTTTGTTTCCTAGCCAGACGTGGAAGCAACGTGGGAGGCGCGATGGCCCCAGCCTGGGGAATAGAGGGAAAACTGCAATAAAAGCGCCGGGGCAGGTGCGAGGCAGAGAAACCAACACCGGCGCCGGATTGTGTCCGAGGGAGGGGACGGAGGGGCGAGATCCCGGGTGGACAGGCGAGGGAAAGCGACTGCAGGTCGCCGCAACAGCTTCCTGGCGACGTTGCCCCGCTTTTGTTTAGCAGCAACAACAAAGAGCAAAGACAAACTCGACGTCCGTCGGCGGTCGCCCCCCTCTACGGACCCCGAAAACCCTCCGCTTCCCCCGGAGCGGGTGAAGAGATTGCAAAGTGGTAGCACATGCAGGAGAGAATGAGTGAGAGAATAAAAAGAGGGGGTGCTTTTAGAAGCACTTAGAAGGCAGGTACCCTCTCCCCCACCAAAGTCCAGTATGGGAGGGGGTGTCTCCCACTCATCCTTGTGAACGCGGTTATAATCCACGCAGAGGCCCCTTCGCGAGCCAAGACTTAGGGTGGGTTATATCTCGCTCTCTCCCATTCTCGTACACGCAGCAACATCGATTCCCCGCGGGAAGATGCCACCAAGATGCCATCGTTTTTTCAGACTCACCGATCTGGATGTTGCTGGGGAAATTGACCCCCAACGCTGCCCCTAGGAAACTGGTGCAGAAGAAGGCAAAAATGTGCTGCATATTCCCTTTTGCATTGGCGAGAGAGAAGCCCAGGTCCAAGCATAGATTTTGGTATTTCCCCCCACCCCTTCTGGTTTCTTCCTTGCTTTCTTCTTCTTCTTCTTCTTCTTCTCCTCTCTCTTTTTTTCCTCTCTTTGGTTACCTCTTTTCCCTCCTATATTGCTGTGCCACTCTTTCTCTGGGAATCGAATGCTTCGGTTGCTCCCTTAACACCAACTGACAGCAGGTTTAACTGAGCTCTGAGAGAGAGAAATCCTTTCTTCATCCACAGTCCCCTTCCCCCCCTCCCTCCCTGCCTCCCTCCCTCCCGCAGAGGCATGCACACACAGCTACACTCTCTCTCACACGCAGAATACTCTTTTTTTTCCATCCAGCTCCTTTTCCTCCCCTTGTTCTGCCTCACCAGCAAAGAGACCAGAGTCTCCCCCGCGCGCCGTTTTTTTTTAAACAAAATATTTTTGCAGCCTGCTTACTTAGGATTCCTCCCCCCACCCCCTTCCAAGGGACAGTCTGGCAATCCATACACCCTCCGGTGCAAAGCAGAATCTTTGGAGAGATCCTGTAGAAACTATAAGACTCCCCCCTCACCCACCCACCCCCCATCTTCCAAACGCTGCTGGTCCCTAAGTGGCCAACTCCACCTGCACTTTGCTCCAGATGAAGGGGGAAGCAAGGCGATCTCTTGGGACTCCTAGTGTTACCCACCAAAGGCCCACTTGATTAAGACCAGGCGGGGTGGACAGGTGCACGACAGGCACAAATTGTTCTGAAAGGAATGAGGGGGTGGTGGGAGATTCATGGATCTGAGAAGTCACAAAGAGATGCTGAAGGAGAGAATGCAACCCCTTCCCTTCCCCTTCTCATTCCAGCTGAGTTTGGTCTCTTCTTCCTCTACCCCAAACTATCCTTTTCTCTCCACGTTTGGAGGTCTTCCACCCCTTCTTTATCTTTGTTTGTTTGGGACATGCTGGGGAGAAAGAAAAAAAAGTCCAGGCTCCCAGCCAATGGGAACACAAAGGCTAGGAGGATAAGCCAGCTAGCCTGAGGAATGAGACAGGTGTGTGGGAGAGAGGGAAGGAAAGAGAAAGAAGGTGTCGGTGCTATTGATGGGGAGGAGGGGAGAGTTATTCTTCCAGGATTGGCTCAAAGATACAGACTGCATTATACATGAAAGCTTTTCTTCCCGCACCTCCTTTCCTCCCCCCCCCACTCCTTTTCTGGGATTGTGAAACATTCCAGGCACAGGCATTTATTCTTTAAAATGCAAATCTGCGCCCAAGGAGGAGGGCACAGTTCAATTGCAGTCATTTAGTACTGGTGTACTACTGGAGCTCCTGTATCCCAGAAAGGGGTAAGGTCTCTTTCCCTTTCTAGGAGATGACCCAGTGTAGCAGCTCAGGAGTGTAGCAGCTCATTCCTTTGGCGGATGCCCTTCTCTCCACTGTGCTTTTGGACTTTGGCCTTCCTTGACTGATTTTGTAAAATCAGATCACCTTTCATTGCTTCTCATAGGAGTTTGAGACTATCAGAAGAAATGGGGTGGCTTCATTTTGTTCGTGGTGTCAAGCACAACTAGACTAGAGTTTTGCGAGGGAAATCACCTGAGATAATAAACTGGGGACCACATGGGCCTCTAAAAGAAGGGGAGGTAGGCTGAGGTGAAGATACTCTTCTTTTGCAGCCTTCTTTTCCACCCCCTTCTTGGAGAATAATCTTCCAGGGGAGATGGAAGCTGCTGGTTTTCAGAAGCTGGTTACAATGAAGTGCTTCTTAAGTACTTTTAATTAATGAAATTAAGCCAATAGACAATGAATTAAATAACCCAGTGCCATCAAATCAATAGTTCTTATTGGGGCCATTTTAATTTGAAATTAAAGATCATGTTTTTATGGCTTTTTGTTTTTACTACTGTACTGTGGATGTGGTTATATGTGTAAACCAGTGTTTCTCTATTTCAGCAACTTTTTTAAAAAGTGTGGACATCAACTCCCCAGCATGTTGACTGGGGAATTCTGGGACCTGAAATCAACACAACATAAAGTTGCTGAGGTTGCGAAACACTGGTATAAACCACTGAGTGTTTGAAGGTTGCCATTCTTTAAAAAAAATAACAACTAGTAAATGTATGTATAAGCAGGGTGGTGAAATTTCCAGCCTATTTAGCAAGAATATTTTATGGAAATACAACCGTTACTAGGAAGACCTTGTACCCTTGGAAAAACAGGGAGCTAGGATATGTTATGATGAGAATTGCTTCCTTTGATGCCTTCAGGGACAACAATCTTTCCTTTTCTTCATCTATTACCAGTATATTTGGGCAGCAAACCTTAATGTTTAGTGTCATAACACAGTTTCAGGTTAATTTGGGATTTTTACGATAAAGATTCTAGATGCATCCTCTCATTTTTCATGCATTGGTATGAGTAAGGTCTTAGGCAGCAACTGAAGTGTCCTGAGTTATTTCATTGTTATGTATTTCAATAAAATAGTCCAACATCATGTAACAAAACCTCTCGCAAGAGGAAGAAACAGTGCATCAGTCCTGCTTTGTTTTCTGTTTTGAATAGCAAGCCATAGGATCAAGTCTGTTGCCTGTAAAATGAAGGATTACGCCAAAGAAAGGACTTTGTGTATTTGATGACCTACCTTGCTGGGGAAAGTGAATGATGGTGTGATAAGACTTCATCAGCCTCTTGAAAGTAAGCCCTAATCTTGTTTTGACAGTGATCAATAAATTTAGATACAAGCACAAACCATGTTTAAAATAAACTATGTAATATATCTAGGGTTTCTTAAAGGTTGCCAAGCCTGAGAAACGACACTTCCCAGACATTCCCAAGGTAAGCTTCTGTTAATATCTATTGAGCTATAGGACATTGTGAAAAACTAGAAGATAGGAGTGTTTTCAGCACTTGATACACATAAGTAGAGCTTTCTTTTTTAAATCCTTGCCTATGTACTTTGAAGTCTGTGCCATTATGCTGCAGTTGAATACATTCAGACCAAAAGACAAAAACAGTCAAAATATTATGGATCTGTTTCAAAAGTTACATCACAAAGTCATTTTATCATATACAATTTAACATACAGTATAACAAACATGTTTTAATTCTCCATATAAGGACCTCAACTCCTCACTTCCCACCATTACTTGCATAAGAGAAACATTTTCTACATGGCACAGCATAAATGTCTATACGGAGAGAACTTCTGCACCTATAAAATTATAAAATTATGTGCTAGATATTGGGGTGGTGGTGGAGTTAGCAGCTAGATACAGGGGGTGGAGATGAGTAGTGGCATTATGGGACTTCTTGGGTTGACCATATATGGACTTAAACTCTATTTGTGACAACCATACTTGTAACAATGGTGTATGTGGTATACAGTAGGCTTTTGATTTTGTAGTTGCCAGTATTTTGTGCAACAAATATTTACCTAGACAGACTATGTACACACAAGCGTTCCAGTTTCTGCCTGTCAAAAAATCTAGAGCAACCTGTTCACTTTAAGGAGTAGATTCTAATAATTCTCTGTACCCTAATTACTATGCATGGCTGCGGATCTAATCCAAACTGCAAGGGATGGGTAAAGTTTGCATTTGATTGTCTCCCTGCCCATCTCCTGCCACCCCTCCCCCCCAGTTCTTTCCTGGTTCTTGTGCTGTGCTGCACAGCCCGGTTTTGGTATTACAGCAGCAGAAACAACAAGCAATTTTGTATAGTATTCTATGTTTATTGGTCTAGAAAATAGATCACTCCTTGTAGCTAATCTTTAATTCCAGCAAAATTTCAAGCAGTCAGTGGAAAAGCAAGTGAGGTTACAAGTTTACAAATGAATACATGAAATAAAACCCACAAATGGAAACATCTAACATTTTCTGGCACTATGTTAAAGTCCTTTATTGCCTATCCCCAAATTTGAACATAAAATTACATCACACATGTAGTTTTAAGATTCTTTTCCCCATCTTATATTAAGATTATTGTCATTTATACAATATACAGAACGAGGAGGGAAGCATTTTTAAATTAGACCTTTCATCATTTGATCAGTTGTCAACACATCACAATTAGTGCCTGTGATTGCAGTGTATGTACTGTCTAAGGTATCTTCAAAATAAGCCTATGAGACTAAGATATTCTGAGTGGCTCATAGTCACCCAGTGAGAGATAACCAAGAAGGGATTTAAGCAGGGGCTCCCATAGTCCAAGATACACAATCCTAGGAAATACATCACATGAGTTCTTGTGTGCAATGTAAGATAGCCCTCTTTGGAAATTATTCTTCCAAGTATGGGAAGAATGGAGCAACAATCAGCATGCAAGCTTTATTTCCCCTTAGTTATCTTTCTCTTCTTAATATTATTTTGAATTCATGTAGAGGGGTCCTCTAAATTTAGAGCCAACCAAAACTGAGCTTCTAAGGAGCTTCCCTCTGCTACATACAAATCAGAAGCTGCCCAAATGATGATCCTCAGGATAGAGTTATCTCTCTTGACTCTCTATTTCATTCTCATTCCTAGTTTCATCTTTTCCTCATACTAGCTGTCAGATCTGCCCCCATTATCAATACAATATGGGTAGGAAATGTATGGAAGGTATTTTAAAGATAGCTCCTACCCTCACAAGGAGTGGTGGCAGAACATTAGGTGACTGCCAATCCCACCACTTAGCTGTACGTTCTATTTTCTGAACTTACAAAGAGTTATCGGATCAGAGAGGGTAACATCTTTCAGTTCTGCCAAAAGATTGTAAAAGTCACTTCATATTCTAATCCAAATTTTATAGGACAGTGATGGCGAACCTTTTAGAGACAGAGTGCCCAAACCGCAACCCAAAACCCACTTATTTATCGCAAAGTGCCAGGGCTGCATCAGCATTGTGGTCCCCGTGAGGGGGGGCATCACCCACTGGGTGGGCGTGGCTGTGGTGGCTGTGGCTGCGGTGGTAACAGCAGATTGGGCGTGACGGTTGGGCATGGTCACCTCAATGTTGCTCATGGGGGGACACCTGTGGGGGCCGTGCAGGGTTGGGGGAGATCCAGGGAGTCTCTGGCAGGTTGGGCCTTTTCCCTTCACACACACTTTGGCCCCGCCTCTGGCCGTTGCCACCAGCAGCTTACACAGGTCCATTAGGCCGCCACCACTGCCCAGAGCGGCAGCCCCACCCAGCAAGCCAAAGGCGGGGAAAGCCAGATCCCCATCGGCAGCATAGCCCCCTGATCCCAGCTAGAATTGTGTGCCTCCCCCCCATCTCTTCTGGGCCTGGGTGTCCTTTGGCTTGCTGGGCGTAGGCGTGCTCTACCATTTCTGCTCGAGCTTGCTAGCCAGCTGCTTTGCCTCATTTGTGCTGGATGGGGCTGCCGCTTCATGCGGCAACGGCCTAATGGACCTGCGCGAGCTGCTGGCGGTGATGCGTGTGCCCCCAGAGAGGGCTCTGAGTGCCGCCTCTGGCATGCATGCCATAGGTTCACCACCACTGTTATAGGACATTTTTTAAAAAAATTCTTCTTTCCTTCCCACAAGTTAGATCGTGCCAGAAAGCAAGACAGTGAGGCAAAGCCTGAAATCCTGGTAGGCCTCATTCTAGGAATAATCAGAATCATTTGAGCCAATAACCACGTCATTCATTTTTCCCCAGGGCACTGCAGTTTTTGATGTTTCTGATTGCATTCAAACTATATTTTGTTAGCCCTCCTCTTTGATTTGCTGTCCATTAAAGTCTTTTTCAATTTTATTGACCCATTGTACCACCCCCCAATTCTTTGCACGCACATTTTGGAAATGTTCTACCTTTTTTCCTTATCAGAATTTGTAGATGCTATTGGTTAATTCTAAACATGGTGTTTTGTTTAAACCAAAATGCTTTCATTTTGTTAAATTTTCTGTGTCACTGCCATCATCCACTGCTTTCTTCTGAAGTTTCTGTAATAGTGTTGAACCCAATAATGTACTGCTTTATAAGGATATGGTTGATATATTTTTTTTCATTTTTAATATAACCTTGTTATTTAGATATGTCTATAATTGTTGCTGTTGTTATCCCATTCTAAGCAAACATTCCACTCTAGCCTTCCTCTAGTCTTCTAAATGTCTATTTTTTATTTTTATAAGTCCAGGTACTGTTGTTACAACATTAGCAATAGAGTACATAAGTTGCTTTGTTTCTTTAATAGATTCTGTTGGAATTGTTTTGATTATCATGTTCTATTAATGTCATGCAAAAGATTAAACAAATCTTTTATTTGCTTGATAATCATATTCTTACTGATTCTTCCATTTGACGTTTGATTTTCTCAGCCCCTGCTATTTGCAATTGTTTAGCTGTAGTGCTTCTATTTTCCAAGTTTTGATCTCTGTGTAGATCAGAATTACATTCTTCTAAAGTTTCCACTATTTGATTCACTGTTAGTTGTCCAATATTCAAATTATCTGTAATTTCAGCTTATTTCGACAACACACAGTTATTGTTTGTGATCAATAGCTTCCAGTTCAGTGTCACAGAAAACTATGCTTTCCAGAACAACATGACACCGATCCATTAGCTCTGTTCAGTAATACTGGAGTTTGAGACTTTGTGTTTCCAATTTGAGAACCTCTGCCTTTGAAATCCCATTTAGATTAATAATCAATTTGTTTTCTATCTTTGCCCAAATTTTTCGTATTTGTTCACCTTTCAGGTGGTTTGCATTTTCTGCTGTGGTTGTCTAATAGAAGTAACTGAGACCTGTGACCCACTTGTCACGAGTTTCCCAGCATCCATATTATATGCGGCTGTTATTGACTTGGAAATTGGGTGATTTGGCATAGAAAATTGATTTTTGATTTTCAGCACTGAAAATGGGCTGTGGGATGTACTTAGCCTAGTTGAAACCTTCCTATCAAGGGATGGCATGGCCCTTCTAAGAGCGATGGGCTCCTGCCAAGACAGTTCTTAGTATCTCTGAACAATGCAAGCCCAATCACCATAGCATCCCTTGTAGTAAATGGAGAAGACTTGGGGAAAGTAAAAATGAAACAAGGCATATTTCTAAAGATGTCACTGTCACCATTACCCTTTGTGTTGGCAATGATTCCACTCACCTGTATTCTGAACAAAATAATTGTCTGCATAGAATCCAAAAACAAAGCCTGGAAATAAACCATTTGCTTTATTTGAATGATTTAAAACTATACAATAAATCAAAAGCTGAAAGTGAGTCTCTGTTGGACACTGTCCTTGCATTTAGTGAAGACATAATAGTGAAATCTGGCCTGGAGAAATGTACTAGTAAGGCAATTAAAGGAGGCCAAGTAATAGGAGAAGATTGGCTGAAATGCCATTAAATGTTTGGCACTTGAAGGAAGATGCAAATGCTTCAGATTAATGGAATCTTCTGATTTATTGCATAACCAAGTTTATAAGGCTAGAGCACATCAAAAAGTCTTTTTTAAAAAAATCTAAATAAAATGGTAGAGATACTGTTAAAGCAACAAGCATTGGACAGTCCCTATAATTAGATATACTGTAAGCATAGCTCTCCAGACCCAAGCTGAATTGGACAGTTTGATTGAAAAACAAGGAAACTAATAACCATATACCATGCACTTCTCTTCAAAAATGTTATTTATAGTTTCTATATAGCAAGAAATAAAGGACAATTACAAATGAAACAAACTGTGAAAGAAAAAACTTAGTCTGGATGATTACATTAGGGAAAATAAAGACGAACCCAAATTGGATCCTGCAAAGTAAAGAGTCTCTGCTTATGAAGGTCCTAACGCAATAAAACTGAATCAGAATAAAAGAAGGAATTAATAAAAAAAAAGCTGCTTAATGCCTAGAAAAGCAGACACTCCAAGGATAGTATATGCATGATACTTAAGTAAAAGCAAATTGAAATCTCACATAGCAATTTGTCTAAAAAAAGGACAGAAACTCTGAGAAAGATATGAAAACAACACAAATTACCAGAAGGGTTTTTTTTTTACATGAAGAACAATCTAGAGTTGTACATGCATGAAGACACAAAAATGGTGATATTTTCTTTTTCTTTTTTTTTGAAATGGTGTTTATTAATTTTGCACATATTAAGTACATTAAAAAAAGATAGCAAATGTAAAAGGGAAATGATAGAATAAAAAAATAAAGAGAAAAGAAGAAAAAAAGAAGAAGAAACAGAAGACATAAAAGGAAAAGGAAATATAAATGGCTTCTGACCAGCAGTGATACAATTATGATCAAATCTGTCTAAGATTATATCATAATTCCTTTCTTTCTGCAGCCTATTTTTTTCTAACCACTGCTTGGTCTAGTGGTTAAGGCATCAGACTCGAAACAGGACAGTGTTTCATGCCGGAGGTATGAAAGCCAACTGGGTGACTTTGGGACAGTCAACCTCTCTTGGCCCAACTGGGGTTTTGTGGGGAAAATACTGGTAGTCCTTGGCTTAAAACACAATTGAGCACAACATTTCTGTTGCTAAGTGAGACATTTGTTAAATGAGTTTTACCCCATCTTATGTCCTTGATTGCCACAGCTGTTAATGGTCGTAAGTGTGAGAAATGATCATAAGTCACTTCTTTCAGTGCCTTTATGACTTCAAGCAGTCATTAAATGAACTGTGGCAAGTTGAGAACTACCTTTATAGGCATATTAGGTATGTTTACTATCTTTTGACCTGTAAAAACAAAGCACTTTGTTTAAGCCAGTGGCATTTATATTTCTTATAAACAGGAGACAAGATTCCTACCTTTCTCCCTTCATACCCAGTGAAAGAGATAGAGTAGAGATGGAGAGAGAGAGACAGAGAAAGAGAGAGAGAGACAGAGAGAGAGAGAGAGAGAGAGAGAGAGAGAGAGAAGATTTCAAAAGAATATTTGCCTCATGGAATAAAAGGAAAGCAAAATATTGATGACTATTAGCATGTGGAAGCCCTTAGCCTTTACGATTACTTTCTAACAGTCCCCTCTGAAGTTGTTTGATTGACTATCACTGCAAAAAGGTCACTCCCATCCAAGCAAAGTTGGGCCTTTCCTCCTTAATAAGTCCATGTCCATTTTCCTCCAATTTCTGTAGCGAAACCTGCTTCCCAAAGGCTGCAATGACTGAATGTCACTGTAGTAACATTTGGAAGAGGAAATACATTTCTCTTTTCTCCTTTCCCACTCCACCTGCCTTCTTTCTTTCTGAATGCAAGCCTTGTCCTTTTGTTTATTACTATTATCCTCCCACCACTGACTTTACTGAAAGCATAAACAAATAGCAAATGACGGGAATGGGCATCTTTGCAGAGGAAGAGAAAGGCTATTTTCTGTCATTTGTATCTACCACGCAGTCTTTTCAGTCTGATCCAACTCTTCTGAACACTATGGAAGATCACGATCTCAGCCACACCTGTTGGGTGGTGCAGGCATTTACATATTCCACATTGCCAATGCTGCTACTATGGACCAAAGAAAACTTCACTGTCGAAATACAAACCCTAATTTGTAACTGCGACTTTAGAAAAACTTTCATTACCAGTCCTTTCATCATCTTCCAAGGGTGGTTGGGAAAAGTTGTGTTTTTTCCCCCTTATGTGTTTGTGTTATAGGCCAGCCTCTGATAATGATTTTAACCACATTTCTCTCCAGCCCAACAAAAGGTCAGAGCTGTCTCCCTTGCACGCTGAAAGACTAATTTGCTTTGAAGCCTCACACATGCAGCTTCTCTGTTCTTGGAATTCAGCAGAGGCAGCCACAGAAGTGAACCTCCTTTTTCATGATTTTATTTCATTGTGACTGCAACATGGATATATGTGATATACCATGAATGACAGTTGGTTTTCTGGAGTAGAATTGCACAGTTGCTTGAGCCATTGTGCCTCTTAAAAGCACTGAGTGATGCAGAGCTCTTCAAAAAGTGTTAATTTAACTTTGAAAACAATAGTAAGGAAAATTGATTTAATACAGGGCAAGCATATATTTATGTTAAATTTATCTGTTAGATTTATAATCTGCATTATGGGATTCAAGTATAGGATTCAAGATGGTATATATAATGATCCTGCTGAAAGGGCCACTAGCTTCAAAATCTGAGGGGGTGTGGTCAAAACTCCATCCCAAGCATTGCATATGTGTAAAAAGGGATGAGGTTTCATCTAGCTATCACTACATTGTCGGCTGGGATTTTATTTTGGCACATGTATAGTATGAATAAAAGGGATGTGGTGGCTCAGTGGGTTAGGACGCTGAGCTTGTCAATCGGAAGGTTGGCAGTTTGGCGGGTCGAATCCCGAGTGCCGCCTGTTACTTGTCCCAGCTTCTGCCAACCTAGCAGTTCGAAAGCACATAAAAATGCAAGTAGAAAAAAGGGACCACTACGGTGGGAAGGTAACAGCATTCCGTGCGCCTTTGGCATCTAGTCATGCCAGCCACATGACCATGGAGACATCCTCGGACAAGTGCTGTCTCTTTGGCTTTGAAACGGAGAGTTGGAAACGACTAGCACGTATGTGCGGGGGAACCTTTAACAAATAGTGTTATGTATGTAAATAGTTAGCAATAAGCCATGGAAGAGATTGCAAACACAGTGCAGCTTTGCAAGGTTTAAAGCGGGAAAATAAGGTGCAATCATTGGACGCCACAACCAAGGAGCGGGAAAAGAGACTGTTTGTATTGGTTACAGTTCAAACGCTTTCTCTATAAAAGGGTTGCAACATTTGACAGTTGGAGTTGACTTTGTGTATTCAATAAACTCGTTCAGCGTTTACCACTCTGAGTCCTCGTCAATTCGAACCAAACAACTGGCGACGAAGGTGGGATTGACAGAAGACCAGAGATTAGGAAGAATTGTCGTGAAAGCGGCAAATTCAGAGCGAGTCACAGTCAACCGAGCGGCCGCGGCAGAATAGGAAAAAATTCTCCGAATGGCGCAAATCGGGTCACTGAAGGAATTCGACCCTAACTTCCCCGAAGATTGGGAAGAATACATCGGTCAGGTCGAAGGATTCCTGTTAGTGAACGGAATCACCGACGACCGGAAAAAAGCGGCGGCACTTTTGACAATCTGCGGCACACCGGTCTACAGAGTTGCTGTCGGGCTGTGCCAGCCACAACCAGTCTCCAGCGTGCCCTATGCCGACCTCCTCGCAAAATTAAAAGTTCACTTTACTCCCCGAAGGTCCGAACTTTTTTGGCGGCGCATCTTCGAGAAGAGAAATCAGAGACCGGGGGAGTCCATACAGAAATTCGTCGCTGCCGTCAGGGAAGCCGCAGTACGTTGCAAATACGATAATTTAGAAATTAGAATCCGGGACAGAGTCGTGCTGGGCTTACGTGATGAACAATTACAAAATAGAATAATCGCCAAACCTACCGGCGATTTACAGGAAGTGCTCGACGAACTCCTAACGTATGAGTCAACCGGCTATCGCGACCCCCCCCGCAGTAGCATGGCGGCAGCACCTGAAATTAACCAAGAGGGCTATGTGGACTGTGGAGAGGTGGATCAGCAGTGGGAGGAAGAGATCGCCGAAGTCTCCAGGCGATTCGGAAAGATGGCACCAAGACAACTCAGAAGCGAGGGGCCGGAACCTGGCCGCCGGCAACAACCCGCAACACCGCAAAGACCACCGACCGGGGCACAACGACCGTGGCGGGACACCGCAACTAGACCACGCGACAACGAAACCCAGAACCGATGTGGCAGCTGCGGCGGCAACCATCCCCGCGCTTCCTGCCGATTTCGTACCGCCAAGTGCAGGGCTTGCGGCAAGACCGGCCACATCCAGGCCATCTGCAGAAACCGCGTTCGGGACACCCGTCTGAACGAAGTGGATGTGTGGCCAGAGGGTAAGGTAACCCCCAATGCTAGTGGCAAGGAGACCCCTAAAACCCGGGTGAAATTTCCAACCCTAAGGGAGGTGGCCCGCATCAATCGAAGACGGCGGGGAAGGGGGCACAATTTTCCGGACGGAAAATTAAAAATCACAGTCCTTCTGCAAGGGGTCCCTTGCAGAATGGAAATCGACTCAGGGGCTTCAGTGTCGATAATTTCCACTGAAACCCTTGAGAAAATTGAACGACTAAGCGGAAAAAGACTTCCACTTAGTCCAACAAATATTCAATTAATGGACTTCCAAAAAAGTCCAATAATCGTAAAAGGAAAGACCAGCCTTAGAGTAAACTTTAAGGGGTTTAAGGGGGTCTTAGATTTGATAGTTACGGAGGGGAATAGGACCAGCTTAATAGGGCTTAATTGGTTTCCTGCCCTGGGAATTTGGATAGGGGGAATAAATTCAGTAATTAGAAATAAGACCCTCGAATCCGTCTGCAAAGAATTTGCAGACGTATTCGATGGGTCTCTAGGCAAGTACAAAGGGCCCCCCATTAATTTTAACCTAGACCCCTCAGTAAATCCAATCAGGCTAAAGGCCCGGAGGGTACCTTTTGCCTTAAAAGGAAAAATCGAGGCCGAGCTCGACCGGCTTGTAGGCCTCGGAGTTTTAGAACCTGTTGAGGGCGGTTTGTGGGAGACGCCGATTGTCACACCCCTCAAACCCAATGGGGATGTGAGAATCTGCGCCGACTACAAAGCCACCCTCAACATTGGAATGAAAAAGCATGCTTACCCGGTCCCGACGGTGAAGCAGGTCCTCGCCACGATCCAGGACGCCGCCATCTTCGCCAAGCTCGACTTGGCGCATGCGTACTTACAGTTGACTGTTTCCAAAGAGGCTGCAGAGGCACAGACAATTGTTACCCACAAGGGGGCGTTCCGAGTCCACAGACTGCAATTTGGAATTGCAGCAGCTCCAGGCATCTTCCAAGAAGTGATGGAGAGGACCTTAAAGGGCATACCTGGAGTATGCCCTTACTTTGATGATGTCCTAATAGCTGGAAAAGATGAAGGAATGTTAGTAGAGTGGCTGGAACAGGTACTGGGTAGATTTAGAAAGGCTGGATTAAAATTAAAAAAGGAAAAATGTAGCATAGGGGTTAAATCCACTGATTTTTTGGGGTTCAGGATTGACAAAAGCGGAGTCCACCCTACCCCTGAAAAAATTAAAGCAATAAAAGGGGCTCCTGAACCAAGGAACAAGGCTGAGCTACAGGCCTTCCTAGGCTTGGTAAATTTTTATCACACTTTTGTGCCACATAAGGCTGCCATTGCAGAACCACTGCACAGGCTTTTAGATAAGAAGACCCCTTGGCATTGGCAAGACAAGCACAAAGCGAGTTTCCAGACCTTAAAAGACATCCTTTCCAGTAGTTCAACTGTAACCCACTTTATAGAAAACAGACCAATCTACCTGGCGTGCGATGCTTCGCCTTATGGCGTTGGGGCAGTAATCAGCCATTTAGACACCCAGGGAATGCAAAGACCCATTGCTTACTACTCCCGCACACTAACCAAGGCAGAGCGGAACTATGCTCAAATAGACAGGGAAGCTTTAGCCATAGTGGCAGGAGTTAAAAAGTTCCATGACTACCTGTATGGCAGGAACTTTACAATACTGACAGACCACAAACCCCTGCTGGGACTGTTTACCACAGATAAACAGACTCCCCAAATTATGTCTCCCAGGATGCTGAGATGGTCCATTTTCCTCTCAGCATATTCATTTTCCCTCCAATACCGACCAGGTAAGGACATGGGTCACGCAGACGCTCTTAGCAGATTGCCCCTTAGCACAACAGAGGAGGACCCTGCCCCAGTGGGACAGGTAATGTCCCTACAAGATATTCCTGATTTGCCCCTAACTGCTAAAGACATAGCTGAGGCAACCAATAAGGACCCCATCTTAAGGAGAGTAATGGCCTGGGTCATGAGCGGTTGGCCCAACGCCAACCCGGACGTAAAATACAGTCCATTTTTCAGAAGGAAAGATGAACTATCAGTTCATATGGGTTGCTTACTCTGGGGAACTCGTGTAGTAATTCCAGAAATCCACAAATCAGCTATTCTATTTGAATTGCATGAGGGACACCCTGGAATAGTAAGGATGAAGGCCCTGGCTAGGAGTCACTTGTGGTGGCCAGGTTTGGACCACGACATTGAGGAATGCGTTGCCAATTGCCATCTGTGCCAACGTTCCAGGCCCGAACAACAACACATCCGCACACATAAATGGGAGCTAGCTAGGAATCCTTGGTCCAGGATTCACATTGACTTCGCTGGACCTTTCCAGGGGTTAACGTTCCTTGTAGTGGTCGACAGCTACTCTAGATGGCTAGAAGTAGTACCGGTCAGTTCAGTAACGGCAGGCAGAACAATACAGGCATTAAGGGGCCTCTTTGCCACTCATGGGTTGCCGGATTTAATAGTGTCTGATAACGGGCCACAATTCACATCTATTGAATTTCAGGATTTCCTCAAGGCCAACTCGATTAAGCATAAGACGTCTGCACCCTTCCACCCCTCCTCCAACGGATTGGCTGAAAGGAATGTGAGGACCACGAAGGACGCGCTTAAGAGAATCATTCGAGGAGACTGGCATCAGAGACTAGCTGAGTTCTTGTTGGCTCAGCACACAACCCCTTGTTCGGCTACAGGGAAAAGTCCAGCTGAAATGAGGTGGGGCAGGAAAATATTGACCAAGTTGGACAGATTACACCCTGACAGACTCCAACCAAACATTGAATTAGACATTCCTAACAGAACATTTGAAGTGGGGGACTTGATTTGGGCCAGGAACTACGCCCAAGGGGACAAATGGATTCCAGGGGTGGTAACTGAAATCTTAGGTCCCCTATCATACATCATTGAGGGGGAAGGGAATAGGATCTGTAAAAGACACATAGACCAGCTGAGGAAAAGATCTAGTGGGTGTGTGCCTGCTGAGGGGGACCAAAGCTCAGTAAGGGGAAACAGTACAGACAACATTAGGCCTGAAAGCGATGTAGAGGTTGGGCAAGATGACACATTCCCTGATGCCCAACAACAACAATTCAGTCCAATTGATTGGGAAATACCCCTGCGAAGTAGGCCAGTGACCACTGAATCCCAAACACAACCTACTACACAAGACAGTACATCTGAAGCCAGTAACCCAGAGCCCAGGTCCAGTAGTAACCAGCATAGTAACCAGCAGCCAAGCAGTCAACCAGAAAGAAGGGTCCCTAATAGCCAAAGTAACAGATACCCGTCCAGAATACATAGGCCACCAAAATACCTAATGGATTTTGTAAAGAAATGACACCAACTGGGGGGTAAGGGGTGTTATGTATGTAAATAGTTAGCAATAAGCCATGGAAGAGATTGCAAACACAGTGCAGCTTTGCAAGGTTTAAAGCGGGAAAATAAGGTGCAATCATTGGACGCCACAACCAAGGAGCGGGAAAAGAGACTGTTTGTATTGGTTACAGTTCAAACGCTTTCTCTATAAAAGGGTTGCAACATTTGACAGTTGGAGTTGACTTTGTGTATTCAATAAACTCGTTCAGCGTTTACCACTCTGAGTCCTCGTCAATTCGAACCAAACAAATAGTATGAATAAATTAGGAATTTCAAAGAGCTGAGTGATGGTGCCATTCCAGTAGGGATGGTGTTTGCAACACTTATACAGATTTTGCTGAAAGGGCTGTCATTCATACAGTGTTAATATACTGAATAACAGAACTGTTTTTCTGAATGGTCACAAGGCACTGATGTAACTCACAAAGCAAAATATGCTCCTTAGAAAGCCTTCTTGAGAGGAACCAAACAATGAGAGTTTCAGCCCTAGCTGACTTCATTCATTATTGGGATGCATTTCATGGTTCGGGCTTAGAGGAAGATCCTTCTCACAGCGTCAAAGATGAGTCTCTTTTAGCTCTCCCTCATTATTTCAATGTATAACTTGATCCCTGATTGTCAAGGTCCTCCAAGGCAGGCATGAGTTTAGCTGAAGCTTCCCGGAGAGCAGATATCAGAATTAGTGTTATATCATAACTATAACTCAAGAACAGAAGCTATTTCAAATAGTTGGTGGCAATAATAATAATAACAATAACAACAACAGCAGTAACAACAACAACAATAATAGAGTTGGAAGCGACCTTTGAGGTCTTCTAGTCCAATCTCCTGCTCAGGCAGGAAACCCTGTACAATTTCAGACAAATGGCTTTCCTGTCTCTTCTTAAAAACCTCCAGTGTTGGAGCATTCACAGCTTCTGGAGGCAGGTTGTTCCACTGATTAATTGTTCTAACTGTCAGGAAATTTCTCCTTAGTTCTAGGTTGCTTCTCTCTTTCGTTAGTTTCCATCCAAGAGGTCATTGATCTCTTTCCAGAATGTATAGCTTCTTTGTATGCAGACCCAACCCCCTAATTTTACTATGTATGATGGCAATCTAGCTTTCTGTTTTCCATATTTACTTGCTCCTGGCAGTTGTATGTTTGCACTTTCAGCATTCCCGCTCTAGAAAACTCTAGCAGTTAGCAAAACATTGATATCAGTTAGAGAAAGCTATTTCCACAGTCCCAAGCCATGATGGAGACCTGGTATTAGTTTTTATACTTTTATATTTGCATGCAGGGTAGAAGGAAAGAAGTGGGTGTAGGGCCTGCGTGCTTCTTGCTTTGCTATGTTTTGGAGATCCAGTTCTAATGCCATTGGTTCTTCAGCAGCTCATGACTACTGACCACAAGGGGGCAATAGGGTTTAGACAGTTGAAAGTTTTACACTCTCCTCTTTATCACTATGCCTGCTCTTTCTCTGGGAAATTGTTAATCTGAGATCACTTCCTTCTGCTTTTCTTCCTAAGCAGAAGCTCACAGAGCATAAATTATTTGACTCTTCTTCTTGTACAGTGTAATTAGCTAGGTACTAGGCCTTGCTTAGCCCTATCATGTATTTCCTGAAAATAGACCTAATTTCTCTTATAGCTGTAAAATTGGCTTCATAATTAGGTTACATTCCCACATGCCTGCAAAGAATGCTTCAACTTCAATGCTAGATTTGGCCTTATGAGCAACCCAAGCCGCTGTATCTGAACCTGATACACTGAAGGTGTCTAATATTAGCAATCTTCTCAGCTGATGACCTGAGAACCATAAAAGTAGACATAGTGCAATAACAGATATCTGAATCACGTGGTAGCCATTTGTTTAAAAGATTTTAACCCTTACATGTTAGCTAAAAAGGATTCATTGATGCGGGCTTTCATGGCCAACATTAAACTAAAAAACAACCAGATTCCGGGCTAATAGGCCATGGTTTAATTATCTAGTGTCCTAGCCTTGAATCTTCAGCAATCTCACCTGAAAGTAGAATAAGCAGTAGAGTGTTTCAAAAGCAGACCAATGACAAATGGAACTTCTTCAAATAATCAACCAATTAGAAATTCATCTAGGCGAAGAACCAATCAGAATTCCAGTGACATGGTCCAATTATAGATTACTTCAGTTATAAATACAATAACTCAATCAGCTCCTCTTCAATTGTCTGTGAGCTGCCGACAAATGTGCAATGCAAGCAGATCGTTTTGCCTCTGAACATGAGATTCAGAATTGCTGGAGAAACATTAGGATAATTAGGCGGTGGCTCAGTGGGTTAGGACACTGAGCTTGTCGATCAGAAGATCGGCAGTTTGGCGGGTCGAATCCCAAGCGCCACATAACAGAGTGAGCGCCTGTTACTCGTCCCAGCTTCTGCCAACCTAGCAGTTTGAAAGCACGTAAAAATGCAAGTAGAAAAATAGGGACCACTACGGTGGGAAGGTAACAGCGTTCTGTGCGCCCTTGGCGTCTAGTCATGCCAGCCACATGACCACGGAGACGTCTTCGGACAAACGCTGGCTCTTCGGCTTTGAAACGGAGATGAGCACCGGCCCCTAGAGTTGGAAATGACTAGCACGCATGTGCGGGGGAACCTTTACCTTTACCTATTAGTCTCAAAGCTCATCACTCTTATAAATTCACATTGGTACATATGTTTGTGTGTATTGATGAGAAGGGAGGCAATTCTGAATAATTTAAGAAAATAAAAAAAACCCATCAAAAAAGGAACAGATTGGAAAAAAATAGTAAGTAGAGACAAAAATCCTGTGCAAAAAATCCTGCTTCCTTACTTTGTTAACTCTGAATTCCCAATCCAGGTTTAAACTGAACCTGGAGATTTTTCTGTTCAATAAACCAGTTTGTATGAGTCACACCTATGTGTACTTACAGTATATACACAAACCTCATTTAGGAAGCAGGTGGCATTTTGGACATTCAAAATGTTACTTAAATACACTGACTATGTACTGTACAATATGGGTTTTAGTTCTAAGACAAAGATTTGCAGAGAATAAAAAATCCTTTTTTGAAGAATACTGTAAGATTTAAAATCTTATACAGGATTGCTTCAGTAAAGACTTCCAGAGGATGTTGTGGATGGCAATTGAATGCCTATCCCACCGATCCCACTTAATATGCATAACTGAGAATGCCATTTGGCAAGCTGCCTTTCACGTTTTATATCCGTGACAGGATAAGGAGTTTAACTGGGTCATAAGAACTCACAATATGTAAAACCTGCTTCACCTGACTTTCCTCCAATCACTTCTCTGTACTCCCAGACTTGAAAAGATTAAGAAATCTCTCCCTCTGAAGAACACGATTACTGCAGGAAATAAATTAGGTCAACTTCTAGGTCACTATATTGAAATATTTACACATTAAAGAGATTCTTTGGGTAATCCTCAGTGATCTAACTTAATAGTGGTGGCTTGCAGGAAATGTAAGATAAATAAGCAGATAGTACAATAGTACATGTAATAAGCAATTAAATTGGCCAATCTTTCTAATCAGAACTGTACATTATTTAGACATTCTATTTTCTCCCATTCAAGGATTTAAATTTAAATTGTTCTTCAGTTCCTGGTTTAACTTTAATTATATAGAAATAGCGTCAAATAGCTTAGCTCAGAATATTCTAGTGCTAAATCAAATACATCTTAACAACAAAGGAGTTTAAAATACTTCCCTCAAATTGTTATGTTTGTTTGATTGATAGGGAAATTGAGATGCAAAGTAGGTACTATGAACCTAAAAGGTTATTACTTGGAAGTGAAAAGCAGTAAATTAATGTGGATTCAGTGTTGCATTGCAAACACTTGGGTCTCTTAATGTGTTCTTCTCCATGGGAGCATATTGTCTTAGATAATTGGCTGTGACCAGTGGCTGGCTAGTGCTGTTAATCTCAGAGGGAATTCAAAGGAAGTTGGATAGCAGAAGTTAAACTAAATTGGGGATTGGATTCTATTCTAATCAGGTAATTGTTTGTGGAGTCATTAGTTTTCTGTTTTACTCATGGATATTAATAAGTAATATTATCGGGCCTTCAGCAACAAAATACTTGAGACTCATACATGAGTTGCTTTGGGCATGTGAGTGCATGAAGAATTGGAAGTTCTAGACAATCTTGCTCAGAAGCCAAACGTGGTCAGGCTTGAGTAGTACCTGTGTAAGAAATGCCAGGAATGGAGACTAGATAAGGTAGCTGAAATCCCATAACAGAAGGCAGCAAATGCAAGCCACTTTCATAATGTTGCCAAGAAAATTGTCTGGATGTCCCAATACAAAATCCAGGTGCTGAGCTTGCCTCAAAAGCATATTTACATGTTGTAATGGTCTATGAAGATCTGTGAGGATGACCTTGAGAAATAGAAAAAGCAGCAGCAACAAACTAGGTAACTGTCAAATAAGAGGCAGCTTAACCCACAGAAGCAATGGGGTATGGCAAACATTTCAGAAAGGCTGTCTCTTGTTTCCTGGACTGTAATAGTAAAGTGGGGAGAGGTGTACTTTTAGACTTGCAGGATTCTGTTATTGTAACCTCACAGTAAAGGTAGTGTTACTATATGCTTGGTGCTTCTCACCTAGCTACCTCTAAGGACTGACACATACATCCATACAAATATAGTCTACATATACCCTACTAAACGTAGGGTAGGGTAGGCTTCAGGAAGTGGCCTTTCAGGAACCTTAGTGTGCTTCTTCCAGCTCCTATACACTATTTTGGTTTAACAGAATCAAGTTGTCTCCATCCTGGTTGTGACCCTAACAAAATCAGACCCAAGGGAACCCTAAATGACCCATAGAATAGAATAAAATAGAATAGAATAATAACTATTGTCACTGTGAATGTACACTAATCAGCATACATTAAAATGAAATTTTGTTGCCTACAGCTCTCAAAGAGTCACCACCTCCAATATACACTATATAAATATGACAAAAATAAATCAATAAACAGAATTATGCGTATACCCTCATTTATTATGTGACCCAGAGAAACAACACAGTCTAGTTTGGATTATGTATACATGTACATGGTGAGAAAAACAAATCTTGCGAGTTTACCAGACGGATGGCACAGGGAACAAACCTATTACAGAACTGGTTAGTCCTGCTAGAAATACTTTGAAACCTCCTCCCAAGGGGAAGCAACAGATACAGTCTGTAAAGTGGGTATGTGGGGTCTCTCACAATGCTTTGAGCTCTAAGCACATAGCGCTTATAAGCAGCATGCTGAATACTAGGGAGCGAGCTTCCTATGATCTTCTCGACTGTCCTTACCATACTTTTGAAGCAAAACCCATGCAAAAATTCAGAGCCAAGTGCTGTGAAAGCCCAGAAAAAAAGGAGCAGAATGTGAATAGAACATACTCTAAAGTAGTGTTTTGAATAATATTTATTTATTTATTTATTTATTTATTTATTTATTTATTTATTTATTTATTTATTTATTATTAGTTGAATTTATATACCGCCCTATTCCCGAAGGACTCAGGGCAGTTCACAGGGCAGTTAAAACAGTACAAAAAGAGAATAAAATAAAATAAAATATGGATCTTGACAGACTTGAACACTGGGTCCTATCTAACAAAATGAAATTCAATGTAGAGAAATGTAAGGTTTTACACTTAGGCAGGAAAAATCAAATGCACAGGTATAGTATAGGTGGTACCTTGCTCAATAGTAGTAACTGTGAGACGGATCTTGGAGTCCTAGCGAACAATCATTTAAATATGAGCCAGCAGTGTACAGCAGCAGCCAAAAAGCCAATGTAATCCTAGTTTTCATTAACTCTGGGACAGAATCAAGATCACATGAAGTACTAGTACTGCTTTAAAAGCCTTAGTAAGACCACACTTAGAATACTGCATCCAGTTTGGGTCACCATATTATATTTAAAAAGTTGAGACTCTGGAAAGAGTTCAGAAAAAAGCAACAAACATATGAAGAACAGTTGCAGGAATTGTGTTTGTCTATCTAGTGAAAAGAAGGACTAAGGGTGACATGATAGTATTCGAGGGGCTGCCACAAAGAAGAGAAGGTTAACCTATTTTTGAAAGCAACAGAAGACAAGATAAGAAACTATGGATGGAAACTAATCAAGGAGAGAAGCAACCTAGAATTTCCAAACAGAACAATAAACCAGGGGAACAGCTTGATTTCAGAAGCTGTGGATGATCCATCACACAAGCTTTTAAAAAGAAACTGGACAGCCGCTTGTCTGAAATGGTCTAGGGTGTCCTGCTTGAGCAGGGGGTTGGACCAGAAGACCTCCAAGTTCCCTTTGAACTCTTATTCTGTTAGGTTCTGTTCCAATACTGATATAGTCAAAATACTGCAATCACGTAGGGCAGACATGTCAAACACAAGGCCCGGGGGCCAGATCTGGCCCACGAAGTGGTTTCATGCGGCCCGCGAAGCCATCCTGGAAACAGTGAGGGAACGGCCCCCACTGCCTTGGCCCTGGCCCAGAGACCCTCCTTCTGCCAGAGACCCTCAGATCTGCCCCACTCCTGCCCAGGCCCCCATAGGCACCCTTGATGCGAACGATGTAGAGCTGGCCATGCCCACCCAGTAGGCCATACGCACTCTAGCCACGCCCACCCAGTAGGCCACACCCACCCAGGCCACACCCACTCGGCCCCCTGAGGGCAACCGCAATGCTGATGCGGCCCTCAATGAAATTGTGTTTGACACCCCTGACGTAGGGTAACATAATAGGATATTATTCACTAGAGATGATTTCTGGTTTGCTAAACAATTTCCTCCAATGTTTCCCATTATGGGGGCCCAGTAGCAAGCTGACAGTTCCTCAGTATGACAAAGGGTACACTATGACAACACAAACAAGTTTTATCCCTTATATATTTATTTGCCTGCAACATCTTGTTGTAAGCAAAAAAGAGGTAGAGTTACATCACTGTATTTGTTTCTTTATTTGCCTCCTTGCCGTCGCCTCTGGATTTCACCAACTCCGGAAATGCAACTTATCTAGAGGATACCAAGTTAATAAAACCTGATGTGACATTACACCGAGTGCAGCCTTTCCATGTACAACCTATGGAGATAGTTTTCTTTGATGATTAGAAATATTGCATATTTAATTAAATTCCTTTTAGCTGTATGACTGAGAGTATTAAATACCATCTCAGGAAATAGCTGTATTTCTAAACATCAGAATGTGCCACTTCACCCATAAAATATTACTCCTTTATCTACTGTTTCAGTTGCAATGTAAGTATAAAGTGGGAAGAAATGAAATGTTTTTCTCAAATTTTAGACATTTCTGTTGATCAAATTTCTGTTTATTTATGTAAATGTTTTCAGGTTAGATGCACAAAATGTATGTGTGTGTCTAGAAGTAGTAAATCCCTTTTTTATATTCTCAAATATCCCGGACAACAAACCTCCACTGCACTTATTTTTCTGAAATTAGCTGGTTTCTTTACCCCAGAATGGATAAGCAATGCCTTGCAAGCTTCATCAAAATTTGCTATATAATAAGTAACATAAAAGCAACTGTAGGAGATGAACAGGCTGAACCTGGGGGTGGGGTCAAACACATAATAAGTCTTGAATCTTTTCATGCCCATGAGAGATCTAAGTCCTCCTTCTATTCCACTGACTCTTATCTACCTTCAATTTGCCTTGGCCATTAGTAGTTCAGATTCTTGTAGAGAGCTAGCATGGAATAAACTTGTGTTCATTTGAACAACTTCGGTTCCTGGTTTCTTGCGCCTGACAGCAACTCTGTAAAAAACAAAACCCAAAAAACTTTAAGACCTCTTGTTTCCCAAAACTCAACAATTTATCTGAAATTTGTCAGACTTGGTCTATTTGGGGAAAACTTCTGTGCCAGCAAATTTCATCTGATTCTGTCAAAAGTTATGAGAAATTGCAATGGGAAAATATACTGTAGAAAAACTTGGACTTTTCAAAGCGTTTTTGAAGTCGGGCTTTGATTTTAAGCCAAAATAAATCATAAATTAGTGATGAGTGAACACTAACTCTTCCTCTGTGACCTAAACAAAGCATTCACTTCAGGATACATCTTTAGGAACATGATAGCTATGGATTTTATAAGTGTATTGTAAACAGTTGTTGCATATCCTTTTTTGTTGTTGCTTTGTTTTACTTTTCTGCTTTAAGTTAGATTTTCTCTTTTTAAAACTTTTGTCCAGTAACTTGGCATGATAAATGTTTGCTGGAAAAATGAGTTGTTGGTGTTTGTTTGTTTTTTAAATAAATTGATATTTTTTTTAGTTGAGTAGTATATTTTTAAATTTAAACTGTGAATCATGTTTACAATATTTTTTACAAGAATGTAAGGTTTATTTACTGTTCATGCCATCATAAAGTATCTATTTATATTGGACTATGGAAACAACATTTGTGCTCAGCATCACATATTAAATATTTAGCATGATTCCATGCAGCTGTCAAACTTGCATGATTGATTTGTCCCTTCAAGATAGTCAGATAAGAAGCATGACTATGATTATTACTTCTATCTTTTTAAATATATTTTTATTAAATATTTTAATTATAGTAGTAAAAACAAATACAAACTAATCTCAGAAAAAGAAATAGAAAGAAGAAAAAGTATAAAGAAAGAAAAAAGAAGAAAGTAAGAAAAAGAAAACATGTAAAGAAGTGACTTCAGATCTTCATCACAAGTAAAAATAAATTTTATAACTCTTCACTACTTATAAGGTTACAAATACATTTTTCTTCTTTCTATAACCCAGTCCTTATCTATATGCAAATCCACAAATCAACTTTTCAGTCCTAATGTCAGCAGAAAGTCTGTACACAGTTACCAGAACTTTATAAAAATATGCCTTATTTAACCTTGATCAAACAAACCAACTCCATATTCCTTCCTTTTACTTCTAACAATCTTGATCTTTAATTCATTCAAATGTTGTCATTGGATTTGAAACCAGTTTTGTAAATCTATTTAAAAGTCATTACCCAAGTCATTGTCTTTGTTTTTCATTTGTATTTCCACTTTGATTTTCAAAGCTTTGATCAGCTTCTTTTGTATATCCAGTAAAAGTCCTTATCAGGCTCATTCTTAAGGCTTGTTATTTGTAATTCCACTTTAACTGCCTTCTTTATCTCAAAATCTACACTTTTTATATTTCCACTTTGATTTTCAAAGCTTTGATCAGCTTCTTTCATATATCCAGGAAAAAAAACAACCCGTTCTTCTCAGGGTCATTCTGTAGGCTTGTCATTCGTCATTTCAATTTAACTGCCTCCTTTATTTTGTAATCCACACTTTTTAATATCCAATATTCCTGGTTCTAATACTTCTGCATAAGATTTAATATATTTTGGACAAAGTCTATCCATAGAATCAGACATCATTGCTGAGATTTCTGTTATTGTAGTTACTATTGTCTAGCACCGTTCTTTGAAAATCTCTTGATTTTTAATGTTATACTGCTTTGTGTCATTTTATAAATCTCCATACTAACCAAAATTCAAAGGCATTTACACCCCCCTTTTTCTGTTCTGCCTGGAATCTTTAGTCCCCTCTAAGTGTCTAATTTATGAAATCATAAAGTTTGAAATTTCTGTTTTGACTTAAAATAGGCAAAACATTTTGATTCCCATGAAATGTAGTTATTTAATGATTTCCAAAATCTTATAATAAAAGTATCAATGTTCCAAAGTTGTCTGGATCCTTAATTAATTTACAACTTGTTAGTTCAAAATCTTATTTAGCTTGTTGCTGTTTATTTCCAATTTTTTAAATTCTTTTTTTGTTGTTGTTCATGAAAAAAAGTACACTCGTCAGTTGCTCTAAAGATCTCTAATAGTTTTGGAGTAGTAAATAAGCAATTTCCAAAAGCAATTAGAATTGAGTTTATACATTCAGTTCCTTGAAAGGCTCTGAGACTGTGAACATGATGGTAGATCCCTTTATCTCCTGGTTCTTAGACCCTGTAATGGAATATGAGAATGATCTTGGAAAATGTGGGGAAGAGATGCTGTCTGGAGAATAATCAGATAAAAGAGGGGGAAGCCTGCAACTAACAGGCAGAGAGAGAGAAAAGATCTGTCCTACTTATCAGGTGATAAAAAGAGACAGTTGGAGATCTGTACATTCATGCTGGCAAGATTCTGTTAATGTAGCACTCTAATAAAGTAGAATTAGCTTATCTTATCATGTTTCCTATGTGATCTCCTCAAGAAACTGACAGACCCATAGAAGAACTAGATAAGAACAATTTTCAGGTCTGAACCATAAAAATCACCATTGCCCTTTGTTAAAATTAGGTAAATTGGATTTTGAATTATAATAGTAAAAAGCTTAAGGGAAGGGAACAGTTCTTGAGTTGTTGCTTTTTTAAAGCCACTTTAAAATGACATCTTAATTAATAATAAGCCTGAAGACAAGTAATCAAAAACATTTCTTTCTCCCATGTTTTACATTGGATTAAATATACTATTAAATATACTATTAATGCACAGAAATAAATAAATATTGGAGAAATATATTGGACAAATAAATATATATTTAGCTTTATTGTATACCACCCAGAGTCACTTGCTTATGAGATATGGAGCCATATAAATAAGATAAATAAATTAATAAATAATGCTGTCTTACCACCATGGTAATATGGCTATTTAGCAATCTGCTCACAGATTTTTGACTAAAGACATACACTTTCAGAAAAATTGAAGATGTATAGATAACAGTCAATCCAGTGCTTCAGAAAATGGAACTTATTCAAGTTCAACTCAATCCTACTTGAAGCCTAGATCCAAAGCAAAATTCAGGGGGGGGGGGGAAAGGATATATTGTATGGGAACAATGATAACTTGCATGGGAAAACACAACTGGCTACTGGTTTTATGCATTTTTTTTAACCATCCCAATTCTTAATGGCTCCCTCTGGTTTACATTGTAAAAGCAAGAGACAAAAATGTATGCTAGCAGTATGATAAAATAATATAATATTAAGACCATTTTGGGCTGGGCTCAACATCAGTCTTTTTCTTCCCTTTTTTCTCGTTTTCATTATGAGGACATGAAATTTACACAGAGCTTTCCAAGAAGATGGTATCTGCCCATACCTTTCTAAAAAATATGGAAGCGTTGGAGCCAAACACTAAAAATGTATTTGTGCATTCTGTTATTTATGTCACTGTTCACCGCCCTGAGTCCTTAGGGAGAAGGGCGGTATACAAATCAAATAAATAAATAAATAAAATAAATAAATTTATCATTGGTTTGTTTTAAAAGTTACACGAACATACCTGTTTGTTCTTAGGAACAGTTAGATGACTTTTTAGGTATCGCAAAGTATTTTTTACAATTTGGGAGAAAAATAATTGACTATTACATCAAGTAGATATGTGACTACCATGGTGGGTTGTTTTGGAAGGGTGGGGACAACAGGTAAAATGATCGTTGCTGTTTAACAAAAGCAACTTTCAAGACATTTGACAACCCTCTTCGATAGAATTTGATTGGAACCATCTAAACTTCAATTAGCATAAAGATTGATATTGGATAATTTGGTCTTGGATATCTAAGATTGTAATATTTGTTTTATTCATTTAGTATTTTGAAAGTCTTCACACAGTAAAAAGCCTGTTAAAGCACAGACTGTACAGAAGATTTTCTGACATTAGGAATAATCAAGCTTAGGTGATCAGAGAAAAAGGCTTTTTTTTTTACTCCATGTTTTCTTGTTTCTTTGAAGTCTCAGTGAGCTGATTTTAATCTGGAGGTTTTAAATAGTTGAATTTAAATCACTAAATTGTTCTGAGTATTTTTCCTTGAACAATAGGAAGGATTTACGTATTAAAAAGTAATCAGTGATTTTGGGTCTTGTTTTTCTTATTCTAACCTCATTATTTTTATATATTTCAAACCTCCAAGTGTCTTAGTATTCTGCCATGATAAATTTCAGCCTGTAATTACTGCCTCTAAAATGTCTTTTTGTAACAAATCAGTGTATTTTGTACAGCTAAAAGATGATATTTGAATCAGGAAGTTTCATTTTTACATCTTAGAATGAAGTCCTATTTAACTAACTATTCTTCACGTGCCTTCTACAGTAAACTAAAGAATGTCTCACATAGCAAAATTGATTCTATATGATTTTTCCCCTCAAACAATTTTTAGTTTCTGATTTTGGGAGACAATGTTAACACCCACCCAACGACCCCAAACAGTGCAAATTTAATTCCTTATATGAATTATATACTTCAGAAACAACCTTGAAAGGAGCCAGATTCTAATTCATAATGTAATAGAATGGCTATACCTCTTCTAAAAAAAATCACTTGATATCTTGTGAAGTTTTCAAATTTGGTGAGCCCATCTCTAATATCTAGCACATGTCCCATAAGCCGGATCATTCAATTTTTAAAATAATAAGAACTCTTTAGAGAAGTAGTAAAATTAATATTTCTGATATTGTTATTTTTCTTTTCATTTCTTTTTGTATATTATTTTTCTGAATTTCAATTTATAAATTTGTATTTTTTTAAAAAAACTGTTTAAAAAATAGTAATGATGAATTTTGTAGCTCTGCCATGGACAGTTAAGGGTGCTGTAGGTGTATTGGTGAATATACAAATACATATGTTGAAAAACCCTGCCGCATGAGAATTATAGAGTTTAACAAAAGTAAAATGTTACCAATGCTAACTAGATAAGAATATTCTTTGGCCATTTTGCAGAGATTGAGGTGTCTTTGAAAGGATATACTTCAAAAGACAGAAACATACAGACATCTTTCGGAAGTTGACAGGACTTCTTGCTGACCCGTGAATATCTATTTCATTTCCTTCCACCTATTGCAAGATTTTGATCCCATCCTCTTCCTTTGTAAGAATGACAACAAATACAGCAAGCAAGAAAATGTACAAATTGTGAAACAAAATGTGAGTTAGGCTAACTTTAAAGATAACAACCAGTTGGATCTGCCCAGACTCACTTTTGTAGAACAAGAAATGAATCCATACTACTTTCTCAAAAAACATGGACCAGAATATGGCATTTATGTTGGATTTTGGACTCTAAATCTGGAGAAGATTAGATATATTTCTTGGAAATGTAGCTTTTGAAGAAAGTATTCATGCTTTTTATTCCAATCATAAAACGTTCACATAGCAAGTACCACTAAGATTGGGACACAGATCCTTCAAGGAAGAATATTCCTTGCTCTTACATCCTTCCTCACAATTAAGGCAAAAAGCTCAGAAATGCAAGTTCTTCTCCCCACATAAAGCAACTTTAATAAACTCCATCTGTTAAATGTGCAGTGCTTCAAACTCACAGGTGAAAAAAATGCTTTGGAGTGTGCAGGTGTGTTCACATAGCATTTGTGTTATGTATTTACATGTTTATTAACGATTAACATTAATAATATACAGGGCTGAGGTAAAGCCGCGGCAGCTTTTGACAGCTGTCAAAAGCTGCCGGAACAGAACTACGCAGGCGCCCACCGTCTGACAGCTCTCGGCTGTCAAAATCACCTGGCAACAGCACGCGCTACCGATGACAGCTCCGAGCTGTCAAAACCAGCCGGCTCTGATTGGCGAAGCAGACGGCGCGGGAAACCGGCTCAGCCCTGATTGGACAAACATTGACAGCTGCTAGTATAAATAAGAGCGTTGTTCTTCTGTTGTTTGCCTGGTTCCTAATAAAGTTAAGTTTGCTTAACTTTGCTGTCTCGCCTGCTCTTTCAAAGCACTGGCGACGAAGGTGGGATGCCTGCTTGCATAGCTGAAGTCACCGCCTAAGGGGAGAAGAGATTTTTTCCCTTAGCCAGAGCTAGTCACTCGCTGAAGTCACTAAGGGAAGCCTAGCTTCCACACAACGCAAGCAGCAGCACCCACAACCGGACAGCATGACAAACCATGGCCATATTCGCGAGTTCAACACTCGCCACCCAGAATGCTGGGAATCACATCTAGGCCAGGTAGAAGGGTACCTGGTGGTAAAGAAGATCACCGACGATCGGGCTAAAGCAGCCGCCCTCCTCTGGCTCAGTGGGCCCGCCGTCTACGATGCCGCTGTGGGACTCTTCAGTCCAGAACCCATCGCAACAATCTCCTACGCTGAACTCACCGAGGGGCTGAGTAAACACTTCATGCCCACGAAGTCAGAGCTCTTCTGGAGGGTAAATTTCACCCGAGGAGTACAACTTCCTGACAAGCCCGCTAATGACTTTATAACCCGGGTCAGACATGCTGCGCAGCGATGTCGGTTCCCCGATTTAGAGGACCGAATCCGGGACCAAATCGTCATAGGGCTTAAAGATGAACGGCTGAGGAGGAAGCTGATCGCCAAACCCGCTCTGACGCTGGCTGAAGTGGCGATGGAAGTCATCGCCTACGAAGACAGCCACGGTGACAACCAACGTCCCCCTGATAGCGGGCCCAGTGGGTCCGTGCACCAGGAGGACGGCGCCTTCAGCGGGCCAGAGGATGACGACATCTCCATGGACATCGATGCCGTGCAGCGGCGATTCGAGAGGCTCAGGCTTCAGCGCAACAACCGAGGGGTCCCTTCCAACAACAACAAGAGCACTAGCTACCAGCCGAACAGAGCTAAATGTGCCAGCTGCGGCGGAAGCCACCCGAGAGCATCGTGCCGGTTCCGCAGTGCCAAGTGCCATGGATGTGAAAAAACAGGCCACCTCAAAGCCGTGTGCCGTAGCCGGAGCCGAGAAAACCTACATGAATTGGAGGTGACGTCTGCAGGTACGAACCAACCCACACCCAGGGACCGGCACAAATCCAAACCCCTAGTGCAAAATGTAAAGGGAAAGGGGAGAGAGCACACGGTCCACAGCACCCTTAAGCCCAAAGTCAAGGTGGATGTCCTAATTCACGGAATTCCCTGCGAGATGGAAGTGGACTCTGGGTCCTCCGTCTCCCTCATTTCTTGGCAAACTTACAGGGACATTTGTAATCGCAGCCGGCAACGGCCTGCCTTACGCCCCACTAAACTCCGCCTAGCGGATTTTCAAAAAACGCCCATTAAACTCCGGGGAAAGGCCTCAGTCCCAACGGAGTTTAGACAATTTAAGGGACCCCTTACTATACTAGTTACCCAGGAAAACAGGACCAGCCTGCTAGGGCTGGACTGGTTCGAGGCGCTAGGGATAGCGCTGACAGGCGTCAATGCCACTCAGCTGTCAAACTTGGAATCCGTCTGCCGTCAATTCACGGACGTTTTTGACAGCTCACTGGGAAAATACACAGGACCCCCAGTATCACTAAAACTGAACCCTAATGTAATGCCTATCAGAATCAAGGCTAGAAGAGTTCCCTTCGCCTTGAGAGAAAAAATAGAAAATGAACTAGATCGGCTAGTTACCTTGGGGTTTTTAGAACCAGTGGAAGGGGCCGAATGGGAAACACCCATAGTGACCCCAATTAAGCCCAATGGCCAAATCAGATTATGCGCTGATTATAAGGCGACCCTGAACCGCGCATTAAATGCCCATGCCTACCCGGTCCTGGCTGTCAAAGACATCCTCACGGCCATTAAGTCAGGCGCCATTTTCGCTAAGTTAGACTTGGCGCAGGCGTATTTACAGCTGCCTGTCACCCCTGACACCGCCTTAGCACAGACAATTGTCACGCACAAGGGAGCGTTCAAAATTAACCGCCTTCAATTCGGCATCTCCGCAACCCCAGGGATCTTCCAAGAAATCATGGAAAAAACACTAAAAGGGATCCCTGGGGTCTGCCCATATTTCGATGACATCTTAATTGCAGGGGAATCAGAAAATGACTTAGCGGACAAACTAACAAAGGTGCTACTTAGGTTCAGGAAGGCTGGCCTCAAATTAAGAAGAGACAAGTGCTCCATAGGGGTGCCCTCAACGGAGTTCCTGGGGTTTAAAATTGACGAAAAGGGGATTCACCCCACTGAATCTAAAATAAAAGCCATCAAAACAGCACCCATCCCAAAGAATAAACAGGAACTGCAAGCCTTTCTAGGGTTAGTTAATTTCTACCATACATTCCTGCCTCACAAAGCCTAAATCGCTGAACCCCTCCACAGGCTATTAGACAAAGGCAAACCCTGGGTTTGGTCCCCTCAGCACGACAAAGGTTTTAAACTTTTAAAAAACTTATTGACTAGCAACGCTACGGTGGCACTGTTCAACGAACAGCTACCCTTATGTCTGGCATGTGACGCCTCGCCCTACGGCATTGGAGCAGTCCTAAGCCACTTAACTAAGGAGGGAACACAAACTCCTGTAGCGTTCTATTCCAGAACGCTGTCAATACCTGAGCGCAATTACGCTCAAATAGATAAAGAGGCTTTAGCCATAGTTGCTAGCGTAAAAAAGTTTCATGACTACCTCTATGGTCGCCAATTTACCATTTTTACGGATCATAAGCCCCTATTAGGAATCTTTACAGTAAACAAACAGACGCCCCAAATATTATCCCCCTGCATCCTCAGATGGTCCACCTTTTTGTCAGCCTATTCATTCACTTTGGAATGCAAACCAGGGAAAAGCATGGGTCATGCAGATGGGCTAAGCAGACTTCCCCTACCAGTAATTGACCCAGACCCTGCACCAGCTGGGAAGATCCTAGCTATTTCCGAACTGCCAGAATGCCCATTATCAGTCAAGGACATTTCTGCAGCCACAGCGGCAGACAAAATCCTGGGCAGAGTCTTAGGCTACGTCACTTCAGGCTGGCAATCCACACCCCCAGACCCAGAATTCCAACCTTACATCTTGAAACAAAAAGAATTATCCTCCCATCAGGGATGTTTATTATGGGGCAGCAGGGTAATAATACCCGAAAAACACAGATTAAAAGTTTTGGAAAGCCTCCACGAAGGCCACCCGGGCACGGTCAAGATGAAAGCTTTGGCCAGAAGCTACGTCTGGTGGCCCGGCCTAGACAGGCAAATAGAATCACATGTAGCTGGGTGTTATCCCTGCCAACTTGTCAGAGCAGCTCAGCCCCAAGCTCCCATACACAGATGGGAAACAACCAAGATACCCTGGTCACGCGTCCACATAGACTTTGCGGGTCCATTCCAGGGACAAATGTTCCTAATAGTCGTAGATAGCTATTCTAGGTGGCTAGAGGTGGCCCCAGTCACGAGCACAACTTCTGCAGCCACAATACAAGTTTTAAGGGGGTTGTTTGCCACACATGGGCTTCCGGATGTATTAGTCTCTGATAACGGCCCCCAATTTACTTCCCACGAATTCCAGAGTTTCACAACGGCAAACTCTATTAGGCACACCACCATGGCTCCGTTTCACCCCTCGTCGAACGGCTTGGCTGAGGTGATGGTGAAATCAACCAAAGAGGCACTGCGGAAAATCATCACCGGCAACTGGCACCGCAGACTTGCTCAATTCCTTTTATCACAACACACCACCCCCTGCACAACTACTGGGAAGTCGCCAGCAGAACTACGCTGGGGCAAACGACTGACTACCAGGCTGGACCGTTTACATCCTGACAGATCCCCACCAGACCCAGAGCTTCCCCTCCGGTACAGAACTCTCAGCACCGGGCAAGCTGTCTGGGCCAGGAACTACGGAAGCGGCAATAAGTGGACACAGGGGGTCGTCATAGAACAAACAGGTCCCCTATCATACATCATTGACACAGGGAACAATTCCCATATCCGCAGACACATTGATCAACTACGGCAACGCAGCCCGCAAAATATGGGGGAAAGGGGGGACTTTGAAATGCAGTCAGAACCACCACCGCAGGCACACGCACACCAAGACCCCCCCGAACAAATGACACAACAACAAAACCCCGCACGAAATGACTTCTTTCCTCAAAGGAACTCTGAAACAAGGGAGCCAAGCCCCCCGCCCCCCGAGCCAGATCTCAAAACATTTGAAGAATAGGAACAAACTGAAGAAACAATCCCCCGGCGGTCCGAAAGAATAAAAAGACCCCCCACCTATTTGGAAGATTTCGAATGGGGTAACCCAAATAAAAAACAATCGGGAAAACGGCAACTCAATCAGAGGGAGGGGTAAGGGGTGTTATGTATTTACATGTTTATTAACGATTAACATTAATAATATACAGGGCTGAGGTAAAGCCACGGCAGCTTTTGACAGCTGTCAAAAGCTGCCGGAACAGAACTACGCAGGCGCCCACCGTCTGACAGCTCTCGGCTGTCAAAATCACCTGGCAACAGCACGCGCTACCGATGACAGCTCCGAGCTGTCAAAACCAGCCGGCTCTGATTGGCGAAGCAGATGGTGCGGGAAACCGGCTCAGCCCTGATTGGACAAACGTTGACAGCTGCTAGTATAAATAAGAGCGTTGTTCTTCTGTTGTTTGCCTGGTTCCTAATAAAGTTAAGTTTGCTTAACTTTGCTGTCTCGCCTGCTCTTTCAAAGCAATTTGTCTCCTATTTCTTAAAGTAATTGTATCTTTTCTCAGATTATGCAACTACATTTTGCAGCTTGGAAAGGATATGTTTGATTTAAGGAGCTTCAGACAGGTGTTGCATTGTTGTTGTTGTTGTTGTTAGTTATGGAGTTGTGTCCGACCCATCACGACCCCATGGACAACGTTCCTCCAGGCCTTCCTGTCCTCTACCATCTTCTGGAGTCCATTTAAGCTCATGCCTACTGCCTCAGTGACTCGAGCCAGCCACCACATTCTCTAGTGTCCCCTTCTTCTCTTGCCCTCAACCTTTCCCAGCATTAGGCTCTTCTCCAGTGAGTCCTTGCTTCTCATTAGGTGGCCAAAGTATTTGAGTTTCAACTTCAGGATCTGGCCTTCTAAAGAGCAGTCAGGGTTATCTCCTCTAGGACTGACCGGTTTGATCGCCTTGCAGTCTAAGGGACTCGTAGGAGTCTTCTCCAGCACCATAGTTCAAAGGCCTCAATTCTTTGGCGCTCAGCCTTTCTTATGGTCCAACTTTCACAGCCATACATTGCAACTGGGAAGATCATAGCCTTGACTATATGCACTATTGTTGGCAGGCTGATGTCTCTAGTGTGCTGTCTAGATTTGCCATGGCTTTCCTCCCCAGGAGCAAGCGTCTTTTAATTTCTTGGCTGCAGTCCCCATCTGCGGTGAACTTGGAGCCCAGGAAAATAAAATCTGTCACTACCTCCATTTCTTCCCCATCTATTTGCCAGGAATTGAGAGGGCTATGATCTTGGATACCATGATCGTGGTTTTCTTAATGTTAATGTTAACTTTCAAGCCAACTTTTGCACTCTCCTTCTTCACCCGCAACAAGAGGCTCTTTAGTTCATCTTCACTTTCTGCCATTAGAGTGGTATCATCTGCATATCTTAGGTTGTTGATATTTCTCCCGGCAATCTTAATTCCAACTTTTGATTCATCTAGCCCTGCCTTTCTCATGATGTGCTCAGCATATAAGTTAAATAGGCAGGACAACAGTATACAGCCTTGCTGGACTCCTTTCCCAATTTTGAACCAATCAGTGGTCCCGTGTCCAGTTCTCACTGTTGCTTCTTGACCTGCATATAGGTTTCTCAAGAGACAAATAAGATGGTCTGGTACTCCCATCTCTTTAAGAACTTGCCACAGTTTTTTGTGATCCACACTATCAAAGGCTTTAACATAGTCAATGAAGCAGAAGTAGATGTTTTTCTGGAACTCCCTGGCTTTCTCCTTGATCCAGCGTATGTTGGCAATTTGATCTCTAGTTCCTCTGCCTCTTCGAAATCCTGCCTATACTTCTGATAGTTCTCGATCCACATATTGCTGGAGTCTAGCTTGTAGGATTTTAAGCATAACTTTACTAGCATGTGAAATGAGTGCAATGGTATGATAGTTTGAACATTCTTTGGCACTGCCTTTCTTTGGAATTGGAATGTAAACTGATCTTTTCCAATCCTGTGGCCACTGTTGAGTTTTCCAAATTTGCCGGCAAATTGAGTGTAGCACTTTTACTGCATTGTCTTTTAAGATTTTGAATAGCTCAGCTGGAATACTGTCACCTCCACTAGCTTTGTTGTTGCTCAGCTTTCCTAAGGCCCACTTCACTTCACATTCTAGGATGTCTGGCTTGATGTCAGTGACCACCTCATCACAGTTATCAGGGACGTTAAGCTCTTTCTTGTATAGTTCTTCTGTGTAATTTTGCTATCTCTTCTGCCTCTGTTAGGTCCTTGCCATTTTGGTCCTTTATTATGCCCATTTTTGCATGAAATGTTCCCTTCATCTCTCCAATTTTCTTGAAGAGATCTCTGGTCCTCCCCATTCTATTGTTTGATTCTATTTCTTTGCACTGTTCATTTAAGAAGGCATTCTTAGTTCTTCTAGCTATTCTCTGGAATTCTGCATTCAACTGGGTGTATCTTTCTTTTTCTCCTTTGCCTTTTGCTTCCCTTCTTTCCTCAACTATTTGCAAAGCTTCCTCAGACAGCCATTTTGCTTTCTTGCATTTCTTTTTCTTTGGGATGGTTTTAGTTGCTACCTCTTGTACAATGTTGCGAACCTCTGTCCATAGTTCTTCAGGCACTCTGTCTATCAGATCTAATTCCTTAAATCTATTTGTCACCTCTACTGTATATTCATCAGGGATATGATTTAGTTCATACCTGAGTGGCCTAGTGCTTTCCCCCACTTTCTTCAGTTTAAGCCTAAATTTTGCAAGGAGAAGCTCATGGTCTGAGCCACAGTCAGCTCCTGGTCTTGTTTTTACTGACTGTATAGAGCTTCTCCATCTTTCTCTGCATAGCACATAGTCAATCTGATTTCTGTGTTGACCGTCTGGTGATGTCCATGTGTAGAGCCATCTCTTGGGTTGTTGGAAAAGAGTGTTTGCTATGACCATCGTATTCTCTTGACAAAATTCTATCAGCCCGTGCCCTGCTTCATTTTGTACTCCAAGGCCACACTTGCCTGTTATTCCGGTTATCTTTTGGCTTCCTATTTTAGCATTCCAATCCTCCATGATGATAAGGACATCAGTTTTTGGTGTTAGTTTTATAAGGTGCTGTAGGGCTTCATAGAACCGGTCAATTTCATCCTCTTCAGCACCAGTGGTTGGGGTATAGACTTGGACTACTGTGATATTGAATGGTTTGCCTTGGATTTGAACTGAGGTCATTCATTCATTTTGGGGATTGTATCCCAGTATTGCTTTTCCTACTCTTTGATTGACTATGAAGGCTACTCCATTTCTTCTGAGGGATTCTTGCCTGTACTAGTATACCTGATGGTCATCTGAATTAAATTCACCCATTCCTGTCCATTTTAGTTCGCTGATTCCTAAGTTGTTGATGTTCAGTCTTGTCATCTTTTGTTTGACCATGTCCAGCTTTCCTTGATTCATGGATCTTACATTCCAGGTTCCTATGGAGAAAAAGTCTTTATAGCATCGGACATTCCTTTCACCACCAGATACATCCACAGCTGAGCATCCTTTCGGCTTTGGCCCAGTCATTTCATTCTTTTTGGTGTGGCTTGCCATTTCCTTCTCCAGTGGATCACATTTTGTCAGAACTCTCTTCTATGACTTGTCCATCTTAGGTGGCCCTACACAGCATAGTTCATAGCTTCATTGAATTATGCAAGCCCCTTCGCCACGACAAGGCAGTAATCCATGAAGGGGAGGTGTTGCATACTTTGCCCCATACAATTCAAGGAAATTTTCCCTTTGAATCTGAATCAATGCACCATCTAATATTAAATAAAGCTACAAATAATGATAGAAGAACTTTGTAGCAAGGTAAAGAAATAAAATGTGTTTAACAGAAGATATTAATTTGTAAGGTCTACTCAAAAATAGTTAAGTCACAAATCCTTTGTAAAGTTTTCCGTGCACCAAGAGGAATGAATAGGAACTGGGCTGCAATGATATATAGATATATACAGTTTTGCAGAGAGTTATGAACTGATAGTTTATGTCTTAAAATCAGATGAAAAATGATTGAAAAAATGTAGATGCATGGAAGATGATTTTAAAATATTTATTATCAAATTATTGCTAACTTTGTTTTTCACTGTTATATACTGTGTGTATGTGTGTGTGTGTATACACACAAACACACATACACACACACACAAACCATATACTCAGAGCAGTTTAGAATGAAACAACAACAAAAAAATTACACTAGACATTTAATGCAGTCACCCTTATTCTTGTTAAGGATGTGCAAATATTCTATCTGAAGGCAATTTAATCAGCCTGAATCAAATTGACTTTTTGAATTAAGGAATATAATTAATTTGGAATATCAAATTGCAATGGATGCCTCTGAAGGGAGTTAATCCATTAAGCTTTTGTTCATATGTAATTCCATTTTTTTAATTAATTCAGTGATCCAAATCAGATTCAGTTCAACATTTTGACTAAGAAATCTAAATGAAACTGTCCTGATTTTCTCTATTCACTCAAATTTGAATTGATTTGTATAGGACTAATTTACTGAGTAAAAGAAGTAACTGAGATAAGCTAGTTAAAAATGCAGTTTCCAAGGTATCCCTCTGGATTGACTCAAAAGACTCGAGGTGGGCAGCATCCCGACTTGTTCCTCCTCAGACCCAGCTGTGTGAGCCTGAAAGATTGGAAGAAGATGATCCACAGCTGGCTCTGTTCAGGGACGCTCGAAGCAGGAGGCAGACTAGCAGAAGTGAACAATGAGCAATGAGAAGCCACGCCTTGAGACTGCTGTTTAAAAGGGGAATGTGTGGGAGGTGCTGGTTGCTGAAGGCAACCATTTGAAGAGCTTCTGATATAGTCTCAGTCTGTATTTGTTTTGAACTGTTTCATTTAGTTTTTGCAAATAAATTTGGTTGGCTTAATTCCAGCCTATTGAATATAAAAAAGGGGTTGTCCCTGACATTCCAATAGGGCCGGTTGTAGGCTGGAACAGAACAACAGGTCCCATTGGTGAAGGATCTACATTTCACAACTCCCTTCCTTCTCTGGTCCTATAGGGCTGATACAAACAAATAAGTCTGGTTCCATTTCTATTGATTTTCTGGTGGTCCCTTAAAACCTGACTATGTCAACAGACCTAGAATCCCCAGAGGATGGCTCCCTAGGTATTAACTTCTGCTCTTGTCAACCTATATATACATATATATATACATATACATATACATACATACATACATATATGTGTGTGTGTGTGTGATATATATATATATATATATATATATATATATATATATATATATATATATATATATATATATATATATATATATATATATATCACAAACAAATGCATGCACTCTCTCTCTCTGTCACACACACACACACACACACACACTTTTATAATTACATATGCCATTCCTTTTTTTCAGACAATTAGTGGCAATATATATTTGATATACAAATGAATGAATAAATATACATAAACATACATAAAAGCTTTGGAATTATAGCCCTAATTCTTCAATCTTTCCTGAGTCCCATTAATATTTATTTTGTTTATTCTCCATTAAGATTTTTATAAATAATTCTAGTCAGTGAACAAATATAATACATCTTCTTACCCTTATTTTTCTCCACAACAAAAAACTTGTGAGGTAAGTGGGCTGAGAGAGAAAGTGATTGGTCTAAATTTACCCAGCCAGCTTTCATGCTTAAGACAGGGCTAGAACTCACAGTCTCCTGCTTGGTAGTCTGATAAATTACATAGAAACTAAACCAAACTTATTCTTCTTATTCCTCTTTTTTATTATGGTAAGAATGTAGCATGTTAAGAGAATCATCATCATCACCAGGTATTTATCCTGGAGATCTTCAGATTCTCAAAATTTTGAATTACAGCACTCACCATCTTTCATTATTAGCTATATTGGCCAGGGCTGCTGGGATTTGTAGTTCAGCAGCATATACAAACCATCAGATCCCAATCATTGATTAATAATGTTTTGTTACAGTTTTCAAGTTAATTCCTCATTAATATTTTCTGTCTCAGGGTTCTTTACAAGAGTTTCTCCTTATATAATAAGCTTTACAAAAATATTTCCTGATTTGAATGCTAATTTTTGGAGCATAATAAAATATGAAATTCTACTCTTATGCTCCCCAACTGTGAAATAAGTTCAATTAGTTCACCTTACTGTTGATAATATGTCCCTTCTCCAATGATGCTATGGTAATTTGACCAATTAACATGGCAATAATGCCAAGGTTGTTTTTCCTGAATTCCACTATTCTGGCCTTCCCTAATTCAGCTCTCTTGAATAATGGCATTCCAAATTTCCCAGTCAACATGAGGATCTCAAGAAAATGGAAAGTCAAGAAAGTTGATTTAGTAAGAGAGAATATGTACGCAACTTCAAATATGTTACATAACTACATAACTAACTGGACAGTCTGGACAATCTGTGACACTTTGCCTTCAACAATGGTAAGTCTTCTAATGTACTTGAAAAGTTCTTAGAAATTCAAGAAGATATTCAGAGATATATCTGCCTTGAAAGTATCAGAGTTGGTCACAGGAAACGTTTTTAGATGTTTTGCATATTTTTTTGCAAATTGAAAGAACCTTAGTTCAAAAGGTGTTGCCCTATGATGCACCATTCCACCCATTTAAAGGTTACAGACACGATAAGTTTAATAACATACATTCGTTTTTAGAATTAAGCAAGTATACACACCCTTAGAACAATCACACTGAAATTATGATGTTTAACTGATTCTGTCAAGCTTGGTGGGCCTCCTTTAAATTTGGAATTCACCAGAGAGGTTCAATACCCTCTATTATGTTGTGAGCTCTGATGAGCAGGAATGAAGACATGCAGATGAGTACAGAAAAACTCATTCTTTATTTAAGCAGAAACTGTACTGAGAAATTGGAGTCACCCTGCCTCAATATATAGCCAGATCCTCTGGTAGCAACCAATCGGATTGAACCCATGTTTGCCGCCCAAAGTTGACCAATTGCAGGACCGGAGATGTCCTGTCTGAGTTGCTGGAGAACCGTTAGTTCTCCAGCAACGCACATGGTGATATTCCAAAAGCCCAGTACATAACACCCTCACTGAGTAAAATTATACTTAAGTTGTAGAATCTGAGGAAAATAGATTTTAACCAACTGAAGACCTCCACAGATACCTATGTATACCCCATATATGAAATATGAAGGGAAATTTGATGCAGAGGTACAGCTAGAACCATACTTCTTCTCTGTTTAGAGTTAGCGTTAATTAACCCAAAAGAGGTCAACAGTGTAATCATTATTATTTAATAATTATAACCTGAAAGATGACTTGGTTATTTAAGGCAATAACTACCTCCCATAGTATCTGCCCAGCCATTCAATCTGGTAGAGTTGGCATACTCTGGGCTCCTTTGAATAAAAAATTGCCATCTATTGAGAATCCAGGAAGTGCATCTTCTCTGTAGAAGCCTGCCTTCTGGAATGAAGGTTCTGGATGATATCCTCCCATTTTAAGAGCCCTTGAAGATTTGGCTCTTCCTCCAGGCTTTTGGTAAGAGAGAATGAAGCCCCTGCTTTGAATTGTATCAGTTCATTTTTGTTGTGGTGGTTGTTCCTATCCAGTCTAGTCTTGTTTCCTTGGTTATTAATGTTTTTATTTCTGAACTGCTCACTGTTGTTGGGAGTTGGGAAATATTTAAATTTAAATAAATAAATAAATTATAAGAGAGACAGATAGAGAGACGAGTAACCAGAGCAATAAAATCCAAATCCCAAATTTATAATCTAAAACTGGTATTTCTTTGCTTTCTAAATTATTATTATTTTATTCATTTTCTATGGCCACCCATCTCAGGCAATGACATATAATTAATTTATAAGATTTGTTAGCAGAGTGTGGAAGATGATCCTGGTTTAGGTAGTTTTTAATACTCTTAGAGGAGAAGCATATCAAAATTGAACATCCCCACATTAGCTATATGGAATATTTGTGTTTGGATATGTGTTGCATTTATATTCATAAACTCCCAGTACCTCCTTGGAATATTGACTGTAAGGTCCTGCTTCAGCTATCCCCTCAGGAAAGCATGACTCTTGAAACAAGCATTATTTCAAAAGGATCTTTTACGGAGAAAAAGTGATTGTAGAGAAGTCAGGCAGAATCTGAAGTTCCTGTGCAAAAATGTTAGGTTAATTTCCCATTGTCCAATCCTCATTCCTCCCTTCCCAATTCCCAAGTGGATACATCAAAGTGAAAGCAGAAACGAGATAGGAACATCTTTAATCCCTAAGCAGTGCTCCCTGCCCCCAAATGGCAGCATTCCAGTAGGGACCTGACATTGTCTTAAATACAGAAAAATGGGCTAAGCCATTCAGTTCAACAACTTTGTTTAAGCAAATCGATCAGCTCTTTGGACTGAGGTCTATGCACTTTTACTGTGCAACTTGAAATACAATTCTCAAAATACAATTCTGCCTAAAACATACATATACTAGGGGGAAAAAGGCATACGTTTTAAATGTAATATTGTTTCTTTCATTTCAGAAAAACAGAAGGACCAGATTTATGATTCAACACAAGCAAGGCTACCATTGACCAGAAACAGATTAATCATTGCTGCTAAATAGAGCTATTATTGATCTACAAGGACTCTTCTTAAATTCGAAGGGGGCGGGAAGTAGTTGCATCCTGTAGTCACTGGGTTTTATGAAAACTGAATAAATTATAAAAATAGGAAATAATTTATATAAACGGAGACATCAATATATAAAGAAGCAAATACACATGATAGGAAATATTTAATAGATTTGAGATGCAGACAGTTATTTTGGGTTGGAGAAAACTTAAAAATAAATTGTGTACTAGCCCATTTTAAATTATGATTGCAGACTTTAAACATGGATTCAAAGTAATGAATAATTTATTAGAACGGATAAAAGATATACCCATCCCTTTTTCTCCATAAGGAACTAAAATTAAGGTTATCATACTGACAAGGGCAGCACACACAAAAATCCTGTCTTCATTTCTTATTCATTTGTTTTCATTTTAACATTATAGTGAATGTTAACTTTTAATGAAAGAAGCATATTTTTTTAGAAGCTTTGATTCATCTTTGGATTTTTTCCCCCTAAGCCTACAAAGATTGTTTCTTATAATGGACAGAACAACCCAAAATGAAGCTAAGGAAAGTCTCCATGGATAGATTTATATTTTAGGTGACATGCAAATATAGAATTTTAATTCATATATTATTTTTGGAATTTAATTTAAAATGGATTTTACTTCCCTTCATTCTCTTGTAATTTTCATCATACATACATATCACTCATTCTATTCCCTTTCAAGTAAGCAGTGTCACTGACACTCAGAAAAAGAGCAAGAAGTAGTAAAGTTAGAGACAAAAGGAATTAAAGGCAGAGGATAAAAAAGAAATGATAACCTAACTGCATCTACTTCATACCTACACTATACCTCCCTACAACTTTCTGCTCTTTCAAGCGGTTCCATGGTCACCAGATCTATACATTAAATTATACATTACCTTTTGCTCTTTAAACTTCTCAGTTCTCTCTTTTTGAGGATGTCACGCGCTCCATCTTACAACTTTTTAAAAACCTTTCTTTCCTCTTAGCACACTCACTTTTCCTGCATATATTAGTTTGCTGTCCTGAATTCCTTCCTTCTCTCTAAAGAATCAATCTACTTCAAGGTATTTATTTTGTAGTGATTACTCATTTTTCTATTAATCCATATTCTTTCATCCCTCATTTGTTCAGGATTTTATCTCTTTTTGTTTTACCAAATAAACTTTTTAAATAATCCCTTCCCACTACATCTAACCTATTGTTATGCTTCTCCTGAAAATCCAGCTCTAACCTTCTGAGAATCATTTGGATTCTCAGCCAATATCATAGCATAGTCTGCATGCAAAAGCAAATGGACATTTCTGTCCTCAAGGATCTCTTTTCTGTCATTGCCATAAGCGTTGCTTAGGCAATTATCCATAATTACATTAGACAATCAAGGAGGCATCACACTTCCTTGTCTTTATTCTTTGCTTAATGCTGAACCACTAACTCACCCTGGTGCATTGTTTAATAATTAACATATGGATGTTAAAATGCCCACATATTTTTTTTAGTTAAGTCTCCAAAGGTTTCTTGGAAATCCTTTGTAGAGACATGAGATGTTTCACACAAAATTTTATCTATCAATACAAGGTGTTGATGCACAAGCAGCCTTTTATTTAAAAGAATTGATTTTTTTCAGTCTTTTGGTTTCAGATGATTTAGAATAGCAAGAGTATTTCTTTAAATTGGACCCTGAAGATTGTAGATAGCCTAATTCTGAACTCATTTCGAAAAGCTGTGGATCGAAGAAGGGAACTGAGAAGAAACAATTTGTTTCTATGTGAAGGAGCTGCATAAAGGGTCTAATAAATTCTAAATTTATTATTATGTCCACCAGATTCTAGAAAAAAGTTTTCATCTGCATTAGGAAGATATTGTATGTTTCTACATTGATTTCTTAGTTGGTTGTATTTTTTTAAAAAAACAACCATTGAGATGCAACTTTAAAGAAAACCCCAAGCAGTGTGACTTTGCTCATTTAAGATTCCTTATTAATTCCCCCAAGTGTTTTATTTACATCCACATTCAAGCTTTTTAAAAAGTTTGTGCAACTTATTTTCCACTTGAGGCAGAGGTGAGGAGGTAGGAGGGAATACAGCCAGACAGAAAAAGACAGAAAGAAAAAGAAGATGGAAAGAAACAAGGGAACAAAGCTCAGATCAGGTGTTTCTTTGTCATGCCAGCAAAAGTAAAGAGAAGTTCATGATTGGAACAGACAGAGTTTAAAATTCATTTTCTCCACCAACAATGAAAAGACGGAATAAGCTAATGCATTGACCTGCCTCAGCTCTGTTGTCTTGGAGATCATGGCTTCAGTTACACAGAGGCAGGAAAAGTATTATGGTTTCCCTAATTTTCCACCTGTCTACTGTAGCACTTCAAATCAATTTTACAAATATCACGAGCATGGAGATGGGTCAGTAGAGAGGTCAGATGAGGTAGCAGAACCGCCCATGCTGAGATTCATGAATTGTACAAAATATAAATAGAAGTACAGATCAATCACGGTACTGTACTGCAGAGCCAGTTTTTTAATTTTCATTTTCAATTTTATTTAAATACTTAAAGGAACAATAAATTCGTTAGATCTTTGAAACATTTGCGCACAGAAAGAGCACTGAAAAGTCTGGATGTGTGGTATGTTGTGTTTTTTTTTTTGCAAAGATCAAGAAGAACTGACACTGATAAAGACAAATACTGCCTTCTCTCTTTTATATTCTACTTCTCACACAATGTCATAAGTGGATAGCTATATGTGAGGGAAAACTGGTAGATTTTAGTTTTGCTCAATTCCTCATTTTCAGATAATTGGATTCAATTTAAAATCCAAAGCTAATTCATATGAATATTCATACACACGTTCTAGAGAAAGTCATCTAACGCAGACATATTTGTGTTTGTTTTTTTTTCTTCTTAAGTCACACCTTTTAGAAAGAGGTTTTTAAATATATTTGGGCATATCTTTCTCTGATGTGGTATAGTATATTAGAAAGAGGTTTATAGTATATAAAATTTATTTTATAGCTTTTGTCACGAACTTTCCTGAAAAGGTCTGAAAACATGGAAAATGCATTTTTGTTTACGTGTTTGTATAATTTCAAAAAGAACGCACATTGGACAATTTTAGGAAGTTAAACTCGTTTCAGTAAAAGTATTTGTTTCAGCACAATTCACAGTGCTGATTTCTCAATCTTTTTTTCATGTCTCTATGACCTCATCACATCTGCTGCAGCTGAGAAATGAATGAGCAGTAAAAGAAATGAATGAGCACTAAAACGGATATTCCTTTTAAACATAAGCTTTTTTTTAGTTGCTTTGTTATGGAAGTTAAGGATCAAAGGACATGCAAATTAATGATTTGTCCATACCTACTACAGACTTACTTGAAATAATAGTGGATTTTAAAAACCAGATGGCTGTCTTTAATAATATGGCCATGTAACTCATGAATTTAAAAACAAAAATGATAGTAGGTTTAAATTTTTTTTAAAAAAAGTTCTTACTAAAATAGCTTTTCCTGACCTAACATCTTCCAGATTTTTTTTGAGACTGCATTCATATTAGAATTAGAATTTATATAGTATACTTTCATTTATTAGATTTATATCCCATTGTTTTGTCTCTATAATGTTTTAGGTTCACAGTTCACAATGCACATTATGAAGCTTATACTGAAAAGAATATGAGAAAAATCAGGTTAAAATTAAAATTAGTATCATTAAAATAGATTCAATACCAATGAAAAGCTTGGTGTTATTTTTCAAAACACTTGGGGCTAAATTTCTCATGTTGTAAAGTGTATTCCATAGTCTAGGAGCCACACAATAAGAGGCCCTCAGAATGTTCTTCAGACTGTAAGACTCTAAGCCATTTTGGGTTTTAAACCTCAACCCCAACATAAGATGTCATTGGTAAGCAGTTGGAAGTTCATGTATATCTTTCAGGACTGGCACTGATCCCGGTACCTTGCATTGGTTAACAGAGTAGCCATTATATTTTGCAATGCTCAACACATAAGGCAGATTTAGAATTCCAGTGTATCTAAAGGCTATCAGGCGGGACAAAGCTACTTTAGAGGACTTTCTAGCAATACAATTCTCAGAGTTTATGTATGTATGCATGTATGTATCTACACTATCTAAATCCACATTTTTATTTGTATGCATCACACCTAAACATATGCTGTACAAATGTGTATCGTAGTGAAATGCACAGTTTAGCCACAATATTCTATCATAATAAACACTATGGCTCAGATTTTTCTAGTCTCTTTTCCCCTTTCAATTAAAACCCGTGTCAAATGCTGTGGGAATGGCAATTTTCAAAGTCTAAAATATCATTCTGTTTGGTAATATTTATTCCTGTCTTACTGCTTTGTCCTGACCAGGCTTGAATGACCATATTACTCAGATGGTGCTTATTTGTATAAATGACAATGCATACCACTAACTTTTTTCTTTTTAGAATTTATCCCGCAAGGACAGGGCCCACCTTTTTTTAAATCAATGAAGTGTTGATCCATTGTTTGTGACATGAATTGACCAACCAGTTTGTCGCCTGAGTCTGACATTGACATTGTATAGTGGAAACTCTGCATTTAAAAATCTTTTTTTTTTAAAAAAAAAATCTGTGAATATGGGAGTTTTGCTAATGCCTTAGGGAGTAATCAAATTGTTTAAGACCAGATGTATTAAAGCTACAAACGTATTTGAACACAGTTTCCAGAGAAATGCAACTTCTGAAATGTCTTTTCTACATTGTACTAAATAAATGCATCCGGGTCTCGAGAAAGACAACGGGCAACATTTCAGTGTCTTTCTCCATCTCTTGGAAAAGAAATAGCCAAAGCAGAGGAGCAGGTTTTTTTAAAAACAAAAAACAAAAAACAAAGAAAAAACAACACCATCATCTGCAAAACTCTGCTCTGAAAAAGAAGGTGGTAAGAATTCGGTGGCCTACTTATATAATTTCTTGTTCTCTCCCTGTGGGATCCAGTTTATTTGATGGAGTGATTGCTAAGACTTGAAGTACCACAGGCAGGAACCATTGATCCAAAGCAGAGATTTTTACTGGATGACAATTTTCAAGAAATATTATTTAATTCTTATTTATTTCATTATTTTTATTTTCGTTGACTTTGTTATGGCAGTTGCCTATGCCAATAGACTCTGGGCAGCTGATAAATCTTATGCAAAGATCCAAACAATTAAGGCATAGACCAGGCATGTCAAACTTGCGACGTCACGTAATGTCACGTGATGTAGTAGGACTTTTCCCCCATTGGCGGCAATAGGGTGGGCGTGGTTTTGGCGTGACTCATCCAGCCCATGCACCAGCACTTTGACATGCCTGGCATAGAGAAAACAAGTCAGTCTGGATAAAAACAGCTGCTATAAAACATAGCAAGGCAGTCCCCCAAGGCCTCCCACACTAGTTCACTTTAAATATTCACTTTAACGAGTCATGTTTATTTCTGTAATTATTTTAACAATCAGCCCAGGTCCTGGATAATTTTGGGTGATGTACAAAGATCATATACATAAAACAAAGCTGTAAAATTGGTACTAATTTTATTATAACGTCAGCCCTTCTGGGTCGGCCAGTTCAAGAAATAGGAACAGCTGGTATTTCAAAAATGTTCTCTATTATATTATATTGTAACAAAATATTGAAAGCCTGTCAGAATATTTCAGCACTATGACTTATATCTAACAAAATTAAGGGGGGGGTATTCTGAGTTTCTTTCTCTTGCTTTCTTTCTTTTCCTGGCTGGAATAATTGTGGGTAAGAAGACTTGATCCCCATGCCATGCCATCCATCTCTTGTTTCTAGTTTCTTTTCTTAGTCTTAATATTTTAATTGTTATACTTTTAAAATTTTAATTGCTTTTCTATTCATCTTTTTATTATATGTAAGCCCCCAGAGTTACCTTATCAGAAGCTATGCAACACATAAATTTAATAAACAAACAAATAAAAACTTTTGGGAAATGCCAGTTCATCGATAAGAGGTACCAGTATTCAATCACCTTTTGGACCAAAAGCATTCCTAATTTCTATAAGGCTGTAAGGTTGGGGAGAGGGATCAAAGGATTGGAACTACTACAGTTCAATCCCCCCCCCCCGGTGTTAATACATGTTCTTTTCTTCAGTGCTAATATTGTGGGGGCTCTGGGGGCTGTATGCCAAAATATGGAGAGAAAATGCACACAATCCTGGGAATTGAGCCAGTTTGGTGTACTAGTTAAGATCCTGGCCTAGAAACCAGGAGACTGTGAGTTCTAGTTCCTCCTTATGCATGAAAGCTGTCTGGGTGACTTTGGGCCAGTCATTCTGTCTCATGATCACAGGTATTGCATAAATTATAGGCCCCATAAAAAGGCAATTTGAGAACAAAGGATTAGAAGATGCTTTATAAAACGTGATAATGATGGCAATGCACTCTAAGCTCTTCCCAGTTAGTATGTAAAGTGAAGCACACATGCACTAAGAAGCAGGAGTTTACTCCCAGTGCTGTGACCACTGACTCTGTGCACATTGCTGTTAGCACTTATTGATAGATGGGCTAAGCCAGGCACACACCCTGTTTATCTTTACTCTCCTGTTTAACTTTGGCAGATATCTCTATTTTTCTGGCCAATAAAGCTATGAACTCTTTCTAAAGTTTTTATTATTTATTTATTACATACATTTACATGGCTACCCACAGTGACTCCAGGCAACTTGTTACATTAACATTTCACAATATCAGAACCCATAAACCACACAGCCACACATTCTTTGCAACCACACAATCACACCGGATACTTGATTAGCTCCATGTCAACCTGGAGTCCCTTGGCCCACTGAGAAAACCATGCCTTCTGGTCATTCTGGTAAAGTATCGTGGAGGCCAATCCTTTCTCTGGGGGGAATGATATTCCAGCTGGAGGGAGACACCACAGAGAAGACCCTTGGTCCCACTAGGTGTATCTCTCTAATACATGGGACCTGCAATCTACTTGCCTCCTGACTCTAGTGGGCAAGGTAGATGTAGATAGATGGCCCCAACTCCCAATCGCCAGAATTATTCCAGAAATTGTATAAATTATATTATGATTTGTATTAGAGGAATTCAAAACAATAACAGAGCACCAACACAAAGCTCTGCTATTTTCAAATACTTTGGGTTTTATAATGCAATTATCCTAGCTATGAGATGGGGATGGTAACAAATCAAGGCAGGATGGAAGACAGTTTCCCTTACTTGTAATATAACAACAATTGTGACCAACTGGATTTTCTTAAGCAGTTTGCACCATAACTGATGAGTGCACAAAAGACATAGAAGTATTGTAATTTGTGATCATTACCTGTGCAATAGTTGCTGACTAGGTGTTATTGATCGCTGAGATTTAGGTGCTTACTGGAAACACAGATCCTAAGAAGACCCAGTCTATCACCTGGGCCTCCTCATTTAAATATTTATCAGTGCCTTGGACTACTTGATGTTGTCAGCACTCTCAATTGCTTTCCGTGGTATATCATGCAGCTCTCAGCATCCTTAGCTGCTGGTGCTCAGGACCTTCAGGTGAGAGTTGAAGCAATATCTTCTAACACACTTCAGAGCTGCCACATTCATGCCCCTCCTGCTGCTGCCCAAATCTTATTGCAGCTTTCTGAGTTTTGTGACACTGCTTGTCACTCAGAACATGGGTATAAAGGCCATTTCCCCTCTAGTAACTTAGAGCAATTTTATAGCATCACCTAGCCATTTTTAAAATGATGTCAAACCTGTCTTCTTTACTGTAGTTTTGGCATGGTGATTGATAGATGACTCTAAAAGATGCTACAAATCTTTAGTAGGGAAATGATCTAAGCTATCTATAGAAGCTGCTTAGAATGTTACAAATAATGGATATAAACAATAGTAAGTAAATAAGCTTGTCAATCAGAAGGTCGGCAGTTTGGCGGGTCAAATCCCGAGTGCCGCATAACAGAGTGAGCACCTGTTACTCGTCCCAGCTTCTGCCAACCTAGCAGTTCGAAAGCACGTAAAAATGCAAGTAGAAAAATAGGGACCACTACGGTGGGAAGGTAACAGCATTCCATGCACCTCTGGCATCTAGTCATGCTGGCCACATGACCATGGAGACGTCCTCGGACAAGCGCTGGCTCTTCGGCTTTAAAACAAAGATGAGCACCGGCCCCTAGAGTCGGAAACGACTAGCACGCATGTGCGGGGGAACCTTTACCTTTAACTTTTAAGTAAATAAAAAGAGGAAGTTGTATATATGAAAGTGGACTGAAGAAAAATGCAGACAAAAAGTTCCAGAAGCTGATTGCATGAAAAAGTACATACAAGGGCCATATTTTTATGCTGTTTTTTTCCAATTTCTATTTCATTGAAATAGAAATTGAAAAAAAGTAATTGAAAGTGGCAGAAATGGGAAATTGAACTAATCAAAATTGATTAGTTAAGTTGTCCAAAATCTATTTTGTGATTACTGAGAGAATTCAAGGAGTGGGATAGTTTTAGTTTTCCAATTATTGATTGAATGTTTGCTTCTTAATCTTTGCATCTATACAGGTAGTTCTCATTTAGCCATAACTGGAGGCTGAAAACTCTGTTGCTAAACATCATGGTAATTAAATGGAAAATCACATGACTGTGATGAGCTTACAACTTCACTTGTTATTCAGTTATTCAGTTGCTCATCACAGTCATTAAGGGAGACAGACTTGCAATTTTATTTCTATGTTGTCCATTAACTCTGTTTGCTGAAATTTGGTTGTATAGCATGTAAACAGCAGTCACATGACTGTGGGATGCTGTGATGATCATAAATGTTTTTCTTTTAGTTTTATACTACCTTAACTTAAATGAGGTCATTGGTAAGCGAGAACTCCCTTTCTTCTGCTTACTTTCTATTGTGTTTGAATCTATTGACCAAATTATTCAACTAATTCTTTTGAGACCTAATTTTCCAAAAGGGTCATAACTCTGGTAGAACAATGGTAAATGTATGGGCATTTAAAAATAAAAACAAACTATTCAGTTAATATGTAGTGGTATCAAAAATAAGCACCAACAAATATTTCTCCTCAAAGTAGCACCACATTCACCTGAAATTTATATAGGATTTTTGTCTGTTTATTAGGTGGGAAAAATTGTAATTTTTGAAGATGTGCTTGATTCACCTTTCATTGTTGCTATTTTTATCAAATATTTCGATTTGATAAAGCATGCTTCTCCCAGAAGAAGGAAGCTGAAGCCACCAGCCTGAGGATATATATATGATTCAAGTGATATTATTTCAGACTGTAGATAAAAAATATGCATGAGAATGTTCTTTCATCGCAAACATACATGTATGTCTAAAATAAGATGTAAGAACAAAAATGGGTACAGGATACTTTTCTCCCTATAAACTAGCTACTCCAATTGCAGCAGCAAAATAATCAAATGTTTATGAGGCTTAAATTAGAAGAGGTCAAAAGATGTAAACATTATTCTGCATTTAGTCACAGATTTGTTCTGTAATTTTGGGCTCAACTTTTCTTTCTTTCAGTAGAGATTTTTGTTTCAAATAGTATTTGTGTATACTATTTTCCAGATATTAAAAGTCTGGACAAGGGTTTTTCTTTTCTTTTCTTTTTCTTTTTTTCCACATAAGACTATTTCAGCTAGTAACTATGATAAATAATTTGTCTGGGCTGTAGATAGAACATAAATTGTAGAGTTATTAAACCCATGAAGGTGATCTTAGCAGAAACCAATGAATATTGGAATGAGAGTATTGGATTCCACCTTCAAATATTTATTAATCCCATTTCTGCAATTTATTGTCAGATTAGAAATGGTTTACTTATTGAGAATAATCATGCAGTGAAATACTTTAACAGTTGGAATAAAAGAGGGTGCCATGATCCTCTATTATGGAAAAAAATGCATGGGAATAAGTGTGGTTAAATTGAATTGGGAATACCCGATGTGTATGATTAGGATTGCACAGTTGTAAACTAACACATGGAGAAAACCTTTCTGAGTAGATCATTTTCCAGTATGCTAGTTTCTTATATTCAAAGTAGATGTTTTAGAGAAAAACATGCAAATATGGAATTCCTTGTCAAAAGTTTGAAATGTTAGATTGCATCTGATGCTATAAGTTGCAACTGATGAAAGCTATGCCTCTGAACAATTTGTTAGTCAGAGTAGCTACTACCACACTACTGATTTTTGACACTAATGTATCTCTCCTCATACAATGTCTCTATTCCCCAATTGTCAACTGCAGAAAATCACGAGCCAAGGCAGGTTCCAATGAATGCAGGTTTATTGCATGCTAACACTCTCTACAATAATCTAAACTGCTTATGGTTAAAGGGAATTGGCAGTAGATAAGAGTCAACAGAAGTCAAGGTAGGTTGTACTTAGATCTCTTGTGCATGTAAAGGGACTTGAGACTGATGATGAACTTGACCTCTCCCTTGGGTTCAGCCTGGTCATCTCCTACATCAATGTAGCTAATTATACATCTTTAAATTCTAAATATATAGATTAGCTTTGATTCTTCAAAACCTTTTTGTGACTTAAATCATTGCTTACCAATTTAGGCTGGTACCTAAATTATAGCTCTATTTGGGTAGTGGGCCTGGCTGAAGTAATACATGAGTGGCAGATTCTCATGGAGATGAGTTTGGAGGAGAGTCTATGGTATTCAAAAATCAGATGAATTTGAGAGCTCCATGTCAGACAATCAGATGTTATTCGAGCTCTGGTGGCACAGTGGTTAGAATGCAGTACCTGCAGAATAACTCACTGCTCACTCCAGGAGTTCAATTCCAAATAACTCAAGGTTGACTCAAGCTTCCATCCTTCCCAGGTTGGTAAAATGAGGACCCAGATTGTTGGGTCAATATGCTGGCTCTGTAAACCGCTTAGAAAGGGCTGTAAAGCACTGTGAAGCGGTATATAAGTCTAAGCACTATTGCTATTGTTTATTCAATAAGTTAAAATTCATAAAAGTAACAAAGTAGTAAGACCACACCTGGAACACTGCAATTTTGGTTGCCAAAATACAAAAAAGATGTTGAGACTTTGGAAAAAGTTCAGAGAAGAGCAACTAACATGATTAAAGGCCTGGAGACTAAAACATATGAAGAACGGCTGCAGGACTTGGGTTTGGTTAGTCTAAAGAAAAGAAAAAACAGGGGTGACATGATAGCTGTGTTCCAGTATTTGAGGGGCTGCCACAAAGAAGAGGCCATCAAACTATTCTCCAAAGCACCAGAGGGCAGGACAAGAAACAATGGTTGGAAACTGACCAAAGAGAGAAGCAATGTGGAATTAAGGAGAAACTTCCTAACAGTGAGGACAATTAACCAGTGGAACAGCTTGCCTTCAGAAATCGTAGGTATTCCATCACTGGAGATTTTAAAGAAGAGACTAGACAATCACTTGTCTGAAATGGTATAGGTTCTCCTGCTTGAGCAGGGGGCTGGACTAGAAGACCTCCAAGGTCCCTTCCAGCTCTATTCTATTCTATTCTATTCTATTCTATTCTATTCTATTCTATTCTATTCTATTCTATTCTATTCTATTCTATTCTATTCTATTCTATTCTATTCTATTCTATTCTATTCTATTCTATCTTCTGACAGGTGCTGCAATTCTCCTGATTTTTGGAGACAAACAACCAGTGGTGGGATTCAGCTGGTTCGCACTACTTCGGCAGAACCGGTAGCTAATTATTTGTTGCCCAGGCCCAGAATTTATTTATTTAGCATCCACACAGAGAACCGGTTTTTCACATATTTGAATCCCACCAGTGCAAAGAACTATGTGCTTTAAGCTGGTCAAGAAGCTTTGGCTAGTACTAAATATTGCAGCAAGTGTTCTGATCAGATATTATGAATAGATCAGTTTTCATTAGCATTCATATTGAAGATACTGGCATTAAATTATGAAACCCTTCCAAGTCTTCTTCCCATACATTCCAATGAATAAAACAAGGCTATCTTTAGCAGCCTTAATGAGGTGTACTGAGCAGCCCAAGGAGCAGGCCTTTTTGGTGGTAGCCCCCTTAGAAATTATCTCTCTACCAAGGTATGTTTGATACTGACTCTGTTAATTTGATACTGACATTTTAATTTCCCAAGAGTTTTAATTATTCCAAACCAGGGTTTTTAAAACTTGGCAAGCTTAAGATATGTGTATTTCCAGCCCAAATATCTTAAAGTTGCCAAGCTTGAAAAATATTGCTTAAAATGTTCAATTGTTATACTGCTTTATTGGGCATTTTGTTTGTGTTTTATTGCTCACAGTGATTATTTTATAATTTTATTTTTAGTCTGTTTTTTTTTTCAAAACAGCTGAACGCTGTTATGCTTATGTTTAAAATAAGCATTTTAAACTATAGTACTAATTGACAGAACCATCCTGAGAATATACAAGGGTCATATTTTAACTAGCCTAAGGACATCTCTTCATTTATTTGATATGTTGCCTTTAAATATTTAAACATTGGTAATGTAGAATAATAAAACCTGAGAGTGCCAAGATAGTTATACAGCTTCTGATTCTGTTGCAAACTATTTCTCTTTTGTTCTTACAGAACACAGAAAGCATCAAATAAAGCATGTGGATTCACATAAAAGAATCTCTGGGAATGTTTTAAATACTTTTTTTACCAAAAAAAACCTATTTAAGTTTAAATGTTATTCTGTTTCAAATAAAGCCGAGATGATGTTCAACCTCTCACATTCAGAGATGTGTTTGGTGTGGATGGTCACTGTGTGTGAGCTTTTTTTTTAAAGCAACAAACTGTATACAAGGATCATGTACAATGCCATCAATCTTAATGGGTTCTCAAGAACAACCAGATAAATTCCACCATGCAAAACATTCCTGTGAACCCTTTTTCTGCTGTATTCATAACACTAATAAAAAAATATTGGTTTCCATTTCCAGAAGGCAAAATTAATTATGAAGTATTCAGCTATTTGAGAGAAATAAACATTTCTTTCCTCCCCTTTATAGCTTTGAAAGAATCTGATATATAGTAAAATAATATTTCAATCAATAGTTTTATATTGATATTAATGTTAATATTTTTGCATCTCATTGTTCATAATTTACATTGATGTTTTAATTGTTGATTTATTATTGTAAATATGATTTGTGTACATTTTGTCACTTTAATAAACCATATAAACATAAATTATTATTGTAAATATTATAAACCAGGTGTCTCCAACCCGTGGTCCATGGACCAGTACCGGCCATGGCATGCCAGCAACCGGGCTGCAGAAAAACAAGCAAAGCCCCATCTGCGAGATGCCGGCAGCACACAAAACCATGCCCTCTCCGGTCCATGGAAAAACCTTTCTCCACAGAACAGGTCCCTGGTTCCCAAAAGATTGGGGACCTCTGTTATAAATCATCAGGAGACCCCAGACTATTCCATGATAAGCATCTAAACCTAACCCTGTTTAGTTGAACTATTGATTCATAGCCATTACCATCAACTTCTTGATAGGAATGATGTTAAACTTTTCTTTTCTTAAGCTTAATTTTAAATAATAGCTATTGTATTTTAATTCACAATTTTTAATGTCAATATGTCCATATGTGGATAAGATTCAACAGTATGTTTGGATTCCTGATAGAATGAACAATGTGGTTGAAGCCCTGACCCAGTGCCTGGAAGCTCTGTGGCTAAGGATGGGAGAAAAATACTTAAATTTAATCTTGAGAAGACTGTGTGGCTCTGTGTGTTTGGGTCCCAGGATCTGGAGATATTCCATCATAGGGATGGGATAATGACTCTCAATGAGGTTGTGCTTCCCCATTTAAGGTTCTCAGCACTTGTTCATTGAAGAGGTGGAAGCTGTGGCCAAGAGTCCCTTTGCACAGGTACAGCTTGTGCATCAGTTGCACCTTTTCCTGGACTGGGAGAGTCTTCAGCCAATCACTCCTATCCTAGTCATTTCACAATTGGTTTATGATAATATGCTCCACATGGATTCCCTTATAGATCATTATGGAAAACATCCAAAAAGTGCAGAATGCAATGTCATAAGCAGAATATGGCAGCAAGGGCAGTGACGCCCTGGTTTGTGAGATGCATTGATTGGCAGTTGGCTTTTCGGTGCTAGTATTGAAAGTGCTGATTATCATCTTTAAATCTCTTCATGGCATAGGGCTGAGGTATATGAGGGACTGGTTATCTCCAATTGTCTCTGCCCATCTGGTTTGATCCAGCAGGGAGGGTGCATTCTGGGCCCTCTCTTGTGGGACCTATGAATGTTTTCCTACTCTGTAGCAATTCCTGCCATTGGGAATGATTTTCCCCAGGGAATTGAGTGGCTACCAGCCTTCTGTCACTTGGGGAATTGTTGAAGATTTGGATATTCTCCCAGACCTTGGGGACAGAGCAATTGTGGAGCCCCTGATAAGGAATTTGATGTGCAGAGGTCTCCTTGTGCTACCAAAGAGTTGCACAGACAAGGAAGGGTACTGAGAGCAGCAAGAGTCACACAGTAAGAGTACACTGAGTTGTAAAAGCAAAAAGTATTTTACTTTGAGGTGGTGTAAAAACAAAAATGCACAGTCAAAAATAAACAGTCCAAGTCATACACAATAGCAACAGTCCAAGGAGTAATCCAAACTACAAAGTCTTCTTACCGGTCCAGAGGTCAATACACAGTTCAGGTTACAACAGTAGTAAACCAACAGCAGAGCAAAAACAGTAACAGTAGAGATCAGTGAATTCAGAGAGAGAGAGAAGCTATGTTCCTAGCTTCCTCTTATGGCCATGAGAACACTTACACACCCATTGGCCAATTAACAACTTAAAGACATAGTATTATGGTTAATATATTTTCAACCCAACATTGTAGGCTAACACCATATGCCTAACATTCTCCCCTTTGGGTAGAATAATATATAACTCTTACAATCTTATGCACATTCTTTCACAATTAGCATTGTGTTTCACAGCACTTTGTACCTTCGTAAAATGGTCTGCAATATTTACATCAGATGAACAATACTCTAGCTGTATTAATTTATCTTTGACACATTGTCTGACATTTAAATAACGAAGATCAGTATGTTTAGATCTTGTTCTTACTGCAGCATTATTTGCCATCTTTATTGCAGCTTGATTGTCCTCATATACAATGAATGGATCATTTACATTTAAACCCATATCTAACAATAGTTGTTTGTACACTAGCAGTTCTGTACATAACACTGATAGACATGAAAATTCAGCCTCCATTGTAGACAAGCTTATGTGTTTTTGTCTAATAGACTTCCATCCAATTAAAGAATCACCCAACATTATAGCCAACCCTGAGGTAGATTTACGAGTACTTGTATCAGAGGCAAAACTCGCATCTGCATATGCAGTGAGGATTAACTCACGATTTGGCTCTAGATATAACGAGTAGTGAATAGTCTGCTTCAAATACCTTAATACTCGTTTAGCTGATTGCCAGTGTCTAACAGTTGGATTATTGTTGTACCTAGCTAATTGGTTTACACAGTAAGAAATATCAGGTCTAGTCCAATTACTAAGATACATAAGGCTTCCTATCAAAGATTGGTACATAGCCTTATCAAATACAGGACTCTCAACATTAGTGTCCTTAAAATCCATAGCCATCGGAGTTTTTGCTGGTTTACACATTTCCATGTTGTATCTCTTTAATAACTGAGAAATCTTACTGGCTTGTGACACCTTAAAACCCCTATTTGTTTTCACAATATCTAACCCCAAATAGTGGCTTATTTCTCCAAGATTTCTAATTGTGAATTTATTTTCCAATCTTGAAATGATAGTTTGTGCTTCTAACTCAGTTTTTGTTATTATTGCAATATCATCTGTGAATAATAAAAGAAAAGATAATGCTCCGTTGTGTTCTCTTCTAAACAAACAAGGATCAGCATTACTGGCTACAAAACCTAATGCACTCAACTCATTAACTATACATTTATTCCACTCATAGCCTGATTGTTTCAATCCATAGAGGCTTTTCTTTAATTCCCAACAATCATGGTCTCTATCATTAGTCAATCCTGGTGGTATTCTTAAATAAATAGTATGTTGCAATGGAGCATGTAAATATGCAGTTTCAACATCTACATGGGTAACCATATATTGGTTTTTAGCCGCCCATACTAAAGCTGCTCTTAAAGTAGTTGCCCTCAGACTGGGTGCAAACACCTCGTCATAATCCTCAGTAGTTTGGGAAAAACCTTGTGCAACCAAACGTGCCTTATGGGTTACGGTCCCATCTACACCCTTCTTTATTTTATATATCCATTTGCAACCTATAGCTTGCTCACCAGGTGGCAGTTTTGCTTTCTCATAGACCTTAAGATCCTGCAAAGACTTTAACTCCCTGTTCATTGCAGCTTTCCATGATGCCTGTTCCTTTTTAGGATACATCCTGATCTCATCATAGTTAGAAGGTACTGAACTAACTTGACATACTATACTTGCTTCATAGTGATCAGGTGGACGTCTGATGCATGTTGAATGCCAAGGAATTACAGGGCTCTGAATTTCTGACTCCTTTCCTTCCTCTGATTCATTTTTAATCTCCCCTATCTCCTCTTCATCTTTTATATTTACAGGAGATGTATTATCATTACTAGTTACGTTATCAGAGGAGTCCTCAAACACTAGAGGATCAGTATTAACAGTTACTTGCTCTAACTTATCCCAACCAACGTGCTCAAGGAATTTTGCACTAGTACTGTTATATACATTAGTTGTGCCCTGTTCCCAGAAACGATAGGATCTGTGGTTAGCTTCGTAACCTACGAAGTATAATTGCCTAGCCCTATGTTGGCCTTTACTCCTGAGTTGTGCAAGGATGTGGACCCAAGCTGGGGTGCCAAACGTGTGCAGGTAATCAAGGTTTGGTCTTCTACCATGCCATATTGTATATGGTATTTTACCAGTAGAAGTATTAACAACTAAATTCAGAACATGGTTTGCACATTTTGCTCCCTCCCCCCACAGTCTATCTGTTAAGCCAGAATCTTTTAACATGGTTCTCATCATGGCTTGTAATGTTTGCCCACGTCTCTCAACAAATGCATTATGTTGAGGCCTATAAGGGGCTGAACGTTTATGCTCAATGCCAGCTGATTCTAGCATATCAACAAAGCGCTTATTTGTAAATCCAGTACCATTATCAGTAATTATGCACTGAACCTTTCTCTTTGTTTTTCTCTCCACAAACTTCAGCCAGTTTGCAAATTGTTGGAAAGTGTCTGCCTTTGACTTAAGCAGATAACAAAATCCATATCGAGAGTAATGGTCAAGTATACTTAAAATATAACATGACCCTCCTAAACTTGGTTTCATGGGTCCAATTAAATCTGCAAACACAACTTCCAAAGGTACAGTTGTTTTGAAACCGTTTAACCTGTTTGCAGGAGTTGCCTTACTCTTTTCCTGATTACAGGCATTGCAATTCAAATACTTACTACATGGCTTCAGTTTAATTCCTTCTACTAACTCAACTGTTTTACGTAGTGAGTTAAAGTTCACATGCCCTAACCGCCTATGCAATAAATGTATACATTCGTCATGTGGCTTCTTGTTCTCACATATTGAGTTAGCTTTAACTGTACTAACCTGGTTACTTGTGAGAACGAATAAACCATTTTTCAAATTAGCAGTTACACAGGTTCCATTCCTCTCAATAGTGCATTGCTCCCCTCTGAATGTTACCACAAACCCAACTTTAACCAATTCCCTTACAGATAACAGGTTGAATCTTAGTTTAGGTATATATAACATAGGTAACTGTTCATCAATGCATGGACAATATGAATTACCTTCACCAGAGGCCTTCATCCTCCAACCGTTGGCTAGTGAAACATATTGGTTGCTGTTTTTCATAGTAATAAACCTCTCTTTCACTTTAGTAATGCATTGTGAAGCCCCACTATCAACAACCCACAATTCATTATTTCTGGATGTTGGTTCACCAGAAACAGCCAAACCAATGCTCTTCTTAGCCTTCCCACTGCTATTCACATTCTTTTTTTACCCTTTCTACAGAATTTGGCTATATGCCCTTTAGCCCCACAAGAATAACATTTCTTGACATTGTAAGCAGTGGTAAATGGCTGCTCCTCTCGTGGCTGTGTCTCTCTCAGCTGGTCTCTGTCACGCCTTCTTCTGGACTCTTCCAGCAGTCTCCCAGTAATGTTAGTCAATGTCAGTTCCTCTCTGGTCAGGACTTCCAAAGAAGAAACATACTCATCATAACTCTCATCCAGAGATGACAGCATAATGTAGACCTGATGCAACTCTGAAAAAATCAGCTCCTTTTCATGAAGCTCTTGAAAAGTTGCCTTCATGTAATTTAAATGGGTCAGCATATCTTCATCCTTCTGCAAATGAGCCCTAAACAGCTTATGTGTAAGGTGTATATGTGCACCCACATTGTCACGAACATAAAGCCTTCGCAAAACGCCCCAACACCTAGCAGCAGACTCCTCACCACGAATATGGACAAGCTGCTGGTCATTCAGTGTTAGTCCAATAATGCAAAGAGCTTTCTCATTGTTTCGTTTAAAGTCGTCTATCTTCTTTGCATCCTCTTCGTCATCTGGATCCCAAGCAGTAGTATCTGGTGGGTTATTTACAACAGTCCATAGTCCTTCCTTGCACAAAAGCAAGCAGCATTTTTTGGACCAGGAAACATAGTTTGTCCCATCCAACCGGGTTATCCAGGAGATGCCTGACAACAGTTCTTGTGCCATTTTACACCAAATAGCTAACATAAACTCAGCTAGGAATACTGTGTGTACTTACTCTCAGTACAGGCCTGGGCCCATAACCATTGATAAGGAATTTGATGTGCAGAGGTCTCCTTGTGCTACCAAAGAGTTGCACAGACAAGGAAGGGTACTGAGAGCAGCAAGAGTCACACAGTAAGAGTACACTGAGTTGTAAAAGCAAAAAGTATTTTACTTTGAGGTGGTGTAAAAACAAAAATGCACAGTCAAAAATAAACAGTCCAAGTCATACACAATAGCAACAGTCCAAGGAGTAATCCAAACTACAAAGTCTTCTTACCGGTCCAGAGGTCAATACACAGTTCAGGTTACAACAGTAGTAAACCAACAGCAGAGCAAAAACAGTAACAGTAGAGATCAGTGAATTCAGAGAGAGAGAGAAGCTATGTTCCTAGCTTCCTCTTATGGCCATGAGAACACTTACACACCCATTGGCCAATTAACAACTTAAAGACATAGCATTATGGTTAATATATTTTCAACCCAACATTGTAGGCTAACACCATATGCCTAACAGCCCCCTTTATGTCTTATTTTGCTTCATTTTGGCTTTGTATTTACTTTCCCATTTATTGCATTTTTTATTACAGTGGTGTTGTTGTAAGCCACCCAGAACTGTTTAGGAGTCAGATATTTTACAAATTAAATTAAATTAAAATTTGCTTATTAGTCAGTTTAGTATTATTAACATGAAAGAGAGATACTATAATAATAACACCACAGTTTAATATTCAGGCTTGCCAACTTATGATTATTTTCCTGCCAAAATATTTACAGTTAGTTTTAAAGCTGATTATTCTTTCCCATGTAAAATTCAAAAATAGTTGACTGTCTGGTTAGTTTCATTGAATTTTAATTTCTTTCAGTTAGTATGCAAACTGTATATTTCCACTTAAAAGAAACAAAATACAAATCACTACTAAGAAATAATTAAAAACATACTATAAAATTGCATTTATTTCTTTATTTGCACAAGGTTCCTCAACATATCACTACATAACTGAAGAGGAAAATGATTGGAAAGTTTCAACACACTTATACTTTAAGGGTACTCCTTATGTTATAGATTTTTTTAAGCAAACCATATACAAAATAAAGCCATTCGTACTATCTGTATTTGATAGTGTGGGAATAGTGGGAATAATGGATATGGAAGGAAAGAAGTAAAAGCAGTAATAGTACTTGAAATTAGCTGAAAGAGAATACAATGACTGCATAAATATAAAACATGACTACGGTCTGAATAAAGATAGATTAATATTTGAATAGAATTAATGGAAATTGAATATTAGAAACACAGTATAGAACTTACATGAGACAAACAAAAAAGATTTTATATTACAAAAAGCCACAGAGGTATGGGAGATATGATAATCAGAAATATGAAAAAGGTAGCCTGGTGAAATGATGAAGTGAAAGAAGCCATGGATGAAAAATGCATATAAAAGAATATTGCTTGAAAAAAACAGGAATTACAAAGGGAACTTGACAAAAATGATGAGAAGACTTTTGGGGAAAAAATGAGACCAAGAGAATATGTAAAGGTCTATGATAAAACTTTCTTTGAGGAATGTAAAGATTGTTAGAGAAAGGAGAAAGAATACAGAATTGGCTTATCTGATCAAAGTTAAAATAATGGGTTGCTATTTCTGATGATGTTTAATGGCTTTTTGATTGAGAATGGGTGATATTATTCTCATAATATTGAATTGCTTTTTGATTGGGACAGAACTTTGATTAATTGAGGAAAGGAAATAGGGGGATCTTTTAAAAGGAAAGGAAAGATTCAAATTGGATATAATAGTTATTTCTTATCATCATGCCTCTACTTTTGCTGATCAATTTGAAGATAATGAGGTTTTGGAGATAGGCTAATAGAGAATGGGATGAGATATGGAAAAATAAGTGTTTGTATTTTATGAGACAGTCATATGTTAATGTTGATTATACTCCCTATGGATAAAAGGGGAGGTTTCTTTTTCTATTTTTCTTTCTTTCTCCCATTTTCTTTTTCTGCATTTCTAAATTGAAAAAAATGTATTCTGTATTACGTAATTGTACTGGTTTAATATGTATAAGGTAATCTTTAATAAAACTATTTTGATAAAAGGAATAAGGTATTTTAAAATAAGAAGAGATCAGCTCAAGAATGAATGAGTGTGAATATAAAATGTAGTGACAGGTATGAAGGAAGTATGTACAGGTTTGAAGGAAGTATGTTGAGATAGGTTTGGACACACAAAAAAATGAGTAAGGATCAAATTGAAAAACAAATATATATTGGGGGTGTGTGGATCAAGGAAATCCTGATTGGATGGTGTTGATGAGATCAGGAAAAGAGAGATTAGAAATCTGAAGGATGAAAGGCAAAAAATGAAACAGTACAGTATACATAAAATAATGATGATGGTAATAATAATAATAATAATAATAATAATAATAATAATAATAATAATAATAATAATAATAATAATAATAATAATAATAATAATAATAATAATAATTTATTTTTATTTATTTATTTTAATTCCATTTATATTCCGCCCTTCTCCGAAGACTCAGGGCGGCTTACAAGCTTAGCAGTAGCCTTCATTCTATGTATATGCCTGCTTATTAGGGCTTTCACCCCCCCCCCAGCGGCATTATTACAAAGTCAGCTTAATTGCCCCCAACAATCTGGGTCCTCAATAATCAAGATCAAGTCAATTAAAATAAATATTACATCAATATAAACACATATTTTAACAGGGATTTCAATCTTAATTCTGACTAGATACTACATGCAGTTAAATAAGTTAATAATAATAAAAAAATCATTGCCGACCAAAGCACCTTCAGTATCAGTGGCCAAATTGAGCTTTCCTTATGATGAAGATGGCTTTAACCTATCAGAATCATGACTAGGGCTGTCATTTTTACATCCATATTTTTTTGAATGAGAATACTTAAAAGTTTTCTCTTACACTTTCTGGCCTAATTTGAGAGCAAATGTGTAACCCCATTGAAATCTTAGCAGCTTGTATGTTAAACCAAGTATGTTAAACAGGATTCTTCATTTTCAGCCTTGAAAGCTGCCAGACACATTTGACTATCAACAGGTATGAGAAATTGGTGTCATGGAATAATTCAAATTTGCAGCCAGCATTGTCTGAAGATGCTTTTGTGGTCATGTGGCCAGCATGGCTATATTAGATAAGATAACCTTTATTGTCATTTTTTTTACTGTGGACACAATGGCACACATCAAAAATGAAATTTAGTTTCCCACTCTCAAAGTGGAACACATACATGACACACACCTAACCATACTATTTACGCATATGTATAGAACCACACCCCTACATATACATAACAAATAAAAATTAAATACTGTCCATCTTGAATATATAACACAGAACCAAAGTGGTACCTATTTATCTGCTCACATTTGCATGCTTTTGAACTGCTAGGTGGCAGGAGATAGGGTAAGGAACCAGAACGCAACCTGTTGCATGGTGCTCAGGTCTCAAACCCAGGCTGCTAGCTTTCCAGCTGACAAGCTCAATGTCTTTAATTGTTAAGCTGTCATGCCCTTCTAGGTCAGGGCTTTTCAATCTTTTCACCCATTGTACCACTTTTAGCATATGGCAACATCCGAGTACCACCAGTCGCCTAGCAAGGTGTCAAAACCTGATGAGAAAAAAAATGAAAAAAGTGATGAAGTACAGGTAGTCCTTGACTTACAATAGTTCACTTAGTGACTGTTTGAAGTTACAATGGTACTGAAAAAGTGCCCCCCAAGTCACAGCCGAGCAACACATCTGTCTGCTCGCCCAGCAGCGCTCTTCCTCTTCTCCGAGGTTTTCATTGTTGTGAGCATTTCTGTTGAGGATTGGCAGCGGGGGTGGGGTGGGGGGTGTTTGGTTTTTATTCCCTCTGTCTGCTAGGTGGTTGTAGCAGGTTTTGGTCACTTCATATGACCCTGGGACACTGTGACCATCATAAATATGAATCAGTTGCCAAGCATCTGAATGTAAGTCACAAGACCCTGGAGATGCTACAACATTCCAGCTGATCGGTGCTTCTGGGATCAGCAGAAGCACCGAGATCAGCGCCAAGCTCCAGCTGATCCTGGTGCTTCCGCTGAGTCCTGACAGCCCTGCAGCTCCAGCCATCTCTCGCTCAGGCTTGTGCGGTGCTGCCACCGGTTCAGCTCATTCCCCTCCCCTGCTACCACTTTTCTAGGATGGTCGCATACCACCTGCCAGGTGCCAATGTACCACAGGTGGTACCCGTACCACTGGTTGAAAAGCCCTGTTCTAAGTAGCTGATAAATAAATAAATATAGAACATAAAACAAACACAGAATAATAGGGTTGGAAGTGACCCTGGATGTCTTCTAGTCCAACTGCTTGCTCAAGTAGGAGACCCTATACCATTCTGGACAAAATGACAGTCTAGTCTCTTCTACAGTGATGGAGCATCCACAACATCTAGAGGCAAACTGTTCCACTGATTAATTGTTCTTATAGTCTTTCTTTTTAATTCTAGATTGGATGTCTCTTTAATTATCTTCCACCCAGTTTTTCTTGTCCTACTCTCAGGTGCATTGGAAAATAAGTTGACCCTCTCTTCTCTGTGACAGCCCCTCCAGTACTGGAAGACTACTATCATACCTTTCCTAATCCTTCTCTTTCTTAAATATAATATTTTAGCCTCCATACCTCTCCATCATCTTAGCTGCTCTTCTCTGCACTTTTTCTAGGCTCTCAAATGTTACATCTGACTATCATCTAACTCTAGAAGTATATTTTATGGAACTCCGCAGAAAAGCTGTTGTTTTTTTCTCCATCTCAATTCCACCTACCATAATTAGACGCCATTCCTATTGCCTTTCAGGCTGACTTTAATCGGGGTGGCCTATTTCACTTGTTTAAAATCTGTGTCATCAAAGTTTGAAATTATATTATAAGTTATAAATTTGAAATAAATTATATTTATTTCAAAAGCAAACATACTTATTGTCCCTGTCAAATGTCTCCTTGAAAGATTTGCATCAGCTAATACAGATAGGACTCATCTATATGTTTTTTCCTGTTCAAGAAATATACATCCATAGTAATGCTCTTCCACAATGATATCATTTAAATCTTTTTTTTATTCCTGCCAAACATTCTGATCAGGGTTTCTGATTCATGAATTTCTCTTTACACATATGCTTCCTTTATGTACAATGCAGTACTTCCTCCTTTTCTTTTGAATCTGTTCCTTGTGAAAAATATGTAGTATTTCAGGGCTATGTTCCAATTTGTGTCAACCCACCAAATGTCAGTGCTGTCTATCAGTTCATCTTTGTACCCTTATGTTACAATTTCAGCTTTTTTCTAGATGTTTCCCTCTGCACTGAAGGTGTAACATCTGAAATTGTGAAAGGGGAATTTGCTACTTATTTTGCTGTTGTTGTTTCCTGCCAATTTCTGAATCAATTTCTGAATGTAGTTTATGTGTGTATTTGCTTATTATTATTTTTTTAATATTTATAATTTGCTAACCCCACATGGTGGCTTACAAGCACCTAATTTTATAAAACAGCATAAAATATTTCCCTAAAACTTAAACCCTGAAATCAGAGCAATATCACCACAACTCAAACATCAAAGACACTGTTGAAGAGCTCAGTCCTGACTTTCTTCTGATCTTCAGAGGTAAGGTATGACCTAAAAGGAGAATGTTACATGGGAACAAAATGTGCTTTTACCATCGTTCCCTTGATATAATTTGGAAATTCTCAGGTGTCCTTTTGGCTGAATGCACTAGACAAGTCAGTATTCTCTGGGATAGGTGGTGTCTGTCATGTAGATGGTAAGCAATCATAAACTTTATACACTGGAATCAGCCCTTTGAACTGTACTTGGAATTTCACTGGCAATCAATGGAATGCGCATTACAATGGTATTAGGTGACACTGGTGACTTTTACCTGCCAGTATGCGAGCTATTGTGTCAAGGGCCAAGAAAATCCAGGCAGTTCAAATGAATATAAACATTTATTGCAAGCTTAAGCTTTCTACAAGAATCTGAACTACTAATAGTCGAAGCAAATTGGTGATAGATAAGAGTCAAAGGAATTTAAGGTGGGCTAGCCATAGATGTCTTGTGGGCACAAAGGGACTCAAGACTGATGGTGCAGTTGATTCCTACCTCAGGCTCATTCTGATCATCTCCTACATCTTGTCTTCTACAGATAACCAGCTTTCAGGTCATCTTCAAAGGCAAACCAATATAAAATACATGGCAAAAGTTGGTCCATGAAGTGGTAAGGGTAAGGTCACTGTTGCCAGGGCATTATGTTCCAGGAAGGGCCACCATGAGAGTTGGACAGAGGGAATTCTAATCTTGGCTTCACTGATTTATTGTATCTAACAATAAACATGAATTTTATCTCAATCTTCTTCCTTTCTCTCCTGAACTCTTACAGTTCTTAGCAGTATATTTCATTCTGGGATTTTATCCCCTCTTTCCTTTGCTCTAGTTTAACTCCCTCTGATTAGACTGGTGAGGCACGTGCCAAACAAATCCTTCCCAGTGTTTCTAAGAGGCAACTCATCTCTTGCCAGGAATCCTTCATGTAGGTAATGCACTCTAGAGTTAAGGAGCAAAATCCACTCTTGGCAGCATCATCTGCAGCTTCCAGAATCCTGTTCTCTTTTCTTCTTACACTGTGACCTCAGTTGGAAGGATTGATATAAACACTAATTGAGGCCTAAGTTCCTCTCCTGGACATCCATTCATATTCTTTTTTGGCAATGTCATTCATCCCTACATAAATAATTAGGAAGAATTCATTACCGGTGGGTATGAAGAGTCTCAGTGGCTTGTTTATAACATCCAGGTTACAGTCACCTGGAAAACAACACATTTCATATGATGTTATGTAAGTTCTACATGCCCTGTGGCATTGGCTCCTCTCAACAGGATTTTTAGATGCCAGTAAATAATAATTTATTGTTGGCTTGAGGCATTTTAAATATTCTTTTATTGACCAGATTCTATACATACAAGTAATTTGGCATCCACTCTATACATACAGGTGTAATGTGGGTTCTCTTTAGGCAGAAGCATAAAGATTACACAACTTCGGTAGATCATCAGAAGTTTCCTTTGCTATTCATGTTGCTTGTAGTCTCTTCACATACTGCCATACAAAGCTCTCCTGTTGCCCTGATTGCTCATTATTAAGCATTACCTTTATGAATAGTTGAAATAACCTTTATTGTATTTTATTTGCAAATGCAATTCTAGAATGGTGAAATGGTTAAAACTGGGATTCAACCTCAGATACATATATATCACCAGTGCTTTTTTTGTAAAAGAAAAAGGTGCCGGTACTCACACATCATACAACCCGCCTTGCCTACCCTACAAGGTTCCATCCAAAAAAGGTGCCGGAACTCCGTTCTGAGCGTTCTATGAGAAGAAAAGCCCTGTATATCACCATGTCAGATTAGTACATAAATATGACAATGTTGTATATATTTTTAGGAAAACATCTGTGGACAAAATTGCCTATAACAACAAGTATGTTTCCAATTTTCCTTGCCACTGTAGAATAAGAATTGATAAGGCATGTTTGGTTAATATTCATGTATTTCATATAATCTTTGTTTATGTGTAGTCCCTAAATGAAGATTGTATCAATGGCTGAAATGATCCAGAGTTGCTACACGTAGGAGGCTTTGGTTAAGGAAACATTTTAGAGATTTTTTGGAGCTAAATCTGGATACCATTCATAAATATTTTCCAGTCTTCGCTGTCTATCTAACAATAGCAATGGGCCTAACACTTAAGACTTATATACCACTTTGTAGTGCTTTACAGCCCTCTCTAAGCAGTTTAGCATATTGACTCCAACAATCTGGGTCCTCATTTTACCGACCCCGGAAGAATGGAAGGCTGAGTCAACCTTGAGCCTGTGAGAATCATAGATAAGCAGTGAGTTAGCCTGCAGTACTGAATTCTAACCACTGCACCACCAATACTTAATTACAGATAATCCTCAATTTACAACCATTTGTTTAACAACCATTCAAAGTTACAAAGGCACTGAAAAGAGTGACTTAACAACTGGTCCTCACACTTAGCAACCGTACAGTATCCCCATGGTCATATGATCAAAATTCAGGCACTTGGAAACTAGCATGTACTTATGAAAGTTGCAGAATCCAAGGGTCATGTGATTGCCATTTGCAACCTTCCCAGTTGGCTTCCAACAAGCAAAGTCAATAGGGGAAGGCAGATTCACTTAACCACTACATGATTTGCTTAACAACTGTAGTCATTAGCTTAACAACCATGGCAAAAACGATCATAAAATTGACCACATGACTCACTTAACAATTGCCTTGCTTAGCTACATAAATTCTGGTCTTAATTGGGGTCATAAGTTGAGAGCTGTATTATTGATTATGTATATTTTCTGACAAGCTAAGCTGAACCATTTATTCTGAGAACTGAAACTTCTTCATCTTTGTTAAATTGTGATATTTCTTAAAATCTTACTAGTTGTTAGGAACAGGTCATTTAATCCAATGAAGAATTGTAGCTGGAGACACAAATTGTGGTCATTGGCCTAAAACAGAAGACAGTGAAGACCAATTCTTTATCAACCCAGAGAATAAGGCACGGTATAACAGTTTGAAGCTACAGGAAGGCAGAATCCAATTGAATATTAGGGGGGGAACAACTTTTCTAACAATAAGAGAAGTTTGACGGAGGTCCTCAAGATGGTAGTTTCTCTTTCTCTGGATATGCTCAGATGGACACCTTATGATCATTACTGGAAGATATTGAGTGGGAGTTCAGACATGATGGCCTCTGTGGGTGCGCCGACCCTCTGGAATGAACTGCCTCCGGAGCTGCGGACGGCCCCTGACCTTCGGTCCTTCCGCCGTGACCTGAAGACATAGATGTTCCAACAAGCGGACCTGGACTGACTATGGTTTTAAATTTGGTTTTTATTGGGTTAAATTGTCATTTATTTATTACATCCATTGTTTAATTCTTTTTTAAATTTTGTACTTTGTTTTTAATTTTTTATTGTTGTGAGCCGCCCTGAGTCCCTGGGGAGAAGGGCGGCATATAAATTTAATAAATCTCTCTCAAATCTCAATCTCTAAAAGGTCCCCCTTGTAATCTGGTGATTTTAAGACTTCATAGACCAAGGCAATATCATGATAGGGGCCCCTAGTAGAGAAACCTGTATATATGAATTAGTAGCATTTATTTATTTTTAATGAAATTATATAACATACATACATACATACATACATACATACATACATACACACATACATACAAAGAATATGTTTATATAGCAAGTCATTGTGGGGAAATTAGCCACTGAATGTGCAGGAAAAATTACTCTGCAGAGGAATAGAAAATTGAATTTTCCAAGTATCTCAGTCTTCATCATTCTGACTGCTTCTGAATTACTATAAAGAAGAAAAACCGGGCACATTATACTGAAATCTAGATGCTGTGGATTGCCTGTGTTTAAAAAAAAATGAGTCTAATTTGTTCCCATGGTTTACAAGTGTTTTGTTTTGTTTTTACCACTCCATAATGCAAGTTTCCATAATGTGAGACAATATGTAAGAAATTATAATACATATATACTGTATATATTCAAATGTCTTTATAGAAGACATATGTAAAAGGGAAGTGGTATAGTGCAATAAAACAGGTCTGGGAACCCTCTGTAGATTTACTATACATGTGTTTGTATTTTTTAGAATTCTGAATTCTGTATTTCTTTGCCTTCTCACCTTTCAGGAAAAAGTTCAATATATGCCGCAAATTCCTGCTACTATAAAGATCTACCAAAGACAGCATTATGACATTAGGCCATTTATACCAGGAAGAAGGTTAGACTGAGTCTCCTTTTTCATAAATTTTCCAGCTCTTCCAGGATGGTTCTGATCAGCTTCAGCCCCAAAGAACAACCTGAATAGTGATGAAACAATGCTTCCTCTAGCTGGTGTACATGCATGTACCTTTGAGCCAATTTTGCAGTCCCTGCAGTTTTGTTGGGAATATCTTGCCATTGCCTTCCTAATGCTGAGGGAGAATGACTGGCCCAAAGTCACCAAGCCAGCTTTTCTGCCTAGGGTAGGACTACAACTCACAGTCTCCCAGTTTTTATCCTGTTGCCTTAACCATCACACCAAACTGGCTGTTGCCTGGCCAACAGGGGAGTGCAAATAAACACCAAATAATCAGTGCCCTTCCTCAAATCAGCCTGGAGCAACAAAAGAACTCTGCATTTACCCCTTTCCCCAGCTCCCACTTCAACACAGTTCCCCAACATGTTGCATGCAATCTGATTTTTACAAAATAACAGCAAGCAGTTGTTATGAAAAGATAACTTGAAACTGCCAAGCAACCCTTCCTCTCTGGCATTTGAAAGGTAGTTGCTAAATTGTGATGGTAACTAGGTTGTTCTCTCAATTTTTCAGTCAGGTATTTTTCCCCAAGCTGTAATTGTGAGTGCAGGTAGCTGCAGTGACTGGAGTGAAAGAGGTGAGAATATATATATTTAAATAGAGAGAAACTGGCAGAACAAAAATTCTCTCAAGTCCACACCCCACTGAAAAGGGAGGAAAAAACCCAAGTGTTAGTGGGTGCCCTCCTCCTCAAGCCACCTCCCCCCACAAGGTACTAACACAAAAGAAAAAAAAAATCATCCAAACAGTGTCCTTGGCACCTCCGAAGAGAAAGTAAGGAGAACGATCTTAATGATGCTAATTTCACTTCAGCTGCCTTCTCAGTTACTTTGTACACAGGAACAGTTGCAAATATTTGCAGGATAAATATACCCTTGGTCAATCCCAGCTGTTTTAAAGGGAAATCAGCATCTGGGTTGCAGTTAATTTGGCTCTGTGTGGGAGAAAAAAATTTTTGAAAGATTGCTCTGAGGGCAGTCTTTGGAATTGACATGCCACCATTCTCTTTTAAGGATCCATGAAACACTGCTACAGTATGTCAGCCCTAGAGCCAAGAGGAAGAATTCATGTCAATGCAAAATGTTATCTTTGCTTTTGTGTGATTTGGATATAGCACAGCAGAACTAGATAATAACCTGGTAAACTATCAAACACGAACAATAATGTGGAAACATGGACTTGACACAAGCTAGTCTAGCAAAACTGACACATGGAATGTTTCAAGCTTAAAAGTATGGTGTTCTAAATTTTTAATGTAGGAATTATATTACTAATATTTATCCTTATTCATACTAATATAACTTATTTTTTATGTTGTCCATCTCCTTTATAAGATGATTCTAGGCGTATTACAGATTATAAAAAGACAAATAGAACAGTGATATATTAAAAACATGCAAATTAAAAATTTAAAACTGCAAAAAAAAAAACCAGGACTAACAGGATTGAAGTCTTTTTATCCATCATCCACTTCCAGTGGTGAGTACCACAGCCTTGGGGCCCCAAGTATTAACTTTTCAGGTGATCAAGTAAGAAAAATTAAATGTAGTAAAGATAACACCCCGCAGTGCTTTATAGCACTCTCTGAATGGTTTACAGAGTCAGCATATTGCCTCCCAAAATCTGGGTTTTCATTTTGCTGACCTTGGAAGGATCAAACTCCTGGCTGTGGGCAGAGTTAGCCTGAAATATTGCATTCTAACCATGCACCAACATGGCTCCTAAACATAGCCAAGAAAGCTGCAGGGACAAGGCCAGGCAATCACCAGGAGAAAAGGCTGACTTGGAGCACATGCACAGAGGGCCTGTTTAGGCTTGTTCACAATTATTATTATTAGATACGGCAACCATTGTACTGTAACAAAATGTCCCATTCACACATAATATTACTAGTCCTTACTTACCAGTTGCCTCACTTACCAATTGGTTCATGTTATGCTGATATAAGCTTTGTGACTAATTAGCTTTGTGACTTATCCTCACATTTATGATAGTTGCAGCGTCCTGCAGTCACATAATCACCAAGCAGTGTATATTTGCAATCATTGCAGTGTCCTGCAGTCATGTGATAACTATTTGCTTTCTCAGCTGGCTTATGACAAGAAGAGTTAATGGTGAATGCAGAAGTAAAGTCACAAGTCACTGTCATGTATGTTTTACTTAACAACTGCAGTAGTTGAACAACCAAAGGAGAAGTGACATTGGAAGTCTGTTATTGTCATGTGATTTTCTGTTTAGTGACTCCATTGCTTAGTGACAGAATTGTTGGTCCTAACTGTAGTAGGTAAGAGAGGATTAAAGGTAAAGGTTCCCCCGCACATGCGTGCTAGTCGTTTCCGACTCTAGGGGCTGGTGCTCATCTCCGTTTCAAAGCCAAAGAGCCAGCGCTTGTCCGAGGACGTCTCCATGGTCATGTGGCCGGCATGACTAGACGCCAAAGGCACACGGAATGCTGTTACCTTCCCACCGTAGTGGTCCCTATTTTTCTACTTGCATTTTTACGTGCTTTCGAACTGCTAGGTTGGCAGAAGCTGGGACGAGTAACAGGTGTTCACTCTGTTACGCGGCACTCGGGATTCGACCCGCCAAACTGCCGACCTTCTGATCGACAAGCTCAGCGTCTAACCCACTGAGCCACCGCATCCCTTAAGAGAGGATTATTTATTGTCTTGATAAGATCAGCATTATGCCCAAAATTCTGATACATTTGTATTTTATAGAAATTTTTATAGAATTTTTTTCCCCTTCAGTAATTTTCCTAATCTGTCCCATTTTTCCCATCATTCAGATATCCAGAAATGTTGCATGTTGCTCCGTTCCTAGTGGAAAGTGTTTGTTCCAAATTTTTCCAGAGGTCACACATATCATTGCTATATCATTTCTACTCTAATTGAATTGGAATTCACAATTCAATTCAGTTCAGTTCATTCAGTTAGTCAGTCATTCATAGTCCCTGACTGAATTGTGCCACTTTCTTCTCCCACACATACTCCTATTCATAGCTCAGATTTAAAATATCTAGCTGACTTCAAAATGCTTTTGTTTATAGTTCAGGTTTCCAGATGCTTATTCAATCATATTTCATCTCTTCACCACCTGGCCATATGTGAAAGAGCTTTTGTTTTTAGTTCATGAACTCCAATCCTCTGGCAATCATTCATCTAGATTCTTCTTGTATGGCAGCAGGAACTGGGAGGGCAGAAAAGATCATCCCTGATTCATTAGCTTGGTCAGTGAACATTCTAGCATTCCTCACTTTGGTTCAGTAATGTAAATGGAAGATAAAGTGGAGATGCAAACATGCTAGCATATTGTCTGTGCAGATTCTCAGTCACCCAGGTCATAGTTGTCTGAAAAATGCTTTTTTTCTTCAAAAGGCAACTGGACTGTTTTTTTTCCTTGAGGAAGAAGAAAATGTTTTGCTTTTCATCCAAGAAGCTTCATCAGTTCTGATGGCAGGGGGATGGATTCTGATGAGAAAGGAAACGTTTTCTTCTTTCTCAAGGGAAAAAAGCAGTCCAGTTGCCTTTTGAAGAAAAAAGAACTTTTGAGATACTAGCATACTAATTTTACTGGATTTTATATTACATAAGCAAGGTTTTGGTGAATGAATGAATTCAGCTGAAAAGATACTGTTGTGTAGCCGGTTCTTTGCAGGCAATAAGCGAGACGGAAGGTTGCAAACAGGAGCATGCTTTATTGGAGTCAAGTAGAACAGAACTGAAACAGTGGCTGTTGCACAGCTACTTATATGGTTGGCCACTAGGCAGCGAACAATAGGTTTAAAGGAAACCATTTCTATCCCAAATCTACCAATGATCTTCTTGGAGACAACAAGCCTGGCTAGTCAGATACACCATTGAGCACCTTTAAGCAGCATTTAAACATACATGTGAATCAGTACAAGTAAAAAATCCCCAATACACTACAGCCCTCCCCCCTAGAATGTGCACATAATATTTAATAACATTGTCTTGGAGATATTTCAATGGTCTATGAGACCGTTCAGAATGCCTGGGGGTTCTGGGCAACTCCCAGTCTAACTGCTTGTCTGCCGGGCTGAGTAGACCAGGACTCTTGGGTTCAAGTGAGTTGAATTGACTCGAGTTCCTTTGGCTGACCATTCCTGGTCGGCCCAAACCAAAGTCCAGTGTGGTAGCTGGGTCAGCAGAGTTGCTGCACTGTTTGGGTTGTCCTTCCCCATCTGGAGACCCAATTTGCACTTCTGGACTGTGCGAACTACGACCACCTCCCCATTGTAATGTCTGAAAGAGTCCTCAGAGCATGTGAACTTCTCTGTTAGACTACTGGCTGCCGGCTCTTGTTGCAGACCCTCTGGGGAGTCCTCGTTTAGTGTCTGTTCAGCAAACCGCCATCGCAGTTGATCAATATGTCAGTGAATGACTCACCCCCCATTCCAGGACCACCTCGTAGGAGAAGGGTCCTGAGACCTTAACAATGTTAGCAGGCACCCACAAATTCCCATGCCCATAGTTCTGGGCCCACACCCCATCGCCCACTTGCAACCCCCTTGGTGCCTTTGGCATGCAGTGTCTGTTGCTACCCAGTCAGGGTGCAACCTGCCCAGTTTTGTGATCAGTCTTCTTCCCCAGCAGAGCTCTTCTGGGCTTTTGCCCATTGCTGTGCATGGCATAGTGTGCTGGCATAGCAAGAAATCAGCTAGCCTATGGTGCCAGTCCCCTGAAACAATGCTTTTGAGTGACTCTTTCATTGTACACACCATGTGTTCAGCCTGCCCATTAGTTGAGGGGTGAAAAGGAACTGATGTTGCATGCCTATGAGGTTGGCCCTCAAAAAGGCCTGAAATTCGGACACTGTGAACTGGGGCCTGTTGTCCAAGACTAAGACATGCAGCAGCCCATGTGTAGCAAAAAGCTTCCTAAGCACCTGGATGGTCCTAGCAGTAGTCATAGTGGGTATAGGAATTACTTCCAACCATTTAGAGTGGCTGTTGACCACTATCAAAAACAGCTGTCCCTGAAAGGGCCCAGCGAAGTCAATGTGAATCTTTGACCACAGTGCATGAGTTTCCTCCCATCAGTGGACAGGAGCCTGTGGCGTCTCTGGTCTGGACTGTTGACACGTGTGACACCCATGTACTTGGGCCTCGATAGCCTTATCTAACCCTGGCCACCAAAAGTAGCTCCATGCCAGAGCCTTCATCTGGACGATACCCAGATGGCCCTCATGAAGAGATTGGAGCACTCTGTGGCTTAATGAACTGGGAACAATAACCCTGTTCCCCCATAGAATGCAAACTTTATGAGCTGAAAGCTCATGTCTACATGTGTAATAGCTCTGGAACTCTGGCCCTGGGTTATTTTCCAGCCATCCGGTGTGAACCCCGGACAACACCCTGCTTAAAATTTTGCCTGCAGCTGTTTCCACAGCTACATCCCCAGCATGGAGGGGAAGTTCAGGCAAATCTTGAATTGACAAGATGCGAGCGGCTAAGCAGCATTTAAACAGACACGTGAATCAGTACAAGTAAAAAAAACCCAATACATTACAGATACTTTCTTCTTGCTCCTCCACAACCCCATTTGTTATTCCACTCCTCCTTTCCAACATCTTTCACTCTGTTTCCTTTTAACCTTTAAACAAGTTTGATTACTTCACAACAGAAACCATGGGTAAGATTTTGCATCTTAATTTTCTAGACAACCTCCAAGTATCTCCAGATCGGGCCACTTAGATGTCTGAAGAAATGTATCAGAACTTTTTTTTAAAGTCAGAGAAAAATCAGAAGAGAAAATGCTGGTGGCGTTGCCTAATAGGAAGTGGGAGCAAAGAATGAAGGGGGGGGGGGAAGGACAAAATACAAGAGGAGAATGCTAAGAAATGGTACAACTGTGTGAATCCAAACAGTGTCGATCATCCAAATTGTCAGGGAATTGCACAGCAGGTGTCCAAATGAAGTCAGAGAAACTGACACAAACTTGTTATCTTTTATATATAAATATATTTATCATTCAGAAAGGAAGAACACAAGATAGTCAGGGACATAGGAACAGCATGAGGTAAATCAGAGCAACATACAGAACACACAGAAGAAAAAGGTAGGAAAAAGGGAAATTCCCCCTCTACACACAGCAGCCAATCATAACAAAGATTGCCTCATGCATGAGCCAGAACTCTCCAATCAATCAACTACAGCTGCGTGTTCTGGCCCCATTATACACTTTACTGTTCCAACTACTAAATTTAATATCTTAACACAAGTGCTTTAAGGGGAAGAATGATGTTGGGTCTCCAACATCCCCAACAGCCACACTGAGCCTGATAACCAGTTGTTGCTGTTTTCTATTATGGACCCCTCCAGCAATTTGTTATCTCGCTGACCATCCTTGGTTTCAGATTTCAAAATGAGCCTCATAGGACAAATTCTCTTGCAATGCTTCAGTTGGGATTTAATAGAAGTCAAGGAAGCTGTCTATTGTATAATAAAATATAAACCCTCCCAGTAGTCTTTAAATGTAAAATCATGCAGCTACTTATGAGAATTCCCCAACATAGTTTAGAAGGAGGAGGAAGAGGAGGAGACCATTTGTCATTAATGAAATGAAAATGTTTTAAAAAATGCTGAAGAAAAGGTTCAGCAAAGCACACATTCAGAGCAAGCTAAATGGCAACCAGAATCAGAAAAATCATTCAGGCTATGATCATACAATTGAAGGCAATGCTCCAAAGTCAAGATGGCAGCTGCAAAAGTATGACTGAAATCCCAAACCTTCTTTATCCCATATAAAGAGGTTGGAGGATTCTGGTTTTGATATCACAGTGAAATGGATGCAGGAAGACAGGGCTCTGTCATTCGTGTTCTCTTTGGCTCCACTGGGGACCCTGGAAAGTTACCCCTATATGCAACAAGCAAGGAGGGGACCCTCGTTGATTGTGGGAGGGTGGCAGCCCTTTAGTTTGATCTGAGTAAGCCCTCCAAACTGGCAGGGGAAAGACTGGTTACATTTGTGTAGCCAGTCAGAAGCTGCTGACAACAGAAGACAATAAGCACTAACAAGCAACTTTACAGCAATGTGGTTGAAACTAGTGAGACTCTATCCTCTCTTTAAAACTTTAAGACCTCTTTCTGGAAAAACCTGCCCAAAGCACCCTCCCTGATGAGGAGGGAGGGTTAATTTCCACTCCATTCCCTCAGGAAAAGAAAAGTGGTGGATTAATTACTTGGGAGAAACAGAGAAAATTACAAGATTAATTTGGAATTAATATACATTTATGGCTTTAAATTTGGGGACTAAAAGTGCCTTTGAAGCTTTTTTTTTAAATATATTCGAAAAGCTTACATTATAAATTGAGATTAAAAAGCTAGAAAATGATGCTAATGACATCTAGTGGTGAATTACGGCACTACAATTTGTTATGTCTGAAGGAAACTTGGCTTGAAGCTCCAATTTAGATAAGATTCTTGCTGACCTTGGAAGCTTTCACTTTGGAAGATTGCAACTGGGAAAAGGGAAAAATACAAGAACTTTTGGGCTGCTTATCAATGTGGCAGAGACAATGAACTATTTTGCAACTGGATTGCCTGAAGTATGAATATAAATGTTATCTGACTTTCAGACCTGTGTTGTGGAACTATTTCCCTGCAGGAAAAATACACTTCATTGCTTGAGATGATGGAATATTTTGGTGGGGATGAGACAGCATACAGGGCAGAGGTACAAAAACTATCCATATGGTGTTGTAACAACAACTTGCACTTGAACATTGGCAAGATGAAAGAGATGGTGCTAGACTTCTAGAGGAAAAAGGAGGAACCTGCCCCACTTTACATCAGGGAGGACTGTGTGGAGAGAGTTTCCTCCTTTAAATTTCTGGGAGTCTACCTCTGCGAAGATCTTACTTGGAAAGTTAATACAACCCAGGTGGCCAGAAAGGCCCAACAGAGGCTTCACTTTCTCAGGGTCTTGTGGAAGAACAGGGTACAACAACGGCTTATGACCCTCTTTTACCGGTCTACTATAGACAGCATCCTCTCGTATGGTATTGTGGTTTGGTATGCTGGTCTGACCGCTGCAGATAGGAAGGCATTACAGAGGGTGGTGAGCACAGCACAAGACATTGTGGGCTGTCCCCTGACACCACTGGATGACATCGCCAGGGCTCGCTGCCTTGGAAGAGTGAGGAAAATTCTCAGGGATGACTCACACCCTGGACGGTATCTCTTTATTCTCCTACCATCAGGTAGAAGATATAGGAGTATAGCCAGCCATACCAACAGGCTGAAGAACAGCTTTTATCCATGGGCTGTTAGGCTTTTGAATGGGAATTTTATAAACTTTATGCATAATTGACTTGTGAGGCCAGTGTGTTGTGCAATTAGTTCACATGGTGTAATAAGATGGAGGGTTTGTGTCACTGTAAGTTGGGGGTGGGGGCATGAAGGGAGGCTCAGTCAATCTCAATGTATACATGGTTGTACTTTGACAATAAAGGTTCATTCATTACAAATCCTTGATTGATGAACAATTTTTATTATAAAGACCACCTACAAAAAATGAAGTGGATGTCCCATATTCAACTTGAAATGATAAAAAGGAGATAGAAGAACAATTTTCTAATCTAAATTTACAAATGCAGAATATGACTACAAAGAAGGAACTAAAAACCCAGAAAATAGAAGGAAAACTAGAGGAAACAGATCCAAAGATTCAGGACTAAAGGAAAAAACCAACCTTCAGACAACTGAAGAACTAGAAGATGGAGTGATAATATTGGAAATAGAAAAGATATCTTACCAATTAAAAATTCAGGACATATTCGAGGAAAAAGAAGAACTGATTGAATGGAAGATAGAGCTGTTAGGAGAACTGTGGGGAATTGGAGAAGGATGGATTCATTCTTCCAAAAATACTTTAACCAAATGGTCTTTCTTACTCCAAACAATACACACAAAAATGTGATGATTCAAATGCATTGACTTGGAAAGTTAGTTGGCAAAGGAAGAAAGCTAGAGTAAGACTGAAGAAAATAGAGGTTTTGATTCATTCGATGAGATATTATATTATTGACTAGATGTTTTAATATGGTGGAGAATAGATAATTGCTAGAAATAGAAGTACTATTATAACTAGAAAGATAAGATTTGTAACCAGAATATTAGATTTTGGTATAAGAAGGGAAACAGGAAAATGCTAAGAAGTTTGAATAAGACAAGCTTTTGGTTACCCAAATATAATTTACTTTGAAATTATAAACAATAGAGACATTTTTAACACTGATGGGAAATTAAAATTAAAAAAAGAGAAAACAGGTTGAACATATGGATATTAAGTGAAAATGCAGTTAAGATATGGTTTGGTTAGAAATGTAATCTAAAACTGATATTATTGATATTATGAGAAAAAAGTGACAAAGATGTTTATATTCAATTGTATATTTACTAATAACAATAAGAATTGTATATGCCTAGTGTGGGAAAAACAGGTACTACCGGAAAAAGAGAGGAAACATTTGATGGTGCAATATTGGATCTAGATTGAAGAAGTTAATATATACCACTGAATTATTAATGGACCCAGACAACACTTTGTCTGTTAAGTACTTGATTCTAAAAATAGTAAATTAAAATATTAATAAAAAAGAGGTTGGAGCTTCCACAAATGGTTGCAACTACCATCTTGATTGTTTTTCCCTTCCATGGCCCATAATCCCAACCTAAAGCTTGAATTAGCTTTAGCTCTCCTTAAAACCCACTCTTATGGTAAGGTAAGGTAAGGTAAGATAAGGTAAGGTAAGGTAAGGTAAGGTAAGGTAAGGTAAGGTAAGGTAAGGTAAGGTAAGGTAAGGTAAGATAACCTTTATTGTCACTTTTTTCTGTGAACACACTGGCACACATTAAAAAAATGAAATTCTGATGCCTGCTCTCAAAGAACACTGTCTGTCTGTCTGCCTGCCTGTCTGTCTGTCTGTCTGTCTGTCTGTCTGTCTGTCTGTCTGTCTGTCTGTCTGTCTGTCTATCTATCTATCTATCTATCTATCTATCTATCTATCTATCTATCTATCTATCTATCTATCTATCATCTATCTGTCTATCTATGCATACACAACACACATATATGTATATACATATACAAGTGTTAACAAGGGCTCCTCAATTTTAGTGGTATGATCTGAAAAAGTATTTAAAGAAATGGAAATTATTTTCATATTCCCTGGCCCTGAGAATCACACATGGGCAATTTTCCATTTTCACCCTGGCTTTTCTCTATTTTTTAAAAAAAATTTAGCCACCTGCTTCTCTGACTTTTTCCCTCAGAAATTCGGGCACATTTCCAGTTTCTTGAGGGGAGATGTATTTTTAGAATGTAGAAAAGCCTGGAAACTTCCCACCCCCACATAAAACTGGCAGCCAAGTTTTGGGGATGAGTGAAGCCAGTGTCCTCAAGATAGAGGCATGTCAGAAAAAAACAACAACAACTAACCTGTCTTGAAATGCACTTTCTCCTTAGAAAGTCATCCATTTTTATCAGTTCAAGCATTAGTTTAATGGACTGGTGTATGAATTTGCCTGTCTAGAATTGATTTCTGCATTAGGATATGAACAAAATGTTATCTTACTCATAGATTTAATATAATTCTAGGCATGAATTAACAGATCCCCATGCAAGCTATGCAGTTTCCAAAACAAGCTCACATTATTACAATAATATGGTTACATTTAAGTGGTTACATTTTTGTCCTACACACTTAATGTTTGGCTTTGGAAACCAAATTCTGGGAGCTCTGCAGTCTGGTGACATCCAAACTCCAAATATTGGGGTTTAATTTCTGTGCAATTGTAGGAAGGCCCAGCCATTTGACATCTTTATATGCCCAGCGTGAGTTCAACACCTTAGCAATTTAAAGAGAGGGAGTCCTGCACAATTGCCAGAGCATCTTAGGGAAGAAGAAAGTGGAAGGACCAAAATGGCACTGGTCCTTCACGGTGTCCTCTTCAAATGAGGTTAAGTGTTTCTTCCTTGATTCAACTAGGGCACTTAAAGATATTCTTAAAGAAAATATCCTAGCATGATTTCCACTAATTGGTTAGATTCTGTGTATACAAGATCTACATACATTGATTTTCTGTTCAGTTTGCTTTAAAAAAAAATCAAATGCGCAGGTCTATACTTATAATGCATTTGTGTTTCAGGTTTTAAATTTGTATGAGGTCTGTGCTTAGTGTCCATTTAATATGCCAGGAAAAATTGCACACATCCTCCTGATAAATGGATCACTTATTTCATTTGTTGAAACAGCTGATTGCCCATTGGTGCCTATGGTTACATATAAGCAGGATCGGGCTATGTTGGTCCAGGGGAAAGCTGTTGTGTATTTGCATAATGTGATACCATTGACTTATGAAAGCTATTAAAGGCATTGCTGGAAAGCAAGGTTTTGCAGAGGGGACTTTGGAGAAGTGATTATATTGCATGCTGTGATGGTTTGTGAAAGTTCAGGGAAGAGAAACGTTTTTCCTTGTTTGGTGGAGCACCACCATTCCACAGAGAGGGGGATTTTCACATCTCCAGTAGTTTATCCTTTATAATCTTGAGTGATGAATGGGGAAAAAAAAATAAAGTAAATTAAAGTAGCAAGAATGGAAGGGGCTAGTGAGAAGCTAGAGGAGAAATCAGGCAGAAAACTCAAAAAAATCATACTGGGCAATTAGCTCTTGAGAGGCAGCTGCAGTTAGAAATTGAGGAGGGAGTCATGGAAACCTGGCATACGCCTAGGGCTGCTTTTGTGTTTTTCTCAAGCACTCTGAACTGATTTGCTAGTAAGAACAGAGTAAATTATAGATGGGGGTGGTTTTCACCTTTGTGTAATCAAGTGCAGAAACCAAATGCAATGAATCTCTTCTCAAAGGGTTACTAAGGCCAGGGATTCCAGGCAAGCAGGCTAACCCATTAGGCAAGTGCTTCCTTTCTCAAGTATAGTACCAACATTTGCAATGGATACTTTATTCCTTCCCAATTTATTTCTTTTTACAGAGATAAGATCAATTTGTACATGGCACTGAATTCTGTAAGTTGTGAGGAGATGAAGAATAGGAGGAGGATGGTAATTCTACTGCTATTTCACTTGTTGTTTTTTGTGAAAATTGCTGGTAAAAATAATAATAATTGGATCTCTCCATCATTAGGACAGAGGTTGTGAATTTTATCTAGTTTTTTCCTGTGAGTCAATGTTGATTCCTGGCAAGTCTTTGATCCAGCCTTTGCAGTTTTCTTGGAACAGTTTTGGATGTGGTTTGATATTCCTAGGGCTGAGAAAGAGTGATTGGCCCAAGATCACCCAGCAGCCTTTGTGCCTAAGGCAAGACTATAACTCACAATACACCAAACTGGTCTCAATGTACTCTAGGTATTACAATTGCATAATAGGCCAATTTCTTGAGTAATCTGGCAGGAACAGAAATCTCAGAGTTCCTACTAATTCTCTATGCCAGGGGTGTCAAACTCAATTTCATTGAGGGCTGCATCAGCATTGTGGTTACCCTTGAGGGGCCGGGTGGGTGGGGCCAGGGTGGGTGTGGCCTACTGGGTGGGTGTGGCTGTATTTCAGCATAGATGACCACCACAAAATTGTACATTGGCTCCTGATGGCCTGGGCCGGAGCCAAGGCAGTGGGGGCCGTTCCCTCACTGTTTCCAGGATGGCTTTTGCGGGCCACATGAAACCACTACACGGGCCGGATCTGGCCCCCGGGCCTTGTGTTTGACATGTCTGCTCTATGCTATCTGGCCCACCAGAACTAAGTAAATTGAGAGCAAAGTGTAGGGCTAACTATCCAAATAAAATGAGTAAATTTAATTATTAAAGGATAAATGACTTTCCTTTTTCTTGCATATTGGAATAGAATCATGACAAGTTATTCTACTTCTTCTGTTCCACTAAATGGAATCTTGAAATAGGGAGTAGATACCTATTGGCACAGAACCCTGTTAGAAATTCAGCCAAATAAGAAACTATATAGAAGTGTAACCAATTAAAAGACAACAAAAGGGCTATCTAAGTTAAACTTAAATCTTGATTATTACATAAATATTTCATGTAATTTGGTTAACAGCAGTACAGACATAGTTTCTGGTTCTCCTCTACAAGGTTTTAAATTCAGTTTATTACTATTATTATTATTATAATTCTGTTTTTCTACATTTTTTGTGTGCATTTGATAACCAATAGCCAGTATTAAATAAGAAAAAGGCTTCTAATGTAGTGGGTTGTGCAAAGTTTTAAAAAGCAAAAATATAAGAAACAGTATTTCTTAAAGGTTAATGGCTACAAAAGGAAAATATTATGCCAGCCTAGTAATGCTATTAATTATCACTAGTGCTTTTTAAACATCTGAAATAACTTTTCAGGTATCATTACAAATGCCAAAGGAAAAGTAATAGACATATAGAAAGTAATACAATAACATACCTACCTACCTACGTACAGAGACATGTGTCTCCAATATGTACGCTGTGAGAACTTCTAAATGTAGTTATACATCAGCCTCCAAACAGGAAAGAAAAAAAAACCCTCAAGAAAACCTCAACAGCCTCAGGGGAACCTGAACATTTATGTAAATAGACTGTTTAAGACAGGAAACTAATTGGAGCAACTTAATAACCCAAAGAATAATGACCTTACTCCTAAACTATGGAACTGACTGTTGGTGAGAAAGGGAATAAAACAGAGCATCACAGTGGAGGACGTAGTTGGTTCATTAAGAAAAATAATAATAATGGAACCTTCCAGACTGTATATTGCAACTATCTGCTGTGGATTCTATTTATTATTATTTTTTTCTAACAAAAGCCCAAGGCTGGGAGATGAACTTTGTTTACCTAATAGAATGCAGTGAAAACAGTAAGGCTGTCCTTGAAGATGATTTTGTCAATATTTATGGTGTTCAAGAGGTGCTCCAGATGTTTTGGGATTGCATCGAAAGTGCCTATTGCTATTGGTACTAGATTTGCTTTCTTTTTATGCCTGCTTAGACTAGCAGGGCTTTTTTTCTCATAGAACGCTGAGAACGGAGTTCCGGCACCTTTTTTGGATGGAACCTTGTAGGGTAGGCAAGGTGGTTTGTATGACGTGTGTGAGTTCCGGCACCTTTTTCTTTTACAAAAAAAGCACTGTAGACTAGTCTCTGCAGTTTTCTTGACCAGATTTCAGAAGCGTTTTGCCCTTGCCTTCTTCCTAGGGCTGAGACAGAATGACTGGCCCAGCTGGCTTTATATCTAAGGCTAGATTACAACTCATGGTGTCCAGGTTAGTACGAATAACCAGGGTCACACATAAATTCCAATTTTTAAGATTTATTGTTCACACCTATACACCAGAATCTGCTCAACTAATGGTCAGTACTAATATGGTGCTAGATAATGGAATTTCTTTTCAGGGGGAGATGGACTTGGAGTGTTTGTGGACAGGGTTCAATATGGAAACTTTTCCATAAAATCTGGAAAAAAAAATTCTTCTAATATCCAGGCTACCTATAAAGAGGTGACTTGCTGTCATCCTGTTTTTCTTTAACTCAGCCAGAATTTGAATATTTTTGAGTTCCGCTAAAAAAAAACAAAAAACCAATACTGAGAGCATTTGCCTACAATATACTAAAATAATGCAAGCCCGCTCAAGAAATGCTCGTTATAGCTTGGTGTATGCTTGGTACACATGTATTTCCCTCAATCTCATACACATATGTACCATAACCAGTGTTTTTAAAACATAGTTCAAATAGTGTACAGAACACATGGATACAAATAACAATAATAAGCCATAAAGAATTACAGCTTGAGTAAATAATGGAAATTATATTTTTAAAATTGAAAGAAAAGCAAAAGATGACAAGATATTAAAGTTTTAGTCTAGGTCATTTTTTTCTGAAGTGCACTGCTCCTCACACTCAAATCATTCATGTCAGTTAGGACTTAAAAGAAAAGGGTAAAAGGGAAAATAAACAGGAATGTCTGTAGGTGTGGGGGGGAAGTGAAAGGGTCTTCTGCAAAGAAGCAGACTGTATGGAAGAGGGAAATGTTTTACAACTATGGCCTGATATATCTTGCTGACAGTTTTGAAATGAAGCCAAAGCCTGAATGGAAAGTTGAGGAATACAAATTGCCCTCTTGCCAGTATAAGCAGAAACAATCATATTCACATCTTCTGCGTGAATCCAGGCACTTCATCATGGGTTGCATTGCCTCTACCATCGCATCACAAGCTTAATATCATAGAATGAACAGTTTGAATTGAAGCCAATGTGAATGGAAAGTTGGGGACTACAGATTGCTCTTTGACAATATACGCAGAGGCAACCATATTCAGATCTTATCTAAATCCAGGCACTTCATTTTTATGAGCTGCATCACAGGCTTAACATCATGGGATGAATAGTTTAAAAGGAACATGGAAGATAATCTACTCCAATGCTCTTCAATGCAGGAAACTGCTAATGTAGCATCTCTGACAGGACTGGCATCAGCTTCTGCTTAAAGACAAAGGAGCATTTACTGCAAAAGATAACCCACTATCTCCTGGGACAGTTTGTTCAAACAGTAAGCAACTCTTTATATCAGAAAATTATTCCTGAAGTTTAATCAAAATCTGTTTTCTTGTAATTTAATCCCATTGTTTCTTGTCACCTGAAGCAACATTGAACAAGTCTGCCCCACCCTTTACATGACAGTCATTCAGATACTTGAAGACAAATATCATAACTACCTGAAACCTTTTCTTCTCTAGGCCAAACATTTGTTCTTAAGATTTTCTTTCTATGACCTTATTATCTTGGTAGTGCTCCTCTGGATATATTCAATACTGCAACAATATAATTTTATTGTTTTATTTAGGCAGGGACACATATAATATTTTTAAAAATTTGTTTTTAACTTTTGTATTTTGGTTTTTTAATCACCCTGTAAACCGCCCTGAGTCCTTCGGGAAAGGGCGGTATATAAATGTAATAAATAAATAAATAAATAAATAATGCTTAGAAGGCAGTACAATATTCAAGTTACAGTCCACACATCACAGAATTAAGAGGAATAATGGCTTGTTTTGAATTCAATTTGGTGCCTCTGTTGATACAGCCATAATTGTTCAGCTCTCATTTTAAAAGTACCAGCATAAAGCTTGAAAAAACAGCCTAAATGATTTCTTTTAGATATGACAACCCTTGCAACTCAGCCATCTTGTAGATAGGTGACTTCAGTTTCCAGAACTCTCTAGCTAGCAAGGTCACTGATGAGAATTTGGAAAGTGATGTCCATATATGCGGGAGTTTATACTATGGGAAGTTGCCATATGAGAGATTTTAAATAATAAGATAGTATTGGTTTATCAAGAACAAGTCATGTCACACTTTTTTTTAATAGAGTAACCAGGTGAGTTGACTGCAAGGATATGGTAGATACAATGTACTGTATTTTTAAGTTCAACAAAACATTCTACAAAGGTTTCCATAATTCTAGTAAAATAGCAAAGGCTGGAAAGGACTTTGCTACATTAGCTGAATAATTAAATGGAACAATTGTACTTAGTGAATGTACAATGTTTCCATATCAAGCTTGGAGAAGAAGATAAGTGATATATCAATGGTCCCTGTCCTGCTCAACAGATTTACAAATGATGAAGGCTTAGAAAACGTGATCACATGTGTGGACAGCATATAAGTGGTAAGATAAAACAATCTAGAGAACAAATACATAAATCTATATTTGGAAAATTAGCTTTTTAATTAGAAAAATCAAGGGAGGGAGAAATATGGCATGCAAAAAGGATCTGGATGTCTTGATGGATCATAAGCATAATATGAGCCAGCAAAACAATGCAGCGGCAAAAAGAGCAAAGGATACATTTTCTTAAGAGGTGTTATATATCCCGGCATATTGAGAGATTGTATATCCCTTCAATTTTGTATTAGAAATATGTTGGAGGACCTTCCTTCCTTCCTTCCTTCCTTCCTTCCTTCCTTCCTTCCTTCCTTCCTTCCTTCCTTCCTTCCTTCCTTCCTTCCTTCCTTCCTTCCTATCACCTATCTGTCTATTTATTTTGAAATAGGAATTTTTAAAATAAACATTGGAAGCACATGTTACAATAGAGAAACTGTCTGTGTTCTTTTTCAATGTGAATCCTTTAAAAAGTCTCTCCTAATTTTCTTATTCTGAATCTTTACAGTAGCAAAATTAATGATGTAAGGCTACATAAAATCTACTGCTCAACCAGATGAAGGTTTTATTTAGTACAGATTTCTGCATTTACAGTAGTCTGTGAATTAATATAATTTAATTATGTGGTGTAAATTAATGCCTATTTTTGTCTGGAAACTTCTACAGTTCAACTTCATTGAATGAAACTTGATTTTAGTACTTTGAGAAGAAAACAAAAGTTAATTCCTTACATTGTGCCCAGCTGAATTTTATATAAAATTTATCTCGCAGAGCTATTCAAAGCAATTAAGAGGTACTTTGTTTTAACCTAAAGTTTGGGCCAAATATCTTTGGGAAATATCCTGGCTCCCCATTTCTAAGAATTGGAACAGCTGTGTACCTCAGTTCTCTAGGGCTTTATGCTTGTCTAGTGCATATTCAGAACCTCAGGTCTGGCTAGAGTTAGGACAGAAAGAAGCACTTTGAAGGCCACAGACCAATTTAACTAAGAGAAGGAAGTTTACTTGAGTTATTTACTATTTGAGCTCAAAGATATTCTGAAATCTCCCAGAATAAGCTTTTTGACCAGATTTATGAGATTTGTTTTTATATGGTTGCTATCACTCCAACTTCCAAAATTTAGGATCATTAATACAAATGAAAAATGAAACTTCTGAGTAAAAGATTGGCAGGCTAAGAGGAGAAAGAGCAGAGGAGTGGATACAATGCTGCGGGCAAGACCAATGGACCAAAAATAGGCCCAGTCTAACAGAACTTCTCCAGATAAGGAGAAGACAAAAATTACTCACGTGCATGCTAGACAGCTGCTCCTCTTGAGGGCACTGCAGGACATCAGTTGACTCATGGGTTTGAATGTCAGAACTGCAAGTGCACACCTCTAAACTCCTTTGAGATATTTTAAAGTAAACAACAACAACAAAAAAGATCTTCTGAGCAGCTTTGAAAAACTACCAGGTGAGTGTTTCTTCATTACCGAATAAAGGAAAAAATAAATCAGTAATTTAAAGAATTTAAAGAATACAAAGTAAACGGCAAAAAGCTAGATAAGAATTTAATTCAAGTAAGTTTGAACCAAAATAAGAGATTAAACAATTTGAAATATTTAATTTAATGCTTGAAATACTATGACTTTTGCTTTAAGACTTTTGATGTAATTAAAAACAAAACAGTCTTTTTGTGGAACATGAATTGTTTAGTCTTTCAGAAAAGAGATTATTTGACTATTTTTACAAAAAAACAAGCAAAAGAAATTTTAGACAGTTTATGTTATTAAAGAAAGAAGACTAAAGATTCCAGGTGTAGGGGTGAAGAAAAGTCTGTTGCTCATTCTTGAATTTGATGGCCAGCAGTGAAACTTGTAAAAATGACAGCTAAAGATTGGAGAAATTTCAAATTTTTCCCCATTTTTTAAGAAATGTGAAAAAAACTCACAACTACAATGACAGCAAAAATATATGCCCATACAAATCCATATTGAAAAGAGATCTTAAAGAAGAAATGAAAGGTATTAAAGAGAATATTTTGGAAGAATTTACACATCAACAGGATGAAGAGGTAAAACAAACTCCTACCTATAGAGAAATACTGGAAAATAAAATAAAAATTGTGAACTATAAGCTTGAGATAAAAACTAAAGTGGAAATACAAATATTAAGACTAGAAATGAGTCACTAGTCTCTTTTCTGGGCAGAGAAATGGATAAGAATGCACAAAATTGATCTAGTAGTGCAGGCCTGTTTTCTTGGTGTTACTTTTCTCTTTCTATAGCTGGATTTTTGTGTTTAATATTTTCAAAAAACTAATTTGAAAAAGTTAGGGAGATTTTGCAAGCATGGTTAGAAAGAAACAAGAGTGTCGCTCAGAAAATCTAACACTTTATACCAGGAATTGGCAGACTTCAGTAGAATTGACTTCATTCTTGTTATCATCATGAAGTCCTTCAACAAGAGATGGGTACAAAAAATGTTTCAAGAACAGGTTGCAAGAGTTTCTGAATCTTAGTACTGGCACTAAGCCTTTTCACACAATTGTCAATTCTGTGGCTTTTATCAGAGTGTTCTTTTTCAGGATTCCTACTTAAAACAGAAAAGGTTGTTAATTTCTTGCTGTTGCTAGAGAGTGGAAAGCCAGAATTGTTGATCTGCTGCAAATCAGCCAGAGATATGTTCCTGCTCTTACACAAGCTGTTCAACTATTAACTCCATATAAATTTTTGCACTACATCACTCCTGTCATCATTGTCAGCATGCTTGGCTTTGGATCTTATTTTCCTCTATCTATCTATCCTCTCTGTATTGCCCAAGGACATCAATGTGGTATAGCAATTAAAGTGTTGGTTCCAATTACTTTCTGCTACAGAAGCTCACTGGGTAATTCTCAGCCAATTGTTCTCTCTCAGCCCAAACTATCTCACATTTGTGTGGAAACATTAGAAAGAGACATGGTATGTATGCTATCTTGAATTTTTAAAAGAAAGTGAGGATACACCTCTAACCATTAAATAGAAATAAATTTGGAGTGATGAGTAATATCACATAGATACACTTATCAATAGAACCAAAATGAAATGAACAGAGTAGGAGGAGGAGGAGGAGGAGGAGATGATGGTAAAATGAATGATTTGGAAGAGAGGGGAACTGATGAGCCAGGGAGGACTAAGTCAAAAGGCAACTAAAAACATTATTGTGCTTATAAAAGAATCCAATCATGCAAGTTGAGAAAACAAAGAGGAAAGGGAGAAATGAAAGATAAAGGAATGAGATGTTGGAAGGAAAATAAATGAAACTAATCACAGAGAACCACTTGGGAAAAGAGTCCAAAGGATCCATCTGAGAACATCAATTGTACTCTGATTGCAGTGGCTACTTTGACTTTAGAGCAGACTTATCAATCACTGAATTCAATAAGACTTAATACAGCCTGCATGACACTGAAATGGAGGACTGGAGAAATGTTGAAAAGTTTCTTCATCTTAATTTGTATCTGGCTTTGATCAGTTCCATTACTGTCATATATAGGCTCCCCAATTTTAGTGATGACAGAAGACTCTTGCTTGTACATCATAAAACAAGGTGGGTTGGGTTGAGACAGAGTAACTGGCCCAAAGTTACCCAGCTGGCTTTCATGTTTTAGGTATAACTAGAACTCACAGTCTTCCCCTTTCTAGCCTGATGCTTTAACCACTAGACAAAATTCACTCCCCGTGAGGGAGAGTTATGGAAGAGCCAGATGGTATCCCTGGTGGAAACAGAAATATGAGAGTAGAAGTGGAACTATAGTTGGGGTGGAGCAGAGGGGCAAATTCAAAGATGTGAATTGGGCCCCTATTCAAGCACTTATGTCTACACAAACACTATTCTCTGTGCGATGAATGTCTGTTCCTTGATTGAACAGGGATTTTGGGTGAAAACAATCAGTTTTCCAACATCATAGAATGCTGACACATTTCTAGGCCTTTCATGTTTCCTGTATACATTATTCTTCAGTAACCAACAAATCTTTAACAACCTACTTATGACCTACATCTTGGTAATGGGAATTTGCACTTTGTTATGGTAAGATAGAATTTGTTAGAATTCATGTTTAGATCCCCCAAGATTAATTTAGGAAATTGTTAACCTACATTCTTATTATCTTATGTAAAATTTTAAAAGCAGATAATTTTTTCTTTCTTTCAATGTTATCTTTGGTTTCTTCTCTGCCATAAATGGCAAATCTAGCAAGGAGTTTCTTATGTTTGGGAGCTGATGAAAGTTTGAAAAGAGAGTATCAGGAACTGAAAATGGAAGAGGCAGGCTTGTTGTCTTAGCAACACAGTTATATCAGCGAAGTCCAAGAAGATAATTTTTTGAGGTCCACCTAGCACTGCAAATCTGGAAATGTCTCAGAGATATTCTGACCTTAATGTGAAGATCAGCATTGTCAGTGTTCTTATGGTACAGGGTTTATGAAAGTATAAAAGTAACTATCCTAAACTAGACAGAGTTACAAAGAAATAGACCTTAGTGCTTTTTGGGAAATTTATTCTTTGATTAAAAGAGATTTGTGTTGGCTTGTATATTGTGGCTTGTGAAATCATCATTTCTAGTGGAAGCAATCAGTTCTCTGGATTATCCTTCCCAGTGGCAAAATGCATTACAAGTGCCACTACAATAAATGAACCTTTGGTTTTTATTAGACTTCACCTCTAAAAGGTTGCCTGATTAAGTATTGCTAGAGTGATTGGGTACTGAAAATAGTTCCAATGTCTAACATTTGAGGCATTATAGAAACAGAAATAAAATTTTGAGTTTTCTCAAGAAGGTAGGCAATTCTGGTATAGAAAGGAAATACTCCGTAGACAAGTCCTACCAGACCAATTCAGTGATTAACAATTGTGAAGGCCAACCGTTGACATTGAAGTACATGAATAGATCATCCAGGAGACATTGTCTCCTCCCAATGTCCTCTATAGTAGCAGCTGTTTTCAAATAGCAGTATAGCTCTTGTTGTCATCTAGTAATATAGCCAAACCATTTCACAATCCTGTCATTAGTTACATTGTTCTTGAAGAGCAAATATAATCAGGAGATGCAAATCTGCTGTAATTATATCCAGTAGCAAAACTAGCTAATGTAGATCTATTGTATTTATTCAGCATGGACGAAGCTTCAAATCTCTGAATATTTTATAAGTAAAAAGTCATAGCTCTGCTTCATGTAATACTAAGAAACTCTGCCACAAATCTGAGAGGGGAGGAGGAAGAGTTCAGTTGTTTGTTACAATATCACTGAAAAACCTGATTTAGCAATAATAATGAGATTAAATAGGAAAGTACAAAAGAATAAAGAGCAGGCATGGGGAGGAAAAAAAACAGCTCCACATGGGAAGGTTCAACTTAACTGATTTATTGCTACAAGCCTACGCACAGGAATTTTTTCAACTAACAGTCAGCACCTGGTTAGAGTTAGATAAAGGTCAAAGGGCAATCAAGGGGAGTTGAACTTTGTTTGTGGCTATCTAATGACTCTAAACTGATCCCTCTTTTTATTCCTCCCCCTGGCTCTACCATTCCTTCTCCTACTCAAATGTTTTCTAACTCAAATGATCTTTGAAGGGAATTAGAGTGGTGAATTTACAGTTTCAAGGATAAGTTTACCTTCTGAACTCCTGAATATTTACCCTCTTTACCATTTAAGGCAGAGGTTAAAAGCCCTTGTGATTGCAATGCGTGCATAGGAGAGATCAAGATTTCACAATAATCTTTCTATTTATGCTACTTCAAAGTTGAGTTTAATTTTCAAAGCATTAATTTTCTAAGACTAAGATTCAACTATTTCTGTTGTCAGTGGGGAAATCTAAATTAGTATTGACCCAAATGAATGGGGTCAATCAATGTAATTGTTACAGAGGAGATATAATATTCAGATTTTCCAATCTCTTGGGCATGTTAAGACCCACTATGTTCATTAGGATTAATTTTATATTGTTATGGCCTAAGTCCCATGAATGAATCTATGAACATTTTTCTACAAATTTATAATTCTAACAAGACTGGTGAGTTAAAATAGATAAGTACTTACAGTGATCTTGAGTTTACCCACACAAACCTTTTACCTAATCTCTCTTGTGATGAGTTCAAAGTTGCCCAACCTTTAGCATTCCTTACTGGTAAGTTTAACTTTCCATACTTTTTGACTGTTTTATAACTTCACGTTTATGGCGATGCATGAAGTGTCTAAAGAATAATATCCATTCTTCTAGCTCCTAGAAGAGTGGCTTAACTAATATGAGCATGGATGCCAACCCCATCCCCCAAAAGGGGACAGCAAGGTACAAGAATGGGCATCACTAGGATCAAAAATGAATTTATTTAATTTAATTAAAAATAACATTAGAAGAACACAGAGCCCTGAGAACCAACGTTGTGATAGTTGTATGTAAGACAGAAAAAAACCATATCACTTCAAAGATATAGCAAGGTGTTTTTTTTTAACTTTTTAACTATTACCAATCAAGAAAAATGTAATGTACAAAATGTGTTTGAACGGAGTTTAAGGATATTTCCAGGGGGTGTCAAAAAAGTCAAGACAGCAGGTGTAAGCAAACTGATAGGAAGTAATTCTATTAAGATGTTTGGAAAAGAGAGAAGCTTTACATTTTATTGGATGAAGGAAATAAGAGACTGAATAAAGGAAGTCCACCAAAGTTCCAAAATGAAGACAGTGAAATTGCTATATGCATTGGTGAACTAAGATTCTAGTGCAGAGAACCTGAGCTATATAATGAAGCAGGCATTCATTTTTCTTGCATGTGCTTGAAGGAGGGAGGGGGAATCAGGGAAAAAAAAGGTAAATTCCCCATCTGAAGGAATTTGAAAGATATTTTCCCAATTTTCTCTGTATGTGTTTTAAAATGGGAAAATATCAAAGGATACAAAGTCCAAAAGCTTGGCAAAATCCCCAGCTCCAAACTCTGTTTGGCCTGGGAGCAACTTATGCTATTATCAAGTGCTTTGTCAGTGGGAACTGTGATGAGTCTGGTATATAGAATATCAGGGTCAACTGCTGTTTCCACCCAGTGAAGGATTGTTACATATATGAGACAAACAATCGGAAATACCAGACAATCATGGAAGTCTACTCCTGTTTGTTAATTCTATATCCTGTTTGTATTCAGCTTTTCTAATGCATTGGTTGTGGTGCTGTTTGAGCACATGATTACAGTTAATTATTCCCATTCATTCTGGATTTCATTTCATGCTTTGCCAAAATTAGGCTTTTTATGCATGCCCATTCAGTGTTGCTATGGCATTTTTATTATTTCCCTTTTGTGTTGTAAATTTCAGTGCTCAAAGTGCTTTCTAAGCTAGATTTTGTTCAGGTTGTGGGGGAGATTCAGATGTGTGAGAATTATTGCTTATAAAATCCTGTTTCCTTAATCTCACAGCAGCAGCTTTGACTAAAAATGCTACAATCCCTTTGAGGAGCTATAAGATCTTTCTGATGGGTGAAAATTTTAATCCTTGAAGACTATGAATTAACTATGGCTGATCCAAAATGCATCAGTTTCACAAGTCCTAAGTGTTGCTGTTTGTCCAAGTAAACACCTCTATCTCTGGAACTGGACTGGTTAGTAGATGTTTCAAGATGCTGGTTGTCACCTTTAGAGTTCTTCATGGTTAAGGACCTGGTTATCTTCAGGTACCCCTATCTGTCCCATCAATACTACCAGAAAGAATAAGTTCCTTCTGTCTCCTGTCCCTTTAAGATTACTATCAAGAGGTATCACAGGGTGGATATTCTCAATCATCACCTCACTTCTATGGAAGAGCATCCCCCCTGAAACGTGACTGATCCCAATTTTGCTGGAATTTAGAAAATACCTTAAATTTTGGCTTTTCTATCACGCTTTGAGGATGGATAGTGTTTAAATGATCTCTTCCTGTAGCAGATTATCTATTTGGTTCTTATTGTTCCCAAGGGCATGTAATGGATGTTGTAGTTTATTTTGGTTTTATTGTTAATCTTTAATGTTTTAACCATGTTTATGTACTGACATTGATTGGCATGGCATAAAGCCTAGTAAATATTCAGGAGCAAATTCCAGTGTGCAGTTGGAGGGTTTAGAAAGTCATCCAGAGCTGAAAGATTTCGCAGAGTATGATTAGGAAATGTGTACAAAATCAGAGGAATATGAAGGAAGGAGGGGGGTTTGTGGCAAACAAGTACATAAAGTAACTCAAACTGATAATCTAGAATCTCTGATAAGTTGCTCAGAAAACAAAGTGCCAGACTGAACCATTTTATACAGGGACTTTCCCCTGTATGACTTAAACCCCAAACAATCTGAAGATTGGAGGTAACAACTGTTTAATTTCACAAGAATATAAATGTGTGTATGTGGGGAGGGGGGAGTAAAGAATAATTGGACTTGTAAGTTACTGTTACAATAGTCCATTTTAGTAAAAAATAGTTTGACTACCCTTGAGTGTGCTTCTAGGTCTACGTCTACATTGTGGGGCTGACAGTGTGTGTATGAGGATTGTAGAATATATGGAGCTGTGGGACTTCCGGTTTTGCACAGTAGTGAGCGGTCATGGGCTTGTGGATTCTCCACACCCCCATGGCTAATTTCCCCTGCCAGGGGACCCTAAATGTGTCTAAGTCGTGCCGGAGAAGCGATGAAGAAAGAAGAGTGCTCCAGCAATTCTGGCATGGTGGCGGCCGTTCTTTTTGACTTCTAACCCAACAGGAGAAAGGTTGGCCGTATTGCATTGACCAGCCCAAGTACTTCCAACCGAAGTCCCAAAGCACTAACCAGCACAACTGTGAACAGCATGCTTGAAACTGGGTGAGGAATTTGATCTTTTCTTTTCTATTTTACATATAATTTCCTGGAAAAGATCCCCAAGAAGCAAAAGACCTCCGATAGGGAAGGAGGGGGATTTCTGCCCCACCCTTATACTAACAGAAGTGGTGAATTAATCCTTTTATGGAGGATAAAAATATATGGAAGTGAATAAATATAAAACCTGAAACTTAAAACTTAAATCGGGATAAATCTAAAATTGTTTTAATGGTTAAGACTCTCATTTCAAAAATAATTGTTCATTTTGGAAATTGAAAAACAAATAGTTGCTGACACCTAGTGGCAGATGAAGATTATGACAGCCATGACTTTAATATAAGACTTGGCAAAATCTGGGAAAAGCTAATCTGTGTCTGTGATTTTCAAAGCTTTAACAACAAAGAACAGCTGTGACAAAAAAGACAATAATCTGGGCTGTAGACAAAGAGAGAATTATAAATTTCAGAAAAAAATCTTTTTTGAACTATTTGTATTACAAATATCTATCTAATTGGGACTCTAAAGCTATTTACAGAGAAAAGAAAGGAAGAGGAAAACTTAAATTCTTGGTTATCATGGATCAGACATGTAGAAAGAACATATCAAGAAAACATAAATACTTCACAGGAGGAGATATATAGTATACTGCAACTAATTCAAACAACAATGACTTTAAACCACAAAGAAATCCAAAACTACTTTGAAAATATAAATCAATCTATTTCCAAGTTAATTCTGCAACCAAAAAATTCCCAGAAAACAACAACAGAGAAGGAGCAGATAAAACAGATAAATGGATATAGAATTGAGAATAGAGACTTAAAGATGGAACTGAACAAAACAAGGAAACACGATTTAATCCTAGTTGAAAAAATATCACAAGAATTGAAAAAAAAACCTTATCCCTTAAGACTACAAGATAAATCTGAGGACAAGAAAACAGATTGGATAAAATGGACTGTAGAGATGTCAGGAACATTGGAGAGAAAGGAGGTGATAAGAGAAGCAGAGAGAAAGAAAAATAAAAAGATTTTCAACAAACATGGAAAGGCAGAAGTTCCGTACAAAGACACTTCTCCTGATTTACTTTTTATATCTACAGCAACATTTATGAACATACGTAAAAACTTTTTGAATCAGCAAATTACATTGATTAAGAAAGACACTGGGCAAAAGAAAAAGACTAAAGTAGAAACTAAGAAAATAGATGATAGGACTTACCAGAGAGAATACTTTAAAAAGAAACATTTGTTTGAATATGGTTAAAGAAATAGAAATGTTTTGGAATATATATGTCACTCTAAGAGGGATAAATTCTCTAAATATAATATAGTATGCTTTTGTCCCTTTTTTGTTCTTTTTATTGATATGAGCAATATAAAAAAATTGAAATGACTTAGATAAAGGAAATGTTCTAGATATTTAAATGTGATTGAATTTAAGAAAATTATAATGGATAAAAATGTTTTGAATAAGAGTTAAAGGACTAGATGACGAGATGTATTAAATGGAATGTTTAAAGATTAAACATATTTTTAATTATGGTTAAAAAGAATAAGAAATTTAGGAAATAAATACAAATTAGCTTAGGAGGGATATATATTTTAAGTAGTATGTTATATTTTTTGCTTCTTTACTCTTGCTTTTCTTTCTTTCTTTCTACTGTTTTATCTATTTCTTAAGAAATATAAAAGATTGAGATGGTTCATATGGAAAAATAGAGTTACATTCTTAAATTAATTTTTGAAAAAATCTTAACCAATAAGAATATTTAGAATTTGATTGGAGAAACAAATTAAAATAAGGACTGTAACTGAATCTATGATAAGGCAACCAAAATGATTGGATAGAAAAGAAATATTATATTGATGTGATTATTATTTTTAGGACTATTGGGAAAAATCATATATTTAACTGTTATCTATCAAAACGATAAGAATTGTATTACCGTATTTTCTGGCGTATAAGACGACTGGGCATATAAGACGACCCCCTACATTTCCTGTTAAATTATAGGGTTTGGGCTATACTCGCCGTATAAGACTACCCCTCTTCCAACGCATACCAAATAAAAATTAAAAAACATCAGATTTGATTTTAATATGGTAATTTTAATTCAAATGCTTATGACATGCAGGTACTTAGTAGGAAAACTGTCACTTATAAACATAAGTCTGTTTGTCATCAAACATGTAAACATAAAACAGTGCAAGTGGATTAAATAATAATAATAATAATAATAATAATAATAATAATAATAATAATAATAATAATAATAATAATAATAATAATAATAATAATAATAATAATAATAATAATAATAATATGGAAGGGACCTTGGAGATCATCTAGTCCAACCCCCTGCTCAGGCAGGAAACCCTATACCATTTCAGACAAATGGCTGTCCAGTCTCTTCTTAAAAACTTCCAGTGTTGGAGCATTCACCACTTCTGGAGGCAGGTTGTTCCACTGGTTAGTTGTTCTAACTGTCAGGAAGTTTCTCCTTAGTTCTAGGTTGCTTCTCTCCTTGACTAGTTTCCATCCATTGCTTCTTGTCCTGCTTTCAGGTGCTTTGGAGAATAGCTTGACTCCCTCTTCTTTGTGGCAGCCCCTGAGATATTGGATCACTGCTATCATGTGATCCTCACCCTTCTCTTCGTTAAACTACACATACCCAATTCCAGCAACCATTTCCTATTTTCCTAATTCACTTTTTCACTTTTCCTAATTCACTCTAAAGGTTTCCCTGCGCAGAGCCTTAAGTAACACCAGCTGCCTGCAATTAGTGCAGGTTCGCATCCCACCAGGCTCAAGGTTGAATCAGCCTTCCATCCTTCCGAGGTAGGTAAAATGAGGACCCAGATTGTTGGGAGCAATAAGCTGACTTTGTAATAATGCTGCTTGTTGGGGGGTGGTGGTGGTGAAAGCTCTAATAAGCAGGCATATACATAGAATGAAGGCTATTGCTAAGCACATTGATTTGTGCTTTAAATTGTAAGCTGCCCTGAGTCTTCGGAGAAGGGCGGAATATAAATGGGATTAAAAAAAAAAGACCAAATGGGAGATCCGCTCCAGGTTTTCCAGCCAGCCCACCCAGTTCCTGAGTCAAATGTGTCCTTAGAGCTAAGCAGCTGCTCTGGCTGCGGCATTCCCCACCTGCCTTTCAAGTTGGGATAGACTACAGATGCTCTTCAACTTTAGAAGGAAAGACGCCCAGACCCCAGCCTGTAAAAAATCACAGACTGCAGCTTCTACTCCAAATGGTCCCGCTTTCCCTGCACAGACTAAATGGGAGATCCGCTCCAGGTTTTCCAGCCAGCCCTGTCCCTAAAGTTTCAGCACCCGGCGTATAAGATGACCCCTGACTTTTGAGAAGATTTTCATGGGTTAAAAAGTCATCTTATACGCCTGAAAATGCGGTAACTCAATGTTTGTAAAAGAGGATATTTTGGAAAAAGAGGAAATCAACTAAAACTATTATGTGGATTATGGATTATAGAAATTGTTAGTGATTGTTTTACAAATGTAACCCAGACAACACACTGTCCGCTACTTATTAAGTGATTTATGTTTTTTAAAAAAATCAATACAATATATTACCAAAAAAAAAAAGAATATATGGAGGTGCATCTGCTTATAGTTTAATCCATTCCATCCAATGTCTTTTACCTGTTTGAGCAGTTTCAGTCTGTGGCAAGTAGGATAGAACAAATCAAACCCTCAGGATGGAAATCTGCAGGAAATCATTGGAGAAAATCATCTATTGGCATAGAACAAGGTATTATCAATGTGCTGATGATAGGCAGGTATACCTCTCTTCAGGCTGGACAATGAATCCTATCAAAACCCGTCAGGAATATTTAGAAGCTACAGCTAGTTGAAAGTTCAGTTGCTCATTTGACAACAGGTTAAGCATGATTTATCCATGTGATACACTATGATTTTGCATTGGCTGTGGTTAAGTTTCTGGATGCAATTCAAGGTAATAATTATTACCCATAAAGCTCTGTATGGCCTTAGACCTGGTTATCTTCTGCCTTCTCCAAGTGTAATCTGTCTATTCAGTAAGAACTAAGAGAGATGTGTTATGGTTGCCCTTCACAGATATGTCAGTGACAGGGGCACCTATAGATGCACCTCTCTCTCTCTCATGGCCTTCTGAGGCAGCATTCATGGACCTCTGGAGACAAAAAATGGCCCATCATTCTGAAAGTGGTTAAGACCTAGTTATTCAGCTACTTTGAGGGCACAAAGGAACTGCTTTTATGGTATCATTTTTATCTAATTTTGAAGTAAAAAATAAAAATAGATTAACAAATGATTTATCTAACATATTTTAGACAACTGTCTGCAGTATGTATATTTCTGTATGTAATTAATTTATTCCTAATATACATTTTCATATGCAACTACCTATGTTAATTTATGCAAGTTTATGTGCTACTTCACAGTTGCAAAAGTATGCAACCTTCATAAATATACATTTGTTTATACAAACTTTCCATGACAAAAATGATGGATGCTAGGAAGTGTTTATTGCTTGCTTGTATTGCTTCTGGGTGTATTTTGGCAAATCTCAGTATTTCAAGATAAAGAAAATAAAGCTGTGGTAGATCTATTTTACATCTTTAGTATATATGGTGTGAAAGAGAGAATATGTTAAAGTATCATTATAGTGTGGAGATGTTATTTGCTCAAAATGGTATATCTAAAATCACAATCTAAGCCATACTTAGAAGTCATTTGGATTGACTTCCATGGACATATTCCTACTAAGTGTTGAAAGGACTGTAGCTTTAAGACACCCCAAGACAATTTATCAAAGATAGGAGTGAATTTGTGGAGATTTTTATTCCACTGGTATTGATAGACGTTGATGGCACAGATTCCCATGGATAAAGGGAAAGATTGAAGCTGATCCTGTTGCTTTTTATGTCCAAGATTTTGTTACATATGTTAATAAAGAAACCCACATTGTACTTAGTGACAAATAAATATAAAAGGCAATCTTGAAGCAACATGAAATCTGCAATACAAAGGGATTTAGCATTACTTAAACTTGATCCATGGAGACCTAAATGGAGAATGCACCTTGAAAAGCTAATCATTTTGATTTCTGAAAGGTCACTGGTAAATATGACTCATGGATAGAAGATATTTGTTTCACAGCACTCTGCTCATTAATAACACTGATCATATCATTACTCATCTCCCTCTTTCCCTGATGAAATATGCACATCTTCTAAAATATGGATGTGGAGAACACTGTTCAGTGGAATGCCAAAACCTCCCACAAAGGCTAGTTGGGATAGTCCATAGGGAGATATAGAGGAAAGACTGTATGGAATGAAGACAATATTTTCATGGTGGCATATCTTGATTCTGAGAAAACTCTGTTAATGAACTCAGTTCTTAATTATGCTGCTTCTTAGCAGTCCAAAGAAGGGAAAATAAAGGAGATGTTGGATTTGTTACTAATTACTTGTATTAGTAAAATTAATTAAGTTAAACAAAGAGAAAGATTCTGAATGGAAATGGAGAAATTAATGTTATACAAGAAAGGAAAAAGGCAATGTGATAGTCTAAAATGTTAACAAAAGAGGCAACGTTAACAGTCTAAAAATATACTAGAATAATTGATCATCATCAATCAAGATCATATTGGAAAAGTCTTCACTGACATAAACTAATGGGGACCCTGAACTGAAAGAAATAAAATGCACTCAATATTAAAAAAATATGTATTTTAAGCTAGAGATTCCTTTCAGAAAAAAATGAGTTTTAGTTTGAAAATACTGTAGTTCCTAATAGTATTATAAAATCATTTTATAATTTAAGCTAGTTTGACTCTGGCTTTCATTCTGGTAGAGATTATAGGACTGTAGGTAAGAGGGGCTTGCTCATGTACATCATGCCACAATCTGGGAGACTCAGTTCTATTTCAAAAAATTCATATAACATTGTGTTAAGAACATTTAAAATATTAACAGGAGTTGGGATAATTATATATATTACAGGCAGATACTTATTGAAAGCTGTGTAAATTTTATTTTATTGATTTGATTTGATTTGATTATTTGTACCCCATATCACTGATAAAGTGAATTGGTGTTACTTTTCATGCAACTGTCAATTTTCCTTCAGTTTCTCCAGTGCTTTTTTTCTACAAAAAATAAGGTGCCGGAACTCAGAGGTGCTGTCACTGGGAGCAATGCCGGTGTCTTGCTATGGCATCGCTGCCCGTCCTTTGCACCCCTGCCCCTGCGGCTCAGAGCCACATGCCACAGGGATTCCCCTCCCCGCAGTTGCCACGCCGCGGCCCGTGCTGAGCCCCCACCCGGAGCTACTCTGAACCCCAAACCAGAGCTGTGTTCCTCGTGGCAGTGGTCTCCGTCGCCAAACAGCTGATGGCTTCCGGCACTGGCACTTGTTCACTTACTGCCCCGTTGCTTCCAAATGCAGTAAGTGAGTGAGCGAGCAAGTGATGTTTGGGAATGTTTGGAGGCGATGGAGCAGTAAGTGAGTGAGTGAATGAGCAAATGGCGTTTGGAAGCAACAGGGCAGTAAGTGAGTGAGTGAACGAGCAAATGGTGTTTGGAAGCAACAGGGCAGTAAGTGAGTGAGTGAACGAGCAAATGGTGTTTGGAAGTGATGGGGCAGTAAGTGAGTGAGCGAGCAAGAGGCCTTTGAAAGAGATGGAGTGAGTGGAGGAGATACTGAACAAGGTGCCTTTGAAAGAGATGGAGGAGTGAGTGAGAGCGACTGGAGGCTTTTGTGAGCAAAGTGTGAGTGAGTGGGGGGGCTTTTGCGAGCGAAGGGTGAAAGAAAAAGGGAAAAGTGAGGGGGAGAAGGGAAAAAGAAAAGGCACTGACTTCTGACTTCCTATGTTACAGGAGTAGAAGGAATCATTAACAGTGAACCTCAACTTTTTGCTTTTCTATAATATTATAAACTAGCCATTTCTATAACAATAAATGAATCTAACCAATGAAACCCAAAATCCCCCCCTTTTTTTAGTCATCAAGTTTTTGACACCTTGTTCAGCACTGGTGGTGCTTGAATATTGTCATGTCCTAAAAGTGGTACAATTTCTGAAAAGGTTGAAAAGCCCTGATGTAAATGCAGCCTAAATTGTTTATTGCCATCCTATTTGCAAATAATATCTTACTTACCTAGTTGAGATGGTGTAGTTGGGCAGCAGGGAGGGGTGCAAAGTTCCTGCCTTCACTGCACACAACTTGTCTGTGCAGCATTTGCCGGCTGGGTCTTTTGGCGCACTCAGCAGCAATTCCTATTGGCTTTTGAAAGCCAATAGGCCAGGCGTAGGCAACCTTAGCTCTTTTATGACTCGTGCACTTCAACTCCCAGAAGATGTTACATAACATAAAATCAACTGGAAGATGTTAAACTGTCCTTCTGTTTCTTTCCTTCCCAAAAATTGTGTTAATGAGTCCTCTCTAAGCTCTGCTGATCAGCTTGTCCTGGATTGTTTGCCGCAAAACGGAATGGTTTGCAAGTTGCAGTTGAGACAGCCCATCTCATTTTAGATATATCACATATAATTGAAGATTGTAATTAGTTGTGTGTGCACGTTCAGCAAGTGTGATGTATTTGTGCTGGCATTTCTAGCCCTCTTTCCAACCACATCCAGAAAAATTTATAACAAACATTGGAATACTCAATGCCATGTTTGGTATTTCCTAGCAATCTGTTACTGGAAGGAAAAAGCAATCCCTGCTGCGTTACTGATCCCAGAGAAGCATTTGCATGTATGCAGGTATCCTTAGGGTGCCATAGTTATGGATGAGAAATATTGGTTGCAAAGTTGGCATTTCTGGATGTAATACAGATATTTTGGACTTATTTTTGTTTCTTTGCATGTTTGATATTTTTAAAAAGGCATATGCTACTGACTATGCTTATGCACATATGTAACATCTTTTGCTAGGATACATGACCACTGCTTTTCACATGACCAATGTGAAAAGTGAAAGATTGTGACTAAACAAAATTTTTATGTACAGATAATACCACCAGAAATTATTTTAGCCTTTTTAATAAATGTTGTTATTGATGTTAAGCTCACCATGGAAAACATCATATATTGTTATGTATATACTAGGTTAATTATTTAAAGACTGAAGTGCAACATAACTAGATTCTAAATAATCTATTTTTCAAAACACACAACAGTCCAAACAGTAAAAGTAAAGTCCAAATTAAGAATAGTTCATTCTTAAGAATTGTTTAATTTAAAGTGGTTTAGTTGTAATAGATGGTTATAGATTCAAAATAGTTTTCAAGAGTATTTACAAAAGATACTATTTTTTCTAGCATCAGCTAAATTACACTGAGAAAAATGTTTCTCATTTCTTTCCTGTTACCTTTATTGATTTCATTGCAGAGATGTTAACATAGGAAATAGATTATTTTGTTATCTAATTTTACCTTCCAAAAGACAGAAGCAGATGAAAAATGTGAGGTTCTTTCCTGTTGGCTTTTTTGAATTAGCTGTTTTAGATTCTAAAAGTTTAGTTCCTAAAGAAGTAACCTTGTAAATAATTTTAATGTCCTCCTCTAGTGCAGGGTAGGTAACCTTGGCTCTTTTAGGACTCAAGGACTTCAACTCCCAGAATTCCTAAGCCAGCATGGCTCAGCTTGGAAACCTCTCTCTTTCCCCTCAGCGTGGCTGGCTCAGGATTTTTGGGAGTTGAAGTCCACGAGTCATAAAAAAGAGCCAAGATTGCCTATCCCTGCAATAGGCTTTCGAAAGATAATAGAGGGAGCTTTAAAAAAAAAAGGTGCCAGAACGCTGTTCTGAGTGTTCTATGAGAAAAAAAGCCCTGAGTTTCTCAAAAAAAAAAGTTATGTGGAGGTGACCAGATTGCAGATAAACAATTTCCTTCCATTTTATAAATGAAAGGTTGAGTACAGTCAGGATCAGCTACCAATAGGGAGGGATAGATTTGGGTGTGATGAAACAGAAGTTATTTAGTACTGCTGTAAACCAATGTTTGGAAAATAAGCTTTCCATGGTGTATAAGTCCAATCAAAGCCCCTTTTCTTAGAGTGCTAAAGGATGTGTCCATTAGGACAGGGGTCCCCAACCCCTCATCCATGGACTGGCACCAGGCCATGGCATACCAGCAACTGGGCTGCACAAACAAGTGAAGCTCCATCCATTGGATATAGGCAGCACATGAAGCCATGCCCCTTCTGATCTGCAGAAAAATCTTTCTCCGCAGAACCAGCCCCTGGTGCTGGGGGGGGGGGCCTCTGCTTTAGGACATTTGAAGCAGAGTAGCCAACTAGCTGTTTTTGTTTGGGAAGACAACTCAGAAATGCCGTGGCAGCATCTCCACTGAACCTGTATCAATCTTTGAGGAGAAATTGGCTTATGACAATTTTCTTTATGAGATGCCTCTTTTTAAAAGCTCTGCACAGCCAATTATTTACTTGCTGAGATTTGATTTTTTATTTCCCGATGTACAGGGGACCTTGTATTATGTTTGGGGTATTTTCTGCCTCAGATGGAAAGAAAGAGAAGGAAGGAAGGAAGGAAGGAAGGAAGGAAGGAAGGAAGGAAGGAAGGAAGGAAGGAAGGAAGGAAGGAAGGAAGGAAGGAAGGACTTTTTTCCCATTACAGCTTCTCATGTTCTTATGAAACTTTATTTCTGAAGTCCAAGAATTCTGCAAAATGATCACTTCAGAAGCCAGAAGCCACATTCTGCATGATAATGCAGGTGGAACAAACAAATATCATTTGAAATAGCCACAATCTTGTGGGATTGTCAAGCATTTGCAATACTTTTGTTCTCAGTAATCTGACAAAAAAAAGTTAGCTGACTCTTATAAGTATGTAGGTTAGCAATAATTTGTTGAAAAGAATGAATAGTCTCCTGTCATGAGAAATGAAGCTTAGGTATATGAGCTTGTTTGAACGGCTGTTAAAAGTCATTATGCCCACTGTAGGCACATGTGCACTGAAGATGATATGTCAGTCTGAAAGTAGCTCCTGGCCAGGCCAGGTTTGATCTATGATGTATTTAGTATTGCTGAACAGTAGCTCCTAGATTGCTGATTAGAAGTTTATTAGAGCATGTAATGGGCATTCTCCTTCTGATCCAGAGCCCTTGTCGCATATGTAATAATACAATTACATAATAACACATAACAGTCCAAGAAAAAGTTACAGAATATTATGGGATATTTTTTTTAAAGTAAAGATGGATGAGGATTTTTTTTAAGTACCAACATTAATCAAAATTTGCAAATTCTTTTATAAATGAAAGGGAAACAGCTTGTTTTAAAAATGAAAGAAGGAAAAAAAAACCAAACCAGACAATCAAGTATGCCTAGTTTGGGGAGAATGCATGTGTTCCTTATTTTAAATATTCTGTATTTCTGTAGGCTTGAATGTTTTGCTCCCAGCTTGCTGACACCTCCCTATTGTTTCTCAACAGCCTTGCTTTAGCTAGCACTTGTTTGGATTCATTGTTAGAAAATATAATTAGGGTTATATACAAATAATTGGGGAACACATGCAACCTTTCTCTCTCTCACACACACTTACACACGGAGAAACACAATTAATACTTTCTTCCACTAAACCTCTGCAATAGTCTCATTTAAAGATCCTGCCTTGAGCTCTTTTTTATTTGTGAGCATGCTTATATGTATACTGTTTAGAAAGAACTATAAACATAGATATATTGAGAACAATGCTATCATGAATTACAGAGAAAAGAGCACAGCATGTATAACAATGCTAACTGGGAAGACATGTGGTTTCACTGCATTGTTATCATTCAGAAAAGCTGCCGACTCAGAATAATTTTACAGTTCAGTTTTAGTTTGCAAAAAAAAACCCTCAGAGAATTTGTCTTTAGTGAGTTCTATCTCTTCATTTTTTTCATTTTGAAAAATGTTCCTTTGTTCAGCCTCTGAATCCATTGTATCAGATCTTGCAGATCACCTTGAAATCAATGATTCCATGTACGCAAAACAGAATGGACCTTAAAGATACACTCATGCTAGACAAGAAAATCCAACTGTACTTGATTTGGAATTTTTAAATTCTTCTTTAAATGTTCATTTTGTTTGCCATTTTACATTAAATGTTTTTCAAAATTATAAGTCTCAGGAATGACTGGATAGAATCAAACTCGGTCAATGCTGAAAATGCATAGGGTTAGATCTGATTTTTACTTGAATGGAAGTCCTTCAGAACAATGCCCCCCAACCTTTTGGCCACCCGGGACCATTTCGGTGGAAAGACACTTTTTCATGGACCAGAGGGGATGTGGTGTCATGTGCTGCCTGCATCCTGTGGATGGGGCTTCACTTGTTTGCACAGACCGGTTTCTGGCATGCCACAGACTGGTGCCCATTCATGGATTGGGAGTTAGGGACCCCTGCTCTAGAATATCTGTGGGCTATAAGCTAGATCAGGAAATTTATTCCTTTTTTAAAAAAAGGAATCTTAGGAAAACACAATGGCAGACTTTTTGTAATGGTTCCTGTAGTCTTTGCACAGGAGATGCAGACAACGCAGATTCATCCCCAACAGCCTGCACCTGTCTTCAACAGTGAAGGGACCCAGGGCAGAAAACATCCTGCAGCCAAGAAGGCTCCACATACATTTGCACTACTCAGATGACCCCGAGGACACAGATAAACCTCCAAATGGCTTCAATGACTCTCTAAAAGAAAGCAAATGACCAGCTGTCTGCAAGGAATATAAATCCTTCAATTCCCCACTGTTCAGCCACAGCTGAAGAGGTTTCTTGGATGAGAAGCGAAATGTCTTCAAAGAAAAACAAGGAAGTCTAGTTGCCTCTTTAAAAAGTATTTTCAGGACAACCAGGACCTGGATGAGTGAGAATCTTCATATACAAGGGGGGGTTGAGCTTAGTCCATTTGTGGCTATGTAAAAATTGTAGGTTGATCTCTCTTTTAACTCTGCCCCTAGGTTCTACCACTCCTTCCCCTACAGCAATAGAGGTATGAATTCTTTCCTACATTTATAGTCATAATAGTAAAGTTGGAAGGGACCTTGGAGGTCATCTAGTCCAACCCCCTGCTCAGGCAGGAAACCCTATACCATTTCAGACAAATGGTTGTCCAGTCTCTTCTTAAAAACTTCCAGTGTTGGAGCATCATGGTGACCAAAACTGGATGCAGTATTCCAAGTGTGGCCTTGTAAAGTGGTAACCAGGTTTGTTCTTTAAAATTCCCAAAGAAATGTAAAGGGCTGACAAAAACTAGCTCCTCCTTAGTGGCTTAAGAGAAATAGACAGATTACTTTGGTGTAGTGGTTAAGGCACAAGGCCAGAAACCAGGAAACTGTAAGTTCTAGTTCTCCCTTAGGCACAAAGCCAGCTGGTCACATACTCCTAGCTCTAAGAAGGAGGCAAGAACAAACCGCTTATGAAATCTTGCCAAGAAAACTACGGGGACTAGTCCAGGCAGCAACCAGGAGTCAAGAATGACTTGAAGGCACAATAAAATAAAATAGCTACAAAATGACAGCAAAAATGTTGCCCACCCACCCCAATCAGTTGACAGATTTGAGTGCATTGCTTTTGGACTGATTTAGTTCTACAAAGGTGGCTTTTTCAGTTCACTATATATTGGGTATGTGTAGTTTAATGAAGAGAAGGGTGAGGGGTGACATGATAGCAGTGTTCCAATATGTCAGGGGCTGCCAGAAAGAAGAGGGAGTCAAGCTATTCTCCAAAGCACCTGAAAGCAGGACAAGAAGCAATGGATGGAAACTAGTCAAGGAGAGAAGCAACCTAGAACTAAGGAGAAACTTCCTGACAGTTAGAACAATTAATCAGTGGAACAACCTGCCTCCAGAAGCTATGAATGCTCCAACACTGGGAGTTTTTAAGAAGAGACTGGACAGCCATTTGTCCAAAATGGTATAGGGTTTCCTGCCTGAGCAGGGGGTTGGACTAGATGACCTCCAAGGTCTCTTCCAACTTATTATTATTATTATTATATATGTATTGCTTCTTCCTATGAACAGTTTCACCAGCATTCAAGGAATTAATCTGTTGTTTTCAGTTAATGTAGCTATCTAGGGAAATATGGTGTGGCATGGAATGGCTGTTTAAGGTGCCATGTTGGTTTTGGCAGCTACAGTATGAAACTGCAAAAAATGAAATATGTCTTCTGGAACCATGGAAACAACAAAGTGATCTAGCAATGGGAGATTCTAAAATAAGTGACAAATAACTTTGAATACATTTCTTTTTTTAGTTACAATGAACTCTGACTTATGGGATCAAATCTGCGCAGTAATAACTTTATTGCTATTCTCCATTGGTCAATGAAGAGTACACACACACACACACACATACACACACACACATGGTATACTTGTATACAGTATGTATAGTATATAAAATGAGAGAAAATCCAACTCCTTACTAGCATTGATGATGTTACCTAGTTTGGTAAAGAAATGTCTGCAAGAAAAGAAGCTTAGAGAACATCAAGAACGCCACAGTCCATTGCCAATGGTTTGATTTTCACCTCTCCAAGCACATGAAAATCAAAATATATTAAAACATAAACTATTAAACATAGTTTCTGACCTCCTTGCATGATACAATCCTTGAAGTTTTTTTTCTTCAAAACAACAAGATTACATCAGATCTATTGCCCTGAAATCTATTACAGAAAAATTGCTGTCAGTTTTGCGCAGATCAGGCTGGCAACTGCTGGTGAGGTGCAGGTATGTAACCTTTGGGGAGAAAAAGAACACAATAGCAAAGTTCTACCCCATAGGCTATTTATACCCATTCATTTGAAAGCAGTGACAGGTATAATTACAGAGTAGAATTTTTTTTAGAAATCTCATTTCAGGGGGCATTTTCCCTACTATTCTAAAGAAGATAAAGTGTTCCTGATGTACCTCCAAACTGAAAATATTTTAGCATGCTGCTTATATGATTAGAAATAGCCTCCTCTGAAGTTTGCTGGGTTGATTTGGAGAACATTCCAATAAATGGAAATCTTTTTACTGGTAAAGTGCAGAGTTATTTTCAGGGGCAATTTGAAATAATATAAAAAAGTAGAGAAGAATAATTGTGTAAATTCTTCATACCGGTACTTCATAAATAATATATTCAAATGAAATGAGGGATTCCTCACTAAAAAGTCTTGCAGAAAACAAGAGATCTCCTATGTGGCACCTGTATGTAACATATGATTCCACCAGGACCTACAATTAAATTATTGACTGAAGTACAATTAAAACATAGTGTGATGTTCACCTTTGTGTCCTGCCATTCTGTTCGAAGGCAGGGGAACATTAGCATATTTGATATGCTTTTACTTTGCTGTAACGCTTGGGAATTAGGGAGTAGGATTGTCTTCAGAGATGAAGCAGACTCTGTCCCAGCCAGTTCCAACCTGGTTCCATGTGCGTCATGCCCTGAGAATGACATGTTATCTGCCTAGCACCTCAGCATTCTCAAAACATCTTCGAGGCATCATATTGGCTGTGGGTGGACTGGTTGGGGGTTTGGGACTTATATATTATTATTTATTTATTTATTTATTTATTTATTTATTTATTTATTTATTTATTTATTTATTTAATTGGATTTATATACCGCCCCTCTCCCAAGGGACTCGGGGCGGTGTACAGGGCAATTAACACACTATGAACAACACATAATATACAAAAATTAAAATGAAATTATACCAAAAAGGCCCTAAACAATAAAAACAATAAAACACATACTAAAATTTAAAATTTTAAAATTTAAGATCTAAAATCCTAGTCCCTCAGTCCAGGCCGGCAAGTTCAAATAGCCAAGTCTTCAGGTCGCGGCGAAAAGAGCGAAGGTCAGGAGCCATCCGGAGCTCAACAGGGAGCTGATTCCAGAGGGCAGGCGTGCCCACAGAGAATGCTCTCCCCCTGGGGGCCGCCAGTCGACAATCTCTGACCGACGGCACCCTGAGGAGGCCCTCTCTGTGGGAGCGCACAGGACGATGGGAAGTTAATGCCGGCAGAAGGTACTCCTATAAATAACCCGGACACATGCCATTTAGGGCTTTATAGGTCATCACTAGCACCTTGAATCTCACCCGGAAGACAACCGGAAGCCAATGCAGCTCGGGGAGCAGAGGTGTTACATGGGAGTATTGGGAGACCCACATCACAACTCGCGTGGCCGCATTCTGCACCATAAGTATATAATAAAAAAATCTCCAGGAAACACAGAGGAAAAAAAAGATGAATAAACAATAGTTTAAAATATTGAATTAAAAATCATATTTTTTAAAGGCATGAGGAGTGAAGGTAGTTTCATGGCAGTGTAGTAACACAAAGAAGATACTAAATGAATATCTCCAAGAAAGCATCCACAACTGTGGTGCAATCACTATTTCTTGATACTAACATACTTCGTTCAATGGAGACATCAGAGTAAAACATTTCTAGCAGATCTCAGGGATGTGAGATCTCAGGGATCTTAGTAATATTTTGCTTCCATTAACTATTGTGAAAATGTATTGCATCAGATGTATATAAAGTTGCTTAGGATAACTGTGAAGAAAACAAGAAGAGTTTTGATCATCTAAATACTATACGGAAATTAAGGTATCCTTGAGCTGAGTTTGACAGGGGCTATGGGAGAAGAGGTGAGGACTCAGGAAGCAGAGAATAAAATATTCATCTCTTTCTTCCAGGTTGATGTCCCTGTCATGCTGATAGCAATAATTGGATGGCAATCCTTAAAAGATAATGGGAACTCTACAAAAATGATATTTTTCTTCTATGAGACCAGATGTACATCCCAATTTTCTAAGTGATTAAATCAAATATTGGGTTTTAGCAGCAGAGTTAGAGCCTAATCAAGGCCTTCCATCATCTTTGCATCCCTCTTCTGATTTGCACAAAAGCCTTTCTGACTTTCTGAGGGTAAAAGGGGAGCAGTTGAGAATTTCTCTATCAATTATTCTGACCCTTCTTACCCAAGACCATACTAAAACTATATATTACTTGTGACCCTGTGACACAATTAATATTCATTTCCAACAACCTAGATTCTCAGTCCTCTTCCCTTCTCTAATCTTTAGGAGGACACATTTGAAGCAAAGTACCTGATAGGGGGAAAGGATTTGTACTGAATAGGACCTATATTTTATAATAAGAAAGCGGCATGTACTTATAAGTTCTGCTTTCCTGTTGTTCATAACACACTTAACAAATACCAAATTAGGTGGTATCACTGACCTTCAATACAATATAGTTATAGCCTTGCTTGTCTCATCTGAGAAGATATATGTGAAAAATGCAAATAAAAATTTATTTTAATTGCATTCTTTTTCATACTTCCAGATCTTATACTATTTTTAAAGCTGGCAGATAAAGGAGATTTTAATTATTATAATATGAATTCATACACAATTAAAGATGAAAGGTGGTTCCATAGCCACTTATGTCCATCATTTACCCTTTTTGTAGGCCACCTAAACAGTGTATTTGACTAATAAGTAACAATGATATTAGAACAAACTAATAATGCATATATTTACTAACATCCACATCTATATTGTGTTCAAACACCAGGACATCTATGATTAAAATACAGTGATTATCTGCCCCTCTAATGCTTTGGTGACAGAGTCTAACCATAGGATCTGCTTGAGTTTGTCATATTTTTAAAAGCATTTAACAAGGAATGTATATATTTTATTATCACCAAAGATTAAAGAATTAAGAAACCTATGGCGCGATGCATTAGGTGTTTCACTTATTAGCTGAACTGTTTGACATAATGGTGGCTAGTTACCTAGCAACACAGAATACATTGCTGAGCTTACTCCCTAAGTCTCATTTGTCATAATTTGTGTAATCAGAATTGATCATAAATAAAACCTGAATACAATCAACTGACTTATGTTTTCAATTAGAATCCATCTGAATCATAAGGAGGAAACTAACAGCTCAGTCACTGATTTTGGCATACTTATTGCTTTACCAATATTTTCATTTCTTCCCTTGCCATATTATTTCTAACTGAGGCTATTTGCATTTCCCCATGAGATTATTCAATAATAGGACCATGTTATCTTTCTTTAGATTACATTTCTTTCACACACCTACATTAGCAAAATAGCAATTTGTGAGACAGCCAGCAGCAGCATTGCATTCTGGTCCATTAGAAAGTAATATAACTTTCTAATAAACATCTGGCAAGTCACTAGCTTGATTTTACAAGCCATTGGGCCAGCAAAACAACAAGAATGTTGGTTTGCTGAATAGATACACTGCTAGAATATCATAACATGTAACGTTAGCAGAATATCAGAGTTCGAAGGGACTTTGAAGGTTTTCTAGTGCTCAAACAGGAGACCCTATACCATTCCAGACAAATAGCTGTCCTGTCTCTTAAAAGCCTCCAGTGATGGTCCCCACAGCTTCTGAAGATGATTTTTTCCTTAGTTCAAATTGCTTCTCTTCTTGATTAATTTCCATCCTTTGTTTCTTATTTTGCCTTCTATGGGAATGCAGTAACTTACCATCATAGTAAAGGCAGATTAGTGCTATTATACCAACACTGCTTTTCCTGGGAGAGATATGCCATGTTAAAAAAATATCTTCTTCCTCTGCACAATTAAGTCTGATTCTCAGAAATTGTTTCCAACTCTGTCAATGTTACCGTTAGGCACAAAGCTAACTGGGCCACCCAAGGCCACCCAGTTAGCTTTGTGCCTAACGGTAACATTGACAGAGTTGGAAGGGCTTTGAAGGGCATCTAGTCCAATCCCATTCTCATGCAGTAGATCTATACTATTTCTGACAAATGGTTGTTCAATCTCTTCTTCAAAGCCTCCAGTGATGGGGCACCCACAACTTGAAAAGACAATTTGTTATACTGGTTGATTGTTCTCACTGTTAAGAATTTTCTCCTTAGTTCTAGGTTGCTTCTCTCCTTGATTAGTTTCCAAACATTGTTTCGTGTCTTGCTTTCAGGTGCTTTGGTAAATAGGTTCCCCGCCTCTTCCTTGTGGTAGGCCTTCAAGTATTGGAAAACTGCTATCCTGTCACCCCTAGTCCTTCTTTTCACTAGACAAGGTATAGCCAGTTCCTGCAGTTGTTCTTTGTATGTTATAGCTTCTAGGCCACTAATCATCTAATAATAATCCAGTGGAACTAGAACTCTCAGTCTCCAGGTTTTTAGCCTGATGCCTTAACTGCTACACCAAATAGGCTGTTCCTTATAAAATAATAAAGGAAAAATGGTATGGCACAACAGATCTAGAAAATAACTAGGGCTAGAAAACTATTTGTGAACTATCAATCACTTTGAGGTCAGCCATAGAAATGTAGCTCTGTGTTACGGAGGGAGAAAAAAGCTGCTGTGCATACAGTAAGTAGCACTTAATGGCAATATAGGTATGACTTTGGGGAAATAATGTGTTTAATATAAAAAAGGATAAAGGTATTTATGTTTTCTTCTTCCAATTTTCTATCCAGCCTTTCATTTCTAGAGTCCGGGACAGATTTCATTTACTCCTTCAAGTTCATTTACAGTCCAAACGTGTGGTAGGAGCCCTTGAAGATTCATGTCCTTGTACAGTGAGCTTTCTATATTTTAAATTTATTTTATTTAACATAAATCCCTATTACAACTGAGTCAGAATGGTGGACAACAAAGGAGACATGAAATCATATAACATATTGGAATAAACAATAAAAATATTCCATTCAACTACATTTGGATGACACCTACAGTCTCCCTGTTAAACCCCATGGAGCTAGGCATGATGAAGGATTCAAGAGCTACTCATATTTCAGTGCTTTAATGCTAGTCTAGGGTAAATATTGAATATTGGAATTTGTGAAAGGAATTTCTCACCCTCATTAACAGATACTGCATTAAATATAATAGAATGATTTGATAACACTTCCCAGGGTTCTTGCTACCACAGTTGCATTAATAAGGTGAACCGCCAATCATTGCTTCTGTCTCTTCATTCTTTATGTTTCCTTTTTCTCTTATTCTTTTTTCAACCTCCACCCAATTTCTTACAATCCTAAGGCTTGCTGAAATGGGTTATGCCAAGGGGGTCACAGCCTGTGGAGGCCACTACTAAAAATACCTCTCTTCTGGCCCACATCTTTCTAATCTCCTGTGTTGATGGTGACTCTTAGAAGACCCTCTCATAATGTTCAAACCAGAACCGTGACTGAGTAAGTGATCCATGCATATAGTTATGTCTGCATTTGAAACCCTGGTGGATACTCTGAATAGAGCCTTGGGAATGTAATGGGATAAAGATTTAATAAATAAATAGGTTGCAGACAAACAGTTTCTTCCTTCTTGTGCCAGAGCCTAATTTTTCCTGTGTAGCAGTGAGGCAAAATGATAGCTGAAGTACAGATGTACAAAAAAAATCCAAAACAAATTTTCATTTCTGGATTATCTACAAGAAAACATATTTTATTCAGCCTTAAAAAAACAATGGTGTGATCTTTCTTAAATCCTTCCATAGCTTATCTGGTTTTATTTTTGCAATTTCTTGATTAGTCCATAGTTCCATAAAAATAAATTTATAAATTTATAAGCATACACCACAAAATGGAGTGATAATATCCATTAGCTTAACTGGGAAGTAGATCAATTCATAGATGAGAAACTTAGAAGTGATTATTAGAGCAGATGACTGTAGGCTCACTCCAAGATTATAATCATTAGGTACTAAAGTTCACTTGCTTTGTATATTACTTTACGGATCTCCAGAGGCATTTGGCAAGCCATTCTGTAATATAATAATCCATTGGCTGAATCTTTTATGTCCTTTGTTTCTGGTGTACACAAATGTCTTTTCATTTATTTCAATACTTTGCATTTCTTTCCTCCTCATCAGCTGAAATGCACCAGGGTGAAAGTTGTATTTTCTCCCAGCCCATCTGTTACAAAAAGGACAACAGTTGCTTCTAGGGAACCCATGAATATGGCATAATGCTGGAGTTAAATGCAGCAGTCAGAGAGATGATTTGCTATTACTGTGGTTTTGAAACAATGGCAATGAACATGAAAAAACCCGTTCCGTACAAGTGATAAATGGAAGTACAAAACGATGCATTATAAAGCCACATATCTTTAGTTCAGATCCACTTTATGTTGGTTTAAGAAATAGTTCTTTGCTATATTGGCCAGTCTTTCACTCGTCCCTGTGTGGAACAATATAATGGATTTTGAAAGATTGTTATATAGACCAGAGATTGATTTATGGAATAATACATTCACGTTCTTTGCAAGATCTAAAACACTTGTCTTATATTCATTATGTGGAAATCAATTTTCTGACTACACACAAGAATATTTTAAAAATGTGCCAAGTTCTTTTTTAGAATTCTATTACATGGTGCATTTCAGCAGATGGATCTGTGTTTCCAAGGTTACAGTCCCAGGAATACCTCCTTGGGAGTAAATTCTGTTGAACTCTGAGAAATATGAGTACAATTTCATTGCAAACATTCACCTGCCACTAGCCCTGTTTCCCCCCCCCCCCAGCATTTGTAGTGTGTTATTGGCAACATATTTCCATTAACCTGTCAGAAAAGGTTGTTTGGGGGTTCTCAGGACTGAGCAGACCAAATCTTACACAAAGGAATCTCTTTGTGAACTAGTTTAGATTTTTGTTTTCTTTGCTTGTAATGTTGCAAAATAGAAGAAATTTGATTTCTCTGAAAACTGATGTCTGCAACTAGATATCTCCAAAAGAGAAATTTTTAGGGTCAAATTAAAAGCCCCTAATACAAAATTTCTTCCAATGGAAAAGGCAATACTGGATCAGCTCTATGGTACCAAATTTGATGTTCCGCGAGAAAAAAAATACATTTCTTAGGAAAACAGATATAAAATATTTCAAAATCCAAGACATGCAGATAAGCTGAGAAAAGGTACTGGAAGGTAAGCTGGGTTCAGGGAAAGTAAAAGGAAGTAACTCCCTAGGTACAAACTATGTTCATGGAATAATTGCTTCTTTGTTTTTTCAAAACCCTATTGTCTTTTTAGTTGTACTCTATTATGTACAGGATGCTGAGCTTGTTGATCAGAAGGTCGGCAGTTTGGAGGGTCGAATCCCAAGTGCCGCGTAACAGAGTGAGCGCCTGTTACTCGTCCCAGCTTCTGCCAACCTAGCAGTTCAAAAGCACGTAAAAATGCAAGTAGAAAAATAGGGACCACTACGGTGGGAAGGTAACAGCGTTCTGTGCGCCTTTCGCGCCTAGTCATGCTGGCCACATGACCACGGAGACGTCCTCGGACAAGCGCTGGCTCTTCGGCTTTGAAACGGAGATGAGCACCGGCCCCTAGAGTCGGAAACAACTAGCACGCATGTGCGGGGGAACCTTTACCTTACTTCACATTTATACCCAATTACCTCACTAGACACAAGGAAATACCCCACTACTGTCCTAATATATGTATATTCCAATTTGCATAAATCTTTAAAAAGACCCCTTTTTGTCATCAGTTCTGTCAATAAGCCAATTTCTGCTTCAGTTTCCTGGTCTTCAGTTTAAATGTCTGAGTGCATGCAGCTAAAGCACATTAAACAATCATATTTTCAGACCAGTCTTTTCTTTTGGTTTATTTGCCCTAATAAGCTTGGAATTCAGTAATTACGTTATGACTAATTACGTTGACATTCAGTGGTTAACCATTTCCCTGATTGAAATTTAATGTTTCTTGTAAAGTCAGTGTGCCTAAATTATTGTGACACGTGTAGTTATTCTAAATTTCCCTTAGAGTTAATCAAAGATTTCAGATAAACTTAACTGGCAATCTGTAATAGCTAGAACCTTTGGATCCTCTTCTCCTGAGAATTTATCCTCAGGATAAAGCAATCCCACAAAGCATGGTCCTCCTCTGTTTTTGTTGATTTCCCATTAACCTAGGATCCCTTTTCAGCAATGTTACATTCACCCTGGAACCAGGATGTCCTTCACAGCCCCAAATGCCTAAATCTATCTTGAATTACCATCTGTCTTCCCTTTTGAGTCCAGGAGACTGTGAATTCAAATCCTACTTTAGGTGTGAAAGCTGGCTCGGTGTCTTTGGGTTCTTCACAGTCTCCCAGCCCAACTCAGAGTTGTTGTTCTGGGTAAAATAGGAGAAGGAAGGCATATTAGGTATATTTGCCATCTTGAATTATATATAGAAATAATAAAAATAGGATAAAAATAAACTTTAACTTACCATAAGACTTTAAGAGACTGTACACAGTGCATGTGAAAACTTTATCTGATTAACTCCCAGATATTTTCCCAGATTGAGTTTATCAGATCCAGAATAGACTTTATGTCTGGGATATGACATGAATGGATGGCAGACAATGTTCACTTACTCTATTCTTTCATACCCAAATTTTGATCAGTGCTATTAGTATATGGTCATAGGTCCAGCTATTCCTGTGATAAATGTTTTGCTTATCCACATCACCACTTCTGACTATTTTACAAAACTATTTATGTATTAAAGGATAATGTCCTCCAACTTATAAATAAATGTACTCCAACAGCTTAGCTTATTACAAATCATAGCCTGTATAACCAAGAAGAGAGTGCATCCATTTGGATTCAATAGCCATTATTCTGCATCATTGAAGAAATGTGCATATAAAAATGCATCTCCTGTAAATAAATCTCTTTTTATAACTACCGGTATATCAGCTTCACTAATTCTTGCTCAGATTAGATTCCTGCCCTCAGGAATATTTACCTGCACACTGAGAGTTTAAATAATATAAGACTCTAAAATCAACTATCCTGAATCTAGTAGTCTCCCAAAAATTTATAGTATAGCTCCCAATTGTATACCCATTGGACACTCTAAAGGGGGGATTATGGGAGGGGTAGCTTCATACTTCATCAAGCTAGATAAATAAGAACTAGGCTTAGTTGTCTTGATAATAGTAATGTTGCCACTCGTACATCCAGGAGTAAACTCCAAGTACTCCAGAGACAATTGTGGTCTATGTGACTTCTTCTTGTTTTTAAATTTCATTTCTACATTGATCAAAGACATGCTTGATATTTTTGATAAAGAATATATTTTTGGCTAGAGTGTACACCTATTTATGTAGATCTTCCAGTATGCCCAATAATGCATATTAGAAATGAATTAGGAAACAGTAAAATTACGTATACCAGTATTACAAGCAAGGTCAGTAATTCAAATGAAGTAACACTGGTGTGAGAGATGTTTTCTTTCTTTCTTTTTTTACAGAAAAAGAAACACACCAAACATCTGCGAGAACAACACATGCTGTGGTCATGTAACATATAATTATAAGGAAAGCTATTTCTGAACCTTTTCCTCTCCTCCTCTTTCCTCTTTCCTTCCAGATTTGCTTCTCCAGCTTGGTGGAAAGCCAGTACCAATTGTAATTTGCTTTTGCAAATATATGCATGTGCTGTCTCCTGCTGGGAAAATATGGGGTATTTGGGAAAGATCGCAAAAGACAGCATTCACTAAAACACATTTTTATGGAATGCTAAGTTATCTCCTGAGCCTGGTGCATAATGCTGGCAGTGACTATAGTATAAGATAACACACTCACAGAACTAAAATATGCTCTTGCCTTAAAATATGCTACTTTACAAAAAATTGAATGGAATATCCTTAAAGAAGCCCATAGGAGTAATATATATTTGTACTGGGGTTTTATCTTGTGCATTGCTTTTTCTAGAGAAAAAGATTCATTCTTTCAAAATAGAATGCACCTTGAATTCTGTAAGTAGTCAAAGTGTAACTACTTCTCAGTAAGGTAAAATAAATTTTGCCTAAATCACTTGAGGAAGAACAGGAACCAACAAATTATTATACATTCATGGGATGAACAATGAAGTGAAAAGAATGGATCTTAATTCCTGGAGACTAATACACACCATACGGGAGCAATTTCTGAGGATTCCTCTGTTGGCATCTGGCAGGCTTTGTGCTCCATTTAACTTCGTAATTTGTTAGACTACATTTCAGTGTTTAGACCAACTAAAAAGGGAGTTGGCATGCCTTATCATCATTGCCAATAATGTTTTTAGATTTCACAAAAGTCCCCAAAATTTTTTGGAACAGAAATATGGTGAATGGTTGTAGCCTGGTTCTTCTTTGGGGACTAAAAGGAGCAGCAAAACAAAGTCTTGCTATTTTGCCATGTGATATACCAGCGTGTATTGAGGATTAGCATTGATGATGTCACCTAGTTAGGGTAATGAAATGTCTGCAAGAAAACAAGCAGGTTCAGAGAGTACCAAGGACCCTTCATGCATCGAGGTAGCTGTTTTGTGCACAAGCAGGCTCCTTGTAGCTATTTCTTTTTCAATGCTCCTATTTTCAAAATATCAAATGTGTTTTGGGCCCTAAGGGACTCTTAATTTATATCTAGTCTTTTTAGATAATTGTTATCCACTCTGGCTAACAGATTAATTAATTAATCATTTCACTACAATTCATTACAATTGCAGTTAATCAGTAAAACGGCTTGCTTCCAGAAGTTGTGAATGCTCCATTTAGGTCCACCCTTGAATGAGAAAGATTGATTTTTTCAAATTTCTTTCCCTTAATCAAATAGCTGTGAGTAGGTTTTACCTGTCCATAGTCTGTAGCTCAGTGCTTGTCTTGTATTTAGGCTGGAATTTCAAGTCTGTTGGCTCAACTGACCAACTGAAATTGGTCTCTTCCAACTTGGCCCTTTCCAAAATTGCCCTGAGGATATGATTCGACTACCATCTCTAGAATATTCAGCAAATGTTCATAATGATGATGATGATGAATTTTCTAAAGCAGTTTCTCTTTTGCTGCCAGGAAAGCTACAGGGAGATATCCATGAAATCTCAAGAAATGAGTCATTCATTTACTTAAACAATGGCTTGATGTTATCTTTCCTCTCTCCTCTTATTATGTCTTTTCAAGCAGAAATGAGTTGACTTAGCAATACATGATAAAGATCCTTCTTTGCTTCTTTCAGAGGCACTAGAGCAGCTTTTACCTATTTTGTCTTTGTTTCTGGAAACATTATTCAAAATTAGTTTGATTCAAACTGCATCCCAAAGCGCACTTTTCAGAGCTTGGGCTGAAAAACCAAACCCATATGCACTATATCCCTGGACTCTCGATAAGAAAAAGATGTTGCCATGCTTCACACATCAATGCTTGTTCCCTTAGGATGCTTGCCTTAAGAACAGGTGAGAGCTGTATATTCCCCAACATGTTTTTTAATTGTTTTTCTTTCCTGGCTTTTGTTCTGGTGACAATGCAAAAAAAAAAGGATCTATCTCTTTCTTTCTCACTTCTCTCCTTCCCTCTTTCTCACAGCTGAATTTTTGGAAACACAGTTTTCCATAGCAACCCTGAAAAGACTGCATATCCAGGCAGGAGAAGAAAATAAAAGAAATTTAAAACTATTCTCCTAACCCTCACAGCCACCATGCCCTTAAAAGCTGCTGTGGAAAAAGAAAGAGCTGAGGCCTTCCTTCCCTCACAGCTTCACAAAGTTCATCTTAGGGAAACCAGCCCCCCCCCCCCTTAGAAGAGGCACTTGGAGCAAATGCAGATCTCTTGGGAATAAAATAACTTTCTCCAGAACATTTTCTTCTTTTGCTCTTGACTAACAGACCCACTTCAAGGCTTAAGAGATGAAGCTCTTTACTAGGAGCAGGGAATATGCGCATCCCAAATATAGAACTTCACAATTTATATTATGTAAACTTTGGCATTAAATCCTGTCACCTCAGTTATCAAACATGGGTTGTGGAAATCTGGATGGGCACAAATGGGAAGAAAGTAATTCATAATCTTTTGACTCTATCTTGATGTTATCAGTCACCTCTTCCTGTACACTCCCATTGCCCCCTCTTTGATTGCAAGTGGTCCTCAACTTATGTCCATAATGAAGGTTGTGGGTTATCACATGATTTGACCTCTTTTTACTCTTTTTTTTGCAGTTGTTGTTAAATGACCACTGTGGTTGTAAAATAACCACTATGATCATTAAGCAAATGCTTCAGTCATTAAGCAAACCATTATTTGCTTTGGAGTGTTTTTTGTTGAAAACTAGAAGTAAGTGCCAGTTTTTGGCAGAAACATCATAAATACAGTTAATGATTGTAGGACACTGCAAAATGCAGTCACATGACTGTAGGGGAGGAGCTTGGCCAGCATTGTTTACAATTGCACAATTACAACTGGATTATAAGCACCTTTGAATGGTCCATTGTAACTTTGACTGGTTGCTAAGAAAAAATACCTGTACCTTTATTTATTTTATTAGATTTTTATCCTGCCTTTATTATTTTATAAGTAACTTATGACAATGAATATAATAATTATTCTCTTCCCATCCATTATGAAATGCTTTGAGAAACTTATAAAAGATGTTATCGTATCCAGCCTCCCACCAGCATTTGACCTGCTTCAGTTTGCCTACCGACCAAATCTCTCTACAAAGGATGCTATTTCTTCTGTTCTCCATCTGAGCTTGAAGCACTTAGAGGAAAGAAATACTCACATGCGTTTGTTGTTTGTCGACTTCAGTTTGGCATTTAACACGATCATTCCCCAGCATATAGTACACAAAATGGGCCTTTTAGGCTTAAACACTCCTTTGTGCAACTGGATTCTTGATTTTTTTACCAACAGGCCCCAATATGTGAGAGTTGGAACAAATACCTCTAATACCATTTTCTTGAGCACAGGTTCTCCTCAGGGCTGCGTCCTAGGTCCGCTGCTGTTCACCCTTTTGACCCATGACTGTTGTGTTAGGTTTGCCACCAACCATATTGTGATGTTCACAGATGATACAACAGTAATGGGCTTATTCATGATGACAAAATGGAAGCTTATTGCAAGGAGGTTGAGGGGTTGGTGAACTGGTGTAAAGAAAACAGCCTAGTTTTAAATACCGGACAAACCAAATAGATCATTGTCGATTTCAGAAAAGGCAGGCATAGCCAGACTTCTCTATACATAAATGATTCACCTGTGGAGATAGTTACCAGCATCAAATTCCTGGGTGTGCAGCTAACGAGTAGGCTGCATTTTCTGCATTGCATGAGAAAAGCACATCTTCCTTCCCTGACCTGACCACTTTCTACAGGGGAACGATTGAGAGCATCTTGTCATACAGCATCACAGTCTGGTTTGGAAGCATCACTGCTTCAGACAGGAAGGCGGTGCAGAGAGTGGTGAGGATGGCTGAAAAGGTCATTGGCAGTTCCCTCTCCTCCATCCAGGACATAGCACAGAAGCGTTGCTTGAGCAGGGTCTGTAAGATTATCTGGGACACTACACATCCTCTTCACAACCTGTTTTCCTTGTTACCTTCTGGGAGGAGGCTTCGTGGTATCTGCAGCAAAACATCCAGATTCAGCCATAGTTTCATTCCATACAGCATTAACCTTGTGAACTATCAAACTTCCTCCTTCCGTTATATATTCAAGATGGACAGTATTTAAAATTTATTTGTTATGTATATGTAGGAGTGTGGGTCTATACATATGTGTACATAGTATGGTTAGGTGTGTGTCATGTATGTGTTCCACTTTGAGAGCGGGCAACTAAATTTCATTTTTGATTTCTGCCATTGTGCCCACAGTAAAAAAAAATGACAATAAAGGTTATCTTATCTAATCTATGAGGTGGGTTGGGCTGAGAAAGGGTGAATGGTCCAAAGTCAACCAGCTGGCTTTCATGTTTTGCAGTAAAAAAAAATAAATCATTTTTTCTTCCCCCACTTTGAATTTCAGTTCTCAAATATTCCATTCCTTTTTTTCTCTCTCCTGTTTTTGTCTCAGGAACAAAAAGCTTTGTTCTACATGCAGTCACCAAGGCAGCAGTACAGTTTAAAGAGAACCCAGTCAGATAAAATTTGAACATTATGTGTATTCATTCACTCATGTACCTGTGTGTAATTGTAATGAGTATATGAGCTGGTTTAAACTGTTCATCTAAAATTCTTGGAACTTTTTCTTATTTAACATGATAAGGACTTCCTGCCATTAGTGAGCATGTATCACAAGATTGCTGATAGAAAACACTAAATTCATGGTGGCCTGCCAGCAATGAGCAGCCAACCATGAACATCTGTGATTTCATAGAATCATTTGAAAATTCCTCTGTCCAGCAGGGAGAGCTGCATCTTTAGGCAGGATGGAGTGATGGCTTGAGCTTCAGAGAAGGCAACCAATATTTTTGTGAACAGATCTGAGTACCATGTAGTGATCCATCCTCTCCTATGCTGGCCTCCTGGGTATATCAATTTACATTCAAGAAAGACCTGCTAGTCTTTTTTATATTTATATTTTTATATTTTGTTGTACAGAATGTGAGAAGGGTCCACTGATACTTTTTATCAAGCAACAAAATGCAATGATCTAGGTATGTATTCAAATGAAATCCTCTCCAGTGCAGGAAGTTGATTATTATTGGTTGAGTACCCTTGGCAGTATTCCAGCTGAGCTATTCAAAATCTTAAAAGACGATGCAGTAAAAGTGCTACACTCAATTTGCCAGCAAATTTGGAAAACTCAACAGTGGACACAGGATTGGAAAATATCAGTTTACATTCCAATTCCAAAGAAAGGCAGTGCCAAAGAATGTTCAAACTATCACACCATTGCACTCATTTCTCATGCTAGTAAAGTTATGCTTAAGATCCTACAAGCTAGACTCCAGCAGTATGTGGATCGAGAACTACCAGAGGTACAGGCAGGATTTTGAAGAGGCAGAGGAACTAGAGATCAAATTGCCAACATATGCTGGATCATGGAGAAAGCTAGAGAGTTCCAGAAAAACATCTACTTCTGCTTCATTAACTATGCTAAAGCCTTTGATTGTGTGGATCATAACAAACTGTGGCAAGTTCTTAAAGAGATGGGCATACCAGACCATCTTATTTGTCTCTTGAGAAACCTATATGTGGGTCAAGAAGCAACAGTGAGAACTGGACACGGAACCACTGATTGGTTCAAAATTGGGAAAGGAGTCCGGCAAGGCTGTATACTGTCGCCCTGCCTATTTAACTTATATGCTGAGCACATCATGAGAAAGGCAGGGCTAGATGAATCAAAAGTTGGAATTAAGATTGCCGGAAGAAATATCAACAACCTAAGATATGCAGATGATACCACTCTAATGGCAGAAAGTGAAGAAGAACTAAAGAGCCCCGTGTTGTGGGTAAAGAAGGAGAGTGCAAAACTTGGGTTGAAACTTAACATTAAGAAAACCAAGATCATGGCATCTGGCCCTCTCAATTCCTGGCAAATAGATGGGGAAGAAATGGAGGTAGTGACAGATTTTATTTTCCTGGGCTCCAAGATCACTGCAGATGGGGACTGTAGCCAAGAAATTAAAAGACGCTTGCTCCTGGGGAGGAAAGCCATGGCAAATCTAGACAGCACACTAAAAAAGCATAAACATCACCCTGTCAACAAAAGTGCGTATAGTCAAGGCTATGGTCTTCCCAGTTGCAATGTATGGCAGTGAAAGCTGGACCATAAAAAAGGCTGAGCGCCAAAAAATTGAGGCCCTTGAACTATGGTGCTGGAGAAGACTCCTGCGAGTCCCTTGGACTGCAAGGCGATCAAACCGGTCAGTCCTAGAGGTGATCAACCCTGACTGCTCTTTAGAAGGCCAGATCCTGAAGCTAAAACTCAAATACTTTGGCCACCTAATGAGAAGGAAGGACTCACTAGAGAAGAGCCTAATGCTGGGAAAGATTGAGGGCAAGAGAAGAAGGGGACGACAGAGAATGAGGTGGCTGGATGGAGTCACTGAAGCAGTAGGCATGAGCTTAAATGGACTCCAGAAGATGGTAGAGGACAGGAAGGCCTGGAGGAATGTTGTCCATAGGGTCGCGATGGGTTGGACACGACTTCGCAGCTAACAACAACACCCTTGGCAAGTGGCCCTTCACTTCTATCTTAAGCTATTTGAAAAAAATGTTTTTTTAATTATCTCTTAATCACATTGGTAATTATATTGCTTCTTAATCAACCCTCCATATGTGACAACACCTAACATATTTTATACAATTATAGAGATGCAACACACCATTAGGCCATTGAGTTCAACCTCCTGCTCCAAACTAAAGCATTTCTGACAGATGGCTGGCTAGCCTCTGCCTGAATACATATATTTCACAATGATTAACACCATTACTCTTAATAATCTCTTCTTTAAGCCAACATATGTAATTCTCTCTAATTTTAGCCAAGTTTCTTGCTGTCCATCTCCTTTCTCCATCTCATAACTGGAGAGAGGGCTCTAAATGAAGTAGAATAGAATACTACACATAGAGTAATACTTTTGAAATTGCTACACCTCTTGATGCAGCCTAACATTGCATTACTGAGTTTCAGCTGCCATGTTGCAGATAGCAGTGACCTTCTGCATTTACAGTTTTATTGGACATTGGAAAATTAGCTAAGAGTTTAATTAACTTGTGTTGATGATACCCTTTGATGCATAATAATATATTGCATGAAAAATTATGAATAGAACAACCATGCAAACAATGATGGAAATTCAGCTCTGATTTAATCATCTCTTTACTGATACAGGTAGAGACACATGTGGAATAGTATGGGATAAGAGGAACAGAAAAATAAAAAAATGGCATTACACTCTAGTAAGACATTTACAGCTCATGAAAAATCAACAGTCTCCCCAGTGCTTGATATGGTTTGGTTTTGGTTAAAATGCACTGACTGAACAAAAAGGAGAGCATATAACCAGACAATATTGTGGGAGGAGAAAGACTACTTAAGCATTAAAAATATTTGAGATTTCTACACGCAAGCAACATGTTGTATATAGTATGTTTAGGTGTGTGTCATGTATGTGTTCATTTTGAGAGCGGGCAACTAAATTTCATTTTTGATGTGTGTCATTGTGCCCACAGTAAAAAAATGACAATAAAGGTTATTTTATCTTATCTCATCTTATCTCATCTCATCTCATCTCATCTAACATGTGCTCCAAAAATCATGCTGTGGTGGGGAAAAAAAAGCCATTTTGCCATTTTTCCTCCCATTCTCTTTCCAGCTGATCAAAATTAATTTGACCATTCTTCTTTAAAGGGAAAAGAACAATGAAGTGGAAGACTTGTGGATAGAATGTGCGTTTCATGGACTGAATGAAACCCAGGAGGATGAGTGACAAATTTATTTGCATTTTGTGGCTTCTCTGGCTTCTCTCAATTACAAGTTGAGAGAAGACATCAGGAGGGCATTCCTTCCACAGGTTTGTTTGTTGTTAGATTAAGACGTGCAGCAGCCAAAGGGGCTGCTGGTGAGATGGGTAACAAGCATGCACATGTGCCTACCCACACACAAACACACATAAACACAAACATATTAAAAACATTCACCTTGCAGCAATGAAAAGGCTCAAAGATTCTTGAGAACAAAGCCTCTTTCAGAAGGATGCAACATTTTGGGATTATTAAAAGGCACATTTGGCGAAGAATTAGTTTTGAACCATGTATACCTCCAATCCAAGAACCAAATCTATTATTGATGAACTCTTTGCAGAGGGAATAGAGAAAATTGATCCAGCCACTACATCATCTCATTAACAGATGATTCATATCACATTTTGCTTTTCTCTCTGGTTTTATCATGCTGGATCACGTTAGGAATTTCAAATACTGTCTGTATTTACACTTGTGCACCTTCTCATTATATTGAAGATTCTTCTAACATTGTTTTTCATTATCATATTGTTTTCTTCTGTTTTAAAAAATCAATACATACATATTGCTAAAGAAACTAGCTTAATTTTCTTGCAAGGAAGAGCATTTCTAACATGCACTCCCCCCCCTGCAGCTATGTTTGGGAATATGAAATAATCAGTGGTGGGGTTCAAATATGTGAACAACTGGTTCTCTGTGTGGATGCCACTTCTGGAAGTCCATTCTGAGTCTGGGTAACAAAAAATTAGCTACTGGTTCTGCCGAAGTGGTATGAACTGGCTGAATCCCACCACTGGAAATAATACAGTTCAAAATTATTTTAAAGTAAGCTAGCAGACTCAGTTTGATGACACAGATCAATTAACAACTCAAGAAGCAAAGTGAAATAGCCAGGAAGTAATATTTATGTATTTATGATAATCTAACACAGTTAAGTCTTTGAGTTCAGCTTGCCTCTGGTGATTTGTGACAGACAACTGTAGTATTTGTGGCAACAGTATGAAGTGGTTTGCCGCTTGATTTCTTCCAAGATGTTTTCCAAATTTCGAACATTTTCAAGATCAGCCTAACTCATTGGGTTTTGCCCCCCTGCTATGACATAATAATTTTCTCCCCTTCACATTAATATAACACCAGTTATTAAAAGCTTGAATTTTTCAGGCCTCATAAAAGGCACTCATGGACAGGGCATGCAGTTTTGCATCAAATCCCTGCTTTCCAAAACAGAAACAACAACAATGGAAGATGCAGTAAGAGATCAGAGAAGAATACTAACCTTTTGAAAGATTCATAATGAGCTAAAAGGCCAAGCCAAAGTTAATTTATTATTCAGGAAAGTCTCAGGTTCCCCTGTTTTTGTTCTCCTGAATAAAACATACTCTGAAGACCATTCAGAGTCAATCTGAAGCACTGGAGAGACAGAGAGTTTAACCAAGTCATGCGGATTTGCATATGGGTTTAAAAAAAGCCAGGAAAACAATGAATGTTCTCACTTAACCTTAGAACTTTTGAATCAAAGTGGCATAATGATTTGAATAAGTTGGCATCTAAATAAACATTACATTGTGATCCTTTGTGCTTATATATGTAGCTAGAATTATGTATTATCAGAAACAAAAGAACAATAATGGCAGAGGATGGTGAATGGGCCAGATCAGGCTAGGAACTGCAGAGAAAGAAGTTCAGAAATGACAGTTTCCCATCCCCGCATTCCTCTGGGAGACTCAATTGGGCAGTGACTTGGAACGTTGGTGACTGCTGCATTCTAAGCCCTTTCCCTTCCTTAAATCCTACGTTCAAGAATTCCATGACTTACCTATAAAAACAATCCAGTATCCTCTTCTTTTAGGAGCTTTTAATAGCTTAATATATTCTCTGTCATCAAATTTAATGAAAAATGGCAGAAAAAATATCTTTGCTCCTGCCATCATCCACAGTACTTGTTTTTCACGAGCTCAAGCTAGTGTGTTGCCTTTTCTGCTGTCTTGCTCATAAAAACCTGTTGTTTTTTTTTAAATTCCCCAAGCTGCATGTAATTTGTTACATGCAGCTTGGGGAAAGAGATGTTTTGTGAACATGATATAATATATATGCTACTGACACTCAGGGCAATTCTGCGATGCAGCCTGACCTGCTCGTGCCTCATGCTGTTCCTAGTTGTTTCTCAAACCAGCTTCAGAAATTCCACTCTAGATTTCACTGGGTGGGACTGGACTGGTGCTCAGTGCAGATTGTGACCACTGCAAGACCTGATTGGTCCTACCCCTGATACTTGTTCTTCCCATCCATGCAGGCAAAGTAAGTGTTTCTGGCTGGCTTCTTTGTGGTCTGGTCTACCAATCCTGCCTTTTCCATTTAGGGATTGTTCCTATCTCACTAGCATTCTTTCCGTTCCTTTCCTTTTCCAGATATTTGCATACGGGGATGTCCTGAACCCCCTTGCTACATTATCTCCTTTAATGCTAAAGCAGATCCTTTGTTTTTTCTTTTTCCTCTGATTGTAATATTGTTGTTCTATGTTACAATAATCAAGGCAATGGGAGGACAGGTTATTCTTTGGCTCCTACCTTTTTCTGTCTTTTGTAATGAAAAAGAACACACTATTCAATTTCATAGAAGCAAAATAGTGATGGTCCTATGATGCAACTTAAGGATATTTTTTTAAAAAAAACATAAAGGGCATCCTTGCAGTACGGAGGGGATAGGAAAATGAGAAGAGCAGCAATGGAAGAGAAAGAGAAGGACAGTTGAGGTTGAGGACAGTTCATTGACAACCACAGGTTTATAAAAAACAGCAACTACAGTTCAGGTTGAAATGGCCATGCAACCTGCTACTGCAGGAGAGGGGGCACTCCATGCACTGCAGTCAAGTAGAGCCAGTGCAGTTACTTTCCACTGAAGATGTCACTTAGTCTGATAATGAAATGTCCACAAGCAAACACTTAGAGTAAAGGTAAAGGTTTCCCTTGTCCAGTCATGTCCGACTCTAGCAGGCAGTGCTCATCTCCATTTCTTAGCCGAGGGAGTCTGAAGACACTTCTGTGGTCATGTGGCCAGCACGACTATATGCCACAGCACATACAGTAGAATGCTGTTACCTTCACACTGCAGTGGTATCTATTTATCTACTTGCAGTTGTATGTTTTGAACTGCTAGGTAAGCAGGAACTAAGGCAAGTAATGGCAATTCACCCTGTTGCGTGGTGAACCTGGGCTGTCAACTTTCCAGCTGACAAGCTCGGTGTCTTTAACCGCTGAGCCATCATGAGCCCCTTAGAGAGAGGGCCACCCTTCCAACATTGCATCAACACTTAGAGAGTACTCCACAATTCAACACTGAGCTGCATATATTTTATCCGTACCATCCATGCTTTATATTGGCTTGGACCAGGAAAAACAGCCATTTGGAATTGAATCTGGAAAAGACAGAGGCGGGGCTCTGGGCTGGGAGTGGGAGGAGGATGACAGCATCCATTTCTGCACCCAGGAAGAGGTGAGTGGTCCAAACAAATAACAAGCAAACAGAAAAGGCACATCTACTCTTAATTCTGGTTAACCTTTTCAATCAAAAATGGAAGTGGAATCTTTGGACATTATTATAAGACAGTATAAAAAGCTGGTGGGAGTTTATTCACAGAGATTTTTCTGTCCTTAGAAATCAGCTTTACTTGATTCTTGAGTTCTCTGGCCTAAGAAATCAGGTTCACAGCACTGGAGTATTTTTAGACCTGATCTTAAAGGCTAGATATTCAATTAGCAGCATGGCATGGCACATTTTATATTCATTGTAGCTGATAGGGTGTTTGTGTCTCAGATTTAGCCACACATTTTCATGCTTTGGTCACTGGATTATGCTCGCTCTCTCCCTCCCTCCCTCCCTCCCTCCCTCCCTCTCTCTCTCTCTCTCTCTCTCTCTCTCTGTATGTGTGTTTTGTTCTGAAAACTGACTTTTGAAAGTTCTAATTGCCATCAAATATTCTGCTCATGGGATGACGATGCTGGAAGCATATTATCTTGATGTTAATTAGTATACTTCCTCACAATCTGTTTTTAAGATCAATTTAAGGTGTAGATTATTTCCTTTAAAGCCATTTTGGTTTAGATTTAAAGAATGGAGAGACACATTTCTAACTATGCCAACAATATTTAACATTTTTGGCGAGCTCTTTAAATCCCACTAACCTTTGGAGAACACTGTGCATTTATTTGTATGACCTGCATACATCTGTCATGTACATGGGAATATATTCCAGATTGGAGCTTTCAGCTAATTAATGGACTAGAAGACTTCCAAGGTCCCTTCCAACTGTATTATTCTGTTATTCTGTTAAATTAAATCAAATTTATCCTAGCCTCAGTGTTTTTATTTGCCAAGTGGGACAATTAATGATTTGCTGAATGTATAAAATATTGACTGTGTGGTAATTTATTAATGTATTATTGCAATACAGGGGTGGTATTTTATTTTGTTTATTATTTTTAAGATGAGTTTAGTCTGGGCTGACTTTATGGTTTTATGTTTTATCTGTTCTTATGATTTTTCTTTTTTGGTTTTTTGTTTACTCTACCCAGAGTCCATCAGAAGCGGGCAGCTATAACAAATTTGAAGAAATAAATAAATAAGATTAGGAAACAAAGTAATGAATTATGTGGCATTAGTAGCAATACCGCTCAATAGTATGCGCTTGAAAAAAATACAGTAAAACTAGAGAAAGAATGTAGTATTACCTTGATTATTCTCTGAAAAATGTTTCATTAAAGATATAAGTTCATGACATGCGTAAGAGAGAGTGTTAAGTTCTGTACAGCTTTGACAATTGTATTGCTTAGAAGGAGATAAATCCTCTCTAAGCTGCCTTGTATTTCTGAAGACACAAAGTCCCCCTCTTGTAGATATTCCTGCCGTGACTGCTAAACACTGAGGTGCAGAAATGAATTTTATAAAATCTCACATGAAATCCTCACATCTCAGTGTTTGGCTTTTTTGCCACCAAAACTGATGATGTTTCATTTCCTTCAGTTAGGCACTTTATTCATAAAGAGACATTTTAATTCAATCAATGTACATTAAGTAGAACTAATATAAATGTCACTATCCATATGTAGAAAAATAGTTTTTATTTATTAAAATGAGTTTAGGTTTTTTTTCTTTTTTCTTTGAAGCTCATGCATATTTGATGGGAGTATTTTTTTTTCTCCTGAGTTACAGAGAACTGAGTGAAGGAGACAATATCTGCAGCTTAAATGAAATAAGCGCAGCACTGCATAGCTCACTCATTTCTTATAAAAACATGCTGATATTTTCTTTAGTGGTGAATTCTTGCCTGGAGCAAGGATTAATTTGTTTTGTTCCTTGATTTACACACACACACACACACACACACACACACACACACCTCCTCCTCCTTTATAGATCTAGCAATTTACCTGGTGCATAGTTTCATTAGGGTTGAGTGAAATAGCTTTGATTTGTCTCAGCATGATGTTTACTGCAAAGAATCACAACTTTGACAAACCACATTACATAGGCAATTCCATTGGAGCGGAGGTGTCAATAAAAACAAGTTGACAGTGACAGTGTGATCAAAGCCCTCCCCTTTGTATGTATGATGCCAACACATGTACAAAATAGGTGGGTCTAATTGCACCACCCCAGTGATCCCCTTCCCCCCCCACAAATGCCAGTGGTGCTTTGTGTCATTCCTTAGATACAAAAGCTTTTTTCAGTATTGCATAAGCTATGGATTCTAGTGAAATGAAGCAGAATGAATGAAGCCAACCTGAGGCCAATTGTATAAATATTTCTGTAGAACAGGAGCAGGCTGAGCTGGAGGATGGGATTAAATGTGTTGTTAGTTTAGAATTATTGTGCAGCCACAAAAGATCCAAGTCCAGGCCCCCATGAATTCCATTGATCCTTATCTAGCACCAGTTGACATCATAGTCAATTGTTCAGATTCTTAATACTTTGAATTTAAGTCCTGTTATTTGCATCTGACACTTGCCCACAAACCAATAGATCTGTGGGGTAAAGATGTCAATAATTTAAATTTTAAATTGTTATAGCTGGTATTAGAAAGGTATTTTCCTACTGTATTAAGCAGATTAACCTTCCATTATGTTTTAGTACTACGTCCTTCTATCATAAAGAGTTAAAGAGGAAAACAGAAGAGAATTCTTCTAGAACAAGGCAAATAGGCTAATATGTTATTTCAGATAATAATACTAATGTGCTGGCTGAAATTATAAGAAGAGACAACAGAAATAGAAAACTATTGCATTTTCCTATCCTGCTAGCATTACTTGGAGGGCAATATCTCAAGGACTGAGGACTGCAATTCAGCTTCCCAAATTTTCAAAGAGTTAGAGGAGACTACCTTGTTATATAGTAATATCACAAGAAAGGATTATTTTTACAGATTTGGAGGCAGAGGCATCTGTAGAATCCAGGGTTTTTGCCAAATGGACATGTTAGCATTGGGCTGTAAACTCCACTTCTTCTTTTACATGTGTGTTACATTATGATATTTGTACAAAGATACAAAGCTTGTACCATGACATCACACCATGTCTGTCCTTTGCCTTCTTGATCCACCTTGTTGTTGCCTGTGTTTGGGGAAAGTGTTGGGATTGGAGGAAAAACATATACCTTGGCCAATGGATCTCAATATTAGGTGATACAATAAAGGAAATTGTACGGTGTGTTAAATGTGGTTGGCAGGCATTCAGCAAGCTAAGCATAACTTTCAAGAACAACCTCCCCCTATGCCTGAAGAGAAACGTTTTTGATCAGTGTATGCTGCCAGCTCTAACGAATGCCAGTGAAACATGGATACCAAGCTCACAATTGATACAAAAGCTACGAGTGGGTGCAAAGAGCCATGGAAAGATACATGCTTGGCATTACAAGACAAGATAGAAAGACCTGCACAAACAAAAGTTTACGATTTCATCAAGAGAGTAAAAGAATGGAAATGGAAATGGGCTAGTAACGTAGCAAGAAGAACTGATGGCAGGTGGACCAAGGAAGTCATAGAATGGATCCCACTTGATAAAAAGTGTCCATGAAAGAGACCTAAAACAAGATGGATCAATGACATCAGCAAGTATTATAGGACCAATTGGCAAAAGAAAGCTCCAGACTGTATTGGTTGGAAACATGTGGAAGAGGCATTCATCCTGCAGTGTATAGACAGTGGCTAAAATGATGATGGTCATTCCATTTAACCTTTGAGGGAGGTTATTTTAGGTCTGATTGTCTCATTTGAGAGAATGTCTGCTTTGGGAGATCCATATCTATATCTTCCTGCCTGCCTGCCTGCCTGCCTGCCTGCCTGCCTGCCTGCCTGCCTGCCTGTCTATCCATCCATCTATCCATCTCATTGATAACCCACCAAATCAGCCACTGACTCCTGTCAGTTTACAAAAATAAAACATTGTACAGAAGCAAAACAAAAAGATGTTACAATAAAAGTCAATGTACATTTGAAATAAAGTACTCTATCTTTAAAAAGTTATTAATACCCAATATATCCTGAACCAAATAATATAAATGCATAAAAGAAATCTAAATAAAACCAGATAAAACTAGGTAAGAATTACAGGTCTGACTTTAACATTTTCCAGAATACTATTTAAGAACCCACAACTCTAATTTTCAGGGAGATCAGACAGGTCAACTGTGGTGGCAAGAGGAGCCAAAGCCAGCATTTAAAACTGTATCCGGAAAGCAATAGGTAGTCAATGTAGAGCATACAACCTAAGTATTATATACTTTAGGTAATTAGTATTTACCATTACATGGGTCACAACATATTGCATTAATTGTAGTTTCTAAGTAGTCTTTAAAGACAGGTTCATGTAAAGCACATTGCAATTATTTAGATAGCAATGATGGTAGATATCAATTTAGTGAGATTCTCATGTACCAGGAAAAACCTCAACTGTTGTACTAGCAAAGGCCACAATCTCACCTACCCACTAAACGTTAGTTCAGGAAAACACCCAAGACCTGCTCTCATTAGTGGTGTTTCCCTATCAAGAGACAGCTCTGGGGAAAACCAAGAATTGTGATGAAATCTACCAGATTTCAACTTCAGTTTGCTTCATTCCATTCAAAGCTTCATAAATACTTGACATCATTGGCTTAACCCAGAGTAGTAGAATACATTTGGTACTATCAATACGATGATGAATCCACACCGTGAACTGATGCTGACCTTCCCCAGCATCATTTGAATAGAAATTCAATTTGAATTTGAATTTGAATAGATGTTAAACAATATATTAAATATTAAATAATAGGAGGGAAAGAAGTGATTGCCCACCCACTAAGGAATGAGCTTAAACTGCCTCCAATTCCTTCCCCTTTAGGATGATCCAGGGTGTTTCCTTTTTAAAAAAATAAATAAATAAGTTTTTACAAAGTAAAAATTCAAATTTAAAGAAAAGAAAGGTTGCAAGTAAATAAAAAAATGAAATAAAAGGGACAAGAAAGAAAGAAAGAAAGAAAGAGAAAGAAAGAAAGAAAGAAAGAAAGAAAGAAAGAAAGAAAGAAAGAAAGAAAGAAAGAAAGAAAGAAAGAAAGAGAACAGATATAAAGAAGAGGCTACCACTCTTCTTTATAGCATTTATAACTGCATTGACATTTTACTCTCTCTTTGTAAGGTACGTTACATCATGGCTCCCTTCTCTACATATTCTACCAGGAGATTTCCATAGTGATTGCACTGAGATAAAACCAGAAGCAATCCGCTTTCCCACTCAAGTCCCCAAAGAGAAACCTCTGCTGTTTCATTCCTATGCTCATTCCTTGAACTAGACTGAAACTATCATCTGAATATTCTGTTTCCTATGACTGGTTCCTTGCCACTTTTTCAATGATTTTAGCTAAAAGATTAGAGACAGGTGCTAAGAATCTTCCTTAGTTTGAGATTTACTCTTCTCCCATTCCCACTCTGAAAAAAAATCACCCCAAATTTATTTCTTCAGTCTTCAGAATTTATTTCCCATCACAATCATAAATAGATTCGTGGTAGCTCACAAATAAGAAAAACAATATAATCATAAATAACAACAAAAATGCAAACAAATCCTGACATTAACCTCCAAAATTGCCCCAGAAAACCTTCTGGGAGGTGGAAACTGCTGGTATTGAAACCAATCAATACCACTAAACTAAGCAATTCAAAGGACTGGCTGCATGCAATGGGATGAAACATTTTCTCTGGTTGCCAACCCCCTGAGCTACCAGAAACAGGCTTCTCCTGATAAGATCAAAGTGATCAGTCAGACTCCAGTGGAGAAATGTGACCCTGTAAGTAACCCAACTGGTTACAACCATCATCTTAAATCACACTTGGAAGCTAACGGGTAGTCAATGCAAGGCCCACAATATGGGTGTAATGTGCTCCCATAATCCAGCATGGGAGAAACTGGGCTACAACATTTTGTTCCAACTAAAAACCTTGGTGCCCCTTTCAATGGAAAACTTAGGTAGATGACATTGCAGAACAATATATGAACCATCACACAGGTGCTCCTACCACAAGGAAGGTTGCAATCAATGCACTAGCTGGAATTGACCTGCTGATCTAGCAAGAACCCTGGATTTAGAAGGACACCCAGGTCACGGTTCTGCTTCCCAGGCACTATGCAACCTTGTCCACTGACAACACGGGACTGTGGAAGAAGCTTGATGTATAATAGTAGTTCCAACTTACTAAGGCTCAGTCTGAACTTTTTTCTTTCCTATCCAGATCCTATCAGCTTCTCTCATGACAAGACTTTGAAAAGCATTTCCAATCCAGTCCAAGATCCTGGTGGCACAATACAGTACTGTAGGCTACTTCTGCTGACTCCTGGCTGCCAGGAATTTGGCAGTTCGAGTCTCACTGGCTCAAGATTCACTCAGCATTCCATCCTTCCAAGGTTGGTAAAATGAAGACCCAGATTATTGGGGGCAACATACTGACTCTGTAAACCTCTTAGAGAGGGCTGTGAAGAGGTATATAAATTTATATATAACATTTTGCTGTTGCTAAAAGTTATATATAGATCTAAATTCTCTCTCTCTCTCTCTCTCTCTCTCTCTCTCTCTCTCTCTCTCTCTCTCTCTCTCTCTCTCTCTCTCTCTCTCTGTGTGTGTGTGTGTGTGTATGTGTGTCTGTGTCTGTGTGTGTGTGTGTGTGTGTGTGTGTGTGTGTGTGTTATGTAAGTAGGCTTTATCTACATACAGATGACACCAGACCCCAAACTTCTAAATGACTTCCTCCAAAGTCTTCATATAGATGTTGGGATTAATAGCACTCCATTGATAAATACTCAGTTATCCAGGAATAGACCTAGAAATTTGTTTCTCTTCCCTGAATGTTTGTGCTGAAAAAGTGTGAATATCCTTTTTTTTCCTAGCACCAACAGAAAAGGTAATATTTATTCTACTTTCCGATTTTAAAATTCACCCTTCTAGGGATTCATGATAGCCTCATTATATATTTTCCAAGTTGCTGTAAAGTGATGCTTTAATGTCCCCAGAAGGAACATTCCTGCTCATGGGCAACATTTCTTTTCATGGGCAAGCAATTTAATTGTAATTTATGTGAACATTTTCTGAAAATTAATATTTTCTCTGTATCATATTGTTTGGTTATATCCTCTAGGACAAAGATTAGTTCAGAGATAATTTGATTGAATTGCCCCTTCAAATCAAATCACTGAATTGTCAAATCCATTTTGCATATCAAACTTAATCAGGTGGCTTTGAATCAATTTAAAGATTTGATGGATAGACATGTTCTTATCAAACTGAAATGTAGAATTGAATCAATTTAATGATATATATCACAATTCAATTTAAATCACTTGATTAAATAATACACTTGAATTGAATCAAATGGAACTGAATAACAAATTCAATTTAGATCTTGGATAATTCATATTGCTCCCAGTATTGTTCCCCAAATCATATACTAAATGATGCCAAATTCATCTGGAAGAAATGATATCATAGAACTGGATGGCTTTCATGATAAACTATGATATTATTTAAAACACATTTATCTTTTAAATGGAAAACTGAAAAGGCTTAAAGCCGAGTGAGGTGATCAAGAGACAGTTCTATCTATTAATAACCATGTGTTATGTCTGAATATTTATAACTCTTGCTGTAGTATCAGTTTAACACAGATATTCCCTGAGTTGGACCTGATTCCTACAAGAGTTCTAACTCCTTTACAACATACTTTGAACAAATCTTTCAATCAGAAGACAGAAGTCTCTAAAAGAAATAAGTTCTTCCATTATACACTCTCAAAGGCAGTCCGCAGGGATCCCTAATTTATATCTGCATATAGATCCATCCATTGCACAAGCATGGAGATAACCATCCTTGTTGTTGTTATTGTACCAAATGAGGCAGAAATTGCTGGGTGGCAGAGTGGAAAGCAGTGGGATTTAAGCTGGAGTTTGCAGAAAGCAAGTAACAAATTGAAACAAAGATAACATCTGTTCCAAAGCTAGTCTATTCTTTGTAAGGAAAAGTTAACTAATAAGTAGATTGTGGATAGTACATTTGTGGATTTGAAGGCACAGAGAAGAATGTCTAATTATGGGCCATCAAGTTGCTGTCAACTCTTAGTGACCTCTTAACAACCACATAAAAAGATTTTTATATCGCAAACATATCCACAGACAATAGAAAATTCAGTAGACATTTATGAATACTGATCTTTATTCATACATTCTTTCATACCCATATGTCTCCTTCTGCAAAGGACATTTCTCTGGCTGGAGGTCCCTAAATCTGATTCCAAGCTGCCTAACAGAAGGATCTTTATTTCCCCTTTAATATTTACCTAAGTGTTCTCTCTAGAAGTTCTTATTTCTCTATCTTTCAGTTATAGACTTTAGCAACCAGTTCTTTCAATTCCAACTTTCCTGGTCTTAGAAATTTTTCTGCCAGGCTGGTTTTTGCGAAGTGTTTTGGCTTTTGAGCATCCATTTAATATAACATTTTTATCATGCCATTTTGCTTGGATAAACAGTCAAGACAGGTTACAGTGCAAAATATATATCAGTAAAATTTGTACAATTAAAATCAAAATTAAAAATCAATGAACAGTTAGAAGTTTGGAAAAATGAATATTTTTTTGCCATTTTCCTAAACACTGAAATTGTGGATATTGCCCAGATTAATCAAGGGCCTGCGACTGCTAAGCTAGGCTTTCACCTCAGAAGACATTTTAGCAGTTTTTAGTCTATATTGACAGAAGATGACAACAGAGTTACAGCAGTTCTTGTACTCTGAGATCACTACTTCCAAGCATAGAGACTGCCCAACTCAATTGTGAGCTGGATATATTCCGGCTGAGGGTTTTGTTCAGAAAAGTAGGCAAATACATGCTTAAAGTAAATAAATAAATTTAAGCATTTATGAATAAAACAGTTTCCTTTCTATCTTGGTTTATAATCTACTGCCATTTTTAATTAAGAAATTAATTATGAGTGAAAATTTCAATATGAAATGTAAATATTTTATACATCTGAACAGAGCAGTTATGGGATTGCAAAGGGTAAAATAGTTGGTCATTTATTATACTGTCCTGGTTCTTTTGTAAAAAGGATTATTTATTGGGTTATTGAAAACATTCCCTTTTAGCCTTCTCTAACCGTTAATTCTTTTATTTGGTCATCAACATTGGATGTTGTCTGAATGAAATGCAAATAGGAAGCACTGTAGAAACTAAGCTTATGGAAAAATATAAACATAAAAATATAAACATTAGCAACATGCCATAAAACCCTTCAAACCAACAGGATCTTTTGCACATAATAATTCTGAACCGGTCATCAACATTGGATGTTGTCTGAATGAAATGCAAATAGGAAGCACTGTAGAAACTAAGCTTATGGAAAAATATAAACATAAAAATATAAAAATATAAAAAAAATATAAACATTAGCAACGTGCCATAAAACCCTTCAAACCAACAGGATCTTTTGCACATAATAATTCTGAACCAGTGTAGGGTAAAAAAAAAATCTGTAATGGAATAAATATCCAATCCAGATTACATACCATAGCATACAGTAAGACAAGACAAAGCCAACCTGAATAATCTGTATAAATTTACAATGCTGTTCTCTTCAACCTGAGAAGTACCATTTAAACTTAACCAGCATCTAACAAACAAAGCATTTGTCTCTGTTAAAAAAAAGGGGGGGGTAAAGGAGTCCCTGTAGATTTTACTTCACTAGTCCTTGCTAATTATAAGGGGTAGTGCTCACCTCCATTTCAAGGCCTTTGAATCACCACTATCCAAAGACATTTCTGCAGTCATGTGGCTAGCATGACATCACAGAGCACTGTTACCTTCTCACCTAAGAGCTACCTGTTTATCTACTCACATTTGCATGCTTTCAAGCTGCTAGGTTGGCAGGAGCTGGGGCAATGACAGGAACTCATCCCGTTGCATGGTGCTCAGGTCTCGAATCTGTGCTGTTGGATTTCCACCCGACAAGCCCAGAGTCTTAACCGCTGAACCTCCACAATACAGACAGTTTGGCAATAGTTTATAAGATGCCAAAATGACTGTGCCATATCACAAGTGCCACCCATTTGTACTTACCCTGTTATGTGACACACAACTATATAAAAGAGTAGAGTTTATATTGTGATATGACAATATATATATTGTCACTTTTTGCTGGCCTCCCCATCCCATGAATGCCTATATTTTAAGCCGTTTGATAGTATTGGATGAGTTATCCATTTATAATACTCCCATTGGAAACATTCTGTTTTTTTATTGAAAAGTTTTACAATACATTTTATTTTTAACAAAACACAACCCCTCCCAACCCCCTTCCCACTCCCCAGCCCTCCCCAACCCCTCCCTCCCTCCCCCCTCCCCCCTCCCCGACTTCCCAGAGCTAGATACAGGGTATAAAAATACAAACAATCATAATCTACCTTATGCAAACAACCATAAACTATTAAGTCTATTGCACTTTAACTCTTATAAAATAACTACCAGCAGTATAAATATCACATCAATAATTATTCAAATGCTAGATGAAACTTTTTAGTCCCATATTTACTCCACAATATATCTCTGTTGCAAATAGTCTTTCAAGTACACTGAGATCTTTGCCATTTCCGCCAGGTTGGAGACTTTTACAGTCCATTCTTCTATAGTCGGCAGTTCTTCCTTCTTCCAATATTGCCCTACTAAAAATCTTGCTGCCGTAATCAAATTCAACATCAGCTTAATGTCCACAACAGTAATATCAATAATAATGCCCAATAAAAACAATTAATTTACTTTACCAAATTTACATCAGTCATTAAAAAACCAATTTTCTGATCTTCTTTCCACCCGGCCTGTAATTTTCCATACTAAAACCAAATTTATACAATTTTCCTTCTCTTAAGATATTATACAACTTCAAATGCCATACATTCCTTTCCAAACTTAAAATTTCCTTATATGTAGTCACATCATGTTTATATTTTCTATTGCGTGTTTCATTATTGCCCATATAGGTATCTTACAAATTAACTTATGTCTATACTTTTCCCAAACTTGCAACAGAGCATGTCTTAAAATATATACCTTAGACACATTATCCACCTTCTTATCACACAATAAATATACATACCAACCAGATAACAAATCATGGCCTTCAAAATTTCAGCAAGACATTCATTTTCACTACTACAATTCTTCCCAGTTAACTTTTCATAATTATTTTTAAATTAAAGCAACATAAAGTATTACAAAACATAATTATTTTTATATAACTTTACATTTAAGGGTGACAAATATATCCCCAAATATTTAACCCTTTTAACAATTTCAAATCCCGTTAGCTCTTCTAAAACAGCCTTTTATGATACTATCATATTCTTAAACAACATTTTAGTTTTTTGTATGTTAACCTTAAATCCAGAAACTTTCCCTTATTACATTATTATCTCCTTCAGTTCTACAACTAAATCTTCAGGCTCGTCTCATTCGTCTAGAAGCAGCGTGCGTCATCCTCTGGTTTCTGGCCTCCTCCGATGATACTGAAATTTGATCCACTCCTGTAACTTTCTCATCTATCTGCATTGTTCCTTCAGCACCTTTTAAATTCTCTCTGCGTCGTTGAGACTCTCCCTCACCATTCTTCTTTGTAGATTCCAAAAGTGGTATGGGGACTGCTTTTAAAACATTACTATAAAAATCACGTGCCTGCAACACTGTAGTAAGACGATGTCTCCTACCTTCATACATCGCCACCATACCCACTGGTATCTCCCATCTGAACTTAATATCACGTCGTCTTAATTCTTGTGCCAAAAAAGCAAATTCCTTCCTTCTCCTTAAGATTCTTGGAGGGATCTCTTTTAAAATCAAGACTTCTTGATCAGCAATTGCAAATTTAGTATTGTAGGAGGCTTGAATAACCTCATTTCTAATCGCTCTCTTTGTAAAGTAAGCCACCACATCTCTGGGTAATTTCCTTTGTCTTGCAATCCACGAATTAACATGGAAAATTTTGTCTACATCTTCCATAATTCCATCTGCTGGTCGCCCCAGCACCCCTTCCAGAGCCTCAGAAACTATTTTCTTCAAATTTTCTTTAGGATCCTCTTTTAAGCCTCTAATTCTCACAGCAAACTCCATCTCATGATACTGTACCAAGGTCAAATCACTATCAATTTTCTCCACCACATTTTCAGTTTCTGTCATTTTTACATCTAATCTAATATTATTTTGGCTGAGATCTTCCACTCTTTCGTCCAAATTCTCAATACATATAGCCATGTCTTGAAATGCAGATAAGATGTCTGCCCTTATTTCTGTTAGTTTCTTATCCAGAAGCTCTGTGAACTTTTTATCCAGAAGCTCAGCTAATTGTTGCAATTGCATTTCCATAGCCTCTTGCAACACATTCTGTAAGTCTTTAACTGTAAAAGTTGATGCAAGTACAGGTACAGGTGCAGGAGGAGGGGGCAATAAAGCTTGTAACGAAAACTGCTGCACCGGAGAAGCCCCCACGCTTCTAAGAGCTTTAGAGGATTTGGTAGCCATTTTCACCCACTATTGCCTGCTACGCACTTTCACTTTCAAACTCTGCAAAGTCCATTGAGTTAAAGATCATAAATTCCCTTTCACCTAGTTCTCCTGTGTCGCTCTGCCTGCATCCCGGTTCTCAAAGGTTCTCTCTTGCTGGCAGGGATGGTTGCTGACGCCCTGCTCTGCTCCAAAAAGCCCGGAGCAGAGGCGCCCCGCAGTCCGGAGCATACCCAGGCTTTGGGGGGGCTCAATCCTTCAGCCGCCAAAACTATTAGCTCTGGTGGCCCCGGAGAGCTCTACCCCTACCTGGGCACTCACCCCCTCCTCTTCTCCCGAGGAGGGGGCTTCCGAGCCGCCAAAACAGCTGATCGGCGCTGTTTTCGGCGGCTCTACGGAGCCGGAGGAGCTGACAGCCAGAATGGCTGCCTGCGGCGACGCCTTACCACCCGGAAGTCCAACATTCTGTTTTTTTTCTACTTAAAAGTTAAGAATAATTTGAAAGATAAGGATTGTTTTATATTTATGCATTTGATGCCATATATAATATGGAGGAGAGAGAGAAATCTCTTTCAATTCATCTTTATACAATCATATTTTCATTTTTCAGCTCCTGATACTGATAAATTGTTGCTTGGCAACTTCACAATGAAGAAAGAGGGGGGGAAAAGGATACTAAAAGCAAAACATTCAGGGACTTTTGTCTTTAGTTCAGTATATTCCACCTCCCACAGTTTAGTTTAGGAGCAAGAGACAGAATGAATAATTTTTTTATTAAATGGCTAATATTTACCTTTAATTGGGACATTTCATATGGAAAGGGCAAGAACTGTAGTCCCAGCTGGCTATTGGATTTTTGCACTGATATTTTGGCTAGAAAATAAAATTGTATCTAGGAGTATTCAGACAGCTTTGATAATTCAGAATAGAGAAAACTAAGCAGTGAATCATCAACAATTGGTTTGATGTCGTGAATACTTGATTCATAAATCATAGGAATACAGAGCAGACAATAAGACAGAAAGCATTATAAACAGATGGTTCAAATGATAAAGACAAGCCTTAGGAAGGACCGTCTGAATCTGAGTTGATTAAAGTGAAATAGATTACCTTGAAAAGGACAGGACTAATCTTTTTTGGGGGGAAGAGGGGATCAGGTTAGCAGAGATTGGTTTGCCATATCTTAGGGATTTTGTAGCAATAAATTTTCTGTGTTGGTAGTAGTTTAGTTTAAATGATTGTTGAGGTTCCTTTCCAAATTCATGATTCAGAAACATAACTCCTTTTTTTTTTACAGTTTAGCAGATCCTACTCTGGGAATTTGGCATTCTGTTTAGATCCCAGATGGGCAACCTGGATTCAAGAGCCAGGGAGACTTTTGGCTATAAAAGTATGCAGATTTCCCACTTTTCCTCCTGCTGACTGACAATGCTCAGGCAGGGGGAAAAAAAAACTAAATTGCTGTTTCCCTATTGCTATTAATGGCATGAAAGTATGCTATGTGATCCTGAAATTATGTGCTTGATCTGGTAGGATCTAATAGGAAAAGAAATTCAGCAATCTGCTGTGGATTTTTTGAAGTGAAGCAAATAAAGAAAGCAAAGGAATGATGTATGTGAAAAGATGTGTGATTAAGCTATTTATACAAGATCTCTCTCTGTGTGTGTATGTGGGGGGGGCAGTATTGAGAGAGTTCCCGACTCCTCTGCTGGCAATTTATGCAAGCCTCAAGACTGAAAAGATTGCCCACCATAATTTAGGCTTTAAAAGCATTAACATAATATAGGGGGAAAATGTCAATAAGCAGTTTTTATGCTCTTTGTTGGGCAATTTTTTTTCTGAATAAGAGCTTGTCTACAGATGTTGTACAGTGAAAAGATTGAATAACCCATTTAGCTTTCAGACTTCCGTCTATGCTTTTCACTTCCTTCAATTCAAAACCTTTAACAAAGGAGATGGGTTCAGACAGATTGTGTTTTAGTCACAGATTTTTCTCCCCCCATATAAGAGTATTAAAACTGTGATTCTCCACTACAGTTCTGAAAAGCCCAAATCACAAAACAAAATTCCACTATCTCATTCTACTATTATTTATTTTGCAAAATGAAGAAACACGGCCTAAGAATAATAAGAATAAACAGCTGAGAAACAAAACAAAACAAAACAAAAACCTTACTTAAGAACAAATAATTTAAAAATTGGATTAATAATTGGGATCTAGACATGAACATGTACTCTTAATGGGAGTTTTGAACATTTTAAGCATCCATGTTCAATATACCTGTCTAAAACAATACACATGTTGTAAAACTATAAAGTAAAAATATTAACACTGCTAATAAATGATGACAACATTTGACTCAGTATTCCCTTAAACTGTAGTTGTTGTTTTTTAAATGCAATGTTGGTTCTCCTACTTTAATATCACTGAAATGATTCAGTGAAAGGTGGAACGTATTATTCAAAATTTTGCAATAACAAACCTAACAGCTAACAAGAAGAGGGAATCCATTTATTTAGTTTATAGTAAATCTGCTTCAGGACTCACTGTGGAAGGTACCTTTATTCTGAATCTTTTTTTAAAAAATACAGCCTAAACTATTGACTAATTAGACATCGGTATATATTATCATCTTTGGTAGCAATCTATTTACACTCCCACAAGTATAATCTAGAAAAGTGGCAATTTATATAATATAAATTTAGCACATTGTATAATCACTTATGGATTACTTTTGCAACCAATTCTTGATAACCTGCTAAAATATATTTTAAAAACATATTGTGCAACAGAAAACTATAGTAAAATGAATTAACTTCTGTATGTTCAGCTTTTTGGCTTGTTGACCTTAATTTGATAGCAGCTAACATGAAATATCACTGTTACATCTTAACAGATGAATAATAAGATTAGAAGTTTTTGAAATAAGAGTTTTCCCTCTTTTACCTTTCTCATGCTCTCATATGGGGAAATAGCCCATATCGCTGGAACTTTAAGTAACATAAAGTTTCTTTATAAGTCCTTTTCTATAGAAAATTTTTTTATGGACCAATGATTACCAAAAATAATCCCCGGATTCAAATTTTTAATTCAGAGTTGAGGGATATATATATATAGATAGATAGATAGATAGATAGATAGATAGATAGATAGATAGATAGATAGATAGATAGATAGATAGATATAGATATAGATATAGATAGATAGATAGATAGATAGATATAGATATAGATATAGATATAGATATATAGATATAGATATATATAGATATATATATAGATATATAGATAAGATAGATAGATAGATAGATAGATAGATAGATAGATAGATAGATAGATAGATAGATAGATAGATAGATAGATAGATAGATAGATAGAGGCTCCTGATAGATCACCTGAGATCTATTGGAGAAAAATGCTTCAAGGAAATGCATCACAATGCCTGGACAAAGGTTGAGACAGAGCCAACATCCTTGATGAAGCCCTCTGCTTCCATTTCAGAATGGAGTCCATGAACTTGTTGTCTTTGATTATACAAATTTTAATTCACCAAACTCTCAGGTGTCTCTGTGGTCACTGCTAGCAGGTATCAGAGGCAAGCTGTGGTTCCCCCCCCCCACTTACAATAGACACACAAAAAACCCTTCTACAGTAACTCCTCAAATTACAACTATTTATTTAGTTGGAAGTTACAACGGCACTGAAAAAAACAGTCCTCAGACTTCCAAACCTCACAGCATCCCCCAGCCACAAAATTTGGGCACTTGGCTTGTATTTATGACTTTTGCCCAGCATCTCTGGGTCATGTGATCCCCATTTGTGATGTTCTCAGTTGGCTTCCAAAGTCAATGGAGAAGTCAGAGTTCTTAATGACTGCATGATGCATTTAACAACTGCATTGATTTGCTTAACAACAGTGAAGACCTTGCTTAGCAACAGAAATTCTGGTCCCAGTTATGGTGACAAGTAGAGAACTACATGCACTCATCTGCTGAGATGGTGCTCAGTGTTGCTGGAAGAGGAGTGAGTCTGTCTTCACCACTATCTCCCAGTGATCTGGCAGACAGTCACTGATTCCCCATGGCAACCAGCCTGCAGAAAAATGACTCTACTACAAGGAGGATGTGAAATATGGTGACCTACATAATAAGGTTCTTTAAAAGAGTAGAGTATCCTCCAGTATCCAGCAGACTAAATAAGTTTGCCTCCAGGTCTCCTTAGCTCTACCTCAAAGAGGATATAATTGCAAGTAAGATAGGGTACATTTTCTGTAATGCAGTGCTGAGAGTGATCCATGAACAAGCACTGTTATAATCCAGGTCTGTGATTTTTACAAACTTATATGAAAACTTTCCATCATTATGTACCAGGCACGTTGTCCAGTAAAAGGCGGTCCCCAGGGATAAGAAAAGGCTGATGAATTGACAATATGTAGAAATTGTTGTTAAGGTAAAGCAAATGAAAACAGAAGGGAGGAACGCAATACGTGTTTTTCAGCATTTAACAGAAATATTTGCATTACAGCTCAAGCGTATTGGTGTTGGAGCATTTTATTGAGACATTAATCAGAATTTGTGTGCGATAATTGTATTATTTGCTGAGGATTCTAACAATTAGATACATGCCTGAATTCTTTTCTTTTTGTGAAGCTATTCCACTTTGCCACAATTTGTTGCATTTTATTAAATGCTCATTTAAAAAAAAATGGACCCTTTAATCAGTTTTTCATTACAGATAATTAGGAGAACAATAAACAGATCCTGCTCCCCCATAATGAAAAATAAGAAGAAAATTACAATTATCTCCCTCCCTCCCACTGCTTACTTTTATTTTGGTTTGCTTATAATGAAATAAGCAAGCTGAAAATAATATCTTCTAAGGCAATAGATTAGCCCTATTCAGCTATTCCTTTCTTGCAGTGATTAATACTGCACACAGACAGTCCCTATGGATCGTTACACTCTGAAGGATTCTATTAATGAGACCGTTTTCCTGGTTTCCTTTAACTGGTTGAGCCCACCCACCAAAGGGAACACAAAGTGAAGCTGGCCTGCACAGTCTGATCTTTTTCTAACTACAGTTTTATATTTGGCTTGCTTTCCAAAGAGCAGGTTTGGTGAAGTGGTTAAGGCACTAGGCTAGAAACCTGGAGACCATGAGTTCTAGACTTTCCTTTGGCAGAAAGCCAGATAGGTGACTTTGGGCCGGTCACTCTTTCTCAGCCCTAGGAAGGAGGCAATGGCAAACCGCTTCTGAAATCTTGCCAACTCTGATTCAACAGCACACACCACAAACACGCAGACTTTCACAAATATTTGATTCCTAGTTGCTTGAAATCAGATTAAAATTTACATTGGAATAATTAAGAGGGCTTTAACTGAGGCTTGTCATGCTCTTCTTTCTTTCTTTTGGTTAACATAAAAGATATTTTAATATGCAGACAGAAGAATACTGACATAGGGGCAAAATTGATAGCTCATTTGAAGCTGGTAATCCCTGTAGAAGAGCTTGCCTGAAGTGTGACAAGATGGTGTAGGTCAGGGGTGTCAAACTGCCGGCCCGCAGGCCAGATGTGTCATGCCAAAACTGCACCCACCCCATTGCCGGCAATGGGAAAAAAGTTGTGATACATCATGACACATCACGTGACGTTGCGAATTTGACACCCCTGGTGTAGGTGCTCTTCAAAAACTCAGCTGGTTTTACTGCTAGTGTCATGGCTGTGGGCTGATAATAGCTATTTAGAAAACTGAAATACAGTGCAAAGTAGTTAAAAACAACAACAGTGGATAAAAAATGGATGTGTCTTACCGGAGGCTCCCATAGCTTGAAAAGCAGAAGACCCTAAGCATTAACCACCTTGACAGAATGATTTAAAAAAGTCTGCACATTGGTTGTCTTTTGGCTGCACTCCTGTAATCCCCATATATTGTCCTAGGCACCAGTGAATTGGTTTGTTTTCCTTCTTTAGTATCAGGAATACAGAAAGGGAAGTTGAACATCAGTTCAGCTCTCCAGCAAACTCCTCTCTATCCTCTTTTTTGTCTGGCTGGACTGCATTTAGCATGCTTCAAAGTGAGTGCTGCTAGATAAAGGCCCTTTCCCAGTCACAGAGAAATCCCACTTATGCTTAAGCATAAACTCAACTTTTTCCCAATCAAATCCATCATCTAGAAGAGCTTTATGTGGCATGGAAGTCATTTTTGTTCAGGAATTATCCAGTCCTATTTTCCAAAAACAGGATGTTATGCCAATAGTCTTTTCAAAAGAGAGAAATTAATCTTCTTTCTTTGTAGAGGAACACTACAGTATATTAACAAAGGCAGTCTCGTATGTTTGCATTTGAAAAGCCCTAATCCTCATTAGTTAGAGAGTTGATTTGCAGTCATGTGTTATGGGCTGTGCATCTGGATAAAGATTTGTAAAGCCAAATCCAAAAATGAAAGAGGGGCAAGTTCAACTTTTGAAGAATTAGGAATTGGAATATACCCCATCCCAAAGAGGGCCTTGTAAAGCAGGGGTGGGGAATTATGGTCTCTTTATGACTTGTGGACTTCAACTCCTAGAATTCCTGAGCCAGCATGTCTGGCTCAGGATTTCTGGGATTTGAACCCACAGGTCATAAAGGGACCATAGTTCCCCACTTCTGCTGTAAGGGAATCTAGAGTGACATCCATTAATACAGAATACTTAGGAAAGAGTAATCCAGCTCACCTAGAAAGCAGAAAATTCTGTATCAATGCCTCCCACTAAGATAAATCCAATCTCTGCAATTCCTCAGCTTTTCATTTACACACATAATGGAGTAATGGTGTTTTGCAATAATAGCGGTTTCACTGGAGACTGGTGAGGAGGAACTGAATACTGGGTATGTTCCTATTTCCCTTGGTACATAGAACCTTACCTTCTCATCTAATGGTTGAATAGGTAACACACAATTAAAGAAGGTATTATTTTAATCACTAAAGATTCATATTTTGTTTTGTCCTGTCTTTGGTATTGGACACTTGCATATATTATAAAAATCAGAAATTAGATAGTGCTTTTTTCAGCTAATGAATTTTATTGAAACTTATGCTTTTTAATGAAATTTATCAGCCAGAAATAGGTGCTAAAAGCCTCATCCTATTTTTATTTTTTTTGCTACCATACCCTAACAGGAATCTCATCCTACACTGTTTGGTATGAAATGAACTTTCTCAGCTTCAGCTGAAAACTTTAAGATGGTTTCATCACCACCTTGGGTAAACAAATGGTCCTTAACCTTGGCAGGAATAGGCAAAGCATTCTATGAACAAGATACAATAAATCTATCCTGCTTGCTTTTGGCAGAATTAAATGTGATGAGGATAGTAAAAAGAGGAATGATTCATTATGATTTGAAGACCATATATGCTGTTCAAAACTCTTTGTAAGATGGGACTTTGGTGCAGACCTAACAGGAAGATGCTGCATATTTGCTAGCTATAAAGCGTTTGCCTGGGGTCACCTCCTTGGAGTCTCCTGACTGGTAGAAGGTGTACAAGGTCATTCTTTCTTTGCCTTAATGTTCTTCCTTGAATATTCATGGATTGTTGACTTCTATTATGATATTTTCTCATATTGTCATGGAATAAAGCCTTACGTACTCATACTGGCATGGTCATTGTTTGTATATCCAAAGTACCTGTGACCCAATATTCATGGCTGGGGTTGGACCAATATATGCATACAACAAAGGTAATCATGGCCTTTTTCTGGCTACTTAAACAACAACAACAGCACCCAGTCACTGTGATCATGGGACATATGGTTGCAATACACAACAGCGTTTTATCCCTTGGTGGGAGTTGGACCATCCCAGGAAATAGGAGAAAGAAAGAAACCAAGCATTCCTATCAGTGAGGAACTAACAGTGAGAACAATTAACCAGTGGAACAGCTTGCCTTCAGAAGTTGTGGGCACTCCACACTGGAGGCTTTTAAGAAGAGACTGGATTGCCAGTTGTCTGGAATGGTACAGGGTCTCCTGCTTGAGCAGGAGGTTGGACTAGAAGACCTTCAAGATCCCTTCCAACTCTATTATTCTGTTATTCAGTTCAAAACTCTCCACACTGCAGTCCAGAGGAGGCATCAGTTCATCCTCTTCACTTTCTAAGCCCTTTAACATCATTGGGACACAATGGAATAGTAGGGATCCCATATTGGGTGGATATCCATACTGTAATGCATTGGTGCAGATATAATATGGAAGAATGAAGGTATGAATACTTAAGTAGTTTGCGTGAGCTTCCCTGTCTTCATCTACCTTATCCAGGCATCGTGTACCGCTTGAAAATTCACCTACAGAAGAAGGCCCTGAAGCAGGAAAGCAAATGCTTCAGTGGCATCAAGCTGATTAGTTCCTTTGTCTATGTCATTTTTTGTCTAATTTTTTTTTACTTGACAAGGAGTTTCATAGAAAATCTGAACAGTATACATCAAAGTGACTCAGTTTTATACTGTGTCACAAAATAATCCAGGAAACAGTCAACCAAATGCTTGTAATTATAGAGCTGATGATCAGGCCACAATAACACAACAAGAACAGCCTGTTGACTAACAACTGATTGGTGCTTGAATGCTAAGCATTGACAAAGGCTCTTGCTCTCACCACGCTATTTGCATCTATAGGTGCTCTGTTCATATCTATAAATATTCATATCATTGTGTAGGAAGAAAACTAAAAAAGAGAGAAAAGAATAAGTACATTGTAATGTCTAATCAGTATCACTTCTTCCCATGTGCCATTTCATAGTTTATTTGGAAATAAACATAAGTACAATATAAAGAAAGGAAGTTGCATAGAAATATAATACAATTGCCCATCAAATGGAAGATAGAGAAAAGTAAAGTCTTACACTTAGGCAAGAAAAACCAAAAGTACACATACAGATTGGGTGAAAGTAGGCTTAATAGCAGTAACTGTGAGAGGGATCTTGGAGTCTTAGTGGACAATCAGTTAAATATGAGCCAACAGCGTGTGGTGACAGCCAAAAAAGCTAAATTGCATTAACAGAGGGATTCAATCAAGATCTTCTCTTCTCTTCTCTTCTCTTCTCTTCTCTTCTCTTCTCTTCTCTTCTCTTCTCTTCTCTTCTCTTCTCTTCTCTTCTATTCTATTCTATTCTATTCTATTCTATTCTATTCTATTCTATTCTATTCTATTCTATTCTATTCTATTCTATTCTATTCTATTCTATTCTATTCCTTTATATAAAAAGGTAAAGGTAAAGGTTCCCCCGCACATGCGTGCTAGTCGTTTCCGACTCTAGGGGCCGGTGCTCATCTCCGTTTCAAAGTCGAAGAGCCAGCGCTTGTCCGAGGACATCTCCGTGGTCATGTGGCCAGCATGACTAGACACCAAAGGCGCACGGAACGCTGTTACCTTCCCACCGGAGCGGTCCCTATTTTTCTACTTGCATTTTTACGTGCTTTCGAACTGCTAGGTTGGCAGAGTACTCCAAATGTTCTGAGATTTTGTAGCCACAATGGCCATTTGTAAGAGTGACAATAATCCCAATATTGTGGGATTGTGAAAGGTTGTCTTAGTACACCATGAGTGAGATGGTGTGTGTGTGGAGGCCTGAGTGGATTAGGTTAACAGAGTTTAAGAGAATTCAGAGATGTGAATTATGTAGAGCACGGGTGTCAAACTCGCGACATCAAGTGACGTGTCACAACATATTGTGACTTTTTTTCCCATTGCCAACAATGGGATGGGTGCAGTTTTGGCATGATGCATCTGGCTCATGGGCCAGCAGTTTGACACCCCTGATGTAGAGAATTTTTTAAAAATACAGTAAAGAAAACTAGAGTATCATAATACTTTTTTTTAAAGTTAGGATGCCTCAGTAGGTTTATACATAATTATCCTTCTTTAAATATTATCAATCCATTGTTTTTTTGAGGGTTGGTTGGAAAGCTTTCCTATGCAAGAAGCTCTGCTGCTTCCTGCAATTGCCTTAAGAAGTCAGGATCATCTTCTCTGGTGAGTGCAAATCTCACCTTAAGTTTCTGATTTTGTTTTTTACTAACTTTCCCTAACAAGCTTCATATGCTAATTGTTAGAATGTTCTAATGTTACACTGACATAATGATGCATAATACTGAAGAAAGGAAGAGAGAGGAGAACAGATCCTCTAGAGGTATGCTACCATTACTATCAATGTTCCCCAGGGTGCCTGCTTGCAAGTAGATCTATAATTTGCATCAGACTTTATTGCTATTTGGTCCCAATTAGCATTGCACCACTGAAACAGGTAAACAGGTAAACATATATTTCAATTCTTTCCTGATTCATGATCAGCAGACAGTTTTCATGGACTATATTAATGAATGAAGAAATGTAAGATAGGATCATTCTAAGAAACTGAATTTCACTTTATCCCTAATATTTCTAGTATATCCAAATTGGGATGCATTTAATATTTTCTTTTTAATATTATTTATTGTTTGTATCTTGTAACTTGTGAGGGTCATCTACAATATATCCCTGTATTCCTTAGGATATACAGTTTGATATAAGCCAATGAGTTAACCTGGTGAATGAAGGAAAAAAGCTGAAATTTTGGACCTAGAAATAGTGATTCAGTACTTGAGAAGAACAAAGAATTTGCCAGGGAAGAATGATGAGGAACAATCACAGAATCTTTGGGTCAGTCTTAAAAGTAAACAAAATCATCAAGTACAACTAGTCTTCACTTACTGACTTCTCAGTCACTGGCCCTTCAAAATTATGATGACATTGAATGAGAGGCCTCACAACTGTCCCTCATTGTTGCAGTTGTCACCACTTCCCTATGCTTATGTGATCACGATTTGGGCATTTGACAAATGATGAGGGTCACAGTGTTCCACAGACACACAATCACCATTTGCAACTTTTGCTGCTGACTTCTGACAAGCAAAGTCAGGGGGGAAGCCAGCAGGTCACAAATATATAGTCTTGGTGTAACCTTCAAGTATAGAAGGAGCATTCTTTATCTCTTTTTTTATTTTTGGAATGATTGACAACAGTGAAGGTCTCTGATGGTATGAGCCATATATTTTGTTTTACATTCAGATGCACATTTAACAGAATAGCAAAATAACAGAGTTGGAAGGGATCTTGGAGATCTTCTAATACAACCTGCTGTACAAGCAGGAGACCTATACCATTTCAGACAAATGGCTGTCCCATCTCTTCTTAAAAACTTCCTGGTGATGGAGCACTCACAACTTCTGAAGGCAAGCTGTTCCACTGATTGATTAACTAACTAACTAACTAACTAACTAACTAACTAACTAACTAACTAACTAACTGTTAAAAAAATTCTCCTTAGTTTTAAATTGCTCCTCTCCTTGATTAGTTTCCATTCACTGCTTCTTGTTCTGCCTTTGTGTGCTTTGGAGAATAGGTTGACCTCCTCTTCGTTTAGCCCGTCAGATATTGGAACATATGTTTTAGCCTCCAGTCTCCTAATCAAAGAGTTCTTTGAACACTTTCTAGAGTCTCAACTTCTTTTTTATATGGCAACAAAAACTGGATGCAATATTCCAAGTGAGGTCATTTCATGCAATGTTCATTTCATGTCATTTGTGCAAAACAATACACATTAACATCTAATTTACCCCTGACTAGAACTAGACTGAAAATACTGTATTTAAAACATTACTAAATTTAGATGAGATAATTGTGCATCACCAGGTATGCACAAAAATAATAGTTCATTCACCTATTGAAGTAGTGGTAGGATTATAATTTCCAAATTCTTTTAATCAGTGCTACTTTGGAAATGCATTTACTTAAGAAGTGAAATTCTTTTCCAATTATTATAACCTCTGATTTTGACAAATAGGGGACAACTGTTTTGGAATAGAAACAGCCAAGCAAAAACAGAATCTTGACATTTCAGTTCCATATTATAACTATGGATGTTTTATTTAGAAACAAAAATCTTGGTATTCATCAGCCTCTCCTAGGTTCTTGGGAACCTAATTTTACCTAGTTACCTAGACTAGCACTGATGATGTTACCTAGTTTGAGTAATGAAATATCTGCAAGAAAACAACCAAGGTCAGAGAGTACCAAGCACTCCTCAACAATATTTTAAAGTTGTATGCCACCAGACTCCCAATTGCTCTGGTGGCTCTCAGCAATCAAACAAAGAAAGAAAAACAACAAAACAAACAAACAAACAAAAAGAAAAAACAAACAAGATCAATAAAAAATAAAAGATGACAAGTGTGACAGACCAGGTGGGATGAAGTAAAGGTTTCCATTGTTTCTTGCCAAAGGCATGGGTGAGGAGCCAGATCTTCACAATTCCTCTAAGCAACAGCAGAGTTGGGTCCATCTGGATCTCAACAGGAATCTTGTTCCAGAGGTTAGCTGCTGCTACAGGGAAAGTAAGATTCTGGACTCTCGTTAGGGATATATTTGTGTGTACTTGGCAGGATTTTAAAAAAATAATTCATTATTTAGGATTATTACTATGATTTATTGTCATGTGCTTCTGGCTACTTTCCTTCACAACCAGAGGCAAGCTCATCTGACCAATAACCAGCCAAGACACAGTTAAGGCCTTTTGTTTCATTTATTGCAATAAGTGGGGAGAGAAGCTATGAAAACTTGGTTCTTTCCAATGTTCATCATCTCAAATCAACATCTTTATACATTCCTTGCACTGGCCCCTGGTTCCTCCTTACTCCCCATTGGCTGAGGTACTATTAGGTTACATTCTTTCCAACTGCCTTCTACATATTTCCTGCTACCCTCCCAGAACATACTAAATTATACATTGCATGTGCATTATAATTAGCAGATAATGTATACAAAGTGTGTCAACTAATGTTAAATAGTCTATTGAGCATGCTTTATTGCTAGTTTTGAGTTCTGGGATATTTTATTCTTAGAACAATAGATTCTTTCTTTTTTCAGTTTTAGTCTTGTCTTTCCTGTTATCCAATTCAGTTAGTTTTCCTGTTATCCAATTCTTTTAACTTTCAGCTATTTCCTCTTGCAGCTACTTCCTCTTACAGCTACTTCCTCTTACAATTTTAAATTTTGAAGACCTTTCATTTACTTCTGTCATTTAATGATCTTTTGCCTGGAAATGCTAATTTCAATAAAGGGTCATATTTTGCTGAGAACTTTCCTGCTATCATTATCAATATCTACCCTGTCTAACCATGCATATTTTTTGTCATGTCAAATAAATCTACGTATGTTGGTACTGTGAATTATTTTATTTCCCTTGGAACTTCTGTTCTTCTTACACAATGGGAAGGACTGCTTTGGGAAAAGCAACTAATTAAGATTAAGCATGACATGTGAGTTAACATAAGTGTATGTGAATATGGTAGAGGTTGAGTAAGAAGAACAAATAGTATCTTCAACACTGAAACTCTCAGGGATGCTTGTAAAGAGAAATATAGAAATATCTGAATTGGTGATGGAATATGCAAACATGCTAAACTTTATAATTGTAAATTAAGATTTATCTGGATTTTAGCTCCATAATCTAATTTCTATTGCAAATGTCTCACCATTAACTAACCCCAAGGAGAGATGTTTCGTAAGCTTATTCAGAATTTCCTTTGTTATCTTGGGGCATATTGATGGAGTTGGATATCTAAAATTCCAAACTGTTCGGAATGTTGGATTATTATTATTATTCTCTTTCTGTCTAAAGAATCTGATTCTTCAATTCTGTTCCTCAAAATAGAACGGTAAGCTATTTTAAGTTTTCCTGCAGTTTGCCTTGCCAGCACAACATTTATATTTGGGATTTCCGCACTGAAGGGCAAAAATTAGAGCCATTTTGCATAATCTGTACACTTAATTACCATCTGCTATGTTGTGTTACACTGTGGTGCTCTGGATTAAATGGCAACTCTTTAAAATAAAAGTTATCCCTTAAAATATGATCTACAATTAAGTTATAAAATGGTGACTAACCAACACTTGAAATAACATCTCCTGAATAAATCAGAGTTATTTTTTTCCCAGTGCCAGCTGCTTTGGGGGTTATTTCTGCTTCATAACTGAATATTAATATAGGAAACATGTTTTAAATAAAATGTTGGTTCAGTCAAAATAATAATAATATGTCATATGTTTCAGGACGTCCCTTCCTGTGAATTATTAGAGAAAAAATATTAATATTGTAGTGTATTTTAACAATAATTTTGCTGAACAGGATGAAATGAAACACAGATTGTTCTGATAGTACAGACAGCTGGGGTATTGGCTCAGCTACTTTGATCATGGAAAAGAACAGTTCTGGTAGGAGGTGTCAAACTTCCCCTTTAAAAATTGGGTTGGGTGAATTTAAGGTGGGTAGACTTAATTTATTCAGTAGACAAGCTGGTAGCTGGAGTGGAACATCATATTTATTTTCTTTAATCATTAAAATAGCTTGTGTGCTTTCTATTATGTGGTCTCACAGGCGCTCCAGAAAGTGCTGAAGAAAGAAGCTGCCCGGGTGCAAAGAATCTACACTGCTTTAAAGACAATTTGAACAAGCAAAGATAAATGAAGAATATTACACACACTGTCCTGGAATCACACAGAGATATAATTTTGGCACATCATTCATGGATAAAATAAGTTCAAATTCCAAGCAATCTGGGATATATTTATGGAGATATTTAGAAATCAAACAAAACCAAAAATCTGGCTTACATTATTATTTTTTAATTACCCCAAGCATTTTTTATATAAAAGTTTTATTAATTTTTAAGAATTAGAGTCTTTAGCTCTTAGTAACAACATGTTGTCTGGGTTCAAATATTTAACACTGACTTCTTCAATATAAATCTGATCAGTACTACACAATCCAGTATTTTTTGTCTGATCCTCCTTCCTTTCTCCATATTTTTTTTCCATTTTCCCCTCATTACACAGTTACAATTTTTGGTACTATTAGTGTATACAGACTTAAATATAAGCATCTTCATCATATTTTACTAATATCATACAAATAATAATATCAATTCATAAATTAATAATGTCAATTCATTAATCAACATCCTGTTTTTTGTGCTCTTGTGAAAGTTTGATTTCCCATCAGTATTTGAAATATCATTATCAGTTATGATTTTCTCAATATTAATTACCTTTATATAGCTGAAAGTTTTATTTGTCAATCCTCCTCTTACCTTCATATTTCCCATATCAAAAAAAGAAAAAAAACCTAACTTAGTTCTAAATCATATCTTTCATTATAAAAGTCTAATTATATCTAAGCGTTATCCGTTCTTTTAATCTTATTCAAACAAGTATTTAAACATATAATGCCCCCTTTAAAAGGTCAAATCTTCTGTTTGTTTTTTTTTAAATCTGACTCTTTCTTTCTTTGCCAAGTAGCTTTCCAAGCCAGAGCAATTAGCTCACCCAGGAAGTTTCTTTCTATTTTTGTAAAAATTGCTTGGCATGAGAAAGACAATTTAGGTAGGGGGAATTCCACCCATTTATGTTCCTTACAACTCCCAGTTCCTTTCTCCCTCCATTTCTCTTTTCATTCCCTGTCTCCCAAAGTTGTGACATTTCCCCTAACAGCTCTATATTCCATTTTTAAAAATCTTCTTCCTTGCCATCTGATATATTTTGCAGACCTAAAGGGTAAAATGCCCCAGGCATTTGTTAACAGATGATCGTATGGGAAAGGTCACTGTGTGGCTAGGAAAAAAGGAGCAAGAAACTTGAGAAGGATAAAAGTCAAGGAAAGTAGAGGGAATAGTCCAAGCAGGAAGACCTCCCTTGGAGCCTTCTGAAACACGGTCAGTCAAAAAAAAAAGGAAAGAGGGGTCAAAGAGGCCAAAACTGTCAAAACTGAACAGCCCTCTCTCAACGGAGGGGGAGGGATATGACATCATCTATCTCCAGTCTACAATACAGTTTTTTCAACAGTTCCAAGAAGACATCACAACCCATTTGCCCTGCTCAGGTGAGGACACAGATAAGCCTCCAGGTAGCATTAATGACTCCTTAAAAGAATGCAAGTGAACAGTTGTCTGCAGGAGTATAAATCTTTCCATTCCCCACCAACCAGTCAGAGCTGAATAAACTTCTTCGATGAGAAGTGAAATGCCTATAAAAGAAAAACAAGAAAGTCCAGTTGCCTTGTGAAAAAGCATCTTTGGGGTCAAAAGTAGGGATGACTGTAATTAAGGGCTTCTGAAGTCAGTAAAACTGAGGTTTGCTGGCCATTTGAACTTCAACAGCTGATCAAATTCTGGGCTACAGGTAATTAGTTCTGAAGATTAGCATTCATTTACATAACTTCTAAAACCCATTGCTTTACTTTGCCTCCTTTTGTAACTGTCCACACACTTGTCTACTTTTTTGCTTCTGTACATGTCAGTTTCAGAAGCATCCAAGCCAAGTTTTATATCCAAATATGTTGAATATTATATCTATCTATCTATCTATCTATCTATCTATCTATCTATCTATCTATCTATCTATCTATCTGTCTGTCTGTCTGTCTGTCTGTCTGTCTGTCTGTCTGTCTGTCTGTCTGTCTGTCTGTCTGTCTGTCTGTCTGTCTGTCTATCATCCCACAATGTCTTTCTCTTCAGTGTATCACCAAATTTAGAATCCTAAATTGTATTCCATGCAATATAGCTGGAGAACTGGGCAAACTAGTGAATTCTATACTTTATTCTGCTTCCAGGATGCAGGAATAAACTTGGCATTTATTCTAACCTTATATTGAAGCTTATCTGCCTAAATGAACTCTTGGTTATATAAAATTTGTAAAGACCTGCTTGGGTTTTTGTCTAGCTGAGCTCTAGAATGCTTTGGGCTATTATTTACAGAGTGATAGGTAAAGGTTTCATATGTAATGAAGTTTGTAGTCTCAAGAGCACAAAATGATTGTACATATTAAAATAAAATCTTGCTTCCTGTTTCTAGGGTCAGTGTTATAATGATCAGGTATGGGTATATATGATTGATATTTATTTCAGCCATATTCACTATCTGTTAGGTTTTGGTATAAAATCCATACCACAATAAATATAAAATTTGTAAAGACCTGCTTGGGTTTTTGTCTAGCTGAGCTCTAGAATGCTTTGGGCTATTATTTACAGAGTGATAGGTAAAGGTTTCATATGTAATGAAGTTTGTAGTCTCAAGAGCACAAAATGATTGTACATATTAAAATAAAATCTTGCTTCCTGTTTCTAGGGTCAGTGTTATAATGATCAGGTATGGGTATATATGATTGATATTTATTTCAGCCATATTCACTATCTGTTAGGTTTTGGTATAAAATCCATACCACAATAAAACCAACCATGTAGCATTGCTTGACTACAGTATGTTAAATTCTTGTCTGATCATTAAATCAATGAGAAAACAAGAATTTCTTTTTATTCTCAGTTAGCCTGGTTTCCAACATTAGACTGTATTAGATTAGTCTAATACTTTGCTAGTGTGAAATTCTTTATATGATAAGATACCAAACTAGATCTGTATATTTTTAAAGCTTCTATAATCTTCAGATCTTCATTCTATGTATACTTTAGCAAAAGGAAAAAGGAACTTATTGTGAAGCATCCAATCTAGGCTTTATTTACAATGAAGTCCTTGATTCAGGGATACTGTCGGCGTCCTTACCAACCACTGGTTCCAGAACAGAAAACAAGTCGTAGAAATCACAGGAGGCTGGCTGCAGAAAAGGATGATGATTGAAAATAGCCAATTCAAAAATATTATTTGTTCTCCATTCCCAATACCATATTTCTTAGAAAGCAAAATTTGGTATGACAATCTGTATCCTGTATCACAGTTTGTAATTTCTCTGCATTTTAATACTGACTAAAGTCTTAAAATGTACTAAAATATAATCTCTGAGTGCCAATGTCATGGTTCCAATGGATGAAACCCTTCAAAGAACTTCAATGCATTGTTTACCTTAAAGAATCTTTATTTGAGTAGCATAACATAAGCACTAACATATTTGAAGCCAAAAACTGAATTTCCCTCCCCTGAGCGCATAGTATCAAAGCACAATTCCCTCCTCCAACTAACAGTCATAAATCACATTCCTCAATTAGTTTGAAATGCGGGCTTCCCCTCCAGTTCTCCAGCCCACCAATTCTTTATTATGTCTTGTTTCAATAATCTTTGTCTCACACTAGGTTCAGTATTATTATGCCTCCCCCAAGCATCATCTAATTCTAAAAGCAAAAGAAGAAAATGGTTGTATCTCCATCTGTTGTCAATGCAAAAACATCCGATGTTAGCAGCATTGACAGCCAGATTGTGATGGAAGGGAAGCAAGATATTGTGGATATACTGGGTGATGGAACCTTGGCTCTTTATAAAGTAGATTTGCTATTCAGCAATTCAATCTTGCATGCATCTTGCCATAAAAATTACTTGTAAATCACTGCAGTAACTTTTTAAAAAGAGATTGACGTGTTCACAAACAATGACAAATTTTATATCTCATTCTTCCTTCTGATTACTTATAACATCTCTGTGTGCACTGAAAACATTCCCCTTTGTACAGAAATCAAATTCTTTATCTCATCCATGCTTGGGGCTGCATTCATATTGCTACACATTTGGGAGTAATATGGAATTGAATTCTGAGCAGAATGAACAAGATCGTGTTATCTTCTACATTATGCTATAAAACATTGCTGTATCATTTTTTTAAAAAAATGTCAGTCCTTCACAATTCCCTTCTTACCTTATCAGCTTTTGTTCCATCTGAATCTTATCAAAAATTAACAGCTTCTGTTATTATGTTTAACTTTTCCTTAATTACATTGTGACAAAAGATAGGCACTCTTTAGGTTTTCTACTGCAAGCGTATAGTCAGTATAATATATGCAGGTAGTCCTCAGCTTACAACCACACTTGGAAGTGGAATTTCGACTGCTGAGTGATGTGATTATAAAATAAGATGTCATGTGACCACATTGACAATGGTTTGCAACAGCAATCCCAGCACTCCCCATTGCCATCGTTAATTGAGCATTGTGAGTTGTTAAGTGGATACTTACCACAGTTCCAGCCATTCTGGACTTGGTTCCTCCCAACCCAGAGCCTCAGTAAGGCAAAAGTCTACCTCTGTCTTCACCACCTGCCAATCTCCCATCTCTGCTCTTTTTGCTATGCTGCAATGTGGCTTGAGGATCACATGGCTCTGGAGTTGCGTGCCACCACTTGAGAAGCCACAGCCAGCCAGCACAGACCCAGCTGCAGTCACCCGTGTTACCTTGCCTCCCTATGCTCCACCTGCCTAGCTGACCTTGGCTGTGTCTTCTTGCTCCTGCTGCTGATAAGAGGTGCCCGGCATGGGATTTGGGCTTCACACTACACTGTGACTCTACACACTACACTATGGCTCTACACACTACACTGTGGCTCTACACACTACACTATGGCTCTACACACTACACTGTGGCTCTACATACTACACTGTGGCTCTGGCACTGCACAAAAAAGCTCAAGACAAACAGGGCACCAAAAAAGCCTTTCACATCATGCTTCCGGGCAAGGTTGGGGCTGGGCTTCTGGGTTGTACTATGACTCAGGGGTTGATTTTTTTGCAACATCAGAGCCATAGCATGATAAAAAAAGCCCTTTGCACCATAATCTTGGTCTGGGCTGGGACTGGGCTTCATACTATGTTGTATCTCAGGGGCTACCACTTCAATCTGGTCCATTAAGACAGAGAAAAACTCCAGCCTCAGTCTCATGAAGAAACTGCAAGGCATAACTTGAGGAAAAAAGCCTCATATAGCCAGTTTGTGGAATAGATTCATCATAAAAGCCAGAAAGAACATGTTTCTTTATACAATCTTTGTTACTGAGGGTTGGAAACACCCTTAGACATAGTTATATTTTCTTTTTAATATTATGGGATTGATGATACTGATTGAGTATATTGCCCGAAAAGTTTGGGAAATGGCAATAAATTTTTATTAGAAGTTTTAAAGAGAGCCTAAAACAAACACAAACTAATACAAAATAGAAATAATAATAATAATAATAATAATAATAATAATAATAATAATAATAATAATAATAATAATAATAATAATAATAATAATAATACGTTGGAAGGGACCTTGGAGGTCATCTAGTCCAACCCCCTGCTCAGGCAGGAAACCCTATACCATTTCAGGCAAATGGCTGTCCAGTCTCTTCTTAAAAACTTCCAGTGTTGGAGCATTCATCACTTCTGGAGGCAGGTTGTTCCACTGGTTAATTGTTCTAACTGTCAGGAAGTTTCTCCTTAGTTCTAGGTTGCTTCTCTCCTTGACTAGTTTCCATCCGTTGCTTCTTGTCCTGCTTTCAGGTGCTTTGGAGAATAGCTTGACTCCCTCTTCTTTGTGGCAGCCCCTGAGATATTGGAACGCTGCCATCATGTCATCCCCTCGTCCTTCTCTTCATTAAACTAGACATACCCAAATCCAGCAACCGTTCCTTATATATTTTAGCCTCCAGTCCCCTAATCATCTTTTTTGCTCTTCTCTGTACCCTTTCTAGAGTCTTGACATCTTTTTTACATCGTGGTGACCAAAACTGGATGCAGTATTCCAGGTGTGGCCTTACCAAAGCATTGAAAGTGGTATTAGTACTTCACTTGATCTTGATTCTATCCCTCTGTTAATGCAGCCTAGCACTGTGTTGGCTTTTTTGGCAGCTGCAGCACACTGCTGGCTCATATTGAAGTGATTGTCTACTAGGACTCTGAGATCCCTCTCACAGGTACTACTATTGAGCAAGGTACCACCTATACTATACCTGTGCATTTGATTTTTCCTGCCTAAATGTAGAACCTTACTTTTTTCACCATTGAATTTCATTTTGTTAGATAGCACCCAGTGTTTGAGTCTGTCCAGATCCTCCTGTATTTTAACCCTATCTTCTGGAGTATTGGCTATTCCTGCCAGCTTGGTGTCGTCTGCAAATTTGATGAGTTCCCCATCTATCCCCTCATCCAAATCATTAATGAAGATGTTGAAGAGCACTGGGCCCAGAACAGAGCCCTGGGGCACCCCACTACACACTTCCTTCCAGTAGATGCAGTTCCATTGAGGACCACATGCTGAGTACGGCCTGTCAGCCAGCTACGAATCCATCTGGTAACAATAACAAAGAAAAAGGAAAAAAATAAAAGTCTAGTAATAAATAAAAATGAAGAAATAGAAAAAAAGCTTCTGATTTCCTCTGCAGTGAATATTAATATGATTTCAACATTGTATCTTACTCTTTATGTTTAAAAAATACCTCTCTTTGTTCTATTACCCTTTTATTTCCTAACCATCATAGCCACATACTGTAAATGCAATATTTTTCTATTTCATGCAAAAAAAATATAAGGGGTTTCAAGTCAACCATCAGTGTAGATATTATCTTTTTTCTTGTTAAGGAAGTTAATTTAGCCATCTCTGCAAGCTCCATCAACTACACTAAACATTTCTCCATTGTGGGTAGTGTCAAACCATTTTACATTTGAATATATAATAATCCTGCAGCAGGTACATACAAAAGCAAAGTTCCATGATGCTTTTCTAATTGCATGACCATTAGTCCCAAAAGAAACAACTTTAGTTTTAGTTGCACTTGAAATTTTTGAATTCAACATATATATTCTGAATGAATATATGTGGAACTGGAGACACCATTTAATGGTGGTTCCACTCTTAAATGAGTGGGTCCAGTCTATAGGGCAGAATGAGAGATGCTTAGGCCTTAGATGCTCCTTTATGGTGTGCCAGAGGGCAAGTTCTCTTGTATATTCTGTTTTACATCTAGATGAAATCACTTGGAAAGTCTTGCATGGGCAGAGGTATCATCAATATGCTGATGATACCCTGTTGTATATTTCCACTTTGGTCAATGTGATAAAATCTAGTAGATGTCACAACTCAGAATCTAGAGATATTCAGGATCAGATGAGGAGAAGTGCTTATTGAGTATGAGCCTGATGGGGTAGGTATTAATTTGGAAGCTTTTTACTTCAAAATGTTGACTACGTCTAGTCTAGTTGGATTGAGAAAGCATATAAATAGATATAACAATTAAATAAAATCTACAAATACAAGAGGAGAGTATCACAAAAAAGAAATAAGAATGAGATCAGTTGTCTCAGGCTGTCATGAAACAGTGAGAAAGTAAGCTTGCATTTCTACCTAGTAGGAACTGGGCTGATTCTCAGTGCTTGGAGTTTTTGCTGAAAAACAATTGTCCACCCTTGACTGATGAATCAAGCCAAAGTGCTGCTCCCTTTTAGCTCTGAAATTTCTGAGCAGCTGAGATTTGGAGCTAAACATTCTTTATGGCAAATGAGAGGGAGAGGAAAATATGGCTGGGTAAAACGTGGAAGAGATATTTCATTTAATGAGGTTCTGTATGGAGGCTTCTTTCAAAGCTGCTATAGAAAGCAACATCATGACTTTCTAGGAACAAAATCTTCCTAGGAACAAAATCTGGCATCTGGGTACTTTCAGGAGATGGAAGAGTCTTCTGAGAATGGACTGGTTGGAGTAAGATGGAGTCAAGCCAAGGACTAAACCAGAAATGTCCTGTGCTTGGGAGAGCTCAACTTAGGTACAATCTGCCATCTTCCATCTTAAATCAGTATCACCAGTGGATTTTGTTTTGCATAATTTATAATTCTCTTGATTCATTTTTCTCCCCCCTCCCCAAGAGTCCTGTGTTCTACATTTCTATTTGGGACTGTTTTCTTGCATCCTTTCTTGCTTTTTTCTTCTTTTGGCCTCCATGCTATATTGTTTTTCTGTACAGTACAATTAAGGGAGAGAACTCATCACATCCATCCTGGCAAAGCTCAGCTCTTCTTGTTAACTGTTTCTTTTGTGCAAATGTGCCCTTAATGAATATAGGAAACTCAGAATAGGGATCTCTATAGAATGCTAAGATAATATTATGGTGGTTTAGATGTTATCCCAAAGCAATAGAAGCCTACATGTAGTTTGTTCATGGCCCTCCTTTTTATAATTGAATAGCTAAAGTGAGTAACTGTTATGACCTGCCCTTACCCTACTCATATGTTTCAGATGAAGAAGTATACATTTGGCTGAATACTGCACTGGAAGCATTAAAAGCATTTCCAAATAATTCATGTATTCTGAATTTTTTAATCAAGAATTGTGTGTGTTTTTTGTGTGTGCATACCTATATATATGGGAAAATATGAGGGCTTAGAAATAATAGTCTTTGGAATCACAGCACTGTAAACATATTTTTATACAGATTTTATTGAGTCTCTATCATCCCTGATCATCTTTCATTTGTTCTGAGAAGAAAGGCTTGATGCTGTCTAAACCAGAAATGTCAGACTCAAAAGGGACTATTTGGTACCGGTAAGTAAAGTAACAGACATGACAATTAGAGGCAACTAATTTCCATTTTTTTTCCTATTATCTTTGCCATTTTTGTTGTTGAGTCTTCTAAAAAATACAACAAATCTTTGGCTTTTTGATCATCAAAGTTTCAGCATATTTGTCCTGGTCCAAGTAGACAAGGGTAATCAACAACAATTGTTTTCAGAGCTTTTTTTCTTCTTCTTAGAAATAAATCAGTGCCACAGAGTGGCATAGACAGAGATAACATTTAGCCTAGAGTTTATAAATCAGACAATAATATGCAAACGTAGAAAATTCCAGAACTTTTCTTGCTATGATTAATGGAAGGCAACTAGAAAAGACTTATGGAGGATTGGTTTTTGTACATGGTAACTGCAACATGATTATTATATGGAAAGTTAATAAAGATGGAAAAAAGATGGAAAGGTTCTGAAATATGTGCAATGGAGGAATGGCTAATTTGCAAAGATGGCAAAAATGACTTTAACAACAACAACAACAACAGACTTGGAACAGACCTTGGAGGTCTTCTAGCCCAGCCCCCTGTTCAGGCAGGAAACCCTATATCAAATGATTGTCCAGTCTCTTCTCAAAAACCTCTAGTGTTTGAGCATCCACCAGTGGCGTAGCGTGGGTTGTCAGCACCCTGGGCGGGGCAAGGCAACCGGAAGCGGAAATAGAGGGGCGGGCGGGCGGTGACGTCACGGCACTGCTGAAAAGACGCGCCCCGCAGCGGCGTAGACTTTCCAAGAAGAGTCGCGCGCATGCGGGATGCTTCCGGGTCCCTCTCGAGGGCGGCTGGGCGGGGCTCCGACCTGCAAGAGCCGCTGCATTCAAGCTCGCCGGCTATCACGGAGCCGAACCGGGCGACTTTTAAGGAAGGCTCTTATTCTGGAGCAGTCCGGTGCGTTGAGAAAGAAGGGACCCCAGTTTCTTCCTTCGCGGAACTGGAATCCAAAGTCACCCTGCCGCCGCCCTCCTGCACGCCCGTCCGTCCGTCCACTACCCTTTCTGGCTCGCTCTCCCGGAGCGGATGAAGGAGACATGGGAGGGGGCGGGGGCCGGGAGAGGGGGAGGGCCTCTGCAGCAGGGGGCCTCTCCTGGTTGGGCCCGCGTGCGCCGCCTGTCACTGGGCGGTGTGTATGTCGGCGGCCTGGCCCCGCCCCGCCTCTTCGCAGCCCGCGGCGCGGACAGAAATGACACAGAGCCTCGGTGGCTACCGAGCAGCTCAGTGCGAGCGCGCCCCCCCCAGATGTTGCGCCCGGTGCGGCCGGCCCCCCTGCACCCCCCACGCTACGCCACTGGCATCCACAACTTCTGAAGGCCAGTCATTCCACTGATTACTCTTACTTTCAGGAAATTCTCCTTAGTTCTAGGTTACTTCTCTCCTTGATTAGTTTCCACCTGTTGCTTCTTGTCCTGCCTTCAGGTGCTTTGGAGAATAGCTTGGCTCCCTCTTCTTTGTGGAAACCCCTGAGATATTGGAATACTGCTATCATGTCACCCTTCTCTTCATTAAACATTACCCATTTACCCAATTCCAGCAACCGTTCCTTATATGTTTTAGCCTCCAGTCCCCTAATCATCTTTGTTGCTCTTCTCTGTACTCTTTCTAGAGTCTCAACATATTTTTTTACATTGTTGTGACCAAAACTGGATGCAGTTTTCCAACCCTAACAGTTACCAAGGTGTTGTAAAGTGGTATTAACACTTCATGTGAACTTGATTCTATCCCTCTGTTAATGCACCCTAGCACCATGTTGGCTTTTGATTAGGGAAAAGACAATAATATTTGTTAGTGACCAGAAACACTTTATGGAATTTTTGCTGGAACTTGGAAAAAAAATGAACTTGTGCTTTATGATGATTAGAAATGGTAGAATATGGAAACAAGGGAGCCATGATGTGACACAGAGAGAGGATAACACAAACGCATTTATAACTGTTTTAAAGAAGACCAGAAACCTCTTTATATTTTTTCTTTTTCTCTCTCTTTCTTTCCCTTTTCTTATGTTCCTCTCCTCTTTTTTCTATTTATTTATCAATTGTCTTTCATTTTTCTTTAAATTTGCATGGCTTTATTTGAAAAAAATGTTTTAAATAAAAATTACTTTAAAAAAATAAGAGAGGTCTTGCCTGAAATTTAGCAGTGAGTCTCAATGGTACACTGTGTATTGACAGCAACGAAAGAAAGAAGGGAGCCATTACTGTACACATTAGTCCAAGAGTCCAGGGCCACTGGAATTCATGGGAACTGGCCCAAGATTAAAAAGTCAAAGTCCCCAAAGGTGAGAAACAGGAGAAGGTTATCTTAAATGATGAGCAGGTCCCAAAGTAGAGAAGTTGCTTTTGACAGCTTAATAAAGCTTTCTAGAGCAAGAGCCCCAACTTGATTGATTAAAGAAGCTGATTTCATTTCTTCCCAAGGAGACACACAGACCAGTGTTTTTTAAACTGCTATGACTGGGCACTTGGCCAAAGTCTGGATCCATCTCTCCGTTGTCACAGTCAACACCCAGCTCTGTATTAGTCATGGAAACCGCCTCCTCCTTGGCTCTCGGTCCTGGAGGGCAATTCATCAGATTCTCCTCCCCAGTTTCAGAATCCAAGGAGCTGTTTCTTCTAAAATGCTCTATTTCCAGAATATTAGGATTAGAGAAGTCCATTATACTGCCAACCATGCTTTCTGCTAGATGAATATTTTACTAATGTTACTTAAAAGTACAATTATCTACATAAAGAAGAAGAGGTCAGGCTGTTTTAAAGATGATAAAAAATAATTACCTTTGTTTGTTGCAAATGAATCTGGACTACTAGTCCATTTTTTTCACCACTGGATTCTCATTCCACTTCAAATATTATCTCATCTTTCAAAACAAAGGCTTTCATGGAAAACTGACCACTATGCAAGGACTATTATTCATGCAAAGTATCTAAGCATTTCTTTTTTATCACATTATAATTTCTAATAGGATGCTGTGGCTAAAAGGATTCTATTAGGTTTTAGGAACTGCTTCTCTTAGAAGTAGATATGAGGAAGGAATCCATCTAGTTTCCACTGAAAACTAAATTGAAATTTAAGTTAGTTGTATTTCAGTGAGAGCTGTTTAACAAACAGAATCCTAAATTCAATCCCATTTACTCCCCTTGTTTTCACTGTAATTCATTTACAGGTGAGTGTGTATAGATCTAAAACTTGAACTCAATATCTAATATAATATTTAACATGAAACACAGATGGACTTTTATGAAGAAATATGGTAATGTATTATACCATCAGCAGTTCCATAGTCAATTTTCAAGAAATATGTACTATTGGAATATTTCAGATCAATCAGTTTTTATTCATTACATTGTCCTTCAGAGAAGATTTTATCAAAAGTTCCCTTCAGTTTCTCTTATAGTAACAGTCTTGTGAAGTCATGATTTACCAACCCCATCAAATACCTCAATAATACTTTATTATATATGACATAGAGAAGTCCTATCAATTTCATTCATAGAGATGAAAAGAGTTCCATACCCCTTAAACATTATACATTATTTGTGACTGTTCTCTATGCAAAATCATCATTCTGATCATCCTCATCAATCACTTCCTTCTCCTCCTCCTCTTCCTCCTCCTCCTCCTCCTCCTCCTCCTCCTCCTCCTCATCATCATCATCATCATCATCACCATCATAATCCTGAAGTACAACAATTCAGTGTGAACAAGAAAAGAACACAAAGGAATAAAGCGGCAACCCTGTTCTTCCCCAACAAAAAGGGAGAGACATATTACAGCAGTTCTAAAAGTCATTGGATCCAAGGTTGTTGCACAACTGATATACAGATCACCAGTCTTCATATATAAAGATTATACTGCCTCTAGGGAGCATTCCCAGAGAAAATTAAAACTTCGCATTTTTAACAAATATCTTTGCATACCCATTATATTTCAAGTGCAATACTTTAGAAGCTACAGTTATCATAATTAAAGCCTGAGTATTGTACTACCATTTTAATTACTGGTATAAATTAATCATCTTCTCTAGTAACTACAAAACATATTTCACTCCCTCTATTGTGTCACTGCATGTTTATTTTAGTTTTGCCAGCTTTGCTCATTTCTACTTGTACATCTTTTTCTGCTCTGCACCTGTGTTATTATCTTATCATGTAACCATAGTGACTCCAGTTATGTCCAGCCATGTTTTGGTTTTAAACTGTTTTGTGCGCAAGCCTAGAAAAAGTTCTCAGTTACTACTTTACTTTGTTCTTCTGCCTGATGAGAGAATGTAGTCAGTCTAGGTCTTTTGTTTTCTCATTAAACAAATTTTACTATAGAATATGCCTTGGATTTCTTTTCTTTGATATTGACCATGCAAATGAACCACGGTCCATCCACCTCTGGTCGGACTGTTAATTGTTCCGTGACATTTGGTAGCAGAGGATGGTTTATTTTTATTTTCAAGATTTATTGATAGGCAATTAGCCAGGCAGTTAGTCCGACACTGAGGAGGCTGTGATTAATTGCTGCAAATATGCCGAGAAAAAGGAGAAAGAAGAAGGCCGGTTATCTGTCTGCTGAGGAGGAGGAAGTCGTTTTACAGAGAGATATCCCTTCAAGTTTACAGACTCTGTTGGCATCGGCTATACGTCTTGGAGAAGCAGCCTCTGAGCCAAGGTCAGTTTCACCATTTTCTGTTTCTACAGACTCTCAAGCTGATGCCCCAGCAATAACCTCTGCTCATGGGGATCAGGCTGATTATGAGAGATTTGGTGCTAGACCTAAGGCTTCACTAGGGAAGGAGGTGAGCTATTATCCTCCAAGCCCTGAGCAAACTGTGCAGGAGAAGGCTTTGCAAAGTTATTATGAACAAATTGAAGTTTTTGAGAAAGAGCTGCAAAACGCAAAGTTGTGTGCAGCATGGTATAAAAAGCATGGGAGAGCCTCTGCTGGCATTCAGTTTTCAGAATCGGCCATTTTGCCTCCCTCTTCACAAGCAAAGCCACACCCAGAAGGGATCGCCAGTTTGCCTTCTTCCTCAAAGACAGAGGCACCCCCACAGTGGAATCTTGTGTCAGACGAATGGGAGCCTGACTGCCTTCTGTGTCAAATGACACGTGAGGATACAATGGTGCCTGAATCTAATGTTATAGCACCATCTGCTGGTGAATCTGTTTTACAAGATGCATTTCAAAGAATGCAGAATGCATTTTCACAGATGTCCCTTCAGCAGGCATCACTCCAAGCTGCCACACCTCCTCATTCATTGGGAGCTTCAGCTAGAATGCCTATTAATACTGCTACTATTAAAGTTCCTGTCTCAGATGGAGCACAGCAGCCTTCACCCCAAGTGAAGCTTCCACTGGTTCCTCAAATACAAAGGCCAGTGCTGACTGCAGGCCAACTTAATGTAGCAGCTCAAGCACCAGCACCTTCTGCTGGCCAGGGTGGTATTGTAGCTCAAGTACAGCCACCCCCAGCACCAGTACCTGTAGCAGCTTCAATGCAACTGCCGCAGGCCCTGGCTCAGGCACCACTGGTGCCCCCTGCTGGCTATGTCCAGATGGCACAGCCTGCACAACCTGTGCCTCCTGCAGGCCAAGTCCCAATTTCACAACCTGCACAGCCAGTACCCCAATTGCATGTTCCTCAACAGGCACCCTCTATTGTACCACTGGCCGGTGATTCAAATCTTTAAAGCTGGATTTCCATTGTTGTGGTTTTCAATTCAGTCTTTAATTTGTACCTACATGAAGTTGTGTGGACTCACAGGTTAAACCTGATGATGTATGTTTAACACTGAGATAGGAGATTCTTGCTATTCAAAATCAGAAGACTATTAGAAGAACCTTTAACTTGGTTTCATTTCATGCATATACAGTATTTACATGCAAGGCCATATGTGAATCAGCCAACTCTCGAATTTTTAATGAAAATATGAAAAATGCACCATCCACCAATGAGCCAACTCTAGAATTCTTTTTGTGTGTGTGTTTTAATTTTCACAGTTGGCTTATCCATAGGTGGCACATTTTCCATAATATTTTGGTTAAAAATACAAGGGTGTGCCTATTCACAGAGGGTCTCATACATGAGTATACACACTATTCTTCATTTCTGGGTGAGTGTGTACAGATCTACAACTTGAACTCAATACCTTACTTACTTACTTACTTACTTACTTACTTACTTACTTATAAAATTTATTGACTGCTCATCTTTATGCAGGATAACTCTGGGCATTTTATAATCACAAAAGATAAAAATTGTATAAACTGAAAACATAAATAAGTTAATATATACATTTTTGGCAAATAAGCCAGACCCAATTTTGGTACCTAAAATTCTTGGCTTATCTTCAAGTATATACAGTAGGCTCTTTGGTTTGTCTCAGTGCGTGTGTGAAGGAAAAATTCTGGAAAAAAATCATCCTAATAGATGTATGGATCCAGACTATTTGAGGCATTTGATCAATCACACTCTAGATGTTTTAAAAAAATAATTTGGAAATAGTTATTTAGAAACTGTAGAGACACTGTGATTTTAATAGGTCAAGAAATGCAATCACTTTTGCACAATTTTCAAAGTATGCAGAGTGTGTGTTGTACTGGCTCTGTTAGGAAAAATGTGTGCAACTCACATTTTGAATTCACAGCAAAGCCATGGAAGATCAGCACACACTTTTTCCCCCCCTTGGATCTGGATGATAGAATTACTGAAAGAGGACTTGATTTTTGGGGGCTGGCGTTCAACTGGATTGAGCCCTGGTGGTGCAGTGGTTAGACAGAGTTCAATCTTGACCAGCTCAAGGTTGACTCAGCCTTCTGTCTTTGTGAGATTGGTAAAATGAAGACCCAGATCATTGGGGGCAATATGCTGACTCTGTAAACCACTTAGATATGGCTGTAAAGCACTATAGGGTGATGTATAAGTTTACGTGCTACTGTTATTGCTATTGCCTATTAGGAATTTTGTCTGCTATTTTAGATATTTTTGTATTCTGTGGTCATAAAAGGGGGGTTTAGTGGGTGAATTCTGGTTCCCTGGCTAGGAAAAACAGAGCAGACACTGCCAATGAAATTAGATTAGCTCATCTGGGCATTAAACGTCTTAAAGATATAGCAGCCTAAAACCTATTCAGTTCAGCCATAGGGGGAAAAAGCAGCATGTAAAAAATCCAGAAAGTTGTTGAGAATGAAAAAAAAAGTCCTGATATTTCCTTCATCCATGAAATTACTTTGGAACATAGAAAAGTGTGGCATTATTGAAACACTTAGCACTGTGATGTAGAAGGCCCTTTCATGTCATTAATTAATTAAATTAGAAAAATATTTAGAGCAGAAGAAAGAATATGTTTATAGCTTAATTAATTTTTTCTCATATCAGCATTATTATTATTTTTTAAAATCATTCTAATATATAAGTAAAGACATTACAACCTGTTCTGGCTAAGATTACTACATTGTAAAAATGAAAAAAAAACAGGCAAATGTTTTGCACATTGCCCTCAGCTCTTTGATTCATTTTGAAGTCTTTCTGTATAAAAACCAAGCTGCTGCTTCACATGAAAGACACTGTGAAAAAAAAACAAGTCTTGCATTCTAAAAACTAACTTATTTCCTGTCCTCTCCCAATGCATGTAAACTTACCAGTAAAGAAAGTCTGAGTGATTCAGAAGTCCTTAAACATTTATGAGCTTTGCTCCGTGGTAGGGCTCAGCTGAATGCCTGTTTTTGTGCTTCAGTATAACCCCCTTTTAATATTTTATGGGTGTCCTCCCTCCCCCCCCTCCCCTCCTGTTTTGCTTCTGTACACTCTTCTCAAAATTGCTGAATTGTTGGTCTTCTTCTGCTAAATGAGCTGTTCATCTGAATTAAACTGTGGGCCATCTGGAATCTCCTTACAATAAGGTAACCAAAGTTGGATCTCCAAACCACCCGAGTTTGCAATGAAGCAGAAACGGAAACATTGTCTGGGTTATGACTTAGGATGGCTGTTCTCCACATTAGTGCTGGATTGTGATTGCCATTTGTTGGAATAGCACCTGAGTCAGTCCCCATCTGGGGAGATGCAGAGTTCCTATTGCCGTTAGCAGATGCCATTGCTGAAAGAAAATAATTGGCAGGCTGGTTCTGCTCCTTGGGTTCAGCTGCCCCTCTTAGCTGCAGAACGGGCAGAGCTAGGAAGCATTAAATCTCTCTGCACTGAGTTGCGTTGTTTATCGTTATTTCTATGGTAATTACAAACAGTAATAAAAGATGAAATCTTTGTGTTTGGCCTGAGGCTTTAGTGCCTTTCCATTTGCTCTCACTTAGAGTGGGAGAGGAGAAGTATTCCCTATCTTTCCCTAAGCACTGAACACTTTAACTGGCAAGCCTCTCCCACACAGAGGCAGATATTAATAAGGATATCCTACAGTGGTTTAAAGTGGAACCATTTCATTAAAAACATTACTTTAATATAACAGAGAATTAACACATTTAGATGGATAATTATCAGGGAGAAACTGTTGAAGCTAGATGAGTGTTAATGCTCTAAGATAAAAGGACATTTTTAACTGACATTTTAATGGATTTTACGACATGGCAACCCCCACCCCACCCCAATATTATTGAGGGAAATTTAGACTATCTATTCAAACTGAGGACCCACATAGCCCAGTGGTGGGATTCAAATATGTGAACAACTGTTTCTCTGTGTGGATGCCACTTCCGGAAGCCCATTCTGGGCCTGGGCAACAAAAAATTAGCTACCGGTTCTTCTGAAGTGATGCGAACTGGCTGAATCCCACCACTGACAAAGCCATTATTTTAATGAGACTTCTTCATAGTTTTTCCTGGGTTTTAGGAACGACATATATAAAATCATATCAAATATGTACGGTTTCTGTATGTGGCTGTGAAAATTATCTCTTTTTATGAACCTGCTATAACTTTCATAGATGCTGTTTAGCATCAAAATCTTGTTCAAATATTTGGTCTTATTAGGGTACACAAATGTAGGTAAGAAGGAGTTCAGTAAAGTGTACAGAAATACCTGGTATCTCAAACAATATCTGAAAGTTACTATTATGTCTCTTGATGATTTACAATGTCATGAAGTAAAAACTAAAACTATAGATATTAAAACAGAATTGGCTAAAGATAACAAAGATCACAAGTTTCTGGGTCTAGTAAAGAAAATAAATGTGTAATTAAGATCACAAGTTTTATTGACTTTATATACATAATAGTTTCTGCAGTGTTTCTCTCTCAATATTTCCAATTTTTGTTGTATTGAGGATTATGCTAGCTTTCTGATTTGACCTCTGTGTCAAGGAAGATTAATACTAGGAGATAGGGCTTTATTTGTTTTGTAGTCTATCAGAAGAACTACCAAAGAATTTCTTGATCATTTAAGAAAAATTCACTAGTCCTGCTAGAGGAGATATTTAAAGTCCACCTGTGCATTGGGTCTCCAGAGAAGTGCAAGGGGATAGCTAGCTTTGAGAGTAAAACATCTCAAAGCAGTTCTGTGAAGTACAGGATAGGGTGTCCCAGTGCTAATTGGTAGTTTCTAATAAAAAGTAATTTTTTTATTTTTATTTATTTTATTTTAATTCCATTTATATCCCGCCCTTCTCTTCACTGCACATTTCCTTTCCTGGTGAAGTCAGCACCTGTAAGGTAAGGCAACTGGTCCCTTTGTGGATAGAGGTCATGGCCTCCACAGAACTGGACTTTGATGTCAAAGCAGAGTCAGTAGGTATCTTATTCATAGATACCTACTTCTGGTCATAATCTGGTCATTATCCTTCATTACTCTGCTATAATAAATTCCAGTAAAGTAGGGGGTGGGCTGTTTCTAGTTGTTGGTATGATCTTGCTTCAAAAATTGTGAAGTGATTCATCATACAGAAATCTTTAATGCAAAATCTTTGCCTGAGACTGACTGATCTACATCTCTACCCACCCTTAAGGACTGATTTGTGTAATTTAGAAAGGAATTTTCTGTCCCATCCCTCCACCCTTTCATTTAGAAAGGAACCAATTTTTTTAAAGGTTACACAGGTTCCAAATATGATTGGTTTTGTTGCCCACAGTCAACTACATCTTAAGATTTGAAGGGGAGGAGCTTATTTGACTTTGGGGAAATTACAGAACGCCGTGATGTGGTAGAACATATACTTGAAAAATCCACAAACTGGAAAAGAAAACACAACATATTGAGAGACATATCCATCCCCATGCAACAGCCTAATGGTCATGCATCACAAGAACAAGCAAAACACTTTGTCTTTGTAAATGATTGACATTATAGACTTAACATTGCCTGTAGATAAACGGTTCCATGGATATTAAGTAAAATTTTGTTGTTAGGTGCCCAATGGTCACTATCTTCAATTAGAATATTATATCTTAAGCTTCCTAACAAATATATTTGCCTTAGTCACCAACCCCTAGAACTAATACACAAAATATAGAGCCCTTTTGCTGGTGTGCTGTGGTATGCTGGAGCTCTTCAATCCATTTTGTCTACAGAAGAAAAAAAAGTCACATTCAAGACATGCTGCTTTTCTTTTTGTGGTGAAATAGTAGGCAGAAACAGAGCCACACTGTGGCAACCACAACCTGTGTTTAACTCTGATCCACTCTTTCTTTTCTGTTTCTTGGGTGGTGCCCTTTTATGTTGAAAGACTGCTAAGAACTGTGGGACTGTTCCCACCATCACCACCTTTATTTCTCAATGAATAGAGGCAGCTATTGGGAAAGATAATACAGTCCTTGTTCCAGGAGCCAAAAAAGAACACCAGGGGTGAATCCCCACCAGCTTTTTTCTTGGCCTATGGCCTAAAAGAGGACTGAGCCATAGTACAGCGTAACTCCTCCTAAAAGGATAACTCCATGGGAGGCCAACATCGCTCATAAATCATAGAAATAAAGCCTGATGCAATATTAAAGTTGTATAAATAAATTCCTCAGCTTCATAGGACTGTGCTCCAAACTGTGCAGTAAGATGCTGAGAGAGGCTAGATCAATGCTGTGATGCACATATAGTTTGTTCCGAATACCATCTGCTCCTTTTATTTATTAAGGAATAAATTCTCTCTTGCCCTCTAGTAGCGAATTGTTATTCAGCTAATTTTTTGTGTGTTTTACAAAAAATCAAAGCAGCAAGAGCAATACTCTGGAACCCCAAAATCTCACATGCATCCTCTCCCTGCAAAAAAAGAAGCTTTTCTCTTCAGGGCCAGGAGCCCAAATCTAAACACAGGGAAGTTTCAAGGAACTGAGCATCAGATGTAGTCAGGATGAAGATTGGCAATATCTAGTCCTCTCCACCAACAGCTGGATTACCAAGGTCTCCAAGGTCTTTATTTGAGGATCACGTTCCAAGAAGGCAATCCACAGGGGAAAGAAGAACAGATAGCAACAAATGCAATAAAAAGACAAGGCTAGACTTTCAGTGCTATTTTATGAAGATAAGACTAGACTTTCTAACAGGTTAGATTAGGTAAGACAGAACAAGGGCAATGGAGTGGAGTTGTCATATAGAAGGTCTGGAACTGTAAGGCCAGATACGATAGTCTGCCATAATATATAGATATAATTAGCCCTATCCTCCGTATAATGGTAGGGGAGAAAGTTGAATGGGAAAATTCATATAAAATCACAGAAGTTTCCACCCACTGAATTCCACCGTGCATATTCAAATAAAATGTGAATAATCTACGCATGCCCAAGATGGAGGACGCGCTCGGCTGAGCTCCGCGAGCTCCAGCTGATAGGCGTCCCCTGGGAGCCCCTCACAAGCCTTTACGGCTTGCTGAGATGGGATTGGGGTTTGCCGAGGGGCAATGTGGCAACGCGGAGGCTGACGAAGCCAGCAGCGGTCTCTGTGCTGTTTGAGCGACCGGCTGCTGGCTGCTGGCCCTGCTACCTACCGGCTGCTTCCTCCCGCCGTTTCTCACTCTCTCCGGAGCGTTCGGGCTGCTCATAGCTGGCGTGGCGCTCCCTGCTGCTTTCGGGCCGTCCGGGCCACTTTGGCTGTTCTCGGGCCGGCTCGGGCTGATGAGGAGGACGCCCGTCGGTGAGGAGTGTGCCCGTGAGCCCCGTTGGGCTGTCCGGTCGGCGGCGGTGATGATGGCGACGGCGGCGTGGGCGTCGGCCTTGGCGCGGGTAGCAGCCTGCGTGACGATTTTTTGGGCCGCGCTCGGCGGTGATGGCGATGGCGGCGGCGGCCCGGGTCTGGCGGCGACGGTGACGACGATATGCTCCGGACGCTCGGGAATTCACCAGCTGGCTTTAGGGCCATTTTTGTCTGTACCGGCGTTCCTGAGACTGTTGCCCCGTCTGCGGGGGCCGGCTGCTGACTCTGGTGCCTTTGGGCTTTTGATCTTTTTGCCGGCGGCGGGACTTCCATGTGGCCCCAAGCCGCCTTGGCCCGCTTTGGTGGTGGTGTCGCCCTCGGGCCGTTTTGGCGGTGGAGAGGGCGGCGACTATTATTACTTACCTTGGCGACGATGGTTGACCTATACCCTTGCTTCAGGCCGCCTCTTATGGCGACGGCGTCTTCGGACCGCTTGGGTGGCGAAGAGGACGACCGGGAGTTATCTTACCGGAGCAAGGACGACATGGGGCTCCTGCATTGTGTATCATCTTTGGACTGCTCTTGCAGTGACGCCGGTGATTTAGACTATTTTTATTTTGGCCTGCCTACCCTCCTTGCCTTGGACACACTTTTTACCATCTGCCTGCCTATCCTCTCCCCTCTCCCTTTGGACTTTCGACATACCTGGGTATCGGCCACGGTGGGAGAGTGGCTGGACTTCTCCATTTGCAACCTCATAGAGGTGGGAGCTCTATGGGGTTTGCCTACCCAGAGGATACCTGGTCCACCCCCAGGAACGGAGTCTCTACCCGTTGTGAGAGAACGGGCTGCGGCCTGTCTTGGGGGTCACCCAACTGAGTGGCAGTGAAGTTGGGTGGGGATCCAGACTTCTGTCATGTTCAATCCTCCCATGGACAACTCAGGGATGCCTATCCTGGACTGTTTGGACTTTTTTATACTTATGCGGCAATATACGAGCACGCGTTTGTACGCCCTCAGGGGTGCCCCCCTCTCCTGGGTGCGACCTGCCTCCTTAAACGTTGATAACCTTGATGACGGGCCCGAGTTTTTGGTCTCTGAGAGATGGCTGGGCAGGGGCAGGGGCTGTTCATGTAAATCTAGAAAGCCTCTGATTATTTTTTTATCCAAATTTTTTATAGGGCTAGGGAGTGGGGTGGGAGATACCGGTTGTTTGGCTATGGGGGGTGGCCGATCTACCATGGTTCAGACCAGCCTTGGGTCTGATAGCACGGGGGGAGAACGGGGTGACATTGTCGCCGGGGCTCATGAGCGGGTCGTGGGATTATCAATTCCCACGACGGGGAATGGCAGCAGGCGGATAGACAGGGGGCCGTATCGCTACCGGGAGGGCCGTCCCCGCTATTTGCAAGCGGTGAGGCGCTCCGACCCTCTGCTTCTTCCCCGAGATCCCGGGAGCGAGGATGTGCAGCCTCCTGAGCTCCGGCTGGTGTACCTGAATGCCAGGTCCGTGGTTAATAAAGCTCCCCTCGTTAGGGATTTAGTTGAGGGTGAGCATGCGGACCTGGCTTGCATCACGGAGACTTGGTTGGGCCCAGAGGGTGGGGTCCCTTTGGTTGACCTCTGCCCACCAGGCTTCCGGGTGCTACACCGGCCACGAGCTCATGGTAGGGGTGGGGGAGTGGCGGTTACCATTAGGGAGACCTTATGTCCGCGGGAGGCCACCGTTTCTCAGATAGTCGGGTGTGAGTCTCTCTTTATGAGATTTGGTCCTGGGGCGCAGCTGGGCTTGCTGCTGGTGTACATTTCGCCCAGTCACACAGCGGCAGCCCTGCCCGAGCTGCTCGATATCCTCTCGGGCTTGGTGGTTGAGTTTCCCAAACTTATAGTTTTGGGAGACTTCAATCTACCATCCCTGGGAGGTTCATCGGAGCTAGCTCGGGAGTTCATGGCTTCCATGGCGGCCATGGACCTGACGCAAGTAATTTCAGAGCCAACTCATGAGGGAGGCCACACCCTTGACCTGATTTTTTTATCTAGACGGTGGTTGGATGATCTAGGTGGGGGCTCTCCATTTATTATGCCCCTGTCATGGACCGATCATCATCTCCTGCGGCTGGTCTTCCGTTTTGCCACCCCCCGCCGTGGGGGCACGGAGCCAATTAGATGGTACCGCCCCAGACGCTTAATGGATCCTGATAGATTCCAAGCGGCGCTGGGGTCCCCACCTGCTTCCACTGCTCACAGCTCGGCGGATGCCTTAGTGGAAGCCTGGGAAAGGGCAGCCACTGAGGCACTTGACCGGGTTGTACCCTTGCGGCCCCTGACCCGGCGCAGATCCCAGCGAGCTCCATGGTTTTCCGTGGAGCTCCGGGAGATGAAGCGTCGGAAACGGGGCCTAGAGAGCTGCTGGAGGTCTAGCCGATCCGAACCCGACCGGTTGCGGTTAAGAACCTACATTAGGTCTTATCTCGCAGCGATGAGGGTGGCGAGGTGCAATTACTTCTCCACCCTCATCGCGTCCACAGATAATCGCCCGGCCGCCTTGTTTAGGGTGACTCGCTCACTTCTTAATCAGGAGGTGAGGGAGGATCCCTTGCAGGGTCGTGCCGAGGAATTTAGCCAACATCTGTCGGATAAAATCGCTCGGATTCGGACCGGTTTGGACTCCAGCTGGGCAGAGTCAGGCGATCAGGACACGGGCGGTCTTGTCAATGTTACCTGGGAAGAGTTTGATTCTGTGACCCCTGATGAAGTGGACAGGATTATGGGGAGGCTGAGCTCCTCCACATGTTTGTTGGACCCGTGCCCTTCCTGGCTGGTTTATGCAGCTAGGGAGAGGACACGAGGCTGGCTCCAGGCGGTTATATCTGCTTCTTTGAGTGAGGGTTATTTCCGCACCGTCTTGAAGGAGGCGGTGGTGAGACCTCTCCTCAAGAAGCCTGCCTTGGACCCAGCTGTTTTAAACAACTTTCGTCCAGTCTCCAACCTTCGCTTTCTTGCGAAGGTTGTCGAGAGTGTGGTGGAGCATCAGCTCCCTCTGGTCCTGGATGAAGCGGATTATCTGGACCCCTACCAATCGGGTTTCAGGCCCGGGTACAGCACGGAGACGGCATTGGTCGCTCTGGTGAATGATCTCTGGAGGGCTCGGGATAGGGGATATTCCTCTGTCCTAGTCCTATTAGACCTCTCGGCGGCTTTCGATACCATCGACCATGGTATCCTGCTGCGGCGTCTCAGGGGATTGGGAGTGGGAGGCACAGTTCTTCAGTGGTTCTCCTCCTATCTCCTGGGACGCTCGCAGTCGGTGTTGGCAGGGGGGCAGAGATCGGCCCCTAGGTCTCTCGTTTGTGGAGTTCCTCAGGGGTCGGTTCTCTCGCCTCTCCTGTTCAACATCTACATGAAACCGCTGGGTGAGATCATTCGTGGTTTTGGAGTTGGGTATCATCAATATGCTGATGATACCCAACTTTTCTTTTCGACCCCAAACCACCCCAGTGATGCCCTCGCTGTGATGTCCCGTTGCCTGGAGGCGGTTCGGGTCTGGATGGGGAGGAACAGACTTCAACTCAACCCTGACAAGACTGAGTGGCTGTACATTCCGGCATCCCGGGACATTCAAAATGTTCCATCTCTTTCTATGGGGGGTGAGCTCTTACCCCCCGTGGATAGGGCTCGCAACTTGGGAGTCCTCCTAGATTCACGGCTTACCTTGGAAGATCATATAGTGGCCGTGACTAGGGGGGCTTTCGCCCAGGTTCGCCTGGTGCGCCAGTTGCGGCCCTATCTGAACAGGGATGCCCTGTGTACGGTCACTCATGCGCTCGTGACCTCTCGCCTTGACTACTGTAATGCTCTCTACATGGGGCTTCCCTTGAAGACCACTCGGAGGCTCCAACTGGTACAGAATGCGGCCGCGAGAGTTGTCTTGGGAGTTTCCCGGTACTCCCATGTTACACCTTTGCTCCGCGAGCTGCATTGGTTACCAGTTGTCTTTCGGGTGAGGTTCAAGGTTTTGGTTACGATCTTTAAGTCCCTACATGGCATGGGTCCGGGATACCTCAGGGACCACCTGCTGCCGGCATCAACTCCCCTCCGCCCTGTGCGTTCCCACAGAGAGGGCCTCCTCAGGGTGCCGCCAGTCAAGGAATGCCGACTGGTGGCCCCCAGGGGGAGGGCCTTCTCTGTGGGCGCTCCGGCATTATGGAACCAACTGCCGGTAGAGCTCCGGACGGCATCAGACCTCCGAACTTTCCGTCGTGGCCTGAAGACCCACCTATTTGAAATGGCTGGTCTGGCCTGACGGGGGATTATGGGTTTTAATTTGTTGTTTTAGATTTGTATTACTGTTTTAATTGGGCATGGGTTTAATCTTTTTTAATTTTTGTATTGTCTTTTTATATATGCCCTGTGAACCGCCCTGAGTCCCTACCAAGGAGAAGGGCGGTATACAAATTAAATAAAACTTAAACTTAAACTTAAAAGATTCAGTTATATAAGCACATAAGAGATTCAATTCAAAAATTAGAGGAATGATATTCAGAATCACTTTCTAAAGAAATTTCTATTCTTTAAGATAGCAATCATGCTTTCAATGTGGGCCTGTATTTTGCATCTAGCTTTTTAAAGTTAAAAGTTCTGTGTGACTTGGACATGCCTTCTTTAGTCACCATCTGATAAGCTCATCTGAGTGCATACCAATGAATAATTAGAAACATTAGCTAATCACTATTATCATTGCAATTTTACACAGCATGGAATAGATGTTACCAAGCTTTCTTTATTTAAAAAACCCCCGAACAAATAGCACTTTTCTAAGAAAATATTAATAATTCCCCATTCATTTTCAACAACAGTAGTTGGTCTATAAAAAGTGTATCACCTCACCTACTTTCAGTCTCCATGTCATGTCATATTTGCTTCTGTCTGAACATCTTGACAAGATGGCAGATTCCCTTAGAAAGTTTGGATCTCTCACTACTTCTGTCAAGGACATCTGCTGGAAATGGAAATCCTTTTGCCTTTGCTTTGCATTACACTGTTGCATCCACTTCAACGAACTGGAGCTGTACATTTTGGACAATTTTAAAAAGCTGTGGTCCTTAATTAGAATTAGAATTCTAATAATTGGAAGTGACCTTGGAGGTCTTCTAGTCCATCCCCTGGCTTAGGCAGGAAACCCTATACCATTTCAGACAAATGGTTGTCCAATCTTTTCTTAAAAGCTTCCAGTGTTGGAGTATTCACAACTTCTGGAGGCAGATTATTCCACTGATTAATTGTTCTGTCAGGAAATGTCTCCTTACTTCTAGGTTGCTTCTCTCTTTGGTTAGTTTCTATCCATTGTCTTGCCTTCCAGTGATTTGGAGAATAGCTTGACTCCCTCTTCCTTGTGGAAACCCCTGAGATATTGGAACACTGCTATCATGTCATCCCCTCGTCCTTCTCTTCATTAAACTAGACATACCCAAATCCAGCAACCGTTCCTTATATGTTTTAGCCTCCAGTCCCCTAATCATCTTTTTTGCTCTTCTCTGTACCCTTTCTAGAGTCTCAACATCTTTTTTACATTGTGGTGACCAAAAATGGATGCAGTATTCCAAGTGTGGCCTTACGAAGGTGTTGTAAAGTGGTATTAAGACTTCATGTGTTCTTGATTCTATCCTTCTGTTAATGCACCCTAGCACCATGTTGGCTTTTGATTAAGGAAAAGACAATAATATTTGTTAGTGACCAGAATTTTTGTTGGAAACTGGGGAAAAAATGAACTTGTGCTTTATGAGTTTGATGATTAGAAGTGGTAGAATATGGAAACAAGGGAGCCATGATGTGACACAGAGAGAGGATAACACAAACGCATTTATAACTGTTTTAAAGAAGACCAGAAACGTCTTTATATATTTTTCTTTTTTTCTCTCTTCCTTTCTCTTTTCTTATGTTCCTCTCCTCTCTTTTTTGCGTTGTGGTGACCAAAACTGGATGCAGTATAAATCCATGTAGGTAGGTGGATTGACAGATATTTACATTCTATTTCAGTGACTACATTTTTTTCTTTGCCTCATTCCTTCATTCTTTAATACCAAAATTCAGTGTTTTCAGAATTGGTAGGAGGAGATGAATTAATTCTTTCATTCTGGGACACTTGTCAGTCAGCTCTATCACAAAAACATATTTTTTTTTGGAGGGGCAGCATGTATTTTTGGAAGAAAGCACTTTATCCATTTCTGTTTACAATCTCCTTGATGGTGCTATAATTTAGAAAAAGTTGTTTCCCAGAAATTGCATTAAAAATTCTCAATAACCCAGGGTTTTACAAATCAAATAGTGCCTGTGACATACAATCCAAATGATTTGTCTTTTATCACTCAGAAACAATTGCTGAATAAAAATGACAAAGTTTCTGTTGGCTAAGGCCTACAAGGTGCTTGTTGTCTTAAATGATCCTTTGTCATGCCACTGAAAGAAGAAGTTTCCAGCTATTTACTCTGAAGAATTAGCAATCTATTCAGTCTGGATAATGGACAATATCAAACACACAATAACTCAGTATTAAGAATGGTTACAACCCAATTCTTTGTTCAGAAGTGTATCTAAATGCTGTGAAAAAAGGCAAAATATATTAATATAAAAATGGCTTGGGAGTGGAATAGCCTGCGGTATAGAGAATTATTGGTTGATTAAGCATATCTGAGATTTTTGTTGTTGTTGCTTGGTTTCTTATGTGTTGTAATTCTTGCAGGCTTTCTTTTAGCTTGTTCTTGAAGTTTTGGAAAAGCAAACAGTAGAAAACTTTTTTTATCAGTACATAATATACAATAGAGTGTCTGATAAATTAATGATTAGGAATTGGTTATATTCTCATGGCAATAGTTTTCTTAAGGGGAAAATCTCCTGGCAGCCATTTTATAAGAGTGCTCATGAATAAGAACATAAGACCCTTGATGGATCAACTTATAAATCTGTCTAGTCCATCATCCACCAGCAGGAAGCTTGCAAGCCCGGAGGGTTTAATAAGGTCAAGGTTAAGGATACCATAAGGTCAAATACAGTGACAGGAACTTTGAAATGTGTTAAGAGATAACTGTGACTATCAGTTATTGACACTTTGATATGGCCCAAGGGCTAATCAATAAAGTTGTTGTTGTTATTTCGACACCCTACTTGGTGCCCTGGTGGTCATGGTGTGATGGCAGCTATGACATCTCTTTTCCTACTTTGCCTCCTTCTCAAGTTCTCTCTCTCTCTCTCTCCCTCCCTCCAACTCTCCCTTTGTGTGTATGTGTGTGTGTGTGTGTGTGTGTGTGTGTGTGTGTGTGTGTGTGAGAGAGAGAGAGAGAGAGAGAGAGAGAGAGAGAGATATTTCAAACCTGTGTAGGAAGCTACTGTCCTCCAGGTCACACTAATTGATCAAAGGAAGCATTCAAATACACTTGTTTTCAGAATTGTCTTTCCAGTTCTTCTTGTGGAATCTTCTCAATTAAATATTTCCTTCCTCACACCATTCGCCAATGATGTACTGTGTTATCTAATGATTTATTATCCTCCTTCTCCAAAATAGCCTAAAGCCTCTTGGCAGTTCCCAGATTTTATCATTTTTGACAGGGCACATAATTGCTCAGTCTTTACAGTTCAGAGCCTGTATGACAGAGGCTTCCTATTTAAACCTGTTCCATCTACTTCTTTTTATTTTGTCAATATGTATTATAACATTAATGGAACTCAAGAAAATCTGACTTTGCGGGGGGGGGGAGATGATCAGCAAAAAGGTAGTTCATTAGTGAACATTTCCAGAGTCACTAAAGACAAATAAGTTACTGTTTAATTTCATCACTTATTTGAAATTTTTCTCCCTCCCTTAAAAGTCTACATTTCCAAACTAGTTTTCATCTCAACATTTGTTGCAAAGTTGCCTACACACACTGGAATGAAAACATGAATCTTCCTATATAAGCCACATATTTTATTAATGGTTCAAGAAGTGTAATAAGAATCTGTGTATCCCTCCATTAACTGTGCAGATCTTCCTCCGTAGAAATGCCTTGAAGCAAATCAAGACATTTTCACAACTGAGAAAACCAACCTGGCTCAATGCAATAGTTCATCTGTGCTTGCTATCCCACATCCAATAATCTAGCTAAACCAAGGGGCTTTTGCTTGCAGTTTGCCATATCTCTAGACAACATTCAGAAGTACATTACGAGGCTGCCTGCCAAAAGCCACTCCATTTGCAGTCCCTTCAGATTAGCTCATCATAAGGGATCGCCAGACATCCTTCAGCATAAAAATGTATTTACCAAGTCAGCATGTTGAAATTGTCTCCTTTGAAGCCCATTCTTTCTAAATGTGCTAAATGTCACAAAAGTTGCAGCCAGGTGAGCAAAAATAAACCAAACTGAAGAGATCATCCCCAGTCTTCCTGCTCAATGGTGATGATCTAAACCCATTCTGTAGAGAAAAAACACAGAACATTTTTAAAATTAAAAACCAGTTTGAGTTGGACACTTTGGAATGCATTCTATAATAGGGATAATTGACTTAATTTAATCAAATGTAGGCTTAATTTAGAATTAATTTACTATTGGGTATGTTCTCGCATTTTATTAAGATTTTAACCAATTAATTGTTGTTGCTGTTCAGTCATTTCTAAAACTTTATGAGAAAACCATATTAAATGTGCTCCTGCATAGAAAATGAATAAATAGTAGGGCCGTATTTAGTATTCCAGAAATAGTCCAACACTTCCTACGTTGACCCAGGAATAAATTAACCTGGTCTATATGCGATTCTAGAATATCACTTTGAAAGGAAATGGTGTCTGAGTTTCTATCTTTTTAATTCTCTAACTAAAAGGTTTAAAGGTGGAAGTTACCCATTTTAATATGACTAAACATGAGACTCCAAAGCTGCCTAAACTGTGTGATCACAAAGGATTTACTCCAAGACTTAAACAAGAGATTGGACAGGCTTTTTCATCTGTGTATACAGTAGGTGAGAAAAGTAACTTTTTCCACACTGTCCCACCTACTCCTTTTAAGTGTCAGCAAAGATTGGTACCTTCCAAACCAGAAAAGAATACTCAATTTGAATGCAGTACAACCAGAACAGAACAGAACAGAACAGAACAGAACAGAACAGAACAGAACAGAACAGAACAGAACAGAATAGAATAGAATAGAATAGAATAGAATAGAATAGAATAGAAGCTGGAAGAGACCTTGGAGGTCTTCTAGTCCAGCCCCCTGCTCAAGCAGGAGAACTGTCTAGTCTCTTCTATTTTATATATAAAGGTTTTTATTGAATTTTATAAGGTTGGAGAGGGGATAGGACTAGGATAGGGATTAAGGTTCAGGGTGGGGTTAGGATTGGGATTGGGATTGGGACGGGGTTGGGACGAACATTGGGGTTGCCCCCCAATAACATTTTCAAGCTTTAGCAAACAGACTATTGTCCGGGTACATATGTTCAATTAACACTAATTAATATAACAATAAATAGTTGTAATGTATATGCTAAATGATAATCATAAATGGTATCAGTTAGTGAATACATGTCATTCTCCTTACTAATATATATTCAAAATAACATATCACATTCATTTCTTGCTAGTTTGTTTCCCTAACCATTGGTAAAATTTATCCCATGTTTTAAAATAAATTGAGTCCTCTTTCTCTTTAATCTCTAAGGTTAATCTGTCCACTTCTGCACAATCTAAAATTTTAAGATCTCTTCAGTTGGTAGGTTTTTATTTTTCCAATATTGGGCAAATGCTATTCTTGCTGCTATCAATACATGTAATATTAGATACTCATTCTCCTTCTCATACTTAGCTCCAAATATTCCTAACAGAAACAGTTCTGGTTTAAGTTCAATCTGTATTTTAGTCATCTTTTCCAACCATGTGTATATCTTACTCTGGTTTCTCTCAGATCGTATAAATCGTTCACCTTTTACTGTCTAGTCTCTTCTTAAAAGCCTCCAGTGATGGAGCACCAATGATTTCTGAGGGCAAGCTGTTCCACTGGTTAATTGTACACACTGTTAGGAAGTTTATCCTTAATTCCAGGTTGACCTTTCGATTATAGAAGGTTCAGATAACTTCTATAATGTTCCTAAATCCACAACAATTCTTTTTGTTTGTTATTGTTTTTGTTTTGCACTAAGAGTTTGACTGAGATGTAGCTGTGGTCTGCCCATTCTCAGTCTCCCCAGTCAGATCTCTTCCCTGCCTACTCAGTGTCTAAGAGTCATCAGGCATTTGGTAGCTGTCTCCAAAGCTACTAATGGGATGAGATGGTCTTTTGAGGACACTCTGAGTTGAGGACAGATCTATTGAACTTTGCATCTAGTAAAATACCTCAGGTATTTTATGCAACTTGTAGCCAGAAGATTTTGATTCTTTCTCTTTTCTGGCATGACTGATAATGGCATCACCATATACAATGTGCCAGAGTTCCAGAATGATACCTGTGGTCCAGTGTTTGCAGTATTTCTGAAGCTGGTCAGAATAATTTTAAATCATCTCTCACAGCTCAGCTGAGAAAAACTTTTCTTGTTATGAGTTGTCCTGATTTGCCTTATATTCATACTTCATTCTGAGCTAAACCTCAATTTACTAGTATAACTAGAAAAACCAGATACTACAATAAAATTGGGATTTCTGCCATACATTCTCAGAATTGTGTGGTGCTTTGACAAAAAGGGGCTTGAGATGGTCTTTATGTAGACCTGAAATGGATGGGAAACATATTGGTTCATATATCATATATTATAAAGTTAAGAGGAACAGATCTAAGAAAGGACAATGTTGCCAGCATCTGGATTCTGAGTATCACAGCATACAACATACAATAGTTTTGTGTCTGTTTTAAGAGAGGTATTAATCTGTTCCTTTAAGTAGCCTTGCTAACTCAAAGCATTGCCTTAAAAATACTGATCTTTAATTAATTGTCTGAATCCAGACTGCTTTAGTAATCTAATTTGAGGTGACACTTCATCTTGAAGAATCAACTCAGTCCCCTCTTATTACAGTTGTTGCTTCAAAGAGATGCTTGTATTGAAGTTTTGTCAAAGGAAAGTACTTTTTTAAAGATCTACAAAAAAGATCTTCAACAGTTTGTTATTTATGTGCTTCCTATTCCCCAAGCAGCTAAGAAGACACAGCTAAGAAGAGTTAAAACATCACAATGTGAAAAGAACAAAAAAGTGCACACACCCACTATGGTAGGTCAAAACATATATAGTATAAAATTACAGTGGTTTTGCATACCGTCCTGGTTCAATGCCTTGGAGAAGTACCAGGTCCCCGATATCTACTTAAAAATTAGCAGTATGGAGGAAAGATTCAGGGACATCTGGATCTTGGAGCAGATGCTGTTTCTTAGAGCAGGAACTGTGACTAAGAATGTTCCCATAGGATGACCCTATTTAACTGTTGTGGCCCAAAACCTGCCCTTGGATCTTGTAGGACAGAAGGAGATAACTATAGACAAATGATTCCACAAATAAGTCTCAGAAGCCATATAGAGCTTTGTAGGTAACCACCACCATCTCAGACTCACTGGGAAATCCACTGGTGATCAATGCAACTCACTAATTAACAGTTTTATATCAGCATATCCAAGTGTGCCCTTATGTTGCACTTTTTATGTTGCAACATTTTGGACAAACTGTAGCTTCTGAATGGTTTTTAAGGATAAGCCCTGGCATATTCCACTAGTCCAAACAAAAGGTAACTAAGACATGAGGGTCTGTGAGTAGGACCCCTTGATCCATAAACATACACAATTGGCATACCAATGAATTTGTTAAACCACTCTCACAGTCATGGCTTCTACCTGTTCTTCAAGCAACAGTCAAGGATTGTCAGCTGTCACCTTATGCTTGCTTGTGTGCTTTGCTACCATGCAGTGACAGTCTGCCATGAACTCTGGGGAGGGTGGATGTAAAGGGGAATGCTTGGGAGAAAGCGAAAGTAACTTCTGTATCTCCCCAAGATGTCGCTTCAAGATCACCCAGCTGGAAGAAGAAGACAGCTGCATGCCAACCTATGCTTGATGTGTCCATTCTGAAAACATCTGCTTGAACCTGATTGGTCATGAGTGGAACAGCGATGGGAGGCAGTTAAGGGAGTGAGAAGTTGAACTTAGGGATTTTGGTGCATGATTCTCAGTTCTGGCTATGCATTACTTCAATACACTTGACTTCTAATAAAATTATACCTTTCTCAACAAATGTAGCTGAGGATTGTTTCTATTTAGAGGTTTAAGTGCTGGCAGGTCTGACATTGACACTCAAACTGCATACTAGCTTCATCCAGAGAAGTGGAAATCCATCCAGATTTAATAATAGAAAGTTTCTTAACCTGGGTTGCTCCAAAATATACAGCTGATCTTGTTGATGCTCAAGGCCCCTCCCTTCTCACTTCCTCCTGGTAGTTTGACATATTCAAAGAAGCAGCAACTCTCAACTTGTCTCTGAAGCCCTAATATGGTTTCTGTGTTGGAAAGGAAAGTAAGAAAATATGACAAATTCACTCTTCAGATGCTACAACTGATGCTGCTCATTTTTACCCAAAACAAATTGAAACAAGCTTTTTAAAGTTTCAAATATTTAAAAGTAAAAATATTTTTATAGTCTAGTCTGAATAGTTGCCAAATGGAAAAAAAGACTGGGCAAATGGTTTTAAGAATAAATTAGATGGATTAGGGTATGTTTAATTTTCTGATGTGATTTTATGTCAGGAATTCAGGAAATTGGACCATGGATTTTTCAACTACAGTCTATTTTGCTATCAGTATATGCCATTAGGAGCACAACTGTTGCATTGTCAAAAATAAAGCATGACGATAAATAGAAATAACAAATTGATAAAGAAATCACTGCTTTATTCATTTACTCACTATTCAGTCATTCCACAAACATAATGTTATGCTAGTTGTGCTAGTCTGATATTAGTATTTTAATCAATTAAAATGTCCATATTCTAAAAATAAGTAGAAGATTTAAATATTATTTTAAAAACAGGGTCAAATAATCTCTGGACCATGATGCAGATGTGACCTATGGACCTGAGGGCTCCTGGTGTCCATTTAAGATTAATTTTTAAAATGTGACTATGCTTCCTGCAAACAGAAATCAAGGAGCATATAGAGACAAATAAAGAGGCATTGTTGCAATTACAAAAAAATCTGCTCACTTTCAAATATAGTTATACCCAACCTCTGATTCATATTGATTTATCAGAGGGCATAATTGATGCTCTTCATTGATTTATCCCTTTGGATCCAGTGACCCATCCTAGAATAAGAATGAATAAATCTACCTCTTGAGTGTTCCTTTTTTTCAGTCTTCAGCATCTCTTCTCAAATTTCATTTTATGCTTTTCATATTTTATAAAGCTTTCCATTTCTTGAAGCAAATGATTTGATCTCTTCAACTTGTAGCATGGCCCTTTTAAAGCACAGAAAATTGATTGCACAGAGGTAAGCAATATCGTTATAGAAAACACAAAAAAGTCACTCAGAACTTTAAAGAAACTCTCAGTAAGCAAGTAGCAATATGATAGGGAAATGAGAAGTCCAATGTAACAATGTACCAGAAATAATAGTTCCATTTGAAAACACATGCCTGTTTAAAATGTAACTTCCAAGATTACAATCCTTTAAAATGGTCTTGAAAATATATGATCTCCAGTGGCAGGCTTCAAAAGCTTGTAAATACTATTATGAATGAATCTATTGAATGTTTATGAATAAGTGAACTGTAATGCATGAAAGCTGGATTGCTATTAAATCTGGATATAATACTTACAATAGACTGAATCACCATAAGAAGATGTAGATAGGTTTTAAATTTAGAGATGTTGCTTTTCCATTCTATGCATTCATACTTTTGTTTAAGCTTTGAGGGGAAAAATACTGACATTACCAATATACGTATAGTAGTTATTATAAAACAAAATAATAAGTAGGATTGGAAAGAAAAAATATGAATATTATTATAATTAATGATAATTAATTTTAGAACCTGACCTTTAAAAAAATAGAGGCAAAAATTCAAAACTTTTATCTGGATACTTGCACTTGATGAACATTGGATAATTAAGCATTTTACATAATTTATAAAAGTGAGAGATATTTATGTGAACCTGAAAAATTAATACTGACTGATAAGGATGTAAGGTTTACACTTGAATCAGAAAAAAAATCCCTTAGGATTTAATGGACATATAAGAAGTTAGTGAATCTGGCAAGCAAGCCACTGAGAAAATAATTGTACAATGAAAGATAAGAGACTCACAAACTTGTCAACCAAGGAAAGGCCCAAACTCCTACATTCTGCCTATGAAAAATAATATTGGAGATTATTTTAATTTCATCAAAAAGTGATAAAATGAATAAAGAATACAGGGTGGCTACATTATTTGAGGAGATGGAATGACATCTTGATATCTGTCTAGAACAGCGTCCATGGTATCCTGGACCACGGGGCACAATGGGGGGCACAATGTCGTCACAGAGATCCGTGAAGGCTTGAAGACATGTTATAATTTATATCTTGAGTTAATTCTTGGTGGTCCATCACCATGGTCCGTGGCCACAAAAGATATTTAAAAGAGGTCCATGGTGAATAAAAGGTTGAGAACCACTGCTCTAGAAAAAGAAGTGAATTTATCTATTATTTACACAAATGTTTACTGAATGTTTTCAAATACTTACCAGCAATTGATATTATTACTTTTGCTCAAAATACTAGTTTGAAGTGGATTGAGTATAGATGTTATTAGTTCTGTTGGCAAGAGATCCTACAATTAGACAGGTAAACTGGTTTAACTTGAGTGCTTTCATGCTTTTGAATGTGTGATGGAAGGAAGTTGTAATAAATGAGGTTACAGTTTATTAATTTCCTGTGAATATTTAAATCTGAATCCCTAACCTTTGAAAATTTTCAGAAACTTCAACTTCAAGTCATCTTCTCTGCATTGTAATTGAAATTAAGTTGTGGGTTTCCATGCTTTCATTAGTTTTGCATTCTTTGTTGAAATTAAACATCACTTTTGATTAATTTGACTGGTTCACTGAAAGCAAACTGGTCAAAGTCAAAAATGTGATTTTGATTATCATGCCAACAATGTGTTGCAGAAACATGACTGAAACAAATCCAACATTTTAATCACCTCCTGGGTAGCACAGAGCAGAGTAATAGGAAATATGGTTTGTTTTCAGAACACTTTCAGGAGGGAGGCACCTTTAGCCAGCAAACATTCAATGGCTCTGATTGTACAAGTAGAACTCTTTTGAACAGAAGTTCTGTTGTATTTGCACCAAAGCATTCCCTGGATCAAGGACATTATTTATTTGAGCTTTCTCAATCCTGATTATTATTACTCATCTCTGACTCATTTCACATAGTCCTTAAGTAAGTTAAGTGCAGATCCTTAAGAGACCTCACGATTTATTTTTCTTCATTGGCCAGCTTCCAGCTGTTAAATTAATCACAGAAGCTTCAGAAGACTAGTTGATTACCAGATACGTTCTGAGGAATATGCTAAGTGTGGATACCCTATAAAGTCCTTAATGACTAGACATTGGGTATTTGCAGATCTGCTTTCTTCAACCTGTATCAGCCTGACTTCCTAGGACACTGAATTGTCTCTCACATCTGGGAAGTCAAGGAAGCCAATGCTAGAAGGTGCTGCTTCTCAGTGTAGCACTGAGTAATAATTGTCTCTCCAAAGAGATGATTCTCCTTGATGGCTTTCAAAAAGTTTTTTCAAAGAGCCTTCTGAGGTATCATCATTTTCTTTTTTTACTTTCTTTTTTTTGCTATTTTTATTCTTTTGCTTTTATTTTATTAATTTCATCAATGCATGTTATTTCTTATTGTTTTGATCCTATTGCGGATGTTTTAATTTTTGGCATGTCTTGTACAGTAAATTGCTGAAAGTCAGGAAACTGTGGCAGGATAGAAATTCAACAAACCAATAAAGCATTTCCATGCTGTGGACTATTGTGGTGGAGATGAGTTTAAGAACAGTATCAATATGTGATTAAATTCTGTATTTGATATTATTTATTTATTTAAATTTATTGGCTGCCCAATTTCACAGGATTATGAGCGGCATACAAAACTAAAAAATGTCATAAAAGCAGCTAAGGGTATGGAAAAAAGAACTATAAAACAAACTTTTCTCCCTGTATTAGAAAATCATCAGTATATGAGATAGGGTAAATAAATATATCACTTTTTTCATAAAGACTGACTTTGCTTTCTGATGGAGAGAAGAGGAGGAGGAGGAGGAGGAGGAGGAGGAGGAGGAGGAGGAGGCCTTGCTGAATTGTATATATAGCCTGGGATTTTAGTTTGGAATAGAAGATGGAATCTAATGAGTCCTAGAATCTTTACCAATCCATGGTGGAAGGATTTGGCGTATACGTGCATCCCAGTGTTATTCAGTACAGTAAAAAGATATGTTTATTTATTTAGTGGTCAACTTGTATGCTGCCTTAATATTAAATTAAGCCAGGCTATGTTATATAGTACATGCCTCAAGTTAAGTGAAAAAACTATACTGCAGAAAGACCTCCAAATAAAATGGGTAAAATGATGTGACAAAGCTTCAGGTCTTGCCTATTTCTGATGTTTCAGATACCAGCTGATATACCTAATGTACTCACCATACCAGAATCTACCGGTATTAGGTAAATGTACCTTTCGATCAAACCTATTCCTGGTTATTTTATGGTTGCAAACATGCAGTTTTCTTGGCAATCTTATTGAGATTTGCCTTTTCTGTCACCTTCTTGGGGGATGGTTTATTTATTTTCCAGTTTTTTTTTCAGCCTTGGTATTCCTCAGTGGTTCCTGTCCCATCTCACTATACCCAATCCTACTTCTCTTACAAATTCAGACAAGGATGATCCAATGATGCTATTTTCTGAAATACCTCTTTGCATACATATATCAGTGATCTTGCTGATTATTTTAGGAAATATTTAAATGCCAACCCTTCATGTTTCAAGCTTATACTTCCCAGATTCCAAATGTTTCATTAAAAAGTATGTATATATCATTAAAAAAGTGATGTGTTAAAATGTTTCTGTCTTTTTTTTGTGTGCCCCAAAATATTACCATGTATTTGTCACATCTTGCTCTTCTTGGTTAAACATTTTTTAGTTGGCTACTGCCTATTGAACATGGAAGGCTATTTTCCTTTGGAAAAAGGTTACAATGAAGACAGACTCTGGGTTTTCTCAATAGCAAATGGGCAAACCTGCAAGGCAGTTGGGGAGAGCAGTATGTGATAACCTAGGGCCATGTTAGTTAGCCTCATGCAGTTTGATAGAATGTGATATAGTGTTTCACCGGCAACAAATGCAACTCACTGAATATTAAATGTGATCATCAAGCATGAAATATTAAGTTAAGCAAATTGCAAAGCTGGGCACCTGGACTGATACACTGCTAGTTTTTGAATTTTAATGTTAATAGAAAAATGGGAGACTTTTTAAACCTTTACTCTTGTGGTTTGTTAAAAAGCTTTGTGATGTGTGTATAAAATAGCATGTTACACTAATAGGTAGATTAAAATGATGGATAGATATGAGTGAACCATTCCCTCACTCACCTTGGATTGATCCAGAGATACAATTTCTTTTTCTAAACATTTGGGTCATTTTCTCCATCCATTCATATCTCTAGAAAAGAGATGCTAAATTCCTATTTTCTTAGCTTTCCCAATAGCTTCTACTTCTCAAAACATTGGCCATGGAGTACTTCATTGATCTTTCCTATACTAGTCCCCAGCACTGGTTGCAAAGTATCTCATAGAGTATGGTAATAGATATTCCTTCCCTCCCTATGAATAGAATTTCCTTTTGTGTCCATTGTAGCTGACCAGATGTGGAAAAAATATGTGATTCATAAGAAAGTTATTTTGGGGGCGAGAAAGATCAAGAAGACTATTCAACTCAAAACAATTGTATGGAACAAAAACTCACATTCTTATATACATGTGAGATGAATTTTGCAACCTATACAGGGGTTTTCTTTAAATTTCTTTAAATAGTTACATTATTTTTATGTTCTTAATGTTTTTATTTGTACACTGCTCAGACTCCCTCTGTGAGAGATATGGGCAGTCTCTAAATCTGAGTGATAAATAAATAAATACATTTGGCTTGAAGAAAGATCACTAGCCACTCACATGGGTGAGCACACAGGAACTAACTTATATCAATAATGAATTGCAATTAGATGGCCTTCAGTAGTTTACATTTAAGTCAAGTCACTATGAAATCATGTGAAGTCAGTGTACAAAAAAAATGCAATTCTAGGCAACAAAAATAGGTGTTGAATAGTTTGAATGTTGTCCTATAAACTATAAAATAACATGATAAAGTAAGCATTGTATATTAAGAATCCAAAAGCCAGTTTGCAATACTGTATATTAGACTTTAATTCATTTCCAGATAACCCCCTGCACTCAGTCTCTGGAAAATTCAGCAGAAGCTAGCAATTTTCCCAACCACTTCATTTAAATCATGGTTCTCTGTCAAGTCTCAAAGATCTCAGAGCTCCTTTTGAAGAGTGCATTCAGGTGATACCTAATTCATCCTTCAAACGCCTCCAACTGCTTATTAAAAATTGTTCCCTTATTTTTATCAGGAGCTATTGAATAGCTATTCAAGTCCATGCAAAATAATGCACTAAGTGATGTGAAATCAGATATGCTATATTGTGATATATTGTTAAATAAGAATCCCTTGGCTCTGCCATCAGTCTCTAAATACTTTATAACACATTTTCCTCAAAAACAATGCCAATTTGGAATTGTGAAGAGAAAGAGATTACTCTCCTCCTACCATTGTTGTGTTGAAAATCATGACCCAAAACATTTGTTGTTACTGTTTGTGTAATATTTCAATTGGTGCCAAAGGAAACTATGCTTATAGGCTAACAGTAAGAGTGACGCATGTGGCTATGTGGCTTCTCATGTGTGGCTGTGATTTTGATCTGGGTTGAATGGAGGAAGTGGAGAAATAGTGGTTGAAGGTCATGCTTTGTGCCATTGTCCCTGTCCTGTCCACCCTGTCAAGATACAATTGCGCATTTAATTCTATCTCCTCTTTATATTTATTATATAAACACAATTAATTAATCATGCATTTAATCCTAATAACCTGGACAACTTGGGATTTAAAAAAAGAAATAAGAATCATATTCTGCAATGTTTTTTTTTTAAAAAAAGATTTCTCAAAACTACCTTATATCTATTTATCCAGGAAAGGATATCAAGAGGTGATTTTCCCTCTTTAATTTATTTTTAGTTTATTAAAATTTATTTTATTTTATTTTAAATTTATTTGTAATTTATTAAAAATATTTTAATTTATTTTTTATTTTATTTTAATTTATCAAATTAAGGTAATTGTAAAAATGCTGTCATTGCACAGCTTTTTTTTTTAGTTTTACTTTTAAAACTCAGTTATATTCAGTCAGAGCTTATTTCCATATTACAGAAAGTAGAAAGGGCTGTTGAATAGTCACTGATCAGCTAATATATCTAAGGTTCAGGGTGACTTTTGGTTAAGAGAAAAATCTTTGTTGGATTTCATCATTCCAAACATATAGTTGAATTAGAAATGATTAGTAACTTGAATTTGCAGTGATGGGGGGGATTTTTAATTCTTGAAAAACACCGCATGAAAACACATCAGATAGAAAATTAAATTCTGAGTCACTGTAATTTTTCAAAGCAGGTGAGTGCAAAAGAAATAATTTGTTGACATTAGAGATTTAGGAAGAAACTGTAATGAAGGAGACACTCAGAATATATATAATGACAACTAATAAATTAAATGTTTGTTTTGTGTCTGGAAATTTACTAAAAGCAAGAACACAGGAACACAGCTTTGATTAGGCAATATGGTTTGCAAAATTAGTTACTGAATAATAAAGGGAAATAATATATTTCCTGTTGCTTCAGATCTAAACATTGGTTTATTTTATTCCTAACCCCCTCATGATAATTTGGCAATAATGCTAAGTCAAATGAAGGTTTATACAAATACTTCAATTTTGGGTTTTTGTGCTGAATGCCATTACGAATTCAACTTATATTAAATGACTACAGTTACTTCTGATATTTGTGTATGTATGTGTGTAATATATATATATATATATGTTAAATGTTTGTTACCGTATTTTCCGGCGTATAAGACGGCCCCCTACATTTCCTGTTAAATTATAGGGTTTGGGCTATACTCGCCGTATAATACTACCCCTCTTCCAACGCACACCAAATAAAAATTTAAAAAAAATCAGATTTGATTTTAATATGGTAATTTTAATTCAAATGCTTATGACATGCAGGTACTTAGTAGGAAAACTGTCACTTATAAACATAAGGCTGTTTGTCATCAAACATGTAAACATAAAACAGTGCAAGTGGATTAAACTTAATAATAATAATAATAATAATAATAATAATAATAATAATAATAATAATAATAATAATAATAATAATAATAATAATAATAATAATAATAATAATAATAATAATAATAATAATAATAATAAGAAGAAGAAGAAGAAGAAGAAGAAGAAGAAGAAGAAGAAGAAGAAGTTGGAAGGGACCTTGGAGGTCATCTAGTCCAACCCCCTGCTAAGGCAGGAAACCCTATACCATTTCAGACAAATGGCTGTCCAGTCTCTTCTTAAAAACTTCCAGTGTTGGAGCATTCACCACTTCTGGAGGCAGGTTGTTCCACTGGTTAATTGTTCTAACTGTCAGGAAGTTTCTCCTTAGTTCTAGGTTGCTTCTCTCCTTGACTAGTTTCCATCCATTGCTTCTTGTCCTGCTTTCAGGTGCTTTGGAGAATAGCTTGGCTCCCTCTTCTTTGTGGCAGCCCCTGAGATATTGGATCACTGCTATCATGTCACCCCTCACCCTTCTCTTCGTTAAACTACAAATACCCAATTCCAGCAACTGTTTCCTATTTTCCTAATTCACTTTTTCACTTTTCCTAATTCACTCTAAAGCTTTCCCTGCGCAGAGCCTTAAGTAACACCAGCTGCCTGCAATTAGTGCAGGTTCTCATCCCACCAGGCTCAAGGTTGAGTCAGCCTTCCATCCTTCCGAGGTAGGTAAAATGAGGACTCAGATTGTTGGGAGCAATAAGCTGACTTTGTAATAATGCTGCTTGTGGGGTGTGTGTGAAAGCTCTAATAAGCAGGCATATACATAGAATGAAGGCTATTGCTAAGCACATTGATTTGTGCTTTAAATTGTAAGCCACCCTGAGTCTTCGGAGAAGGGCGGGATATAAATGGGATTAAGAAAAAAAAAGACCAAATGGGAGATCCGCTCCAGGTTTTCCAGTCAGCCCGCCCAGTTCCTGAGTCAAATGTGTCCTTAGAGCTAAGCTGCTGCTCTGGCTACGCATTTCCCACCTGCCTTTCAAGTTGCTCTTGCATTTACCACCTGCCTACAGCTGCTCTTCAACTTTAGAAGGAAAGACGCCCAGACCCCAGCCTGTAAAAAATCACAGACTGCAGCTTCTACTCCAATTGGTCCCGCTTTCCCTGCACAGACTAAATGGAAGATCCGCTCCAGGTTTTCCAGCCATCCCTGTCCCTAAAGTTTCAGCACCCATAAGACGACCCCTGACTTTTGAGAAGATTTTCATGGGTTAAAAAGTTGTGTTATACGCCGGAAACTACGGTAAGTATTTAGATTACCTTGCTAGACCTTGCTATATATATATGCATGTGTTTGTATATGAATATGTATATGTATATATGTTTGCATATGTGTGTATATGTGTACTTATATGTATATATATGTATACATGTACCTTTACATACATATATACATATGATATATGTACGTATATGCATATACATCACACATACACCAGTCTTTTAGGGAAGTGAGTTAGAACTTTTTATTATAACAGAATCTTATTTCTCATGAATTAAAACTTCCAAGATGGACTATACATTATAATCCTTAATTTTTTTGGAGTTTTGAAATTATTTTTGATAGTGAAATAGCTATAATATCATCAGCATATAAAGATAATTTATATCCAGTTGTGAATGCCACCCCATTTTTAATAACCTGAAATTGTTGTATGGAAGAACTCATTCGTTCAAGAACCAAAATCAAGATTAAAGGAGACAAAATGCATCTATGTTGGCTGTCACAATACAACTAGATAGCTTGAGAAACAAAATGTTCTGTAATTACTCTAGCTATTTGATGAAAATTCAGAAACATAATACAATGAACAAAAGATGGCAGAAACCCACATCTTCTTAGACCACACTTCAGAAAATCAATCTGGAATACTGTATATCAAAGTGTCCAACAAAATTAAAGCAGCTAATTTATCTAGAGCAATATTTGTAACATCAGTCACTGGTTGGATATTGTCAGAGTTTGTCTATTTTTTGTAAATCCAGTTTGAGATTGATATATTATAGATAGTGTCACTTTCTGCAGCCTCCTGACTTGCACTGAAGTTAATATTTTGCCATCCACATTAAGCAATGATATTGGTCTATAGTTTGCATATTTTGTGTCATCTTTACCAGGCCTTAATATTACCATAAGGTAATGTCTCATGAAATTTAGAAAGATTGATTGTAGACATCCAACAATATAGATGCCAATAAGTCATTAAAATATATATATTCTAGGGGTTTTTCTTGGTATATAGATTGTGGATTTTTTTTGGGTTGTTGTTATTTCTTCTAATGGGAATGGTGGTGCCAATTAGGATATTTTTCTTCCTGAGAAATTTCTTCCATTTCAATACTTTCCAGAAATTTATAATTAGCTGTTTGATTTCAGGATTTTCTAGTTGGCAAAACTGAGTGTAACACTGATGAAACTTGTTTCAAGTTGTAAACCAATAATTGTCCAATCTTCTTCCTTTCCCCCAATATTTTCTGGATAATGTATTTTAGGGATGAAGGGTCTTTGATGCTCTCTGAGCTTGATTGCTTTCTGGTATACATTTCATTACCCAAACTAGGTAACATCACCAGTGCTCTGCATCTACATAATGTGCAAAAGAGACACTCAATAAGCAAAAAAGGAAGCAAAAAGACCAAAGCACCTCCCTACCAGCAATCAACACCCAAATGAGCATAGATCAGGGGTCTTCAAACTTGGCCCTTTTATGACTTGTGGACTTCAACTCCTTGAATTCTTCAGCCAGCGTGCTTGGATGAGGAATTCTGGGAGTTGAAGTCTACAAGTCATAAAAGGGCCAGGTTTGAAGACCCCTGGCATAGATTAACACCAAGATTAACATCAGACCAACAATCAAGAAGTGAACAATACCCCAATCAAAGAACTGCTGAACAAGCCAACAGTAAACAGCCCAACCAAACTAAGGAAACATCTGCAAAAAACCAACCAAGCTCAGAGAGAACCAAGCTCCCCACATTTCACCCCTGAGCTGCAAACATTCTCCTTTATCAATACATTTCAGAGAGTATTCCGATATAATACAAATTGATAGCCAAGGCCTGAGATCTAATGCTTATCTACATTTTTGTACTAGATCTACCGTAGTACAAGTAGCTATGTATCTACTTCTGTTATCCAGAATGGCAGCCCTTTCCATGGAATAAAATGAGCCACCTGGGTAAGCCATTCTACTACCACCAGAATGGTAATAAAACCATGCCAAGTAGTCTTATTACTGTGGCAAAGATGCGACTCTGCTTCCTGGAGAGAAAATGAAACATAACACATAACAAAGTTTCTTTCAGCGACAAACAGAAAAATCAATCCATGGGTCTTCCTGATGATCATTTGAGTCTTGATACCTGAGCCTCCTTGTAATTTTTTTTAAAAAAACTAACCTGTCAAATGCACTGCTTGTCTCCCCAGTCCTAAGATCTCAGGAGTGTCCCTTCTTGGAAGGAGTGGCAAAATTGTCAGTTTTCAAGGTGATGGCAGGAGGGACCGACAGGCAGTGTCATATTCAGGCTTGTGTGAAAGACCATCTGGCACTTTATTTTGTGAGTTAGGCACATGAGTAGTAGGGAAGTTGAAACGAGAAAACCTTAATGTTGGTTTCAGTGACTGGAACTGCATATTCAGTCATTTCTTTTTTTAAAAAAGGCAGAGAATAAAAGCTACTTTTTCCCATTTTATTTGATCAATCTTGTGATCTGTGTTTCAATCTGCTGCCTATGCTATTTACTCTTCCAACAGGAGGGAGCTTCACAAATTTCTAGCCGTGATCTAGGTGCAGAATACAGGATCCAGTGTCTCTTTGATGTGAAAATAATGAGGCTTTCAAGATTATTGTCAAGCTGGCAAACGCAGGAAATAAGATAGCCCTTGGATTTCTGGAAAAGTTCGTTATTGTTTTTAGGATAATGCAACAGAGTCTCAAAAGCCTGCCAAAGCAATTGTCCAGATCAACATATATTTAACATAATAAAGGTGGAATTACTTTGAGTAACTTTCTCAGACTTCCCCTACACTGAGGAAGGCCAAGCTCCTTTCTCTGGCTTTCCAGAGACTGCTCAATATTCTATCCTATACATGGATCTAAAACATGCCAGTTTTAAATATATAAATGTATTGCTCATCTGTTTAGAAATGGACTGGTGTTTCAGCACTAATTTCAAATATGTTATCTGTTCTTTTGGGGCAGCAACAGAGCAGAAATTAATACTGAAAAGCTCTGTCTAACCTATCAGATGTTGGGAAGGGAGCTATTCTTCCTTCCTCTGTATCCAGGATTTCAACAGTGCAGAAACAATAATGCAAAAGCAGCAGTCTTACATCTATAATAAGGAAATCTATAAAAAGGGGGATAGTAGCATTGGTGTCTTGTAGAAGCCTTAGTTCTGTTACTTGCATTATGTCATAAAAATGACACAGATTGTGAAATTTGTATTAGTTGGATTAAAGCAGGGCACAAATGACATACAATACTTAATTTGTGCAATGACTTCATGACATGGGACATTACTTGCTTCCAATGCCTCAACGCTACAGTCATATTTCGTTGGAATGATACTGAGATAACAATATCATTTAGACTTATGTACCACCTCATAGCTTCTTCAGCACTCTCTGATGGTTTACAATAGCAGGCACCAGGGACTGGTTCCATGGAAAGAGGTTTCTGGCATGCCGTGGACCAGTGCTGGTCCATGGACTGGGGATTGAGGATCCCTGGTTTACAATGTTGAAGAATTATTTGTATATTGTCCCCAACAATCTAGGTCCTCATTTTATTGACCTCAGTAGGATGGAAGGATGAGTCAGCCTTGAGTCCTGTCAGGATCAAACTCCAGGCTGTGGGCAGAGTTTGCCTGCAATACTGCACTTTAACCACAGTGCCACCAGGGCTCCTGGCCCTTCAGTAGTCCTTGTTCAGTGTGGCTTCCCTGCCCATTCCCCTTTCATGAAACCTCAGTATTTGCTACAGAATGTAAGAAAGTGCACCATCAACACAAACTACATGGGAGAAAACCCCCTCTGTATTATCTATTTATTTATCCATTCATTATTTAAACAAAGTTATATTTTGCTTTGTATAATTAGATAGGCTTTTTCTGGAGTTAAAAAAGCCAGACTGACTCAAGTGTTATTTTAACACCTAATTGTACTTCAATCCAGTTATGCATTTCACTCTTTTCCTGGTCACCTATTCTGCAAATCTTTTCTTCACCCCCCTCGGTGTGAATCTTGTTTTGAAATATACAGTGTTCTCTTCTGAGACATAGAGTAGCCAACATATTAACAGCAAGTCTTCCCTAGCATTAGGCAGGACCTACTTTCAGGAAAGGATGTGCATGTTTGCAGCTAATAACACTGAATAAATAAGGAGCTCTAAGTAATGTATAGTCTGTGTGAACACAATGGAAACAATATTGCTGGTTAAAATTAAGCAGCTTAATTTTATTATTTGATACCTTCTAGGCTTTCCCTATTAAAAACCCTTTGTTCTCAGTTAAGCTTTTAATACTATCACTAACTAATTCTCTATGTTGCTTGTTGGGCTGAGAGAAATCATCCACAATTACTTGGCAAAGAAAAAAGGAGAGGGAGAGGGAGAGAGGGGGAGAGGGAGAGAGAGAGAGAGAGATTGAGTAATAAAAGGTGTGTTCTGTTAATATCCTTTTATTCATAAGGACTGTAGTCAAACAGTTAACCTAAAATTCTAGAAACTTTTTCACAAGAAATAGCACATCAAATATTGCTACTTTAGTGCCTGAAGGCTGACAAATATTAGCACAACATTGGCCAGCAAAGTGCATAAAGGAAAGACAATTAGCAAACTCACTTATGTCCTGGGCTGTTACATAATTCTAGGTGTAGTTATGTAAGGTCAGTTCTCTGTATACTCTACAGTAAGTTAAGGTTACTTAAATATGAGAAAATGAAGGTGAACCCTCCAGTATCTTGAGTGAATCTTTGATACCTCTCCCAAGAGATTTAAAGATGATCCAGGTTCAGCAGCTGACTTTTTCTTCTCTGATGTCCTGCCAAGCACCATGTAGGTCACAATGTCATTGTGTCATGCCTCCATTCCTGCAAACAAAAGCCTCAATCACATTATATAATTTCTTTGATAAATATAGTGGCAGATTGCAACCAATTAAATCCTTTAGTTAAACACTTCTGAGCAGCAAGATTAAATAAGGGTTTCAAAAGTGGAATATACAAAATATTAGATGAAAGCAGCTAATAGTGCACTAACTCTTCTGTTGTGGCATCTGCCCTCTGGAACAATATCCCAGGGGAAATCTGTATAGTTCCCACCCAACAGAAGTCTTTGAAAACCTGGTTTCACTCCAAGATCTGGAGTTAGAATGGCTGGCAAGGTCCTCACTCTATTTTTTGGCTTGATGTGTCCCCGGCCCCCTGAACATATATGTTTTTTCCCCCTCTTTTTAAAATTGTTTCTTGTTCTTAAGATGAAAGTTGCCCAAATTTAATTAGTATTTAGAAAGCCTCTGCAAGCAAACAAACAAACAAATAAACAAGGTCATAAATAATTATGATAGACCTAACATTAGAAACCCCCCCCCAACATATTTAGTGTCTAATTAAGCAGTTGCTACTCTGTAGGAAGGGACGCGGTGGCTCAGTGGGTTAGGACGCTGAGCTTGTCAATCAGAAGGTCGGCAGTTTGGCGGGTCAAATCCTGAGTGCCGCATAACAGAGTGAGCGCCTGTTACTCGTCCCAGCTTCTGCCAACCTAGCAGTTCGAAAGCATGTAAAAATGCAAGTAGAAGAATAGGGACCACTCCGGTGGGAAGGAAACAGCGTTCCGTGCACCTTTGGCGTGTAGTCATGCTGGCCACATGACCACGGAGACATCCTCGGACAAGCGCTGGCTGTTCGGCTTTGAAACGGAGATGAGCACCGGCCCCTAGAGTCGGAAAAGACTAGCACGCATGTGCAGGGGAACCTTTACCTTTACCTTTTTACTCTGTAGGACTAGGGAATTAAGAATTACAAGTGGAATCCCAGTATATTTTAAATTGGATCTTTGTATGGAAACTGAAATCTCTGATAAAGTCATACATACATAACCTTGCTGGAGTTATACGTGAGTTAAGAATGAGTTCATATATTACCTGGTCATAATGTGTTTAATTTGGCTTGGGCTGTAGTTGAAGTGTGAATTCTGGAACTATGTTTTGGAAGTTATTGTTTATAGAGTCTTTGGTGGGCTCTGACTTTCTGAGGTTGTTTTCAGGCCTATTGTTATTAAACTAGTGCTTCAGGGCTACAAGTGAATGGGGTTTCCTTTGTCTCTGTTTATATACAGGAGTTTGCCCTGTCAGTGGTGGTGGGAGTGTTGTTTGGTCATTAAGTGAACAGCATAGTTGTTAAATGATCATGGCAATTGTTAAGCAAACACTGTGGTGGTTAAGTGAATCTATTTTGCCTTATTGGTGTTTTTTTTTAACCAGAGGCCAGAAGTAAATACTGGAAACCAGAAAAAAAACAAAAATTGAGGTCATGTGATTGCAGAATGCTGCAAATGGCCACAAAGGATTGCCAGTGCTCAAAATGCAATCACATGCCTCTGTGTATGTGTGTGTGCGTGTGTGTGTGTGTGTGTGTGTGTGCACGCACACCCGTTGTAACTTCCAAATAGGGTGATAAGTAGTTTTTTGAGGTTCTGTCATAACTCCGAACAGTTACTAAGTGATTGGTCATAAGTTAAGGACTACCTGTATGAAGTTGTCTCAAAATTCTGCCTTAGAGTCTACATAGGTGCCTACAGGGAGAACCGAAGGGAGGCGGAGGAAGTGACATGATAATGTCACCATGCAAATGCCAGGACAAATGCTCCTCTGCATTGGGAAACAAGTATGCAACAGGAACATTTGCACGCTTATAGCACCTGTGTGCTTGTCATCATTTTGGTCATCATGATGGTATTGCTGTGAGAGCTGCAGCTTAGGGACATTAAGACTGGCAGCTGGGAATTATGCCAGAAAGATTCAGTAGGTTTGAACAAAGTTTACACATGGCTTTGTTTACATATCAAACTAAGCTTCTTTGATACATGAAGCAGGTCTGCTTGAAATCTGCCTGCTAAATAACTCATAGTAGCCTGATTCGTGCATAACGCTAACACATAAACGGTGGATTGAGAAACAACAGTGGCTAGATATGTACCAAATGATCTCATTCTTGAGTTCAATATCTGAAATTAATTATTCCAAACCATATGCAGGAACAAGTTTGAGCTACCCAGAGATAATAATTACACCGAGCCAGATAGTCCCTAACAGCTCTCCAGTCACCTGATCCTGCAGTTCCTTTTGCCTGTGCCAGCCTTTCCCAACTTACTTGCTGGATTATTTTCTTTATGAATCCCAGAACTTGTGCTAATAAACACAGGCACTCCCTACCCCTTGGACACACATACTGTAAATTTTAGCCAACTCATGGCAAAAATAATCACACAAAATTCACATTCCATCTAAGTGGGTGTCATTGACGCTGCTTTTTCCTTTAGACACAAAACATTTCCCCCCCCCCCATATCTTGAATAAGGATCGGTGAAAATGCAATCTTTCACTCCCCAGCACAGCACCAGTTTTAGATTTGTTAGCAGGAGGGAAGCAGAAGATAATTCCCCCTCTGTTTGCTGCAGGCTGATTTTGCCATTCATGACTCCAAAGAGATTTTAAAGGAGAAGTCAAGTCACGGGAGGGTGATGAATTAGAATTGTACTGGATTTACTCATACCCATTTAGCAGCATCATGCCTCATTACTTCGACGTTTCTGCCTATGGAAAAGAGCCAGACCTGTATGATTTATCCCACATTGCTGTTGCTTGTTCGACAGCAGCTCACTGCAAGGGCAGCCTGGAGGTAAAAGCGTTAAGGAATGATTGCCTCTGCCATTACCATAACTGGATAACAAATATTAGATACTTCACTATGTATGATAAAGAGTCTCTGCTGGGTCCCAGGAACTGAGGAAACCTGGCTCGTTCTGTCATCTCTGCTGACTTTCAGAGAACCCTTGGGCTTAGCAGGAGAAAACAGATCACTTTTTTCCAGGGATTATTTAAACTGATGGTTTTGAAAAACATTCGATATGCTCCTCTTTCTTTCGGTGGGCAAAATTCTAGGCGTTTGAAGACTTTAAGCTGGTCTAGGTAAAGGTAAAGGTTCCCCTGCACATGCGTGCTAGTCGTTTCCGACTCTAGGGGCCGGTGCTCAACTCCGTTTCAAAGCCGAAGAGCCAGCGCTTGTCCAAGGACGTCTCCGTGGTCATGTGGCCAGCATGACTAGATGCCAAAGGTGGACAGAACGCTGTTACCTTCCCACCGTAGTGGTCCCTATTTTTCTACTTGCATTTTTACGTGCTTTCGAACTGCTAGGTTGGCAGAAGCTGGGACGAGTAACAGGCGCTCGCTCTGTTACACGGCACTCAGGATTCGACCCGCCAAACTGCCGACCATCTGATCGGCAAGCTCAGCGTCCCAACCCACTGAGCCACCACGTCCCTTTAAGCTGGTCTACTCTCCTGTAAATGAAATGTACCTTTAATTAGAAGTTGCTTAGTCAAGCCAGTCACTTCCTTTTTTTTTTCTCTCCACAAAATCACAGGTATTTTCTTTGCTCTGTGTGTGCCTGTTTAAAGAATTTCCTGCTCTGACCTCAATTACATAATTATTTCCCACTTTTGCTTTTACTAGCCATCTGATCTCCGCTGGACACTTAACAATGAAGCTGATCCTCATTAATAGGTAACTTTCCCTTCTCTATGCCAATGCCAAAACTATATACGTAGCTGACTCCTGACTTATTTTCCACAAAGCACCTGGTTTGGGTAATGAAATGTCTGCAAGAAAACAAGCAAGCTCAGAGAGCACCAAGGACCTCTCAGTCCAAATTGTGCAGGGGTTGTTGAGAGGCTATAAAATGTACCCAACAAAAGGCAGATCACTTTCCACATGGTTCATCTCTCCTGTGCTCACAGGAGTTGATGGAGGAAAGGAACTCACTTGTGTAAGTAAATCAAAACTTTTGCTAACTACAATTATTCTGGTTTTCATTCTCCGTTCCTTCTTTGACATCTTAACTGTGACTACCTCAGCTGGCAACCTCCATACACCTCTACTAAATTGTAAATGTGTGTTTCATGCAGAGGACATTATAGTTTAAGAAAATGGGGAGCTGATGGAGAGAAGAAAACATGTCAAGTGGCGTGCAATACTTTACTACTAGGATTTTTACAATTCATTTTTTAAAATTAATGTTTTCTGTTTTGAATCTGTTATATGTATTTAAAATCAGGAAATTATAATTGTTAAATAAACAGTATAAATGCATAATTTGAATAAGTAGTTCCTGATTATATAGTATCTGGTTGAGTTTTCTGTTGAAAATATAGTACAAAATAACTCAAAAGGTTCTTATTATAGCATCCTTCACCTATTGCAGGCCACATATATTTTAAAGAAATTATATAACTACAATATGATGAACACAATATACTGAGTAGCATAAAGTAGCCAAGAACGGTAGTCCTGTGAATGCCAAAGTGCTGGACGGTTGGCAGATTGCAGGCAGAGATGCCCAATCCACTTGTTCACAAGAGGTGGCTGTTTGTCACTTTCAGCAGAAAGATTCTCCAGCCTCTTCCTCTGTCTTGGATGTGGAAAAATGTGTTTTTTACATCCAAAGAGAAGTCACTGAACTGAGGACCAGATTAAAATTGGGACTCCTAGAAAAAAGGGGAAATCTCATTAAATGGAAAAAATAAAAGCTATTTATGTAGAAATAGGTAAATATGTTCTAGCCAGGGAGTGCACTCCATTTTCTTATTTTTTTTTTAATCTTTGTCTTGTTCTAAAGATTCATTTTCTCTAAAGTTTTATCTTCCTTCCTTCCCTCCTTCCTTCCTTCCTTCCCTCCCACCCTCTCTCCCTCCCTCTTTCTGCTGTTTTTCTTTTGCATTTAGACCAATTACCATCTTGTATTCTGTCTGGAGCATTGCAATATTCTTTTGCAACTTCTTTCCAAATGTATTATTTTTCCATTATTTGAACAGCTGTGTATTTACCTCTTTCAGTGTCAGCATTTTAAATCCAAACATGTTTTCTTTCCCTTCTTAATAAAACTTTGTTTTGTTTATTTTGTGAGAATGATCAACCTCCTGAGGAATATCTGAAACTTTTAGGCATATGCTAATACCCTCACCATAGGATTTATTCTTTTTCATTTAACTTTAATTCTCAGGAGGTTAGCATAGGATATGAAAGTAGCATAGGATATGAAAGTCTTACCTCTTCTTGAAAGAGAAAGAAATCCTTGCAGTAGAGACAGCTTTTGAGTTTGATGGGTCAGCTAAATCAGACTTATGGGAGCAGATTTCTACTGCATACTATGCAGTTTCCTGCTCATCCAGCAGAAGATATATTGAAGGTTATGGTGATATATTCCAAAACAGACATCCTCAAGGCCAAACCAATGACCCACTCACTCCAATGGGACACTTTGTGTTTTTTTAAAAAGTTGAAATTAGAAACCCATCTCCATTTAAAAAGAGCTATAATTCTGGAGAGAGAAAAGTCATAAAAAATCAGAGTTGGATAGGACAAAGGTAGGGCTGCTTCCTAGCACAAGCAATCCAATATTCTCAGCAGATGCTGTGAAGAGATATTTGTTTTCAGATTATGGGGAGAAAACGGATTCTGAAAAGATTTTCCATGGCCACAAGATGGAAGAAAATAACTACATGGAGGTTTTAGGAACATGTATGTTTCTTGTTAGTGGTCCACAAGAAGACTTTGCAAAATATGCACAATTATTGATTATTCACCAATGTCCCATTTAGACATGGCATCAGAAAGTGCAAGAAGGAAGTTCAAGGCTTAATGGTGGTTCATGTATAGTTTCCAAGCATATTTTTGCTCATAAAGTGAAAAGGACTCAGATTAAATGGGTTGTTTGTGCTGGAGGAAAGATTGTTGAGGATGTCATTGACTTGATGCAGCTTGAAAAGTTCATGCTAACATCGTCTAACAGTTTTTTTAATATAGTAGTTGCTATATTTTTTCAAATCCAAGGCAAACCATTCAATATCACAGTAGTCCAAATCTATGCCCCAATGACCGGTGCTAAATTGACTGGTTCTATGAAGCCCTACAGAACCTTACAGAACTAACACCCAAAAATGATGTCCTTATCATCATGGGGGATTGGAATGCTAAAGTAGGAAGCCAAAAGATAACTGGAATAACAGGCAAGTTTGGCCTTGGAGTACAAAATGAAGCAGGGCACAGGCTGATAAAATTTTGTCAAAACAATATGATGGTCACAGCAAACACTCTTTTCCAACAACCAAAGAGATGGCTCTACACATGGACATCACCAGACGGTCAACACAGAAATCAGATTGGCTATGTGCTCTGTAGCCAAAGATGGAGAAGATCTATACAGTCAGTAAAAACAAGACCAGGAGCTAACTATGGCTCAGACCATGAGCTTCTCATTGCAAAATTTAGGCTTAAACTGAACTAAATAGGGAAAAGCACTAGGCCACTCAGGTATGAACTAAATCATATCCCTGACGAATATACAGTAGAGGTGACAAATAGATTTAAGGAATTAGATCTGATAGACAGAGTGCCTGAAGAACTATGGATGGAGGTTCGCAACATTGTACAACAGGTAGCAACCAAAACCATCCCAAAGAAAAAGAAATGTAAGAAAGCAAAATGGCTGTCTGAGGAAGCTTTGCAAATAGCTGAGGAAAGGAGGGAAGCGAAAGGCAAGGGAGAAAAAGAAAGATACGCCCAATTGAATGCAGAATTCCAGAGAATAGCTAGAAAAGATAAGAATGCCTTCTTAAATGAACAGTGCAAAGAAATAGAAGAAAACAATAGAATAGGGAGGACTAGAGATCTCTTCAAGAAAATTGGAGAGATGAAGGGAATGTTTCATGCAAAAATGGGCATGATAAAGGACCAAAATGGCAGGGACCTAACAGAGGCAGAAGAGATTAAGAAGAGGTGGCAAAATTACACAGAAGAACTATACAAGAACGAGCTTAACATTCCTGGTAACCACGATGAGGTGGTCACTGACCTCGAGCCAGACATCCTAGAATGTGAAGTGAAGTGGGCCTTAGGAAAGCTGAGCAACAACAAAGCTAGTGGAGGTGACAGTATTCCAGCTGAGCTATTCAAAATCTTAAAAGACGATGCAGTAAAAGTGCTACACTCAACTTGCCAGTAAATTTGGAAAACTCAATAGTGGCCACAGGATTGGAAAAGATCAGTTTACATTCCAATTCCAAAGAAAGGCAGTGCCAAATAATGTTTAAACTATCGCACCATTGCACTCATTTCACATGCTAGTAAAGTTATGCTTAAAATCCTAAAAGCTAGACTCCAGCAGTATGTGGATCGAGAACTACCAGAAGTACAGGCAGGATTTCGAAGAGGCAGGGGAACTAGAGATCAAATTGCCAACATACGCTGGTTCATGGAGAAAGCTAGGGAATTCCAGAAAAACATCTACTTCTGCTTCATTGACTATGCTAAAGCCTTTGATTGTGTGGATCACAACAAACTGTGGCAAGTTCTTAAAGAGATGGGAGTACCAGACCATCTGATTTGTCGCCTGAAAAACCTATATGCGGGTCAAGAAGCAACAGTGAGAACTGGACACGGAGCCACTGATTGGTTCAAAATTGGGAAAGGAGTCTAGCAAGGCTGTATACTGTCGCCCTGCCTGTTTAACTTATATGCAGAGCACATCATGAAAAAGGCAGGGCTAGATGAATCAAAAGTTGGAATTAAGATTGCTGGGAGAAGTATCAACAACCTAACATATGCAGATGATACCACTCTAATGGCAGAAAGTGAAGAGGAACTAAAGAGCCTCTTGTTGCGAGTGAAGAAGGAGAATGCAAAATTTGGGTTGAAACTAAACATTAAGAAAACAAAGATCATGGCATCCGGCCCTCTCAATTCCTGGCAAATAGATGGGGAAGAAATGGAGGTAGTGACAGATTTTATTTTCCTGGGCTCCAAGATCATGGCAGATGGGGACTGCAGCCAAGAAATTAAAAGACGCTTGCTTCTGTGGAGGAAAGCCATGGCAAATCTAGACAGCACACTAAAAAGCAGAGACATCACCCTTCCAAAAAAAGTGTGTATAGTCAAGGCTATGGTCTTCCCAATTGCAATGTATGGCTGTGAAAGTTGGACCATAAGAAAGGCTGAGCACCAAAGAATTGAGGCCTTTGAACTATGGTGCTGGAGAAGACTCCTGCGAGTTCCTTGGACTGCAAGGCGATCAAACCGGTCAGTCCTAGAGGAGATCAACCCTGACTGCTCTTTAGAAGGCCAGATCCTGAAGATGAAACTCAAATACTTTGGCCACCTAATGAGAAGGAAGGAATCACTGGAGAAGAGCCTAATGCTGGGAAAGGTTGAGGGCAAGAGAAGAAGGGGACGACAGAGAATGAGGTGGTTGGATGGAGTCGCTGAAGCAGTAGGCGTGAGCCTAAATAGACTCCAGAAGATGGTAGAGGACAGGAAGGAATGTTGTCCATAGGGTCGTGATGGGTCAGACATGACTTCGCAACTAACAACAACAACATATTTTTGGCAAGATTTAATGAATGAGCTCTCAGGGATTCTATAATCAAATCTAGAAAAGATGGGTCCCTTAATTTAATATCCAAATGTGTAGCTGTTGAAAGAAGTTCCATTTCCATGTTTTCAGTTTGATAAATGTTTGGATTTACTGGCAGATTCTAATCTCAAAAGGCAGTGAAATGTACTGTGACAAAGGGCAGTGAAATGTACTGTGACTTCTCCAAGATATTTTTAAGTCAAGGAAAACTCCTAATAATATTTATTTATCAAATTTAGATACCACTCCTCTCACTCTCAGAGTGACTCTGGGTGATGTACAGTTAAAAGAATAAAAACCATATAAAAATTCAGTACATCAGAAAAAGGAGCCAGATAGAAATAAAATTAAAATAAGTTAAAAGAGGGGTGCTTAAAGTGCCAACCACTCTCAGGGTTACATGATGCTCTGTGAGCTCATGTGAGTTGGCAAACCAGATCTTCAAACTCTTTCAAAAGGCCAGGAGAGACATAGCCTAGCTTACTTCTGAGGAGTACATATTCAACAGGGTAGGGGTAATGGCAGAGAAGGCTCTCTTATGGACCTCACCATTTGAAATTCTTTAATTGATGGGGTCCATAATGTACCTTCCCTTGCTTGACCAGGTCTGATGGGATGATGTCATGGGGGATAAACAATTCCATGGGTAACCAGGCCCCATGATGCATGGGGGTTGGTGGAACTAAGGGAAGGTAAGGAATATTTTTTACTATATAGATTATGTCGGTGACATGACTGAATGTATCAAACTCTGTGATATGTGCCAAAAATGGGAACAATAAGATAAGATGAAGTCATCCTTGCCTATTGTGGAAACTCTATTCCAGATAATGCCAGGAGTCATTCTGCAACCCACCCAATCCAGGACAACTCAGAGGAAACAGTACACATTAATTTTTGTGAATATAGTCAGGAATTGGCTTAAGGCAGTAGTTCTAAATTGGTTTGATACCTATTTCATTTTTTGGGATTATGGGGTTAGACAGCAAATGAGGAAAGAAGTGTGTTCTGAACGTGAAGTCTCAGACGGTTCCTAGGTAAAGAATCACACAGAGTCAATCAAGTTTCTAGCAGAACATGTATATGTACATGTAGATGTACATATATAATATGTGTGTTCTTTGATATGTCCAGTTTGTTTATTTGTGTTTATTCCTGTCAGAAGCATCACAATTAAAATAAGGCATACTATACAACATAAAAATTAAAATATAAAAGCCACCAAAGGGTAGTGAGATGCTCATTTCTGTCTGTGACACTATGTCCACATTAAACTAGCTATTTAATAAGGCTCTGCAGTCTATCCTACTTCTTGGTAAGTTAGTAAAATGTGAGATAGTCAGCATCACCACCAGATAGATTTGTAACTGGCTGACAAACCACACTTAGCAAGTAGTTCTTAATGGTACTACATCTATATGGAGGGAAGTAATCAGTGGGCTACCACAAGGTTAGCCCCAGTACTCTTCAATATTTTGTAAATGGCTTAGATGAGAGAATAGAAGGGGAACTCATCAAATTTGTAGATGACACTAAGCTGACAGAAGATAAGCTCAGGATCCAAAAAGATGTTGACAGACTTGAACAATGGGCCAATCCAACAAAATGAAATTTAATGTGGAGAAAAGTAAGGCTTTACACTTTTGCAGGAAAAACCCAAGGTACAAGTACACATTAGGTAGAAACCTGCCTCAAAAACAGTAACTGTGAGAGGGATCTTGGAGTCCTAGTGGATGATCACTTAAAAATGAGCCAACAGTGTGTGGCAGTAGCCAAAAAAGTTAATACAATTCAGAGGCATAGAATTAAAATTCCATGAAGTATTAGTCACGCTTTATAAAACCTTAGTAAGACTGTGTCCAGTTTTGGTCCCCACATTACGTGATGTTGAGACTTTGTAAAAAATGTAGAGAAGAGCAAGTGAGAAGATTAAAGGCCTGGAGACCAAAACCTACTAAGAACAATTGCAGGACCTAGGTATAGTTGTTGTTGTTGTTAGTTGCGAAGTCGTGTCCGACCCATCGCGACCCTATGGACAATGTTCCTCCAGGATTTCCTGTCCTCTACCATCTTCTGGAGTCCATTTAAGCTCACGCCTACTGCTTCAGTGACTCCATCCAGCCACCTCATTCTCTGTCGTCCCCTTCTTCTATTGCCCTCAATCTTTCCCAGCATTAGGCTCTTCTCCAGTGAGTCCTTCCTCCTCATTAGGTGGCCAAAGTATTTGAGTTTTATCTTCAGGATCTGGCCTTCTAAAGAGCAGTCAGGGTTGATCTCCTCTAGGACTGACCGGTTTGATCGCCTTGCAGTCCAAGGGACTCGCAGGAGTCTTCTCCAGCACCAGAGTTCAAAGGCCTCAATTCTTTGGTGCTCAGCCTTTCTTATGGTCCAACTTTCACTGCCATACATTGCAACTGGGAAGACCATAGCCTTGACTATACGCACTTTTGTTGACAGGGTGATGTCTCTGCTTTTTAGTGTGCTGTCTAGATTTGCCATGGCTTTCCTCCCGAGGAGCAAGCGTCTTTTAATTTCTTGACTACAGTCCCCATCTGCAGTGATCTTGGAGCCCAGGAAAATAAAATCTGTCACTACCTCCATTTCTTCCCCATCTATTTGCCAGGAATTGAGAGGGCCGGATGCCATGATCTTGGTTTTCTTAATGTTTAGTTTCAACCCAACTTTTGCACTTTCCTTCTTCACTCGCAACAAGAGACTCTTCAGTTCCTCTTCACTTTCTGCCATTAGAGTGGTATCATCTGCATATCTTAGGTTGTTGATATTTCTTCCAGCAATCTTAATTCCAACTTTTGACTCCTCTAGCCCTGCCTTTCTCATGATGTGCTCTGCATATAAGTTAAATAGGCAAGGCGACAGTATACAGCCTTGCCGGACACCTTTCCCAATTTGGAACCAATCAGTGGTTCCGTGTCCAGTTCTCACTGTTGCTTCTTGGCCCGCATATAGGTTTCTCAAGAGACAAATAAGATGTTCTGGTACTCCCATCTCTTAAAGAGGTATAGTTAGTCTAGAGAAATGGAGGACTAGGAGTGTCATGATAGCAGTATTCCAGTATTTGAGGGGCTGCCACAAAGAAGAGGGGGTCAACTTATTTTCCAAAACACCAGAACACAAGACAAGAAGCAATGGATGTAAACTAATTGGAAAGAGAAGCAACCTGGAATTAAGGAGAAACTTCCTATCAGTGAGAACAATTAACCAGCGGAACAGCTTGCTTTCAGAAATTGTGTGTGCTTCATACTGGACATTTTTAAGAAGAGTCTGGACAGCCACTTGTCTGAAGTCAGATAGGGTTTCCTGCTTGAGCAGGGGGTTGGATTAGAAGACCTCCAAGGTCCCTCCCAGCTCTATTCTGATTGATTGGAATGTGCAGATGTAGTACGTGAGCTCAATTCTTTAAATCAGCCGCAAGATACCAAGAAAAGACACAGCTATTTTAGAAATTAGCAGATAGGTGCGACTTTTGTACTATGCAAATTCCAAAACACTTTTTTTTGGAACTGGATCTGAAGTATGGCACTGCCCTAGTCTATGAAGCTCTTTTAAGTGGGCTCAAGTGGGAAACATTGGAAGACTCACTGAAAAGAAAAGTTTCACTCTTATGTTTTTAGTCACCAGTAACTGCAATTAAAGAATGATTACAAACTTTGTGTGTAATTTTTCAAAATGATATTTCTCTAGTAGAATATGTTTCTCTTTACACTGCTCTTTAAAATATGGACTTGAAGTGCTATTGGTTGCGAATGGATTAAAAAAAATATGATTTCTGGTGTTGATGTACATCTCCAACATAATTTAGGAGATAAAAATAAAGTAAGTGTATAAAATTCAGACACGTCTGATTAACGTTTTGTTTGTACTTACAATGTTCTTTCAGGTCCAGCTCTTATGTTACAAAAAAACCACAAACTTTAAATACCAAACACTTAAACATCATGTTTAGTTCTCTGGTTCACTGAGTTGTATGCTGTATAAACAACTTTATTCTGGCATTAAATCAGATGGCTCAGACATTTATTGCTTTTCATCTCACAACGAGCTAGTAACCTCTAGGAATAACTTATTGATTAGGTAAAAGGGGGAAAAAAGTTTTGTGTGGGGATAATCAACTGAGAGCCCTATTTATGCAGAAAAACTTCCAAAAACCAAAAGAGAAACAAAAATGCATCAACTCTCCCCCTACAAACATGTAAGCAAGTGGGTGCTACACTTTCGATAATATGTAAGCACAGTCATTAGCAGAAGCACTAATTGCTGCTTTTATGAGAAATTGCCACAGGACATCAAACAAAGTGTGTGGCTCTGACTAGGAGTTCTGCTTGTTGTTGCAATTATGTGGCAGAACCCTCTGTTCTTGTTTTATTTTGGGGGGAGGGTGGGGTGGGGTGGGGAGGAGATAGACCAGGAATTGGAAAGCAGTCTGAATATCTCCCCCTCATAAATTACAGTCCAACGATGTACCCTCTTTATAGGCATACCCTATTATGTCATCATGCCACTCTTTCAGAAGTGTTTCCAGATGTGATAATTGTTTTGTTTTTCTGTCGGTCTATTCTTAGCTCTGCCCATTATTTAAGAGCAGCTTCATTAAAAAAAAACGGTTTTAGTGACATAGGTGACTATAGTAGTATATAATGCATCTGCTTCCTCCGCTTATGTGCAAAAATAAGGATTCTTAATAATAAAAAGGGATGTGTGGATTAAAATTGGGAAGCCACGTTCAAATTTCCAGGGAGTACTGGACTTTACCAAGCAAACTTGGAGAGCTAACAAGAGTTTGCCAGAAGAGTTCAAAAGCATGAGGGACAAAGACCAGAGAAGCTGTACTGTATATTCTGAGATACTTTGTGCTACTTTGTGTTATATAAGTTAAAGGTCTTATACTAAAGAGTTGTTATTTCACATGATATGTCCTGAAAGCTGCTCTTTGCCTGTTGAAGGTGACTGAATGTTTGCTTCCTGATTGAGTAAGCAGAGACTACAGGAGGAATATAAGGCAGCCATGATCTAGTGAGCAGCCTCACTAAATTAAATGAACAGGGGTTCATTGATTAACAAGAGTTTTCCAATGGTGTTTAAGAAAAAAACTTGTAGTGTGCTTTTCCCCCCTAAAATAATAATAAAATGCACTTGGCTAATTTGGGAACCTGATAGAAACCATAAGAAGCTGTGTGCTCACACTGAAAGCTTAGTGAAAATCTGGAAATGAAAAAGACAATGAAAAGGGAAAAAAAGATAAAAATAAAATGAAAAAATATCAGTATCATATAATAATTACATATATACATACATATAGATGTATAGATAGGTTAAGAGTCATGGTGTTGCAGTAGACACGCAGTAATGCAGGCTAATTCTTCTGACTGCCAGAAGTTCAATTCTGAATGGCTCAAGGTTGACTCAGGTTGACTTTATAAACCACTTAGAGAGCACTGTGAAGCAGTATATAAGTCTAAGTGCTATTGCTATTGCTAAATAGTACATAATGTGTGGATATATATATGGAAAGAGAGAGACAGAGATTGTTGGAGAGACAGGGGGAGGAGTCAAATGTGGAATTAGTCTGGAATCCCTACATGGGCACAAGAGGGCAAAGTGTGACCCCCCCCCCTTGAGTGCTGCTGAACCTTACTAGTCTTAAGTTCAACTGTCAGTGCAAACCATCAGTCTGAGAAAATTTCTATGTGTAGGCTTAAGCAATAAAACAGCTAATTGAACTCTATTTTGTGGATCTGGTTGTTCATTTGTGACTGACATAGATATAGATATATTACATAAGAGAGAGAGAGAAATGGTGGGGTGTGCAGGCTGTAAGGATGGCAAGGTGGATGCCAGGTAAAGTGCTCCAAAACTTTGGTGGTAATACAAACTACCAAGCCATTACCCCAAAGTGGGGGATGAAGACCAGGGCGTGATGATGTAAAGGGCTTCTGAGAAGGAAGATACAAGATTTCCAGCTTTCTTTCACATAGACTGAGGCTTTCTGTTCAAGTGGCCCTACCCAAATGATTCAGTTGGAACATGTTATGAGAGAATTAATTGTAGAACTACTATGAAAGAAGGCAGACTGTGTAAATCATACTGCAATTTAACTTCCAAATCCTACCCTTTGAAAAATGCATGCTTTATATTTGTAAAGTGAAAATATCATAGATATTCAATGTAACCTTTGGAGTCTGCTAAAATTATTAAATTCAGATCACACTGGTTTTTTTTTATTTGCAGCTTCCAAAATACATAGGTGGGTAGGTAGGAGAGAGAGAGAGAGAGAGAGAGAGAGAGAGAGAGAGAGAGAGAGAGAGAGAGAGAGAGAGAGAGAGAGAGAGAGAGAGAGAGAGAGAGAGAGAGAGAGAGAGAGAGAGAGAGAGAGAGAGAGAGAGAGAGAGAGAGAGAGAGAGAGAGAGAGAGAGAGAGAGAGAGAGAGAGAGAGAGATATTATATAGCTTTCAAGGGAAGCAACAACCAGACCTGTCTCTGTCAGAATAAAAACTGCACATTTGGGCAAAGTCTGGTTGCTCCCCTGGGTTTACATTAGCATCTGCTTTGACATAACTACTTTGCAGACTATTGTTGGCAGGGGATGAGTAACTCCCAGGTAAGTGTAAATAAGGCACAAAAAAACTTCAAACAAAAGATGAGCCGTATTGAGAGAAATGTTGCTTTCATTTCTCCATCTCTACTGATTGTCACAATAGTATTACACTGTATTAATCACAATGTTTCATAGTTTCCATTGTACTTTCTATTAAAGTCCTTCCTGCAATGTAAGAAAAAAACAGAAGAATTTTGAGGGACAAACAATCTTTATATGCAAAAAGAAGCCTTTACACTGAAAGACAGCACAATAAAATAAGCATCTGTTTAAATCTTCATAATATCACACACAATCTATTTCACTGAAATGCTTTTCCTTACTTAAAAATGTGATTCTTGATCTTTTCAGCTAAAATATCATTGGTATTATAATACCAATCAACCAAAATTGCTTACCTGATTTACTATCATGGTTACCTCTGTTGTGTGCATCTGATAGGATACCCCCATCTTGTGTCATAGACATGTTTCTGCTGTAATTTCTTTCATAACAGTTTCCTTTCCCATCCTTCATCTTTACTTGCCTACATTGCTGTTTATTGGCTGGAAATCAGACCATTCTTGCATTGTGAGTTGTCACAAAATGTAGTGTGAGAAGTGACAATCATAGCTGTGCATGTTCTATGTTTGTGGGTTGCTATTGGTTGTGGGTGACATTTCTATTTGATTGTTCTTCTAATAAGAAGCCTACAAGATTCATACATTTCTTCCCAAATGTGGGAGAAAACATACTGGAGATAGAAAGTCAACAGGTTTTTCTGTCTACATTGGGGGTGCTCAAACTTTGATTGGCTCAGGCATTATTAAAACTTTTGGGGGGAGTTCAGGAGCTGCCACTAGTCTAGGGATGATTAGATATAAAGAAGTTAGGGGGTGTCATCTGAATTAATCACAACTTCCAGCAATAATTTACCAAATTTGCCCTTCAAGATGAAAAGTATCAAAGCAGTTATAATCATAAAGTGCATCTTCAAAAAAACAACAACAAACCTGTATCATTTCAATAAAGACAAACAACAGAGTGAGTCACAACATTATTACTAAGACAAGATTCTCAAACTGGGGTCTGGTGAATCATTAACATTTCAAATAGAGTTGACCTTTCTCATCATCCTGATATTACAGATTCAGGAATTTGCTCTAAATAGTACAGTTTTATTAAAGTTGAATTGAAACCCCTGAGAAATAGAGTGATTTTGGAATGGAAGACTGACCCACCACAAACCCAACCCCCCCATTTTAAGAATTCTGTTTTGAGATGGATGGCATTTCAGTAAACAAGTAAATTTGTTCGTGGTTGCTTTAAGAACTGAAGACATTAAAAAAAAGATATTACTCCTGAGTACATGGAGAGTAAAAGACTGAATCTCTAGAGCAAGGGTTCCCAATCTTGGCAACTGTAAGATGTGTGGACTTCAACTCCCAGAATTTCCCAGCCAGTATAGATATAAGAGCTTGGCAGAGGCTTTCATCCATAGATCGCAAAGAGGAATATCTATTAAAAAAATGGAATTGAGTTAAACTCTTCACTAGGTACACAAGTCTCAGTATTTTTAATTCATTAGAATCACAATATATTTTTTTATGTTAACCTTACTCTCTGGACAAGCTATCTGTGCAGAAAGGACTGGATATGATCCCATCAGGGCTCTGGCTTGGTTTGTATGTTCTAGGCTTTCCTTCCTTCTCTGCTTGGATAGAAACATAGAAAACCAGCAGCAGAAAAACTCCTAGTGATTCATCAAGTCCACTCTTTGAGGGTTTTTTATTATTTTTTTGCTTTCTTTTTTTCATTTATTTATTATTTTTTAATTATTATTTTTTTTAATTTTTGATAAGCCAGTTTCTCCAGGCTGAGCATGAGAAGTAGGTATAAAAATTCAGCAACTAGTTTGAATGAACCAGACGGAAAACTCCAATTACAATACACACTTGGATATCTGGATTTTTTTTCTCTGTGCCTTTTTGTAAGGGTGAAAGTGGCTTTGCCATTTTTCAAAAATAAAATAACTATGGTATGTGTTTGCCAACATACTATGCTCTAATTTAACTTAATTATTTAATTTAATTTAATTTTAATTTAGTTAATTTTAAACTTTTTTTCTTTTTTGCCCAGCTCCACTACAGCTCTAGATGTTGACCTGGACCTAGAAGTACTCCACTTTTTTGTGGAGAAAATTGTATTTATTGTGTTTCTATTATAATATTATTGTTTTAATTTATCGGGTATCTTCATTTTCTTTATTCCCCCTCCCCTCATTTTCTTTTCTAAACTTTAGTCCTGATCAAAATGAGTAATGTTTGACTGAGCAACTATTTTAATATGCTTCCTGCATCAAATGGATAGGAAACTGGGCTGCCAATTTTGGGCAATATTAATCAGAAGACTCCAAGGGTCAAGACTTCAACCTGAAGACTGAAGTGGCCTCTTTCTCATCTCTACAGATAGGGTTTGGAGTATTTAGCCACTAAAACCTTACATTCCATCCTGGTTTTGGTGCTTAAATTACAGCTTCCATTTCTTTTTCCTCTGAGTGGCTTCCAGCCTCAGTATCTGCATGACAAGAAAGTACTACATGTTTGTCTCTATACCTGGAACAACTTTGCCTTGTGAATTTGCCTAGAACTTATTGGTGAGATGTTCTCCTCCTTCTTTTTTATTTGAGTTGAACTTGACTTGTGGAGATATTTATTTCATTTTTCTTGGAAAAACATATGGGAGTGATTTACATTGCCTTCTTCTGGATTTTTTTAAAATTAATATCCTACTTCTAAGATTACTGGTGGCCTTCCATGTAAGTAGCAATCATGTCCATCTTTGCTTAACTTTTGGAGATCAGCCAAGATGCTTCCACCTAGCCACACAATAATTTGAACTGTAAAGCAAAGAAAAGAAAGCAAGTGAAGAAAGCAGAAATTCTTGTAAGTAGTGCACAAAAATTATTATAAAAGTTATACAAAATACAGAAAGAAACCACTGCTGAGAGATTTACCCATTGCTACCTGCCACAGAAAATAAAATCAAACAGCAGCATGAGCAAACAAGGAAAGGATATCAAGGATAAAAGCAAAGAAAGGAAAGCAGTAACCAGAAGTTCAAGAAACAGGATGCTATGCTGACAAATAAAACATATTTTTAACAAAAAAACAAAAAACAAAACCCTGGAATTTATTCTGCTGCCTTGAATATTTTCCAAACTGACCATGGAAATTAGAGATGATTTTATACAATTCTTCCCAGAACTGAAATGTGAAGCTCTTAACTACACGGGAAGCAGAATATCCAGATAGCAAATTAGAGAAGAGAAGTAAATTATGTGAAATATGAGGACTTTCTTGAAATCAATGCTTATTAAATAGAACTATATTTAGCTGCTGCTTGCAGTTGAACTGACAGCAGTCTTGTCAGAGGAGCTGACTTGAAAGGTCCTGTCTAACAAAATAATGGAAGCCAGAAGCACCAGTTAATTACATTTTTAGAAGCAAGTGAAAATACAAGGAAAACGTCAGTGTTCAGGATGCATACGTCATTACATTATGGCATTGCATTAGAGTTCCATAAAACAAAGAGTGTTTTTTAAAATTAGCTGTTCAGAAGGAATTGCATAAATGACAATTGCTTTTTCCTTATTTTGAGTTGCATTTTATTCTGGAAATCTGTCGGTTATTATCACATTTTTCAGATGTTAGAGACATTCTGCACTAAACCATCGATAACAGCACCCCAGGGGAGTTTCTTTCCTATCCTTGCAATTACCGCTATACTTAGTCAAATGCTTTTGCACAGATGGTGTAGATTTGGTACAATATTCTGATAAAAATCAGTTGTCAGGAACAGATCCAAGATGCGACTTTTAAAAAGTTTTGGGATACTTCTGTTTTACAAACTATAAAGTATAAAAATTATCTAAATGATGATGTTGAGCATCATCATGAGGTATATGTATATGTATATACATTTCAGCCTCCCTAAAATTCTTTATTAGCAATTTGAATAATTTACACAAATAATGAGCTGTCATACGTTGTGACTATATCCTGTGGATAGCCTGGAGTTAGGCCAAACAGGAAAGAAAGAGTTAATTAGCAAGGCGTATTCAAAAGACTTGACAAATATTTAACATGTATATACATATACATATACATATACATGTACATGTACATGTATAGAAATTTAACATTAAGAAAACCAAGATCATGGCATCCAGCCCTCTCAATTTCTGGCAAATAGATGGGGAAGAAATGGAGGTAGTGACAGATTTTATTTTCCTGGGCTCCAACATCACTGCAGATCGGGACTGCAGCCAAGAAATTAAAAGATGCTTGCTCCTGGGGAGGAAAGCTATGGCAAATCTAGACAGCATACTAAAAAGCAGAGACATCACCCTGCCAACAAAAGTGTGTATAGTCAAGGCTATGGTCTTTCCAGTTGCAATATATGGCTGTGAAAGTTGGACCATAAGAAAGGCTGAGCACCAAAGAATTGAGGCCTTTGAACTATGGTGCTGGAGAAGACTCCTGCAAGTCCCTTGGACTGCAAGGCGTTCAAACCGGTCAGTCCTAGAGGAGATCAACCCTGACTGCTCTTTAGAAGGCCATATCATGAAGTTGAAACTCAAATACTTTGGCCACCTAATGAGAAGGAAGGACTCACTGGAGAAGAGCCTAATGCTGGGAAAGATTGAGGGCAATAGAAGAAGGGGATGACAGAGAATGAGGTGGCTGGATGGAGTCACTGAAGCAGTAGGCATGAGCTTAAACAGACTCCAGAAGATGGTAGAGGACAGGAAGGCCTGGAGGAACGTTGTCCATGGGGTCATGATGGGTCAGACACAACTTCGCAATTAAGAACAACAATATGTATATGTATATGCATATGTATATGTATATGTATATGTATATGTATATGCATATGCATATGCATATGCATATGTATATCTGTTGAAAACCAAGCTCACTGAGTTCATTGGGACTCTCTGGAAATTAAATATATGCTTTGCAGCCTTTAGATAATAGCAATAGCAATAGCACTTAGACTTCACAGTGTTTTGCAGCCCTCTCTAAGCAGTTTACAGAGTCAGCATATTGCCCCCAACAATCTGGCTCCCCATTTTACCCACTTTAGAAGGATGGAAAGCTGAGTCAACCTGCAGAAGTAGCCTGCAGTACTACATTGTAGCCACTGAGCAACCACGTTATGGTCCTTCCACAAAGTCTTTGTCCTGTACAGCTGTTCAGTAAAGTTCACCATTCTTCTTCACATTTCAGATACTCAAACTACTATAGATGAATTTAGAAACAAATGAAATAATTTTGAAAGTTATATTCTAGTCAGAAATGGAATATTATGCTCAGATTCAAGGACGTTGACCTGAAAAGAAAAGGGTTCTGTTTTTCCTGCCTGTTTTTATTTCTCTCTGTCTGTCTCTGTCTCTGTCTCTGTCTTTGTCTCTGTCTCTGTCTCTGTCTCTGTCTCTGTCTCTCTCTCTCTCTCTCTCTCTCTCTCTCTGTTTGTGTGTGTGTGTTTGTATCTTGTTTTTTGTTTCTGTCTCCTTAATGGACTCGGAAATAATAAAAGTTTAAACTAGATGAGAAAAATATCTTACTGACACCCTAAAATCTTCCTCAGGTTTGTTGGACATCTCTGTGTTGGGTTTTTTTTTTGACAAAAAAGTCAAAGTTCTTTCTTTTGTGATAATTTTATGATTTCCACTGTAGCCCAAAGAACTGGATTTTTCTCATTGTCCCTCATCCAACTACTAAGCAGATCTAGCTCTGCTTAGCTTTTTGTTAAGCTTGAGTTTATTATTTGCAATGGCATTTGTTTAACTCACTGACATTAGAATCAGTTGTTGGTGTTAGTTTACAATAAATGCTATAGAAAAGCACAAGAGAAAGGATTAACTAACTCTTCCTTTTTAACCCCTTAACACAGACTGGTAAACTATTCCTAACAGCAGCACGGGCACCCAAGACTGTTTTTGATTTCTGGAAAAAGGGATAACTGAAAGCCACAATGGCAAACACAGCCAGGTTAATTTAGTGGCTTCAGCCACAAGGCTAAAATGAATTCTAGTCCTAAACCCAGCTGAGCCCTTCTCTCTCTCTCTCAGCCCTAGGAAAGAGGCAATGGCAAGGCACTTCTGAAAATTGCCAAGAATAGAAGGGATTTGTCCTGGTAGTTGCTGAGAGTCAAGAATGACTTGACTTCATACCACACAAATGTGCACACGTGCGTGCGCGCCCACACACACACACAGAGTGAGAGTGAGTGTGTGTGTGTGAGAGAGAGATGGATATACATAATCCCAATAGCAACACACTCTAATACACTATAGCCTTAAACTAGCTCAGAAAATTCTATTTAAAATACATTTAAGCTCCCTGGAAGAAACACCTTCTTATAAAATAGTTAGGGGTTATGGAAACTTATTCCAGAACATCTATGGAATTCTAGGTCTTTTATTATCTCTCCGTAAAATAGAAAAGGTGCACAATATAAGCAATGTGTGTCTTATGGCATCAAGGCTTGTTTTCTTTATTAAAAACAATCCCTTACATCAAAGACGGGTTATAGAAAAATGTTCTGTTGTTTATCAAAGACTGGGGCCTGTCAAAGTTACACTCAGTCTTTTCCTAACTGTGTAGTGTTTGCTTAACTACAGATGTTATTCTAAAATCATCTATGTACCTCTTATTAAGGTAAACATTTCAGCATATATTGTAGTTTGGCAAGAAGGGAGGTGCTAAAATATGAGGATATAGAAAGACTATAAATTATACAATATTTATTTAATTATTCATTTGTCTGTTGAGTGGTTGATTTCCAAGGCCAAGGGTTTATGTGCAAACTTCTAAGCAGAAGGCTTCTGCTTTGGAAACAGAACATTAATAGTATGATTTAAATCAGGATTTTGTTGGAGGTCAGCATGAATCCAATTCTGAGTTTCTACTGGAGATCCTTCAGGATCAGAATTTCTTTTGTGAAGGCATTCAGTTCATCAATAGCAATCAAGATGTTTTGCCAAGTTAGCAAACTTATGAATTACTAGGACAAATGCTGCCATATGACTTCTCTTTTGGACATTAGTGCAATGCTTCACGCTCAAAAAGTGCAGGATACTTGGTTCTGAATTCAGTATAAGTATTTGCCACAACTTGCCTTATACATTTCCAATGAGATCAGAACAGCTTCGCTTGGAACTCAGAATGGATGTTTTGAGGAAACCCCTTTTTCAGTTTGAAATGCTCTATATACTATTGGGTACTTAGTCTTTGCAGGTCCAGCCTGGTAGATCAGGGACAGGTCCCCATTTGTTACCATATGTTGTGATGGATGTGTGGTTTTGCCTGACAACTATTTCCCTTAATGCCTAGCTACCAGTACTTCTCAGAACAAGGCAACAGCACAACCATCTGCTGTGGAGAATTGTACTAGCCCCAATGCTTCCTTCAGATAAAGTACTGAAGTTGTTGCACATATTGCAGATTTCTCTAGGGCTCATTTTCTGCTATTACAGCAGAAGAGAGACTGATCCAGCTTTTAGGAACAGTCCCTGACCCCAAATAGACTTGTTTGAGGTGTGTGGGTACGTGTGTGTCTGTGTGATGAGGGCAATCCATTGTGGATGACAGGACAGTAAAAGGCAACCATGGCTAACTCATCTGAATGGCATTTCTCAGAGACTCAAAAAAGATAAGACTGGTCATCTGGAGAATACTGAAGAAGTTGAAATCACATTGAGGGTTAAATTATTGCAATATTTAAATTAAAGGTTGCTTTTGAACATGGGCTATTTAATCTCTTCCATAAAGTTGGAATTTAAACACAGAAAGTATTTTACAAGTGTAAAATACTAAAATACTAATACTAAGACCTGCTTAGATTTTTTTAAGGGATATCATTAAAAGATCAGTTTCTACTTTAATCTGCAGAATTCTTTACATGTTGAGATAAGGGTACAGCATCTTCCCAAATCTTCAGAAATCAACACATGAAACTTCTGTGGTGAGATAAACGGGGGGGGGGGGACTGTATTGATTAATACAACTAACAATCTGAAAAATAAAATTAAAAAACAGCTGGATGTTAGCTAAATTAAAAAAAAAACTTCAGAAAAACTTTAAGATTTGGCCACCAACTCTCAAATTTATTTATTCATTAAATTTATATGCCACTTATCTTGCAGTGTAAGTTAACAGATAAAGTTTTGAAGATCAGTTCATCCATTTCCATGTTCACTGTTATTCTTGATTAATAATGATAATGATAATAAAGTTGGAAGGGACCTTGGAGGTCCTCTAGTCCATCCCCCTGCTCAGGCAGAAACCCTATACCATTTCAGACAAATGGCTGTCCAGTCTCTTCTTAAAAACTTCCAGTGTTGGAGCATTCACAGCATTTGGAGGCAGGTTGTTCCACTAATTAACTGTTCTAACTGTCAGGAAATTTCTCCTTAGTTTTAGGTTGCTTCTCTCCTTGGTTAGTTTCCATCTGTTGCTTCTTGTCCTGCCTTCAGGTGCTTTGGAGAATACCTTGGACTCCCTCTTCCTTGTGACAACCTCTGAGATACTGTAACACTGCTATTATGTCATCCATCATCCTTCTCTTCATTAAACTAGACATACCCAATTCCAGCAACCGTTCCTTATATGTTTTAGCCTCCAGTCCACTAATCATCTTTGTTGCCCTTCTCTGTAGAACCTTACTTTTTTCACCACTGAATTTCATTTTATTAGATTGAGCCCAATGTTCAAGTCTGTCAAGATCCTGCTGTATCTTAAGCCTATCTTCTGGAGTGTTGGCTATTCCTGCCAGCTTGGTGTCATCTGCAAATTTGATGAGTTTCCCATCTATCCCCTCATCCAAATCATTGTTGAAGATGTTGAAGAGCACTGGGCCCACAATAGAGCCCTGGGGCACCCCACTGCAAACTTCCCTCCATTTAGATGCAGTTCCATTGAGGACTACATGCTGAGTATGGCCAGTCAACCACCTATGAATCCATCTGGTGGTGATGCTGTCTAACCCACATTTTTATAACTTATCAAATTGTAGTTTGTGGTCTACTTTATCAAATGCCTTACCGAAGTCCAAGTAAATTATATCCACAGTATTCCACTAATAATGGTCCTCTAATTTTGTCACTTGGTCAAAGAATGCAATAAGATTTGTCTGGCATGATCTGTTTTTGACAAACCCATGTTGGCTTTTGGTAATGACTTTGTTTGCCTCTAGGTGTTCGCAGATTCGTTGCTTGATTATCTTTTCCAGAATCTTCCCAGGTATTGAGGTCAGGCTGATCGGTCTGTAGTTTCCTGGATCCATTTTTCCCCCTTTTTTTGAAGATGGGAACTACATCAGCTCTTTTCCAGTCTTCTGGTAGTTCTCCCTTGTTTAAATACACCTAGGTTTTTGTTTTGTTTTTTCAAAACTCTGTTTTTTCTTCCATTTATTAGGAAATCTTACTACTGATAAGTTGTAATAGCAAAATATACTAGACAAAATATGAACCCATTCCTAAATGTGGGTGAGGCTCTCTTGACATTTGGATACAAGGTCATCATAAACACAAAGAGGATGAGGACACATCAGCTTCACTTCCTAACCAGAATGTCGACAAGACAAACCGTGGGTCATGACATTGCAATGCAAATCTGCCCTTTTGTACTGATATTACAAAGCCACACACAAGCACACAGAGGTAGAGTTTGTGTCATGATGTCATAATGCACATCTCACCTGACCCCCTTCCCCACTTGATAAATTGCTCCTAATCTTAAGAAAATATACAGTATCTACATGCATATGTTTATATCTTTTTTATATTTCTGTCATTTATATCTATCAATATTTCCTTTGCTAACCGCATAATAAGGCTTATATACATATATCCAGTGTGTGTGGGGGAACACATTTAATTCAACAAGTCTTACTTTACCATAGAATAGAATTACATTGCAAAGCACTAACCAGGAAAGCAGAGATTTAAACTAGGGTTTAAAACAATCTCTGTTCTGTGCAGACTTGGAAAAAACTTGATATACAAACCATTATACATGAACTCAGTTTAATTATAGTTGTATTTGTATATTCAAAATGAGAGAATATAAAAATAGATTATACCGATTTGAAACACAAAGCATAAGCAGGACAATATGGGAAACAGCTAACAGATCTGAAATATCATATGACTAATATCTATAAAATGTTTACAGTACTTAGTTAACACAATTCTATTCATTAAAAAGAAAAGTGGGAGAGAGTTTCCCACTCAATCTAAAAAACATATAATTTAAATGTAAAGTTTTGGATTGGGTTTTAACTTTGTAAGCCTGTTCGTGCTTATTCGAAATATGTTCCCCTCAATCAGCAATACTGAATGTTGAGATAGGAGAAAGATCATTGCAACCGCAGAGGCAGATTCCTTTTTTCGAGATTTCCCCAAATAAGACGACTGTCAGGCTGAAGTCCCAACACTTCTAATGTGTCCAGATTTCTAAACCTTTTTGCCCAGGGCATCTTTATTCAATCCAATTCTGGTGAGAACAGAAAGAAAGGTTCTTTGGAACCTTTAGCCCAGAGACAGCAATAAAACACTTAACAATTTTAAAAACGCAAAGGATAGCTTTTCAGTTGTGCAATGATGCCGGCTGGAAAGGTTTCAATGAGAAATTTTCTTTTAAACCCATGGAAGTCAAATGTGAAGATATAAAAATGAGTCTATTAAGAAAGATCAAAGAAAGGCAAGAGTCTCTCTCTCAAAGGATTCCAAACAAAAGCAAAATTAGCTGGGTTAAACTAGTCAGTTTTTAACCTGTTTTAGTAAATTCTGGATTACAGCATGTATTCAGATTTCATTGCAAAAGGAAAAATTGGAAGAGACTATCAGAATCCCCTGCATGGATATTTTTAAGCAGTTTTTTTCCTGCTTTATCCTTGTCTTCCTTCTTCAAGTGCTATACTCACTTCAGGAAGACAAATGAAAGACAGCAATTGTGTCAATCCACCTTTCTAATGACCTTCAGCTGAAAATAAAAGGGCTGGATACTTCTCACTGGTTAAGTTACTGTATATCAATAATGTTTGGAGAGATGGGGGGGAGCATGAAATAAAGCACTAGAAGACCTTGTTATGCCATGTTAAAAACAACAGAGTTGTCACATTCAATTGCTAATAATGGCTTCCAGGGCCAATATTTAGGGTTGATGTTCTTACTCCTATTCATTGGACCATGGACCTGGAGAAAAACAACGGTGAAAGCAATCACATTACACATAAGATGTAAGTGTGCTTGTATATGAATGCATATGAATGTGCACAAATAAATAGTATGCTCCTGGATTGCTCAGGACGTTAAAAGTTTTGGAGGTTTGCTCAGGTAACCATTTGACAGGCATTGCCCAGTTTATCAAAAATTACATTATGGAGATAAATCTAATGCAGATTACAAAAGATAAAAAAATACAAAAAAGATAAAATTAAAAAAGGGAAAGGAAAAAAAAACTCCCCTGCACTTTGTCCCAGCAAATATAGTTAACTTTAACATCTCTTAAAATGTCATATCCCACCCCATTCTCCTTAAACAAATCTTTAAAACCTCATCACTCCATCTTATCAACAAAAGTTCATTAAAGGTTAAGAACAACGTAATTATTGCAAAGTGTATTTAATAAACCTAGTTTGAATTCTTCCTTTTATATTTAACAACGCCCCTCCCACCTCGTTTCTTTAAATGAACAAAACTTTTTTTAAAACATTGTCATCCCGTCCCAGTCCACATAAATCCATTAAGTAAATGATCATCATAACATTCCTGGTTCTGTACATTCAAAGAAATTATTTCCCTGCTGTCTGTTATTTCCCATCTCTACCAATGGGTTTCAGAGACTACCACTTGTTTGATGTGCTTTACCTCAGATGTAGCTTTGATGTGTTTTTAAAGCAAACAGATTAACTGAAGTGCTAAACAAGGATTGAGATTGAACAGCCTCACTGGGAGTTAAAAGTATCTCAGTGACCTCATTTGTCATTCCCTGGGTGCAAAACAATATGACTGAGTTTTTGTATATTTTTTGCAATAATTAGTGCAAGTTTTATCCCCATTAATTTAATGAAAGTTAATTGCATAAAACTATAAATTGGAATAGATGGTAAATCCTGTGAGGGGACAAATAATATTCTCCTTACATAAATGATAATGAATTGCAGAGCTGACAGAATAAACAAACTGAGGACCATGGAAGAGGAGGACACAGATAACAAAATCCTGGTGGTTGTCTTTTCTATGACATGAAGGGAGTCAGTATATGGTATATAATAAAGGCATTGTTCATGAGAGTAGGTACTAGTATTAGTAGAAAGGCTTGGAGTTTCTTTAAAAGAGCAGAATGTACAGGTGCCAGATCATTCCATATTAAGATTATCACATGTTGTTATCAGATACTTCGTTCCTCCAATAATGGTCATGTTATAATTCTACTTTGTAATTCTGTATATCATCTCCAGAGGGTACCGTATAGAATCTACAACTTTGTGAGCCTTGAAATTCTTCTGGTGGGGAGCTCAGTGTAGTTGTTTCCATCAATAAAAGATGCTTTGTTGTATCTATCTACAAATGTGTTGGGTGGATCAGAAAATCAAGAACAGTAGAAATTTAGTAGATTTGATATACCCTTGCCATTTTTGCTGGTTCTTAGTCTTTGCCTTTGCCCTTTTCTCGTCTCTGATCTCCAAACATTTGAAGTTATTTGATTAAGAGTTAGATAGCAGGGAGGTTTTGGGGAACTCTGTAGGGACCGAAAGGGTGTGAGCCTGAGTGAGTTGCAACTCTGAATGGTGAAGAGGTTTATAACATGAGCCTTCTCCCTTCTCACCTAGAGTGTCAAGTTTCCGACCTATGGGCTTTTCAAGTGACTCTGAGGCATTGCTTACCCTAAAAGTCCTTTATTAGCCTAATACACCGGCAAATGCTTGCTCGAAGGAAGCTGGAATCTGAAATCTCTGCCCCTTGCACAATATATTAAAACACAATTCTCCACCTTTATAATTTTGTCATTAATCATATTCTCCAATTAATTTAAAGAATCAGTTTCCCTTCCGTTAGAAGAACCACCAAACCTTATCTTCTTTAGAGAGACAAATGGCCTTGAAAGTGCAATCCTACTCATTCCCCCCTCCTAACCTTAAACTAAAACAATACACGTCTTAAAGCAATACACAAGTTTAACATATGAAATAGCTACTTCTTCATCTCATGTCAAGCAATAACATTTGATGTTAGCAGCATTGAGATTTGGACACAATTGCATGAGTCAAGATAATTACCCACCCTGTATCTTCAGCGAGCAGTTCATTTTCCACACAATTGGGAACCTCCTTCCAATCTATTGTTTTAATAAGCAAACCTATAACTGAAATATTCAGTGGAGAGACAACATGTTGTCTTTCAAATGTTTTGGTCTGCAATCCATTGCAGTTGGCCATGCTGATTGGAAATGATGATTGTTTGTCCCAAACATTTGGAAGCCTATCTACCCATGAAATATAGGGCCTTCTCTACAATAGCTAGGATGTTTCAGAACTTTATCTCTCACTTAATAGATTTATAACATGTAAGTTCTCAAGAGCAGTTATGAAATTCTTTATATAAAAATTACACGGATCTGGCAGATGCTAGCTTTCTTGCCCCCTTCATCATGCTCTTATGAATCTTACTTGTTTTGCCATCTTAGGGGTACAACTAGATTGCAGATGATTGGCAATTTATCTGTAGTTGCCAGGCAACCGTAATATAATATTATTCTTCATCCCAACCAGTTTTTTGAAATGCTTAGCTATATACATAAACAAGTATAGAGTCAGAGGAATTGTGGACATAAACTGAAGATAGACTATTATAATCCTACGTGACTGTCAGGACAATCATCATAAATTCAGTTTAAACAATATTCAAACCAAAATTTGTGGATAAAACTATTAAAAATATTTCAACTAACTTGTGCAGAATTCTGTTTTTCTGGTGTTCTCTAAATCATGCAGAAGCTAATTAGAGCTTCAACAGAATGAGAAAAAGACTTTTGATGGAAACCAGAATGTTTGGATAAGGAAAAGCATGTTAATTCATGATGGTTGCAGGCTTTTTTATGCTTGGATGCTTGAAAATCTAGTGGTAATGGAAAGTATCTAAAGGAACACCACCTTTCTTTATTTCAGGAATTTCTCTGTAGATGTCTAGATTTTTAATACATCTCATGCAGAATGTTCACAAATGAAGCAAATGTGCCTCTGTAAACATGATGCCCATCAATTATCATTTTTTTTCCATCAGAGGTGTTGGGATCCAACAATTCCTCAGAATACCAGACTAAAAGGGCAATCTTCAGGAATTTCCAGATCAGTAGCCACACCCTTAGATTCTTGGGATTATGAATTCAAAGAGACATGATCCTTCCTTCTTCCGTCCCTCCTTCTCTCGCTCCCTCCCTCTCTCCAATTTATATGACTGCATATAGCCATTGCACTTAGACTTATATACTTCTTCATAGACCTATATTACATAAAAGCCACAAACAAGGTATGCAAATAACAAAATACACTGTTAAAACTCTTGGGTGCCATAATGCTCTCCTCTAAGAACACAAATATTGGGCTCAGGTTCCATCTTGGCCCAAAATCTAAGGAAAAGGCTTCCAAAAAGCTGTAATAGTTTTCTAGAAGGCAAGAAGAATAGGGTCCTCCCATACCTCAAAGGCTATTTCATAAGGAAGGTCCAGCTATGGACACCTTCAATAGCTTCCTAAGATTCACCAGATGGCAACTTTTAATAGAGGGAAACTGGAACAAGTCCATTGTAGGATGGGATGGTAGATGTCTCAGGAAAAGGAGGTCAATCAAATAACCTGGACTCATGTAAAACATGGTTTTAGAAGTGATAACCAGCCTCTTGATTGCTCCTGGAAAGAAACAGGAAGCCTGTTCAGTTTGTGGAGCAGCGGTATAGCACAGATGAACAAAGGGGCACTCAGAACTGCATGCACTGCTGCATTTTGAATCAATTGAAATTTCTGACTGGTCTTCATCTTGAGTTGCTACATAATAGCACTGTCAAGGAGGTAACCCTTTACACATACAAGTAATAACTGATGCACCTTGAGGTTGCAAAATCTTGTATGATTTTGGGCATCCTATAGATGATTTCTGAACAATTTGAGCAGAATTATCAAAACTGGTCATGCTTATGTATAAAACACACATATCTTGCAAGAATAAACCACTACCTTCTAATAGTTAATTAAAGATAATACCTTGCAATAGCCTTACTTCCAATCTCTCTCAGTAGGTAAGGACATTTTAAGCCTTATTAATAATGTTAGCAGACAGAAGTAAACAGAAATATAAAAGTATGCCATACCAAACAAGATGCTCTTGCTTTATGAAAGGCCAGGATGCACAGTACTGAGTGCTCAAGCCTGTGTATTAAAAAGCTGAATGGACTGTTCCAGGATTTTGATGTAGTGGTTAAGGTATTGGCCTAGAAACCAGGATACCTAGAAATTAGTCCTGGCTTAAGCATAAAAGCCACCTGGGTGATTTTGGGCCAGATACACTCTCTCAGCCCAACCCACAGGATTGTTGGTGAAGGAGTATTATGTATCATTTGCTGCCTTGAGTTACATGTAAAATAATACTGGCAGGATGAAAAGCTAGTAAATATATGCATACATACATAATATATAGACACAGTGGTAACAAGCCTACAGCACCTGACCTTGACTGGAGGGTGCATAACTCTGGGAATTTTACAGATGAGTCATGATAACCTGAAGAATCTACAGCTGTGGGAAGATCCCCCCCCCCTCTTTCTATATTCATCATGCAAGAACAAAAAACAGGCAGGTTAAACATAGCTCAGAATGAAGTTTAAGTTTAAGTTTAAGTTTATTTGATTTCTATACCGCCCTTCTCCCGAGGGACTCAGGGCGGTTCACAAGGCATATATAAATAGCAGTACAAAAATTAAAAAGAAATTAAACCAATGCCCAATTAAAATACAACAACAATAGAATAATAAAAAACCAATTAAAAAACCCATATTCCCCCATCAGGCCAGACCAGCTAATTCAAATAAGTGGGTCTTCAGCCCGCGGCGGAAGGATCGAAGGTCCGATGCCATCCGGAGCTCAACCGGCAGTTGGTTCCATAATGCCGGAGCACCCACAGAGAAGGCCCTCCCCCTGGGGGCCACCAGTCGACATTCCCTGAGGAGGCCCTCTCTGTGGGCATGCACAGGGCGGAGCGGAGTTGACGCCGGCAGCAGGTGGTCCTCGAGGTATCCCGGACCCATGCCATGTAAGGACTTAAAGATCATAACCAAGACCTTGAACCTCACCCGGAAGACAACTGGTAACCAATGCAGCTCGCGGAGCAAAGGTGTAACATGGGAGTACCGGGAAACTCCCAAGACAACTCTCGCGGCCGCATTCTGTACCAGTTGGAGCCTCCGAGTGGTCTTCAAGAGAAGCCCCATGTAGAGAGCATTACAGTAGTCCAGGCGAGAGGTCACGAGCGCATGAGTGACCGTACACAGGGCATCCCGGTCCAGATAGGGCCGCAACTGGCACACCAGGCGAACCTGGGCGAAAGCACCCCTAGTCACGGCCACTATATGATCTTCCAGAGTAAGTCGTGAATCTAGGAGGACTCCCAAGTTGCAAGCCCTATCCACGGGGGGTAAGGACTCACCCCCCATAGAAAGCGATGGAACATTTTGAATGTCCCGGGATGCCGGAATGTACAGCCACTCAGTCTTGTCAGGGTTGAGTTGAAGTCTGTTCCTCCCCAAACCTCTTGAACCCTAAACTTCTTGAAATTCCTTAATATGAAGGAGAAATAATAAAAAAGTCACAAATTCCTCAAAATGCAATGGTCTTCCATGTTGCCACTACACTGGAATGACTTACAAACTGAATGACTTCAGTTTGTAAATGCTGTTAATATGCTGACAATTACTGTTGATAAATATCATCATCATCATTAAAAATCACTGATTTTTTGTGTGTGCTTTTGCTCTGTGTCTATTCTAAATTTTGCACTGCTTTAGTGATGTATCACCTTTATTTCTTTTGGGTAAGGAAGTAAAAAACATGTTAAATAAATATATAAATAAAGCACACTTCAATACATCCAACACCTTTTGAAAATAATCCCTTTTCATAAACAATGTAATATGCCTTAAGCAGTGAGAATATGCAGGAGGAACCAGATTTACTGTGCCAGCAATCCCTGCAGATGAAATAAGATATTTAGTAAAGTACTTACAGATCCAAAAATTACTAGTTAAATCACTGCATGTGACCTTTTTTTGCAGGTGGGATCACAAACGCAATGGTAGACAACATCCACCATGTTACAAGTTGTACAGATGAAGCAGCATTAGCTTTCTGACTACTCCCACAGTTCTTGAAAATCAGTTTTGAAAGCCAGTTTTGAAAAGGCAGCTTCTGCCTTCTCCTTTTCCTCCTACAAAAAGTCTGCGTGACCTATTAAGGGGACATGCTCTCAGATCATTTGCAAACTCATGAAACTTTGTAAGTACCAATTACTTTGCACCTCCTGAAACATGACTTTTTAGAACTCCCCATTTTGTATAGTCTTCAGGCTGAGCTACTGATCAAACACTATGAAAAAGATTACATCATCAGTCCATTTCAAACAGAATTAAAGTATTCAGAGTCTTTTTTATAGGGTTGAAAAAATAGTATGGAAAATATTCAAGTATAACTGCCTTTTCTATGAAAAACGCTTATTGGATTCTATGCATATAGCAATACCTGATTGTGAGAAATACATGGATATATACAAAATATTAAAACATGAGCAAAACTTTGAAACTTAAATATTGGGCATCAGTCAGCAACCTGTTCATAACCTATCCTATATTACAGGATTCTTTCATGACCTGTCAATGAGGTACAAGTTTTAAAGTCTCTTAGTATCAGAGTGAGAAAACTATTAAATTTTTATACACCAGTTAACTTGGACTGAACCAAGATTTTAAAAAAAGCCTTTAGGACTGTAGACTGTATCTAAATACTATACAGTAACAACAACAACAACAACAACAACAACAACAACAACAACAACAACGATGACGACGACGATGATGATGATGATGATGATGATGATGATGATGATGATGTTAGAAAGGACCATGGAGGTCATCAGGCAGGAAACCCTATACCATTTCAGACAAATGGCTGTCCAGTCTCTTCTTAAAAACTTCCAGTGTTGGAGCATTCACAGCTTCTGAAGGCAGGTTGTTCCACTGATTAATTGTTCTAACTGTCAGGAAATATCTCCTTACTTCTAGGTTGCTTCTCTCTTTGGTTAATTTTCATCCACTGCTTCTTGTCCTGCTTTCAGGTGCTTTGGAGAATAGCTTGGCTCCCTCTTCTTTGTGGCAGCCCCTGTTCTGTACCAGCCTGCTACCGGCCTTGCAGAAAGGCAACCCCTGTACAAACGGTAGAGACTGGAAAACAACTGAGGCTGGAAGGCGTCTGCCAAGTTTAATTCACAAGCAAAACAACAGAACAAGAAACAAAATACCGGAACTTTGATCCTCAAACGGAACGGTTGCTTTCAGCAACCAGCCCTTCCCCAAACACTCCCTTTATTAGAGTTCAGGGCGTGGCCTCCCTGTGCCTCCTTCCGAGGAGTCCCACAGCCTTTCTCTGCTTGTTCCTGCTTGACTGCCTCCTGCGTCGGGCGTCCTTGAACAGGGCCAGCTGTGGGTCATCATCATCCGCACTGTCGGGCTCGCGCAGCTGAGAAGAGGGCCCTGGCTGGGGGCTCTGCGAAGCCTCCAAGCCATCATCAGCAAGTTCGTCTTCAACACCCTCCTCCTCCCCCTCGTCTGAGTCATCCGAGACATCCGAGCCGGCTGCCGGACCCACAGGCTGGCCCTGAATCACAACAGCCCCTGAGATATTGGAACACTGCTATCATGTCACCCCTCACCCTTCTCTTCGTTAAACTACACATACCCAATTCCAGCAACCGTTCCTTATATGTTTTAGCCTCCAGTCCCCTAATAATCTCTGTTGTTCTTCTCTAGAGTCTCAACATCTTTTTTACATTGTGGTGACCAAAAACTGGATGCAGTATTCCAAGTGTGGCCTTACCAAGGCATTGTAAAGTGGTATTAACGCTTCACATGATCTTGATTCTATCCCTTTGTTAATGCAGCCTAGCAATGTGTTGGCTTTTTTGGCAGCTGCGGCACACTGCTGGCTCATATTTACGTGATTTTCCACTAGGACTCCAAGATCCCTCTCACAGTTACTACTATTGAGCAAGGTACCATCTACACTATACCTGTGCATTTGGTTTTCCTTGCCTAAATTTAGAATCCTACTTTTTTCTCCACTGAATTTCATTTTGTTAGATAGCGCCCAATGTCCAAGTCTGTCAAGATCCTTCTCTATTTTAGGCCTATCATCTGGAGTGTTGGCTATTCCTGCCAGCTTGGTGTCATCTGCGAATTTGATGAGTTCCCCATCTATCCCCTCATCCAAATCATTGATTTGTATGATTTAAGTGTATGATTGCATACACTTCAGAAATCTTTCAGATGTAAAAAAAAAATCTTTCAACAGGCAATTTACTTCTTTCTGCTCAGCTCGCTTCTCTCAGGCTTCCTGGTGAGACTAAAGGTGTAGCTACTTTAAAGAGAAAGCTCATGAGACAAAGATGCTGTGGTCAGCTTGCACAAGGTCTGAATGTTTTTTTAAAGATTGTATGTTATCCAATATATCTATCTATGCAAATGGACTTCAGAATAAGCAAAGCCATTTCCCTGGGTTTTGTCCCCTAAGCATCTGATGCACCATCAGACCTTTTTGGTGGCTCTCCAAAGAGTTTGGAGCAGTGGTGGGATTCAAATACCTGAACATCTGGTTCTCTGCATGGATGCAGTCCTGGGCCTCCGAGGCCTAGAATGGACTTCTGGAAGTGACATCCACCACTGGTGAATCCCACCACTGGTTTGGTGCACATAATAGAGGAGTGCACAGAATTGTATAGATCTGTGTGTCTTTTCCCATAGTGGATAGATACAGTTGCATGCAATCAGTATCCCAGACTGCAAAAATGAGATACTGAAGCCAGCTGGTCATGACAGCTTTGGTATTTGTCTTTTATTTCATATAAATCTGTAGATCACGGGTGTCAAACTCACTGTGTCATGTGACATGTCACAACGTATCGTGACTTTTTTTGCATTGCCAGAGCTGGGGTGGGTGCGGCCTCTGTATGATGCAACTGGCCTGCAGGCTGGCAGTTTGACACCCCTGCTGTAGGTAATGTGACATTAAAAAAAAAATAATAAATCAGGAAAATGGACCAGACTCAGAGAACTGAGCATATTAGCCAGAAACACTTCATAAGTTATAGACCAGTTATTTTTATCAACTCATTAATGGCTATACCAATAGGTGGAATTACTTTTCAGTGCTATTTTCTGGTAAAATTGGTCTTAAATCTACCTTGCAAATTCTCAGATGGTCCAAGAGAACCTCTTCGTATGTTTGTCAAGAAAATTCGACAAACATTTCTATAATTACTATGCAGTCTTCCTGAAAGAGGCTATCTTCTTCTCTTTATAGAAGATACAATTTCCCCACATAAATGATGAACTTCAAAATTTAGAACTGAAAGTGATGCTCCTAAAATACTAATTAGGGAATAAATATCATTGAACATAATATGATTTGCTTCTGAATAAACATCAACTGAATTGAGTATTAATTTGCCAATAGATGAATTGACCAAACCATTTTGTTAGAAGCATATGATTATTTTTCTATAGTCTTTTAAAAACATAACTCGTGAAAAGGACAAAAATAATACACACAGACAGAAATACAATTTTTATTCAGTTTGCTGAAAGAGAAATGCTTTTTCAATGGAGTTTTTTTTTGCACAAAATTCACATGGAGTATGGTGTTTTTTGCCATTTAATTACTAATTTTTCAAGGGATGTGTATGAGTGCTTTGTTGTCTTGTTTTTCATTGTATTACCACATTTCCAGCAATCTGTGGCCTCTCTAGCTTTATAAGCTTCCGTTAAATCCCAAGAGAAGATCTCAGCCAGGAGCGATGTGCAACAGAAAGCAAAATGTCCAGCAATAATTTGCTTTGTTATTACAAACAGGTAAAGTAAAGAAAAATGAAAAGAAATAAACCTCAAGAGAAATTTTAAAGAGAGATTAGTTAGAAGCAACCCAGCAGCAAGTACAATTAAAAATTATACTTTGGAAAGTTATTAACAGTGCTGGAAGCAATACATTTTAATTCAGACCTGTAAAATAATCGTTTCCATTCTGTGCAGATGCCATTCAGTCTGATCTGTCTGAATCTGTTTTGATTTGCAATAAATCTCTCCACAGACAACCCTTTTGCTAAATAGCCACATTGCTATCCAAAATCCTCTCATCCCTTTTGTGCAGAGGCTTCTCGGCTGGGGACATCATAGCACAAAATGTCAGATATAATTACCATTGACTTTGATCCTTATTGACCCAGAAAATGAGAAACTACAAATCAGCTTCTATTGGAGGATTTGTACATCAGGCTTCCTATTCCACTAGTTGAATGAAACAGGAGCTAAATTTTGGAATAAAAATTGAGAAAAAGAGGAAAACAGAAAGACATCAAGATACCATTACGATTAAAAAGACAGCATTTAAAACACAGACAGCTATTATGGTAGCTAGCTACTCATAGTGACAAAGGTAAGTTGAATTATCAAAAGCTTGATTAGCAATTTCAGCTTTCATTTACCATACAATCTTTCTGCAGATCCTTCACCCAAGACAAAATTCATACTTTCAACAAAGAAAAGTTCAATGTAAAATTGAGTATTTCATATTCAATAAAGGTATGCTTTTTATTGCTGAAAATATTGTACAAGTATTTATTTATTTATTTATTTATTTATTTATTTATTTATTTATTTATTTATTTATTTGTATACTGCCCTTCTCCCTAAGGACTCAGGGCGGTGAACAGTGACATAAATGTCAAAATGCACAAATACAGAAAATTGAGAATAAATTAAGCCCTACTGCCCAAATGTAGAAGATAAGTTAAAACCACAATTAAAATTAAACCCGTCAGACCAGACCGGATTGCTTAAATAGATATGTTTTTAGATCGCGTCGGAAGGAGCGAAGGTCGGGAGCCATCCGGAGCTCAACAGGTAAATGGTTCCATAGGTCAGGCGCGCCCACAGAGAACGCTCTCCCCCTGGGAGCCACCAAGCGGCATTCTCCGAACGGTGAAGTAGCGTGTATGTATCATTTCATGGAAAAACTCATGGAAAAATTCAAGAGATTAGAAGTCTACCCAAGCCTTATTCCTTATCGCATGAGAATTATGTCTTTGCCTATTACAACTATTAAGGCAAGCTCATTTTCCCTTAATTTGTTAGTTGTACTGTATATTTGCCTTATAGCTTTTGGTTTCTGTAGCAGTTGTTATCATTGTACCAATATGTTGTGTGACATCCACATGATAAAGAAAGAATCAGTCTTACGTGCTGCCCTGAGACTGATAACCAAAAGTTGCTGAGCACTCCTCAAATTTTGAATTCTGATAATTTGTGGGAAAAATCATTATGGGAGACTGCACAGTGGCCTGCCCTGCATCCTTACCCCGAACTCCTGATCTTTGGACTCTTCGAAAGATAAGTGTAGAAATGTGAAAGGGGGTGGGGAGGAAGCCCAAGCCACTGAGGGGACCTAAAAGAGCAGGAAGCAGAGCAAAGGCAGGCCATGAGAGGATTGGACCTGCACTAGGTCTCCTCCAGTTGTCCCCAGCCACAAGGCACCCCATGCTCTATTTAACAACTCACGCATTTGATTATCGAATGCATTGGAGAGAGCAAGGATGGGGAGGTCATTAAATGATGTGGTTCACTTAATAGCCCACTCAGTGTCTAACCATAAGGGGCAGGCTCCATTACGTTTGTAACTCATGGACTTGTTGTTGTTAGTTGCGAAGTCGTGTCCGACCCATCGCGACCCTCATGGACTACCTGAACTCATGGACTACCTGAACACAATTTCACTACAAAGTCTGTCTTTCTTGACTTCATACCATAAGTCTCTTGTCCATTTTGGTTTAAAAATGAGAGTCTACATGAATGGTATTGAAAAGGATGCTATACAGGATACATAAATGAAACTGGTTGATGTCTTAATAATTAAAAGGGATATACAAAAAACGTTAAAAGAGTCATCTGGATAAATTTCACATATGAGATTTATAGAAAAGGATTTGTTAAGGTTTTGAAGAATTTTGTGAGGAGGAACATATAAAAAAAGTAAAAATAAATCAGGTCTGGGATATTATGTGAGGAAATTAAAGATCAAGATTATTAAAAAGAAAAAGGACTAGAAACTTTAAACCTTTAATCAAGGTTAAAATAAATCTTTGGTAACCCTTATTGTATTTTTGCTGACCAGGACTGAGTGACAAAATGTTCAGGATTTATTTATAGATAAGAGATGGGATATGGGTTGAAGAGATTTTTCATGTATATTTTAAGAGAAGGTAATAAATTACTAAAATTGTTGTGATGAAGAGGGAAATATTTTTATATATTTATTTTCATTTTCTTTACTATTTTCTTTCTTTTTTTGGTAACTTTTTTTTTCTTTTCTGCACTTCCTATTTTTTTCTTTCCCTTGTTTTAGGGGATTTTTTTTGGTTAGTGTTTATCTTTTTATTTGTAATGTTCAATAAAATTATTTTTAAAAGAGTAATGCAAAGAAAAGCAACGTGACAGCTTTGCTTTGCTACTAAAAGTGTGGGAGATGTACTACTTTGTGAAGCAATGTTAAAATGTCTCTTGAAGCAAAGCTTTACGGAGTCTAGTATTTTTAAAATTTTGTATACAGTCACCTTGAAGAAGGATGACTTCTGTGACAACAGAAAACATAGCTGCCAAGAGTGGCCTCAGACTGTGCTGTTGCTTACCTATTTTCATAAAGTGGTAAAGAACGGGGCTATATATACCCCAGAAGGTATTAGGAATATTAGGGATATTTTGGATTATTCAGGAATAGAGCAGCTTGGTGACCTAATGGTGAAGACGCTTGCTCCTCACTTGGAAGGTTGAGAGTTCAATCCTAGGTAGAGGTAGAAGTTTCTCTCCTCAAGTGCAAAGGAAAAAAAAATCTACTGGTAATGCCACATAGACATCAGGAAGAACATCCATCCAATCAACTCAACTGTATTCTGAATAAAGACTATAGGGTCCTCAAAAGGGAGATGTGGTATTGGTGTTTTATTATTATTATTATTATTATTATTATTATTATTATTATTATTATTATTATTATTATTATTATTTAGGAATATTAACATGGGATTCAAATGGGATCATAAGCTGAACATTAGAGCTTTAGAGTGGCCAGGTTGTTTTTTTCAAGTGCGTATGAAAATCTGAAAAAAGACAGATTAAACTCTCCTCTTTTGCATATTCCAAAAATCTCTTCAGAATCATTCTCAAACGTGTACATTTTATTTTCTCTTTTCACAGTGAAGTATAAGCCTGTCTGAATGTGAATGTTCTGCCATTTCAACATTTTAAAATACAGATCCTCACTTACAGTTTATAAATTTCAGCACCCACCCCTGCTATCTTCAAGAAACAAATTGAACAAACCATGTCTTACAAAACATAAAGATGCCAACCACCAACAACAACATCATGTCTAGAAGACAAGCTGAAAAAAAGAAAGCCAAGCTGCAAACCAAACTGCTCCAGTTAAACTCTAGAGGTAAAGATGTAGGTGAATATGAGTGGGTGGTAAATGTCTCCAGCTGCCAGCTATCCACTTCAATATATAGGATTCTTCAGAAGCAACTCAACAGCAATATAGAGAATGCAAATCAGTTAGAATTCTCTGCGGCCTTGGAAACAGCATTCAGAAGAACAGGACAGACCATTGAGACAAACCCTTCCCCCTCCAAAAAAGATAGTTACATACAGATTTCCACAGACCAAAAAGATACAGAAAAGAACTACCCTCTAAGTAGAAGAAAGAAACAGCCCTGAAAACTCTAAAGGGAGACAACAGTTTTCATTATTTTCACAGCAATCAAGGGCAAACCACTATTATCAGGGACAGAATGCAATATTTACAGAAAGTCCAGAGTCATTTTGGAGAATAGAATAGAATAGAATAGAATAGAATAGAATAGAATAGAATAGAATAGAATAGAATAGCCAAGTGAGATTGGGCACCCAAGGAATTGTGTGAGATTAGTAACATATAAAGTAAATAAATAAACTTCTGAATATCAATATTATCCCAGTTTCAAAACTGGACAACCAAATTAAAAAAACACCTCTCAACAATCTTATCAATAAAGGACATTTTTTTTAAAAAAATGTCAGACAAAAAAAGTGTTGGACCTGTCCTCTTACATTTCTATGGATATCCAAAAATACATAATCCCAGTATGACATTTTGTATTTATATATGGGACCCCTACATATACTGTAATATAACTAAAAACCCATCAAATGTTGGACATCTCATAGATAAGAGCAAATACTCTATCAATCCACTGCTACAGTGCCTGCAGAAAATCAAAGAACAAAGAATAGAAGTGGATGAAATCATGGTCTTGTTTGATGTCACAACATTTGTCATGCTCATAGATCCAGAACTAGAAAAGAATCCATTGCAGCATGACTACACAACACAACGAAGCTAACAGAATACACAAAGATTGAAATACTGATGGAACTCATCAATCTTTGCCTCACTACTTACTTTGAAATTTGATGGACAAATATATCAATAAATCAGATGTATACCCATGAGATCACTACTTTCAGAATTCATAGCAAAGATGATCCTGCAACAGCCATACAGCCAAGAATATGGATCTGCTATGTAGATGATACATTATCATAATAAATAAGAAACAACTAGAGAAAACATATGAGAGAGTCAATGACCACTTTAAAGGAATAACATTCACAAGAGCGGAATAAGCCAACTTCTACTATTCTTATCCTCATCAGTACAGGAAATGATGGCAAATTAATCAAAAATCACTTGGCTGCTGGAAAAGGAAGGATAGAGACAGAAAGGAGGAAGGGAGGGATATGGAAGCAGGAATTCTTGCAGACTCTTCCTAGCCCTTGCCACCCCACCACATGCTCCCCAATCCTGCGCCATCCCCTCTTTGTCTTCCTCACCTGTGCCATCCCACACATCCTTCCCCAACTCAAACAACCCCTCTTGCACATCCCCCAGACCCTCTCTGACTTGTACTAATCCCATGCACCTTCACTGACCCATGTGGCAATGTGCCTCTATGCAAACTTCCTGACATGCATTACCCCTGAATGCCCTATTTAACCTGTGCAGCACCTCTTACATATGGCTATGACCTCTATGAACCCTTCTTGACCAGTGTCGCTCATCTGCATGACAAATTCAACTCACACAGCACCTCTCTCTCTCACACACAGGTTCTCTTCCTAATCCATACATTCTCCCTGACTTGCACAGCATCTCTGGCACATATCCACATATCAGGAAGGAAGGAAGGAAGGAAGGAAAGAAGGAAGGAAGGAAGGAAGGAAGGAAGGAAGGAAGGAAGGAAGGAAGGAAGGGAGGGAGGGAGGGAGGGAGGGAGGGAGGGAGATTTCTGATGCTTTCCCTGCCAGCTTCCTACAAGGAAAGTGTTAGGTCGGAGTCGCAGGTCAATGAGACGTGCAGGCGATGGTTAAATGGAATCTTTATTGGATTGCAGGCTGGAACAAGGCTGGGGAAAATAGGGCTACCTGGGCCCTCTTATACCTGTCCAGGTGGGCACTTAGCCAATAGATTTAAACTGTGGTTTTCCGCCTGGCTGGCAGCCAATAGGCTTACTTGGTTTTCCCGCCAGACGCAGCTCCTTGCCGGAGCTGTCCAGCACAGCGCCTCCTGGAGTTATTGTAAATGTATGTCAGCCCCCCCATACATTACACCAAGTGTAGAAACAAGCAGGGAATTGGAAGTCCCTCTCACTTCTACTACTTTTTTTGCCCATAGATGGTCATTCTGTTTCACTGGTTAGGTAAGAAAATATCTCTGAAACAATGACCCAATGAGTTATGGGTTGACTAGTTACATATAAACAATCAGCAATAACCCCTCTCCCTTGCAATTATGATGTTACTTAGCTGGGTATTCAGTGTCCAAGTTCAGAGAGCACCAAAGCCCAATAGTTCAACCTGAGCTATGTATGTTTTCCTCTATTGAAATGAATACTACATGCTGATTTTCCTTGAAATGAAGGAACCAAACGAAATATTGATTTACTTTAGGCAAACCTACATGAAGTTTCAAAATTTAAGAACATTAGAGAAAATCACCTTCCATCCTATTTCTCAAGAGAAGCCATGTTAGATTGGCTACCTTGTTAAGGAAGACAGTAAAGAAAAAATAAATAATTCATAAGCCTGTATATGACCAACAAGCAAGTCAGGCTGAAAGAAAACCAGGTTCTTTATACAAATCCCAGAATGAGTCATTGACTTTTATTCCTGTTTTTTTCACTGGAATAAATACCATCACCTCATGAAACAAACACTTGTATAATCAGAGATATCAGCCAAGTCGATATTTTTTTTTTAAAAAAAATCCCATGCTGAACTTCTTCACTGTGAGGTTGACTGTTAATAAATGAACTTCTGAAAGGTCTTTTAAAACTGGGTAGGTGGAGAAATTAAGCAGGAATTATTTTGTTCTTTTCCCCCCTCACAGTTTAGCAACAATTGATATATGGCTACTAACTCATCCTTTTGGTCCCTTATCTCAGGGTTTTTTTCCCCCCACTTCCACCTACCCATAGCTCACACATGCCCTGGCAACATATTTTTGTCTCCTTGTTCCCATGACATTGTCTTTATTTTATCCCCAGTCCACCAGTCCTTAAGTCCTCCTTATCAGTATCAATGTTAAAATAGTATTACCCTCTTTTTTTACATGTTTTAATAGCAGCTTCAACTTCCGTTTCCATGGTGCGAGGTGAGATAGGAACAAGCAATGACAATAGCAATTTTCATGCTGGTATAATATAATTTTTCAGTGGCTTGTGGAAGGGTGGATAGCAATCAATTTCAAGTGGAAGCTGAATGACATCAATATAATTGAGAGAAGTGTTCCTTCTCCCCCCTCCCCACCAGTGCATAATATTGAAGCTATATGCTTGCTAATGCAAGGCACTCCATATCCATAAGCATACTATATGTTATCATAGTGGGTGTTGAAACTATACAAAGACTGTTCAACCCACTCTACTGTTGGATTTCCAGCTCAGAAAGTGGTCCAATATATATTGTTTGTGCTATGAGAATAACAGAATAGGAAGGGACCTTGGAGTTCATCTAGTCCATCACCCTGCTCAGGCAGGAGACCCTACCATTTCAGACAAATAGCTATTCAATCTCTTCTTAAAAACCTCTAGTGATGGTTTACCCACAAATGCTGTAAGCAGCCCATTCCACTGATTAATTGTTGTCATTGTCAGGAAATTTCTTCTTAGAAATTTTCTTCTTAGATATCATGCTAACCATCTCTGTGTCTTAAACATTAAGTAAAACTAGGTGCTACCTTCCCATACTTCAGCATAAATAAAGAGCTATAACCTTAACCCTTCTTTTAAAAAAGGATTTATGTGGAGAACATATATATACTAATCACTTTTAAAATCTAAGGTGCCCCTAGCATTGTTTTTTCACGTTGTGCTGGAGTACAATGAAACTTTCAGATAAACTAATTTACAATTAAGGAATGTCAAATTTAACAGAATTTGAGAATATGAAACTACTTGGTTAATTTACTCATATTTTTCATATTAAAAATCTTGCTCTTAAGCCAATCAGGTGAATTCACTTTTTTTTTCTTTCTTAAGAAAAAGTTCTAAAGATGACCAGCAAGAACTTATGGAAAAAAATATGTGATTGTAGCAACCAATTATAATGTGACTGAAAGGGTGAAAAGGCAATCTTGTCTATCATCACATTCAATATTATTCTTCATCTCATCCCCACCAATATGTTCTAGTAGATTTCCAAATGCCATGAGGTAAGGTCATTTTTTTAAAAAAAATCATCTATTTTTGTAAACTATGCTTGACTTTGTATTCAGCACCTTGAGAACAAGGTGGGAAGAGAGGTTATCTTTCCCATTATCAGGCAGTCAGGCTGGATCAGCAGGAAGAAGTCTATAGAATCTTTACTTTTTTAAAAAAATGTTTTATTGATTTTTAACATAATCATCTTAATATTTGGTAAACAGCGTGTTGTCTGGATTAGTATTTAAATGACAATTAATTTCTATAATTCTATAGTACCTATTATGGCTTTGCTTGATTTTCTCTTCTTCCAATAATGTTCTCTTTTGCCAACCTTAAATTAATGCAGTTATTATTATTTGAATAAATGACAATTAAATATAAACATTTTGCTCATGTTTCTGAAAATAATAACCACATCAAAATAAAATTTATTTTCTCATTGATCAAGTTGGTTGCTTTGTCATAGATCCTGTTTACAAAGTTCTTATTTAATTTTGTTTTCCCCACAATATTCAAAGCATTCTTACTGGTTAAGTTTTTTTTCAAAATTAGTTACAGTTAAGTATTTGAGTCTTTTTGCTCATACAAGCCATCCCAACATTTTGAATATTTCTCATATCTTAAAAAAAAGAAAAGAAAAAAGAAAAACAGAGAAAACATTTCTTTTATATAAACCAGGGGTCAGCAACCTGAAACAGTGAAAGAGCCACTCGGAACCGGTTCCCTCACAAAAGGAAAAACTGGGAGCCACAAAAAATGTGTGCGCATGTGCGTACATGCGCGCATACACAGAACAGGGTTTGACTGAAGAGTGGAGCCAAGGGAAACTATGCACCTCCCCTGCATATTTGAATTTTGGTTGAACTTTTTTAGTCCCACTTTTTTTTTTTGGACTGCACATGGCAGAGGACTGGGAGCTGCAGGAGTCGGCTGAAAGAGCCGCATGTGGCTCCGGAGCCGTGGGTTGCAGACCTGTGATATAAACCATCCCAATATTTTTATATTTGTCATATCGAACAACAACACATAAACACACATGCACACACATGCATGCACGCACACAGACACACACACACACACACAAAGAAAGAAAAAAAATACTATGTTACTTGAGGGGTTCATCCCTCTTAAACTAATCTTCATTTATATCCAAATTCTTTCTATTACTTTAATCATATTCAAACAAATTTTTAATTTTTAAATATTCTCTCTGGTAAATCCCATCATCTAGTTTCTTAATTCTTGCTTCAGCCTTTTTTTTTGTCAAACATCTTTCCTGATCATTATGCTTCACTGAATCAAAAAATCTTCCCATAATCTTGAAAATGTTGTCGCCCCTTCGTATTCATTTAGAATCTTTTCCTTTCTTTCTTTCTTGATTTTATTTATCATTTTTTGTCTCTCAAGTTCTTGTAGTTCTCCTGACAAAATCCATTTTGTCAAATCTTTTTTCTTGTCCTCAAACTTATTTTGTGATCTTAAAGTGTAGGTTATCTTTTCCACATCCAGTATTTCCTGTAAGTTTTTTTTTTCCTTCTGGGTTAAGTCATACTTTCTTCTGTTGTTAAAGTCCATCTTAAAGTCTCTCTCCTCTGTCTCGTATTCAGTTGTCTGTTTTTTTCTGCTCACTCTCTATTTTTATTTTCTGAGAAATTTTGTGCTGCAAAGTTAAATTGGAGATGTGTTCATTTATATTTTCAAAGTTATTTTTTATTTCCTCATGGTTTGAGGTCATTGTTGTTTGAATTAGTTGCAACACAGCATAGATCTCTTTCTGGAAAGTATTTGTATTTTCTCGGTACATTCTTTCTGTAGATCTCTGGTTTTTCATGATAGCTAAAGAAGACAGCTTTAGAATCACAGTTGAGTTACTATTTGTAATCCAGAAAGGTCATTTTTTTTTAGATTTTATAGTTCTCACTTTGTAGATAGCCCAACATGGTGTTTTTTTTTTGGTCACAGCTGTTCTCTGTTATTAAGACATTGAAGGTCACCAAGAAGCAGTTATCTCTTCCTGGGCTTTGCCAATCCCTATAATAAAAGCAACTGCTATTGTATATTTTCATCCACCACTAGATGTCAGCACTAGTTCATTTTTTTTATTTTTCAGTAATACAATTTTTTACTTCTATTTTCATGATTTAAAAAGAAAATCTTAACAGATTCCACCAATTTCAAACTTATACAAGTTAAGTCTTATAATCCTTTCATTTCAATATATTTCTGTTCCCCCTGAATACTTTAATTCATCTGTAGGAGGGTGGGGCCAATATCCCCCTCCTTCTCACTTTCAGATGCTTTTTTGGTGGCTCTCCAAAGAGTTTGCTTTTTTGCTTTTGGAGTTTTTTTCTTTTTTCCTCCCAGGGAATCAATTTTAAAGTAGATTCTTATCCAGTTCCAAACACATTGTTTACCATCAGTTTAAAGTAGTGCTTTTGGGCTTTGGCTACTTGTAGCTTGGGCTTTCCCCTGCCAATTTCTGGAGGGATTTTCCCAAACTGATCAGATTGACCACCATCTCTCCACAATCAGTGGGACTTTCTTCCTTCTTTGTTGCCTCTATGGGACAACCTCAGGCCCATTTAGCAGGCAGAAATCAGTCATAGGGTGTGGAGCCCTGTGATCCCTCAGCTGCTGCACTACTGCGTAAAACCGGAAGCCAGATCTATAGAATCTTTAATTGGTGACCTTATTGTCAGGGATCTGTCTACCTGGCACAGAGAGCATCTTTTCTCACATTGCTTGGCTGTCATATCTCTTTCAGCAGTACCATTCAATGAACCATTACATCTCCTTTTACATTTTGTAAGCCACTTTGAAATCCTTGGTAGAATAGAAAGGGAGGGATATTGCATAAATAAATTTAGTAAATATTGGAGGTGAAACAACTTTGAAGCAAACAGAAAAATACATTTCTCTACCACCTTGACTGAGTTGAAACCTTCCTGGATATTCTATGTTGGATTTAGAGATTGGGCAGAGATGAAAACTAGATCATGCTTACTTGGAAATAATGTTTCTTGCAAGTAGCTAAAAGCTGCTAAAAATTACATTTCACCTGAATTTGGAGAGGGACAGCTTAATTTCCAAATGATTCTTCTTAATGTCTAGTGTATGCATCCATCTCTATGGTACTGTTGTCTTTTGAAGGTCAAGACAGAATATATGTAATGAGCACAATTGCTAGTCCAAATAAGCTACTTCCAGATGTCCTTTCTTTCTCTTTCAACTTCTCATGCTTTACTAAAAATCTCTGTATAAACTATTCAGGGAATCTGATTATGGTTGAGTATTGCAAAATTCCTGCCAGTTCTTTGTTTGTATGTTTAATTAAACACATTTCCAGACCTTTCTCATATGTAGACTTTCAGCAAACAATCCAGCCTCTACATTTTAAAGGGTTAGATATTTGCAGAATATAATTTCAAAGTGCCGTGCATATTTGCACAAAAGCTCATTTGAGATTTGCATATATTCATATTCATTGTAGACATGTCTGCAGAGTTATCCAACTAGGAAACTGGGACAATGTAATGTGAAGTTCTAACCATCTATAACTGAATTGATTTTTTGGGGAGGAAGTACCTTCAAGTCCTTTTTGACTTCTGGCAACTGCCTGTACTGATCCCTGCCTGTACTGATCTTCACAATATATTTCAAAAGTGGTTTCCTGTTTCCTGCTTCATAGGGGTGTGAGAGAGAAAATGACTGGTTGGCTTTATGGATATGATATGCAGGTTCTGAGGTTTTGCTGGTAAAAAAAATACAGGAAACCAGAAGTTGCCTTCAAGCTTTACGTTTTTATTCAGCTGAACAAAAAGATGGGCTCCTGTAAATGAGAGCAGCCCCGAAACACAAGAAATCCTTGTATTTATTCTTTCTGGTTACATAAGCAAGTCGTCCAGCAAAGCTGACATGCATAAGATAAAGATTTCACCCAGTAAGTCTGGCATACTGTAGATAAGAGAGCAGAAGTAACAAACATGTTCCCTTTTGGATGTTTCCCTAAAGATATTGTATGTTCTTGGGTGGGTTAGGACATTGAGTATTTTCCTTGCTGGCCTTTCATGACCCTGCATCTGGGACTGCAAGAGCCCAAAGACAGTAGGGCCATTTGCACATTCACAATTGATATTACCTATACTGTCCCCTAATTCCGAGTCAACATAATCCCCCCCTTTCATACTTAGAGCAGTGCGCAAAAGTATGAACACGGGATAGGCTTCTGTAGTATGTGGGCCACATTGCTGAGGACAGGCAGAGGTGAACAGGGGTAAGCAGTGAATGACACAGCAGGATACAAGAACAAGGAATACTACAAAGAGAGTACCAAGAATAATTCCCTAAACCATCCACATACAGCATCAGTAGAAACCTTCAGATTTTTAGGGTAATTCCTAATTCCTTCCTCCATGAGATGAATGGTATCCTTGTGTTGGATAATATAAACAGAGGGAAAGATAATCCCTATGGTACATGTACCACATCAGTAAGCTGGCAAAGACTTACAGGCAAACTGATCACAAAGAAACCACTAGTCTGAGTGATTAGCAAAATAAATGCCTGGTTCACCTTCCAACCCCTTAGGCATATAAGCTCTTAACACCAGACATATAAGTCATGAGTCCCATTGCTCCAAACAAACTATAAAGAGCAGAAAGGACCTTCTTGTAGTCAAGGACAAAGGTCTGATGACATCTATGCCAGCCATCCCACACGCTAGTACTGACCTTCCATGTGGCTGTGCAAGGTGTATAGATCCCTAACTTATCTCTGGAAGAACTTTCCTGCCCCAAACACAGGAAGAGTCCAGCCCCTTGTTACATTGGCCATCATGAAGGCTTCCAAGGATGTAGTTTCCATGGCCAATCCATGTATACCAGTGGGGGATATAAGTGCGCAGATTCAGTAATCTGTTATGTTCAAAAGCTGAATCCATGCTTGCATATCCAGTATATGGGTGTTGGAGCCCCAAGTCCCCAAAGAGGGACTGGGAAATTGGGGACCACCTCCCAGAATTGAACCTGACCACCACACATAATCCCTCTCCCCCCCCCGCAAAAGAGAACATGGAGTAGGGAAAGAAAAACAAGACAGAGTACTAAAAAAGAAAGGATGAACAACCCAAACAAAAGACCAGATGTCAGCCAAGAGAGAGAGAGAAGTGAAGCCCGTGTTGTAAGTAAGCAGGAAGCTGGTGAGAAGAAATCACCCGTGTAGAAGCCCAGCAGGCACAGGTATCACAATGACCAAAACATCCTGGCATACAGATCAGCGTTGGCCCTCAAACAGAAGCTTCAGCCCAAGGTCTTCCTCAGCACCAGGGGCCACAGTCCAAGCAACCCGGTCCTCAGTGTCAGAAGGTAGTGAAGAAGAGTGAAGTTGAGCATGATGAATCCAAGCATAAAGTCCATCAACCTTGACCACCATGTGGGTAGCAAGAAGAACAACGAAGGGCCATGTCCAGCAATCAGCTAAAGGGCCAGAAGCAGTCCAGGATGTGACAAGCACCCAAACACCAGGAAGGAAAGGATGGAGTGGATGATCCACCCCTGGACAATGGAGTGCTTGAACAGCTTGAGAAATGGAAGAAACATCATTAGCAAGAGAGTGTATACATCCTCTGAGGACCTGGTCTCCGACAACAGGGAGGGAAGTGGATACGTCAAATGAGAAAGAAAGGGCTGAGCATACACCATCCCAAAGGGAAACAGGTCTCCCCATGTGTACTGAAGACTGGAGCCTATAGGACAGATGAAACCACCAAACAATACCCAGGGTCTGAATTTCCTACTGGATAATGGCAGGGAAAGGCCTCATGTCCATGGCAACTCAGTAAAATCAAATTCCTAAAAACTAGCAGGATCCTGGCCACCCCCATGCCCCCCCAAGGGGATCTTAATAATGTCCCCAGGTCATTACATCCATGAATCACACATCGCCTGATCATTGTGAGGGCCCCGTTATAGATCCCTGTTATAGTCCATTATAAAAAACTCAGCCATGGCCTTGTAACCCCAATGAGTGCTGGCATGCAAGTTTTGTAAGAGGGCCCATAATGCATGTGTTGGGAGAAGGCACTTCTCATCCTTCTCCAGCCCATGTCCACAATAAACAGCACCCAGTTCAGAAGCTCTGTGCCCATCCAGTTCACATCAGCTGCCTGTAGAGCTTAGGACTGCCCCTGACCTTCGCTTATTCCGCCGGGACCTGAAGACCTGGCTCTTTGAGCTCTCTGGCCTGGACTGAGAATATTAATTGGGATTTTAATTGTATTTTAACTGGGGTTTTATTTCAAGGTCAATATAATCTTTTTAATTGATTTTAAGTTTTGTAATTTGTTGTATTGTTTTTAAAAACCTTGTGAACCGCCCTGAGTCCTACGGGAGAAGGGCGGTATATAAATCGAATAAATAAAAATAAATAAAATAATAAATATGTTGGAGCCAGCACAGGCAAACATGAGGGTACAAGTGCACCCATATACCAAGGGGACAGCGGATCTAATGCAGCAGACTTTAAGGTGCAGTTGGCCAAGGCACTTCCTCTTCCACTTACAGTACCAACCCTAACATGGGCCCTCACATGCATGACAGCTACCTTATGTGGGAGCAAAACAGCATCCAACAGCCTGAAAATGTCCCGTCCAAATTTAATAGGAGCGATGATGGAACCACACTCCATCTATAATGCCCCATGTGCATGTATAACACAAACCGTCCCACAAATTTACTGTCTATAAATATATTAACCACACTGTCTGACTTTTCAAGGCCCTTGTCAAGGCAATGAGTTCAGCTTCCTGAGCTGAAGTACTTGCAGGGAGAACAAGTACTACAACTGACATGATCCATGCAGGAAACCAGAAGTTGCCTTCAAGCTTTACAGTTTTTATTCAGCTGAACAAAAAAATGGGCTCCTCTAAATGAGAGCAGCCCCAAAACACAAGAAATCCTTGTATTTATTCTTTCTGGTTACATAAGCAAGCCATCCAGCAAAGTTGACACGCATAAGATAAAGATTTCACCCAGTAAGTCTGGCATACTGTAGATAAGAGAGCAGAAGTAACAAACATATTCCCTTTTGGGTGTTTCCCTAAAGATATTGTATGTTCTTGGGTGGGTTAGGACATTGAGTATTTTCCTTGCTGGCCTTTCATGACCCTGCATCCGGGACTTTGCAAGAGCCCAAAGACAGTAGAGCCATTGGACATTCACAATTGATATTTCCTATACTGTCCCCTAATTCCGGGTCAACAAGAAGATGGGCCTCGTGATCTCCCACTTTCATTTAGAATGCTGTGTCACACCATGTAGCTTCTTACATTCTCAGCCAGTTTGAACATACCTTCAGTTTTAACATACAGTATATGAGAGCTGTACAAATCTTTAAAATGCCCATACAGGTACATCCATGCTCAAAAGACTTTAGGGGAAGGAATTAAACTGGTCATATTCTTTGAACAGGTATGGATACTTCATGCTTTAGAAGAATGGAACCAGAAACATTGTCTAATGCTTTATCTGGATCGATCCCTACTATCAAGCTTTTACATGGGAATCTAATAGCAGGAGAAAAAACAGAAAGTACCTGCAGATTTAATGGACAAAACAAACATTTGCAGTGACCAATCCATGCTTCTAGGAAGCAACAACCATGGTATTTAGCAATTAATATTCCTTTGATTCAGGAAATACCCATGTAGGTAACACAAGTAATTTTATTCCCCATGAATGCAACTTCCCTTTGCATTTGTTTGAGTTACTGGCCATCAAACATCTTCTTCATCTCTGCAGAATTATTTTATTTATTTGTATCTTGCCTTTATTATTTTTACTAATAACTCAAGGCAGTGAACATATCCAACAAGCCTTCTTCCTCCTATTCTCTCTGCAACAGCAACCTTATGCAGTGAGTTAGGCTAAGAGGGAGTAACTGGCCCAAGATCACCCAGCTGGCTTTCAAGGTGGGGCTAGAACTCACGGTCTCCCACTTTCTAGCTTGGTGCCTTAACCACTAGACCAATTTGGCCCTGAAATTGTGCACTTTGAAAAAAGAAATCACTTCAATTTACTTACCTTGATTATCTTGGTTCTCGGATTCTTATATTATAAAAGAGGGAAAATATTTCTTTCTGTTTTGGAATATGCAAGATATTTTTTTTTTAAAAAAAAATCAATACTTTTATAAAATGTTAACATGCCAAATTCTTCAGAAAGCTGATAACTATCAAAAGGTTAAACTGTCATTGTTGAATCTAATCCAAGCATCTTCTATTTCAGTGTTTTTCAACCTTTTTTGGGCAAAGGCACACTTGTTTCATGAAAAAAATCACGAGGCACTCCACCTTTTTCCGCACCGTTGGGCCTCCCCATGGTCGCTACACGAACGGTCGTAAGTCGAGGATGGCCTGTGTTCTCAAGGGGTTGGACTAGATGACCTCCAAGGTCCCTTCCAACTTATTATTATTATTATTATTATTATTATTATTATTATTATTATTATTATTATTATTATTATTATTATTAGCCTCTTTATTTTATTTTATTTTATTTTGGGGCTTTTGTTTGTTTGTTTTTGCTGTGAAGGAAAAGGAAAGCTTGCATTTCTTTTTAATTTATCTTTCTGTATTTTCTTTTTTCTCTTCTTTTCTTTCTTCCTTCCTTCCTTCCCTCTCTTCCCTCCCTCTTTTCTTTCTTTATCTTCCTTCCTTCCTTTCTCTCTCCCACTTCCTTTCCCTCCCTCTCTCAATTTCTTGCTTTCTACTTGTTGTGGAAATTGGAAGCTACTTGCATTTCTTTTTAATTTTTCTTTCTGCATTTTTCTCCTTCATTTATTTTTCTTTCTTTCTTTCTTTCTTTCTTTTCTCTTTCTTTCTTTCTCTTTCTTTTCTCTTTCTTTCTTTCTATCTTCCTTCCTTTCTTTCCTGCCTTTCTCTCTCCCACTTTCTTTCCCTCCCTCTCTCAATTTCTTGCTTTCTACTTGTTGTGGAAACTGGAAGCTACTTGCATTTCTTTTTAATTTTTCTTCCTGCTTTTTTTCCTTCCTTCCTTCCTCCCTTCCTCTCTCTCTCTCTTTCTTTTCTATTCTCCTTTTTTTCTTTCTCCCTCCCTTTTCCCCTTCCCCCTTTCTCCTTTTTTCCCTTCCTTTTTTCTTTCTTTCTCACCTTTACCATCAAAAGCACTTCACTCCAGAGGGGGGGGGGGAAACCCCAAAGGTTTTTAATTGCTTTGGTCCAAAGGACATTTTATTATGCAACGTATCAAAAGGACAGGTTAAAAAAAAATCAGCCATGTAATTTTTCAGACGCAAGCGAAGCCTCCAAGAGCGAAGCAGTCAGATCCCTCTATTTCGGGCTGGGGCGAGGGGTCGCGGCGAGCAACCAGGCAGCTGACCAGGCGGGAGTCTCGCATCCTCAGCCGCACGGGGAGTAAGGAGTAAGCGGCGCGTGCTGGGGAAGAAGAGCTTTTTCGAACGTTGCAGGCAACCAACCACGCGACAGCTCAGGCGAGCCGGGCTGGCCGCCCGTCCGTCCTCTTCCGATAAGCGAGCCGGTCGCCTCTCCCCAGCTTCTCTCTCTTCAGCAAGAGACCCTCCGAAGCCAGAGAAGGGGGCGGAGCTATGCTGCCATGGAGCCCTGGTGCCTAGAGAGGTCGAGCCCACTTCTTTTCCCAGGCTTTTGCTTCCAGCGAAGTAGGGCTGTCAGCTTAGCCAAGGCTCCGGTGCCCAGCGCTCCCCGCCAGAGAGTCTTGCAGCGCCGCTCCGCCCGCGGCTGTTCCTCCTCCTCCTCCTCCTCCTCCTCCTCCTCCTCCTCCTCCTCTCACCGCTGTCTCCTAGGTCAGTGTTTTTTCAATTTTTTCCATGGCACACCAGGCAACATCTCGCGGCACACTAGTGTGCCGCGGAACAGTGGTTGAAAAACACTGTTCTATTTAGCCATATGCCATTAGCATTGTAATCCATGGGTGCTTCAATGACTTAAGCAAGGGTGACTAATTCAAGCACTGAAGGCTTCCTATATCTCCAACCCCCTTTTGTTCTATTCTCTAAAGAGTACATCATCAAATTTGAGCAGAAAAAATATGTCTTACAATGAGAATTTTTTTTGGAATTCCTCCGTAAAAGTAACTCTATTGAGACATACGTATATTGGGGGGGGGAACCCCCAGAACCGCCCAAACAGGTTGCAAAATGCAACCCTGCCTCCTTGGTCATAATCGTTGGATCCACATCTGAAAAAGAAACAGCAGTTGCCTACATGTCAATACAGAGACTCACATGTTGTAGATGAGGCAAAAAGACAAATTTCTAAAGACACTATATAAATCGGTATAAAAAGCATAAATCAAGGATCCCATTAGAAGAAATACATCCCTATATTTAACAGAATAACAGTGTTAGAAGAGACTTTGGAAATTTCTAGTCCAAAATCCAACCCTGTGCTCAAGCAGGAAACCCTATGTAACATTTCAGACAAATAGTTGTCCAATCTCTTCTTAAACCAAATAAACAAAATAAAAATGCAAAAAGGGTCCCCAGAATCCTTAAAGGTGATTCAAAATTACAATATGAAATGCTCAGGTAGAAGGCAAATCTCATATCAAGAAAAGGTCTCCAGAATTCTAGAGGAACCATGGAAACTAACAAGTAGGGCCTGAAGGGCTATTAGAAGCAGGAAATTCTTCCTTCAAAGAATTGAACAGTTGCTGGAACAATGGAGAATAACTTTGGCAAAATAAATGCCAGATTCCAATTAAAAATGAGTTCAGTTTTTTTAGTAGTGATCTCATTGTTAAGATTGCTCTGATTTGCTGAATACAGTGGTACCTCAGTATTCATCGTTAATTGGTTATGGGAGGCACAATGAGTACCAAAAACGCTGAGTACCAAACAAAATTTTCCCATGTAATAATGTAGGGAGTCATAAGGCAGCTGACAAGTTCTAGCTTGTGTGTTCAGTACCAAACAAACAATAAGTGCCTGGACAAAATTTTCACAGCAAAATATGTTACGTACAAAGGTACCACTGTATAATTGATGTTCATCTGATTGCCTTCCCTCCTCCTTTTTGCTCTATAGCATTTTATGTAAATAAAAAAGTACTTTTCCCCTGTAGCTAGCATGATGTCATTCTTAGCAGCCAGAACTCTGGAAAACAAAGAATGACTAGCACACTTATTTTATATTATATCCCTGCCTTTATGTGAAGGGAGCTGTGGAGGCTTAGATCTGGTTTCATATTTATTTTTTTCTTGTCCAAATAATGCCATGCTTTGCCTTGAGAACTGAGGTTACTGAATTTAATGCTGAACCATGATATATAGAGAGTTATACCCTTAATTAATTTACTTTCTAGGAATACTAATATACAGACAATGCAAATCTCATCCTATTAATTTTTTTGTATCAATGGCATCCATACCCACTAGTATATTAAGAGTATACATGATTGCATTTTATCTATATCTCTTAAATGAAAGATATTTAATTGTCTTAGTTTTACATATAAGAAACATGTAATTTTAAAAACTCCAGAAGAAAATCTATCAAGCACTTTGAAACACAGCAGACACTTGAAGCAATTTTGTGCCTATAAGCAATATGGGACACTTAAGGCAATTGTTAAATTATTAATAATAAAACTATTCCCTAAGCAATTTTTACACATATGTAATTTATAAAATTTCTCAATATTCTAATTTAGAATAATTTAGAATAGGGAATAAAGACAATATTCATTTCATTTAGTAAACTGATAACAATTAGCAAAGAGATTGTAGCTGAAAATAACTAAAATAAAGATTCAAAGACTCTCTGTTGAAAAACTAAGCTGGAACGTCAACAACTGGACTTCACATCTAAACATTTACTTAATTCTTAGTGAATAAACTGATTGGTTCAATCCCCACAGGAGCTGAAATAAGAATGATTAAAATAAATCAATGCTCCCTCCCCACAATGTTCTAGAAAAGCATACCTGCATTGTTATCTATGTATACAAGAATATTTTTTGTAACAGAAAAGTTTAAATTAAGGGAGGAAGAGGTGGATCTCTGAATAATGTACCTCAAGATACATTGGATTATCCAATAGATATTCAGAAAAGTTCTCAATGGGTTAAGACCTTTGTGTAGAATTTTATCAAAATCCATTAATCTACTCATAAATGGCACTAGAGAATATACAAAGCTTTTTAAAACAAACAAACAAACAAGGCAGAAAAAAACACTAATTTGTTCATACAGATAGAGTGCTTAGCTTTTATAAGTTTCAGTGCAAATCTAGGTTCAACTAACAATGATCAAGTTTGTGAGCCAAAATTAGGGTGCTATGTGTTTCTTTTCATCTGCTAGGTCCCCTAACCTTAATAGTTATATGGCAATACCTTTTGGCCCATATAGTCAGATAAGTGGTTCATGTGATTTATTTCCAATAGGAACTTACAAAAATGAGACTTTTCTTCATCGATTAAATTAATATTAGATGTTAATAGGAAAAAACAGGTAGGTATGGTAGGTATGGTAGTACACCAGTTGGAATTTCCACTTTTTCTCCTTTGAAAGCTGAGAATCTAAATTTCAAACACAGTATCAAGATGACTTTTTTAATCTAAGAAAATCATAATTTAACCTTGTTAAAATTTTGTACAGTTCTTTGATATAATTTAATGGAGCAGCAGTGGTGCAATGGTTAGAATGTAGTATTACAGGCCAACTCTGCTCACTGCCAGAGTTTAATCCTGACTTCTCAAGACTGACTTAGCTTTCCATCCTTTCAAGGCTGGTAAACTGAGGACCAAGATCAGGGGTCCTCCACCTGTTGGCAAAAACAGGATGCTGTGTGGCAAAAACAGGGCACTGAATGGCAAAAACAGGGTAGTGCTAGCACCCACATGGCAAAAACAGGGTGATGCTAGTGAGTGTCACTCGGGCAGTAGCCACCCCATTTGCATCGTGTGTGCTCACGGCCACGTTTGTGTGTGTGTGTGTGCATGTGCGTAAAATGCTCCCCCTCCCTTTCCCTCTGGCCTGCCAACCAAGAAAGGTTGGAGACCTCTGACCTTAGATTGTTGGGGGCAATATGCTGACATTGTAAACTGCTTAGAGATGACTGCAAAGCAGTATTAAGCAATATATAAGTGCTATTGCTATTTCTTGAAAGATGATCTCTTCCTATTGTAAATCATGTTGCATGTAGAGCTTCCCTTTTGGTCTTAACAATGATCAAGGCAAGATCAGGGATTGCAAAGATGTGAGCAAACCATGCAGGAGCATGGCAGAAGGATCAGCATTTGCAAATCTGATCCTATTCCCAATTTGAGTTCTTATGCTTTAGGCAAGTACTTGAATGTAGATCCTTACCTTTGAATCCCTGACAATGCTGCTTTTCACTGAAGTTTGCTGTTACTTCTTTTCATATTTTTCTACCAAAATAATGCTTAGGATCATCCTATGCAGATTACAGCCCTACATGGAGTAAGATATGCCAGATTTTCAAGATGGCTTTAGAAAAAGGCAACGGACACATGTTGGATAATTGAGAGGTCAAGGAATACTAAAAAGAAGTCACTGTGTGCTTCATCATTTATAAGAAAGCCTTCAATTGTGTTGATCATGTCAAACTGTGGAGAGTGCTCAGAAAAATGAGAATATCTCATTGTTCTCATAAAAAATTATATAAAGCTCACCAAGTCACAGTACAGACAGAACTGGGCGAAACAGACTGGTTCCGGGTTGGCAATGGGGGGAGGGAGGAGGCAACAAGGCTGTATACTGTTCCCTTATTTATTCAACCTATAAGTGGGATGTATATTGAGAGAAGTGGAATGGGAAGAAGATGAGCATGGTTTAAATATTGGAGAATGGAACATCACCTGTGATTTGCTGATACCACTATACTGATAACTAAAAATGCAAAAGATCTGAAAACCCTAGTACTTAAAAGTCAAAGAGCACAGTGAAAAAATAGGACTAAAATTAAATGTAAATAATACCAAATTAATGACAAAGGTAGAACAACCAACTGAATGACAAAGTAGGTATCAAAGTGGTGGATAGTTTCTGCCTTTCAGCATCAATCATCAATAATAAAGGAACAAGCAGTCAAGAAATATTGTAGACTAGCTCTTGGTAGAGCAGATATGAAGACCATGAAAAAGATATTACAATGTCATGATGTATCTATACTTTATTTCTAATGTGTCTTTTTACTTTTCATCAGTTTACTTTGTCATCAGATAATTTACATAAAACTGTGTGAAAACATCAGGCAGATGAGGAGTAGATGGTTTGTTTCTTTTCCTTACATTTTGCACAGTCAATATAATTCTGTTTTATTTCATTTCCTTAGAACTAGAATAGGGGAAAATATGTCAAAATAATTGATTCCCAAAAATCCCAATATATTTACCTCTTTTTAACACTGGAAAAATTCTCTATCATCATCATCATCATCAAGTTGGAAGGGACCTTGGAGGTCTTCTAGTCCAACCCGCTGCTCAGGCAGGAAACCCTATAATTTTCATCTGTTGCTTCTTGTCCTGCCTTCAGATGCTTTGGAGAATAGCTTGACTCCTTCTTCCTTGTGGCAACCCCTGAGACATTGGAACACTGCTTTCATGTCCCCCTTGTCCTTCTCGTCATTAAACTAGACATACCCAAATCCAGTAACCTTTACCTATATGTTTTAACCTCCAGTCCCCTAATCATCTTTGTTGCTCTTCTCTGTACTTTTTCTCAACGTCTTTTTTACATCGTGGTGACTAAAACGGGATGCAGTATTCCAAGTGTGGCTTTACCAAGGCATTCACGTGATCTTGATTCTATCCCTCTGTTAATGCAGCCTAGCACTGTGTTGGCTTTTTTGGCAACTGCAGCACACTGCTGGCTCATATTTAAGTGATTGTCCACTGGGACTCTGAGATCCCTCTCACAGTTACTCCTCTCCTTTAATTATTTTAAGATATTTTTATTTATTTTAGTAATTGTTAATAATACAGATGATGCATTGTACTATTGCTTTTATTTTTTAAGAGAACCTGTGAGCTTTTTCTTAAAAAGCAAAAATAATAGGTGTTTTGCATGGAAGTGTGCCTAGCTATCCAGAAAATGAATCAAAAGTAAATTGGCATGGTAGAGAATATCTAGCACAGAAAGGCTTTTAATAGCAATAGCACTTAGACATATATACCACTTCAGTGCTTTACAGCCCTCTCTAAGCAGTTTCCAGAGTCAGCATATTGTCCCCAACAATCTAGGTCCTCATTTTACCGACCTCAGAAGGATGAATCAACCTTGAGCCAGTCAGGATTGAACTTCCAAACTGCTGGCAGCTGGCAATTAGCAGTCAGCAGAAGTAGCCTGCAGTACCACATTCTAACCCCTGCACCATCAGGGGTCTTGATAATATGCATATTGTAATAGACCACAGCTGTCAAAGCAGGCATTGTATGGATAAACAGAATCTCTGTCTATGACATCCATTTTGCAAGAATCTCATATTGTACTCTCCAAATTGTAATTTTGGAGTTAAATGCTTAATGCTACTCAGATTTGGCTGCTCTCTAACAAAGGCAAAGTAGGGTAGAAGAGAACACCTAAGGAAATAGTGAGAGTTGAGGGGAACACCTAGGTACAAATGGAGTATTTTAAGCAGGTATGCCCACTATTGGCAGCCATTTTATATGTTCAACCTCAATCCATTGTGATTATTTTGTGAGAGAATACAGAACAGGCTCTTGTAATTCCTAACATGCATAAAAATTCTAAGAGGTTGCTTGCTCTCAAGTCATGGTGGAAAGCAAAAGTGAAGGAAGGCAAACAAAGGGGGAAATGTGCTCTGTTTTAAAAAGTGGGGTGGGTGGGAGAGAGAAAAAAGTTAAAAATATATTTTTTTATCAATAATCATGAGGAAGGAAAAAGGGAAGGGAAGAGCGTAAATATGAGTAGAATTTTGAAATTAGCCTAAGATTGTTGAGACAGATATAAACATTATAGTAAAGAGCCCAGGGCATAGGTTTTGTCACTCACCCTATCTGAGAAAACTTCTTCAGCTACAAACCTGCCCATCCTTTAAAATTGCTTTTGTCTTGTTAATATTTTTAGTTTTTGCATTCCCATTTAAAATGAGACAGCTCTATAATAAATAGATTTGATAAGCCATTTTATTGTCCACATGCTTTTACTAATTTTCATAAACAATTCACATAAAATATAATACAGTCAGCTTTTCTTTCTACATTTGATCAGATGTTACCAGGGGAATCAGAAAAATAGACTTCAATTCTATTTTCTCTCTAGGTTGTAGGATGATCTGTGGCTCATAATTTAGAATTGCTCCCCCCCTCTTTTCTCTTTTTTTCTTTTGCTGCCTTTATATAATTTCAAACATTGATATCAGTCGGGGGCAATGGGAGCATCTTTAGAAGCAGACTGTAAAACTGCAATTTATTCTAATGCAATGTGGATAAATGTCAACTTTAATAATTTACTCAACCCATTGCTTATTTGCTACATTACCCACGAGAACTGTATTTCCTTTGCATTGTGTGTAGGACAATTCAATATTATGCCTCCTAAAGGAATGAAGAATTGAACTGTGCTGAGGATATATGTAAATGGCATTTGGCAGCAAATAACAATCTTTTCTAAAAGTGGACAAAAAGCTTTATAATATATGAGACAGCTGATTATTTTACTAGCACTGTTATCCATTTTTTTCTAATTAGGGAAGAAACATTGGCCCTATTCTATTGACTGTGCCTGCTGAGGATGCATATGGACAGGTATAAATCCAGACTCTGTGCATATTGCAGGTTTTCATATATTAATCTATTCCTTCTTATTGTAGATACAGATATTAAAATATGGAATTGCTATTTTACTACTGCTGCTATTTGTCCTTTCCTCTAAAATGCATTTTAGGTATCGTTTAAACAAAGTGCATCTAATGTTCATTTGTATTTCTCTCAATGCCTCTACCTAATAAACATTTAGTACACACTTTCCTCTTTATACATCACTGCCACTTTTTCTCTATATTTTGGGAGGACGCCAATAGACTTAAGTATGAGACCTCATGGATGATCTGAGCTGTGGTGGTGCAGTGGTTAGAATGCAATATTACAGGCTGACTCTGCACACTGCCAAAGTTTGATCCTGACCACTCAAGATTGACTCAGCTTTCTATCATGATCTGCCAGTTTTAGGCGGGTGAAATATAGGTGCTAATTCAAAATATGTGGGCACAGACAGGTCTTCAGGCTTAGGTGAATATTACAAATAATCCGAGGACAAAGGCACATAATACCAAACACTTTTGTGCACCAAAAGGATAAAAAACTTTATTTGCCTCAACCAAATTTCCACCTTCTATTTTGAAGCCTGCTTGAAAATGGCTGAGGGAACTCAGGGGTGGAAATGGGTTCTTGTGAGAGGCTTGTCACTCATTTGGACTCTAAACTCAGGATGGAAGTTTTTTGTTTTTTTTAATCCCATTTATATCCCGCCCTTCTCCAAAGACTCAGGGCGGCTTATAATCTAAGCACAAATCAATGTGCTTAGCAATAGCCTTCATTCTATGTATATGCCTGCTTATTAGGGCTTTTGCCCCCCCCAGCGGCATTATTACAAAGTCAGCTTAATTGCCCCCAACAATCTGGGTCCTCATTTTACCTACCTCGGAAGGATGGAAGGCTGAGTCAACCTTGAGCCTGGTGGGATGCGAACCTGCACTAATTGCAGGCAGCTGGTGTTACTTAAGGAGGCATTAGCCCACTGCTCCACCAAGGCAGTGGGCATGCTGCTCCAAGTTAAGGGGCATGCTGCTTTACTGCTTAATGCACATCCCTGTACATATTCATGAGTGTATGTTAACAGATTGACAAGCCCAGATGAACCACTTTTCCCCTTCATGAACATATTTGCCTATTTAAATATAATCTAATACACACAAAAATGAAACGAACTCTTAATAAAGGGAAGATAAAAACTTTGTTCTTCTGTGCCATCTTCTTTTCCCCCCAAGAAACAGGATTGTCCTAATGGCCTTAAACAGACGTTTAACAGAGAAGGGGAAGGGGGAAAGGTTTACAAATTGGTGGGACGTTGAGTGTTGACATGTTTTGTTTTGTCTTTTGTTTGTTTGTTTATTTGTTTGCATGCTTTGAAATGTGAATTACATCAATGTCCTGGAGTAATCTGCTGGCATATTTTGATGTGCTTTTCATTCCTGAGCTAGTATTTGTTTTGGTGGTCTTTGGGGTATCTTTCCATTTTTGGTGTAACCTTGGGGAGCTGCCAAGCGAAGGAGGGTCTATTAGTAATTCAGTGGTATATATTAACTTCTTCAATCTAGATCCAATATTACATCATCAAATGTTTCCTCTCTTCTTCCAGATGTTTTTGTTAGTTGCAAAGTCGTGTCCGACCCATCGCGACCCCATGGACAACGCTCCTCCAGGCCTTCCTGTCCTCTACCATCCCCTGGAGTCCATTTAGGCTCACGCCTACTGCTTCAGTGACTCCATCCAGCCACCTCATTCTCTGTCGTCCTCTTCTTCTATTGCCCTCAACTTTCCCCAGAATTAGGCTCTTCTCCAGTGAGTCCTTCCTTCTCATTAGGTGGCCAAAGTATTTGAGTTTCAACTTCAGGATCTGGCCTTCTAAAGAGCAGTCAGGGTTGATCTCCTCTAGAACTGACCGGTTTGATCACTTTGCAGCCCAAGGGACTTACAGGAGTCTTCTCCAGCACCATAGTTCAAAGGCCTCAATTCTTTGGCACTCACCCTTTCTTATGGTCCAAATTTCACAGCCATACATTGCAACTGTGAAGACCATAGCCTTGAATATATGCACTTTTGCTGGCAGGGTGATCTCTCTGCTTTTTAGTGTGCTGTCTAGATTTGCCATAGCTTTCCTCCCCAGGAGCAAGCGTCTTTTAATTTCTTGGCTGCAGTCCCCGTCTGTGGTGATGTTGGAGCCCAGGAAAATAAAATCTGTCACTACCTCCATTTCTTCCCCATCTATTTGCCAGGAATTGAGAGGGCCGGATGCCATGATCTTGGTTTTCTTCTTCCAGTAGTACCTGTTTTCCTACACTAGGCAAATACAATTCTTATTGTTATTAATAAATATGCATCTTTGTTACATTTTTCTCATAATATCAATAATGTCACTTTTAGCTAACTTTTCTAAACAAAACATATCTTAATTGCATTTGCACTTAATGTTCAATCAGTATCCAGTTTTTGCTTTTTTTAAGTTTTAATTTCCCCTCAGTGTTCAAAATGTCTCTATTGTTTATAATTTCAAAGTAAGTAATATTTGTGTAACCAAAAGCTTCCCTTATTCAAACTTCACACACTTTGATTCTTTTTCATATAATATGGGGCAGAGGAAAACCCTGTTGGGTTTCAACATTCTATTATTATATCTTAAAACATAGGGTCTGTTGAAGGGTCCATGAAGGGTCTGTATTTTGACTTAGATTATCTTGAAGGCTTATATAAATTTGGTTGATTGATGATAGATAGTTAAAAAGGTAAAGGTTTCCCCGCACATGCATGCTAGTCATTTCCAACTCTAGGGGCCGGTGCTCATCTCTGTTTCAAAGCCAAAGAGCCAGCGCTTGTCCGAGGACATCTCCATGGTCATGTGGCCGGCATGACTAGATGCCAAAGGCACACGGAACGCTGTTATCTTCCCACCATAGTGGTCCCTATTTTTCTACTTGCATTTTTACGTGCTTTTGAACTGCTAGGTTGGCAGAAGCTGGGACGAGTAACAGATGCTCACTCTGTTACGTGGCATGTGGGATTCGACCCACCAAACTGCTGACCATCTGATCGACAAGCTCAGCTCTTGCTTTTCTGGAAGTCTCAACCATTGTTCATTGATGTTGTTGTAGTATGTTTTCATGTTGTCTCTCCATCTCCTTCAGAGTCTGCCTTATGTTGTTTGACCTTCTCCTCTTTTTGTATATTACTTTTATGATATGGTATCCTCTCCAGGTGAGCAAACCACTTTTTTTGCTGTTTTTGTATGTAATTTAAGATTGGTTCTATGCCAGTTCTGATGGCGCCAGTTTTTGATTTTATATCTTCTGATCACTCCAGCAGCTTTCCTCAAATATCTCATTTCTGTGGTAACAAACTTTCATTTACCCTTTCTTGTAAGTGGTCCATGTTTGGCACTGGTATCACAGGGTGGGGACAAATATGCTTTGTATTAAGATGCTTCATTGTAATGACCAGCACTGCCTTATGTTGTAGGAGTGGAGCAAGCTGTCCAATGAGTTACTCTTTGCAAATGTTCAGATATTGACAACAAGTACAGCTAAGAAACTGCAGCAGCTTCTTATTGTCAACTTTCCAGCTGGTGAATTCAACATTAAAGAAACTCTATTCTAAATTTTTATTGAACACACATCCTGGCACTAAAGAAATAAAAACAACTCTAGTTTTCCCACACAAAGTTCTGGTTAGTTAACAATAGCTTTTCATAACCCTCACCCACCATGTGTTCATGTTGCCCAACCACATTTTTTCTGTTTGTTATGGGAACGGTCTACTTCTCTGCCAGACACCTGCTTTAGATGACCTTGGTTCTCACAGTCCATGGACAGCTTCCTGAAACTCCCATTTCTTTCCCAGACTCCCCCTTCCCCCTGTTTCTATGGCAAGTTGAACAGCTACAGAGGTGAGCAAGCATCTTAGCAATTCAACCTTGACACTGATCACCATGAACCAAGAATGGCAGACAAATAATATGAGAATCAGTGAAAACAGAAGTAATGGCAATTGGAAGAAAAAAGCATACCCTAAACTTAGCAACAGAAGGAACCAGAATAAAACAAGTATCAAAGTTCAAATATCTAGGAACAGCATTCACCAAAGATGGCCAAATGGATGAAGAGATTAACATACGATTCAGTAAGGCAAACCAAGTATTAGGACAGGTTGCTCCACTTTACCCTTGTGAAATAGCATATATCATGACTCTTGATAGAAGGCTACAGTGCAAGGATATTTGTGAAAGGAGGCCTATTTTTGTGTGACAGCAGAAAATCATGCTACTTTCATGCTGCTTTTAGGCTGTCCCTATGTATTACACTTAATGATTCATGGTGAAAAGATTTGGGAAATGTATATTTTCTTCAAATAGTTCCTCTCCCCCACCATCTTCTTTGCAGCCTGAAAAACTGAAACTCTCGCTTTTATAGAGAACTGTCAACTTTTACAACCAATCAGGGAACCGTATTCTCCCGCCTCGAGGGCAGCGACCAATGACCTTCCGGCAGCTTTGACAACTCCCGGGCGATTGCGCTTGCGCGGCTTGGTCGGGGAATCCACCAGCTGACTGGCCCACTGGCTGAGGGGAGGCAAGTTTGGAAGCTGGCGTTTTGACAGCTCAGCGGCTGTCAGCTGGGCCGGCTCTGGCGCATGCGCAGATGCTTAGGCAGCCTTTTGACAGCTGTCACTGTCAACGGCTGCCGCCGGCTCGTGCGCGTGCGCGATTTCTTCCGGCAGCCTTTTCACAGCTGTCAACTGTCAACGGCTGCCGCGTTAGGGATTCCCTGGTTTAGCCTCAGGTCTGGAGGCTTCCTGGAGTAGAGGTTAACCTTGTAAATGTCAGTATGTAACAATCTGGTCTGAGCTTCTTGCCCTGCTGACGTTTAGATTATTTATTTATTTATTTATTTATTTATTTATTTATTTATTTATTTATTTATTTATTTATTTAATTTAAATTGGTATGGTTGCCCATTCACTTTCAGTGACCCTGGGAGGCTTAAAAAAATAAAAAGCCCATATAGAAACAATTTTAAAAAAACCAATATCCCCCCCACTTCCCAGCAACAACAATCAATCAGACAAACTACTTGATGGGCTCCATCCTACTCTCAGTTCCCCAGGCCTGTTGGCAAAACCAGGTCTTCAGGATCCCGCAAAAGAGTGTCAAAGTGGGGGGTTGTCTCTTATCGGACTGTTTCCTTGGCAACAACCCTTGGCCTGTTCTCCCAGGTTCTTTCCTGATGTACCATTTTACCTAGTAAGTTGATACTAAGCAGGAGAGAGAGAGAGAGAGAAAGAGAGAGAGAGAGTTTCTTGCTGTGTTCCCACTAAAATGGTTGATTTTGAACTTTTTTTTAAGTGAGGAACATAAAATAAAAGTCCATGTAAAGTGGAGTTCAAACTGAAGTAATTGGAATAAGACAATCAATGTGTTCCAGAGTAGGCAGACTGAATTCCAATCTTGTCTTGTTTACTTTTGATTGCTTTATCATTAATGTACCATACAAGGATTTTATGTGCTACTTTTCATCAATGTAATTCTTTTGTTGCCATGGCAATCAATTCCAATTTTCTCCCACTCAGGCAATTGTATTTTAAAAATCTTCTGCTCTCAAAGAGATAAGCTTTTCTTGTATTTCTCACACATTCCAAGAATTACTGTGAGAAGCTGATACACAGCCAATCTTTACATTAAAACTGCATTCTGCTATTTGCAACTCTACTTTAGAATTTTCTGCCATCTTCTTTATTTCTTTTTCTATATGATCTATTTAATACTCCTTCTTTTGCTATAATTTATTTGCTAATGCTTATTTCTTGCATTTCATTCTTGCAGTGAAATAGATTTATAATTATTTTCATTTCATAGTATTCAGAAAACTGATCATAAAAGTACCCTTAAATACTATTTAAATATTATTTCCCAAAGCAGATGTAGTTACAGGCATGGGACAGGCACAGGAAAATTTTATTTTTAAACCTTATCAATTAATATAGTTATATAGATGTGGAAAGATGATAGAAGTTAAGTTATTATAATTCTTTAAAATCAGAATAATTTAGAACTGAAAGTGAGAAGTAAAATGGTTATCACTGACCATGTTCTAATCAAATGCCTCATTTTGGGGTGGCACTGTAGGAGAATTGCATGTGGATTTTGAAATCTTCTTAGCAGATGGTATAATAAGAAACTTAATTTTGGTTTATTGCTTTCAATCATTTTCCAGCAATATTTATTCTTTCTTTCTTTCTTTCTTTCTTTCTTTCTTTCTTTCTTTCTTTCTTTCTTTCTTTCTTTCTCTTTCTTTCTTTCTTTCTTTCTTTCTTTCTTTCTTTCTTTCTTTCTTTCTTTCTTTCTTTCTTTCTTTCTTCTTGAATTTTATTTCTTCTATACTACATGATATATGTCATTCCCAAATTTAATAAGCATTCCCTCCATTTCTTCATCCAAATAATTAATAAAACTGGTGAAAAGGGGAGGTTCCAGAACTTTTGGGAAACCACTTCACCCATCATACCAATACAAAGAAGAACCATTGATCTGAGCATGATTTTTGAGCCAGATATGTGTCCATGTCTGCACATAATTGATCATTCAGGTCATTCAGACCTCTCTTAATTTTGTTGCTAATAAGAATGTCATGAAGTACCTTGTCAAATGTTTTGCTAAAATCAGAACATATACACTACATCTCTCTCTCTCTCTCTCTCTCTCTCTCTCTCTCTCTCTCTCTCTCTCTCTCTCTCTCTCTCTCTCTCTCTCTCTCTCTCTCTCTCTCTGTGTGTGTGTGTGTGTGTGTGTGTGTGTGTGTGTGTCTGTCTCTCTCTGTCTCTCTCTATCTCTCTGTCTCTCTCTCTCTGGAATTTCCTTATTGTTTTCAAGTGGCTTCAAATCATTATCTTTATAATCTTAGAGTTTTGCCAGGTATCAGTGTCCAAAGGCATCTAAAGGCTCCTGTAGCTTTCATCCAAATGACAAAAGCAACTGTGCAGCATTGTCCCACAGCATCAGCTCCTTTTGGTCATGCCTGCAACATTCTGATCCATTATATTGGTGAGCATGATCTTGGGAAATAGGGGGCAGAGCCTCATGCTGGACAACTGGCATGTAAAATATATCTCCTTCTCACAGAAGAACAAAAGGTGTGAGAAATGTTTCAGAAGAGGCCCTCCCTAGTTTTCCAGAGAGTAAAAGAAATGAAGGGGAGAAATACTTTCAGGCTTGCATGATTGGTGTTACTCCTTCAAGATAAAAATACTAACTCTATCTTTATTGTAAGGTTACATCAGCAGACTCTTGCAAGATTTCACTGTCATATGTTGGTGCACAGATTTTTTTCTGAACATAACTGACAAAGCCCTTTCTGGGTTGTTGTTGTTGTTTTGTAGCATGCTTCACCAGCTGTGAGCTTTACCTTTTACAACACTTGACTGCATGGAATTGTATTACTTATTGTTGTTATCTTGTGCATTATTAGCATCCATTACTAGTGATCATTAATATTGAGACAGTAGATATATTGCACAAGTAAAAAGTCCACAACTTCTTATACTCTGGGCAGGCAACAGTAGGTCTGACAAAGTTATTCTTTTTATTTATTCTTCCATAGTTTAAAACAAATGCTCTCTATAAGGTCACTAGGTTGCATTACTACACAGGTGTAGTTACTTTTAACTTTTACTTACAATATCCTTCTTCCCCTTTCCAATCCTGATTAAAAGATCAATAGAGATTCTTGAGTTTCCTTCCTATATCTTCAAAATTTATAGTATAGCAATATCCTGTAGTTATAGTATAGTAACATGGTTGCAGCTATTCTTTGCAGCCTCATTTATTCCTACATGGGGAAGAAAGAAAAATTGACCACAGACTCCATATGTTTTGGCAATTGCTATATTCTTCATCTGTATTCCTAGGACAGACACACTTCAAGACTCAACAGTCTGATGGATTTATATTTATTTTGGCTCTTCATTTCAGTACATTCCAAATGATCATGATTGCTTTTCTTCCCAGGTGCAAATGCATTTATCTAGGGCTTTCATGGATCCAATATTCTGGCTTTTCTGCAGTCGCTCTTGTTCTTCCTCTTGAGTTTCAGAGCCCCTTCCTTTTGTAAAGGTCTGAATTTAATGGTCCAAGATATTTTCTATGTTTCTTGATTTTTCTTTGTCTGGTGGGCTTGGACATTTTTTGATTGTCTTATTTATGGAGAGTTGTTTCCTTTCATGATTCCTGTTGGTCTACCTTCATTCTTTCTTCTAATAAATCTTTATCCTCTTCCAAGGTTTAGCTTCGCATTGCTCCAACTTTTTGTCTTTTGCATCATGCATGTTACAGGCTTGCATTTACTGAAATACATTCCAGGACATATTACAAGCATTGTGAGTCACTGCCTCCAATTCCTGTCCATTTATTTTTACTTTCTTTTAAAAGACACCATCAGTAGATGGCTTGTAAAGTATTCCTTCTTAAAATGACAAATTATAAAAATACATATTATTGACATAAAAAGAATACTGCTCCTTTTCTCCTCCCCTTGAACTCTATTAGCAAACTATTGTCCCTATTCACTCACATGATGACTGATTTGATTAATTTTTGTACAGGATAGTTGGGCAGCATTCATACAGTCCCATTCTGTTGGATTTCAGGCCTTCAATGTTCATACAATTGTTATGGTTGTGCATCATAACAAGTGTATAAAGAGAGAAATGAAAAATCAAAAGTACGTACAAATGTTGCCTTCCTAAACTACAAACAATATGTATATCCGAAATACATTTGATTCATTTATGACCATTCATATAAATTCATAACACATAGAGTAATGATTTCAGAGTAGGTAGCAGCTTTGCAGGGAATGGGGGGGAGGGCTGTTTTTGCACAAATTCAATTTGTGCACCAATTGTGCCCATTCCTGGACAGGGAAGCCTTGCTTAATCACCTCCCATTTGGATTACTGTAATGCACTCTACACAAGACTCCTCTTGAACACTATCCAGAGGCTACAACTGGTTAAGAATACAGCAGCATGCAGTTTTAGGAGCCCCATACTTCACCTGAGTATCACCACTCCTGCATCAGTTGCATTGGCTTCTATTTGCTTTCTAGATCCAATTCAAGGTGCTGGTTGTCACTTTTAAAATCTACATGGCGGATTTTATGCAGGATTGCCTCTCCCTGCCCTACTAGGTTAAATAGGGTGACCTACTGCAGGCCCTCCCTTAAATATTACCATCTGATGGGACCTTGGAGATGTGCCTTCTCAGTCACCACCCTAGCCCTTTGGAACAGCTTCCCACCTGAGATCCAGGGAATAGCTACTCTTTTGGTTTTCTGGAGGGCTGTGAAGACCTGGCTCTTCCTCCAAGGATTGGAGGTCAGATGGGGGTTGACCTGGGAGGTCATTGGTCTGGCACCAGAAGGAAAGGATACTTTTTTTTTTACTGTGTTTTTATGGATTGTTGTGAGATGCCTGGAATCGTTATACGAGATAGATGCTTATATAAGTCCTGTAAATAAATAAATTTAACCCATTCTTTTTAAAAATGTGCCTCCTTAGTTAGAACAATGCAGTGTTTCACTGTCAAGTTAGAAAGCAATGAGAAACATGGTGTGCTTCACAAAGTTGGGAACTGTCGTGTGATTCATCCTCAACTGATCAAGTGACCATGTGGAACTCCTCATCTGTTTATTGGTTTTGGAATTTCCCCAACTCTTTAAAATTGCTTTGGGAATAAGAATGCTTGAGGAATTGGATGGAGCTTGTTGATGATGCTTTATAATGATAGAAAATTAAAAATGTCAGAAGAAAAAAAATGAGAAAGTTTATGCATAGGTAATGTTCAAAGGAAACCAGATTATTTTAATGTCTGTATTCCACACTGTACTTGAAATGACATTTATAACAATCAAAATATTATTAAAAATGTTATTAAATATCATTAAGTGATATTTCTCAGCAATTTAAAATGGAAATCAGTTTTCTCTGCAATTTAAAACTGTCAGGGAAAATACTTAGGTATGTTTTAAAAATATACAGGTGTCCTTGACTTACAACAGTTCACTTAGTGACCATTTGAAGTTGCAACAGCACTGAGAAAATTGACTTATGACCATTTTTCACACGTATGGCATTTTGTTTGCAACATTCCCATGTTTTTTTTTTTTATTGAAAAGTTTTAAAAATACAGTTTTCCTTTAAAAAAGGGCAACATTCCCATGTTGTGTGATTTACATTTGAATGCTTGACAACTGGTTCATATTTGTGACGGTTGTGGTGTCCCAGAGTCATGTGATCCCTTTTTGCAACCCTCTGGCAAGCAGAGTCAATGGGGAAGCCAGATTCACTTAACAAATGTGTTACTAATTTAACAACTGCAGTGTTTCACTTAACAAATGTGGCAAGAAAATGGGACAAAACTCACTTAACAAATTTCTCATTTAGCAACATAAATTTTGGGCTCAATTGTGGTCGTACGTCAAGGACTATCTGTATTAAAAAAAATTTTTTAAAAAAAACATATGCATGCACAGAATGGATTTATGGGAACAAGAATACTAAAACAAAATAAACTGTAAATAAATTGATTTTTCATTATACTGGATAGAATCCACTATAGCTGAATCTTACTTCTTGCGGAAGAACAGGGTAGAACAACAGCTAATGACCCTCTTTTACCGGTCTACTATAGAGAGCGTCCTCTCGTATGGTATTGTGGTTTGGTATGCCGCTCTGACAGCCACGGACAGGAAAGTATTACAGAGGGTAGTGAGCACAGCGCAAGACATTGTGGGCTGTCCCCTGACACCACTGGATGACATCGCCTGGGTTCACTGCCTTGGAAGAGTGAGGAAAATTCTCAGGGATGACTCACACCCTGGACGGTATCTCTTTACTCTCCTACCATCGGGTAGGAGATATAGGAGTATAGCCAGCCGTACCAACAGGCTGAAAAATAGCTTTTATCTGTGGGCTTTTAGGCTTTTAAATGGGATATAATCTCTGTGAACTTATGCAGAATTGACTTGGGAGGCCGGTGTGTGGTGTAGTTGGTTCACATAGTGTGGTGGGATGGAGGGTTTGTTGTCACTGTGTGTTGGGGGGAGAGAGCACGGGGGGGGAGGCTCAGCTAATCTCAATGTACACATGTTGTACTTTGACAATAAAGGTTTATTATTATTTATTATTATGCCAATTTCCCAGAGTCTATTTTTCACCATACATGCTCTCTCTCTCTCTCTCTCTCTCTCTCTCTCTCTCTGTGTGTGTGTGTGTGTGTGTCTGTGTTATCCAATTTTATGTCCATCCTTTTGGGCTTATCACATTCAGCTCCACTTGTTCCTCCATGTACTTTGCTTTCTTCCTTTTTTCTATGAGAATGTTGTTTTCTCAAACTGCTGATATTGGAATTCCGGGGTGTACTATAGTATTTTATTCCCATCTTCTTTGCAGTTTTTTTTATTGGTTTTCTTTTTTTGTCTCCTTTCAGCTTTCAATTATTTTTTATGGTGGAGCTTTCCCCACTAATTCAGTTTTCCTTCTCACTAAAATGCAAACCTATGTACCTGGCTAGTGTCAGCCTTTAATGGATTATTATAGGCATCTGGTAATTGACCTCAGATGGCAAACCATTTCTCCTTTCTCACTGTCATTGCTTTGTATATTTCTTCAGTTGTTGATTAGGGCAAGGAGGAGGTGAACTCTCCAGCAGGAAGGAGATTCAATTGAAAAGAGTCTGGGCAATTTCCCAATTATTTTGGAGGTAGGAAGGCTTATTTTCAAACCAGACTGTTGTAAGGAAAGAGACCTGCTATTTCTAAAGAATCTTTTAGGTATTCATGCCGGTTCAAAATGAATAATCCACTGGTCACAGGAATTGACACTAGTAGCTAGATACTTGTTGCTGATAATTTAGAGTGACAGATTGATGTTATTTTGTAAGATAGAATTGTATTATGCACACTCTTGGCAGTTTATTGCAATGAGATTCATTATGCATGATGTGGAAACCTCTCTCTCATGCACACAAAGCAGCAGATGTTATGGTCCAAATAGAAGCAATATACTGTAGTTTGCTTGGAACAATCAAGCTGTTCAGGAAGAAATCAGAAGAGTGGCAAGCAATGTTTCATTCTAATCTATGTGTGTATGAGCACCCCAAAAGTATGCATAAAGAAATCTTCATTAGGACCACACCACATGGAGAATTATTCTCTTCCTCCCGTAACAGCTTTCAAAATTCTCTCACCTCTATTAACATTTATAGTTAAATAGTAAAATGACCCACCAAATTATCAAAGCACCCCCCTTTATTTTTACTATGGGAACATATCATGCCAATGAAGTCAGAGATTGTAAAGAAAAGATCAGATCACCTGTATCTGTTATGTATTGGGCTCAATAGTAACACCACGTGGTAAGCTGGAGCAGCTAATGACTCTCCAGCAACCCAGACTTTAGGTCTCCAGTGCTGCTATTGGCTGCCCCTAGGTGGCAATTGGTTGCTTTAAACCTATTGGCTGCTGCCTAGGGGCCAGGCTATAAATTGCTGCAAGCTGCAGCCCAATTCTCAGTTCAGATCCTGCAAGCAATAAACCATGAGCTTTGTTAAACTCACTTGCCTCGTCTTCTTTCCTGCACGAAGAACTGACGACACAACACTGGCGACAAAGGTGGGATCCTGCTTCTCCAGAAGAGCTGAAGTTCACAAGGGGAGAGGCAGCTCATGCCTGGAGGGAAAAGGCATTTCCCCCCCCCCCTTCGGTTGGCTAGCAAGCCATGCTAGCGACCTCGTGCTCAGTGGATTCAGTCCCTGGGCCTCAGAGAAGCAGGAGACAGCATGCCGAAGGTCAGAAGACTTCACAAATTTGATGTCAAGCATCCAGAGGGATGGCCTTCCTACTTGTCCCAGGTAGAGAGCTACCTCCGGGCAAACCAAGTCACAGAAGATGGGCTAAAGGCCGTCATGCTGCTCTGTGTGTGTGGCCTGTCCACATTCGACCTGGCCAAAAATCTCTTTGCACGGATGCCAATAGAGTCAGTTTCCTACACTGACTCAAGAAGAAGCTGGGAGAGCATTTCCAGCCAAAGATGTCAGTAATTGCTTGGCGTTTCAAGTTTGAACAGCGATTGCAGCAGCCTGGCAAAACAGCATCTGAATACATTGCGGCCTTGAGGCAGGCCGCACACCTCTAAATTTTCTGATGTGGAGGAGCGACTGCGAGATCGGCTCATCTGTGGCCTACAGAATCAAATGCTCCAGCCAAGACCTTTTGCCAGACCAAATTGAACATTCATCGAAGCCCAAGATGAATTAATGGCAGACGAAGCCACCGGGGGTGCAATCCAAACAGTCCAGCCCACCAAAACAACAAAGCACGAAGAAACAGTCCACCACGAGGAATTTTCGGAGGAAGAAGATCCTGAAGTCAACAAGCTTCACAAGCAATCTGACGCACAGCACCACAGCAGCAAACAGCAAGAGAACACTTACAAGGCAGTTCTCTTACCTAGATGTAAGGGCTGCGGCGGCAACCATCAACGCGCTGATTGCAGATTCCAGTCAGCCACGTGCAGGGCCTGCAGCAAAACAGGCCACATTGCAATGGTTTGCAGAGCTCGCCAGAGGGACCAGCCACCCAAACACCAGTCGGAAGATCCAACCAGGAGAGGTACTGGGGCCCAGGGTCCATTTAGTGTGGGATTTTGTAGAAGCCATAGAAGCAGGGCTTTTTTGTCACAGAATGCTCAGAACGGAGTTTTTGGATGGAACCTTGTAGGGTAGGCAAGGCGGGCTGTATGGCATGTGTGAGTTCTGGCACCTTTTTCTTTTACAAAAAAAGCACTGCATAGAAGTGTATGCCGCACTGGGGCCCGACGCCCCCTCAAACCTAAACTCAAACTGCAGGTGGAGCTACAAGGAGTCCCTTGTAAAATGGAGTTGGACTCTGGCTCTGCTGTCTCCATTATCTCCCAGGACATCTTCAATTTTGTGTGCAGTCGCAGTAGGCAATGGCCTAAGCTAAGGCCCTCTGACATAATTTTAACTGACTTTCAAAATGCTCAAGTCAAATTTAAGAGAGAAGCCACCTTGGCTGTAAAATTTAAGGGGTTTTATGGGCACCTGGATGTCATACAGTAGTAGTAGGGGGCCAGAGAATGAGTCTCATAGGACTCGATTGGTTTGATGCTTTAGGCATTCAAATAACTGGTATCAACTGGACACATGCTGCAAACCTTTTGTCAGTCTGCAAGGACTTTGCAGACATTTTTGATTCAGCCCTAGGAACATACACAGGCCCACCTATCTCATTCAAGCTAGATCCCAATGTAGTCCCCATTAGGGTTAAGCCGAGAAGGGTCCCTTTTGCCCTAAAGCATAAAATTTATTTAGAATTAGACAAGCTTGTAGAACAGGGCATTTTACAACCAGTTGATGGTGGGGAGTGGGAAACTCCTATAGTCACACCACTTAAGGCCAACGGAGAAATTAGGATATGTGCAGACTATAAATGTACACTGAATAAAGCCCTTAAGCAACACGCTTACCCTGTCCTAGTGGTGAACCACATTTTAGCCTCTTTGCAAGGAGGAACCATTTTCGCTAAATTAGATTTAGCACAGGCCTATCAGCTACTGCCGGTTGATGAGGCCACAGCCGCAGCTCAGACGATCGTGACTCACAGGGGGGCTTTCAAGGTAAAGCGTTTACAATTTGGAGTTAGCGTTGCCCCAGACATTTTTCAGGGAATCATGGAATGCACACTTAAAGGCATTCAGGGTATTTGCCCTTATTTTGATGATGTACTTATTGCTGGGGAATCCACAGAAGTGTTAGCCAGCAGGCTCAGGGCTGTTTTACAGAGGCTTCGAGAAGCAGGCCTCAAATTAAAGAAGAATAAATGTAGTATTGGGGTCCCTTCAACAGAATTTCTAGGATTTTGAATTGATGCTAACAGTATTCAACCTGCTGATTCCAAAGTGAAGGACATTCAATTGGTTCCTAATCCTAAATCCAAAGGAGAGTTACAGGCATTCTTGGGCCTCCTCAATTTCTACCATGCTTTCCTGACTAAAAAAGCTGCATTGGAAGAGCCTCTTCACAGGCTCTTAGATTAAAAAAAGCTCCATGAGAATGGACAGGCACTCATGAGAAAAGTTTCCAGGACTTAAAAGCACTGTTGTCAGTCAAATCCACTATAACTCATTTTAAGGAGTCTAAACCAGTCTGTTTAGCATGTGATGCATCTCCTTATGTCGTGGGGGCAGTCTTGAGTCATTTAGAAAAGAATGGAACACAAGTCCCCAATGCATTTTATTCAAGGACACTGTCCTCTGCTGAGCGTAACTATGCTCAAATTGACAAAGAGGCCCTAGCCATTGTAGCTGGAATAAAAAAAAATCCATGACTGTTTATATGGCAGAGACTTCATGTTCTTTACAGACCACAAACCACTGTTGGGACTTTTCACAACAGACAAACAACACCCCCCCATACTTTCACCAAGAATGTGGAGATGGTCTATTTTCTTATCTGCATACACATTTAAATTGGTTCACAAACCTGGTAAAGAAATGGGCCATGGTGATGGCCTCAGCAGACTCCCACTGCCACTAACAGAACCAGAACCAGACCCAGTGGCCAGAATTCTGTCCATTCAGGACCTGCCAGAATTTCCCCTCCATGCTGGGGGCATAGCTGCAGAAACAGCTACAGATAGAACACTGAGTAGAGTGCTCTCACGGGTACACATAGGGTGGTTGGATTAAAGCCCAGGCTCTGAGTTTCAGAGTTACTTTGTCAGAAGACATGAGCTATCAGCCCACAAGGGGTGCATCCTGTGGGGAAACAGTCATAATCCCCTTGTCACTGAGAGAGAGGGTCTTACAGTCATTACATGAGGGCCATCCAGGAATTGTCAGAATGAAAGCCTTAGCAAGAAGCTACCTATGGTGGCCTGGCCTTGACAAGGACATTGAAGCACAGGTATATGGTTGTTATACATGCTAGCAATCTAGGCCTGAGATGCCACATGCCCAGTGGCGTAGCGTGGGTTGTCAGCACCCGGGGCAAGGCAAGTAATTTGCGCCCCCTAACCCGTGGATTTTAGCACTCGAGTCTCTTCCACTAGCTCAGGAATTCTGGGAGTTGAAGTCCATGAGTCATAAAAGAGCCAAGTTTGCCTACCCTTGAGTTAGGTTCAAGGCAAAAAAGAGTCTCTGGAGAAGAGGGAAAATGCTAGTTTAAAACTGAAACAAGGCAACTTTAAGGTGCCTCAGCTGTGATTTAGGATGAGACAAAGAGAGGACATGGCGTTGAAAATGGTTAATGGGGCATGTTTGTTCCACTCTTAGTGGATGTCAAGATAAACCCCACGAGAGAATGACCTTACAACAGATGTGAATAGGCTTGGACTACGTTTGTAGATTGAGTGCATACATCACATGCAGCGATGATGGGCTTCATCAAGATTTATGATCCCACAATTGGCTAGTTTTCTCCATCTTGTCCTAAACCCTGGATACCAACCACGGTTTATGGCTTAGTATGTGGTGTGGGGTGACCCAACATGTTAGGCAACAAACAATGACTTCCAACTTACAATGCCTCAGCTTCCCAAGGTTATTCCAAAGCCGGAAAAGCCAACCAACCCACCCTGCAGCTTTGCCTGCTTAGGCTGAACCCCAGGAGTTCATACTTGCTGTGGCGCCTGACCTATTTTCTGCCCAGACGCTGCTTATCCAAGCCAAGCCGCCTCCTTCTCTTTGGCACCTCGCCCCAAAGATTCGCCGGACTGGCTGGAAACTCTCGCTGCTGGCGACGTGTGTCGGGGGGGCGTCCTGATCGCCTCCTGCAGGGGGAACCGAGTGGCCACAGAGAGTCAATACGGCAGGAGGAGGAGGAGAAGGAGGAGGAGGAGGAGCAGCAAGCAGCCGCAGGTGCGGCGGCTGCAGTTGTTACCTTTACCTCCGGGAAAGGAGGAGACGGGGGCGGGAGCTGGGTCGGGGGGGGGGCGGGCTTGCAGGTTGAGAGCCAAGCGGAGGAGAGCCGCGGCGGGAGAAAGAGAGGGAGGCGAGACGCCGCCAAGCCTCCCCACCCCCACCCGAGAAAGGAGGCGATCCGCAGCCGCGAGAGGACGGGATCCCGCTCTAGCTGGGCGCAGCGAATGCGGTTGCTTTCTATGCTCCGCCCACTCGCTCGCTCCTCCGACCCTCGGTGAAGCAGAATCGTCCCCCTCCGGCGAGCTTAATGGGCGCCCCCCCAGATGTTGCGCCCGGTGCGGCCGGCCCCCCCTGCACCCCCCACACTACGCCACTGCACATGCCCCAGTTCACAGGTGGGAGGAAACGCACACTCCCTGGTCTAGAATTCACATAGACTACACTGGGCCCTTTCAGGGACAGCTCTTCCTCATAGTGGTGGACAGTCACTCCAAATGGCTGGAAGTAATTCCAGTTGCAAACATGACTACTGCTAGGACCATCCAGGTGCTGAGAAAACTCTTTGCAACACATGGGTTGCCAGATGTCTTAGTTTCAGACAATGGGGCTCAATTCACTGCTGCTGAATTTCAGGCCTTCCTAAGAGCAAATCTTATCAGACATGCAATGTCTGCCCCTTTTCACCCATCTTCTAATGGTCAAGCTGAATGTATGGTGAGGACCACGAAGGAATTGCTTAAATGCATTGTAACAGGTGACTGGCATCACAGACTGGCAGATTTTTTACTCTGCCAGCATTCTACGCCCTGCACTGCTACAGGCAAAAGTCCTGCAGAACTTCATTGGGGGAGGCAACTGATCACTAAACTGGACAGGTTGCATTCAGATAGACTGGCAGCAGAAGCCTCTCAACCAAAACCCTCGAGGGGGCTACAAGTGGGCAATTGGGTTTGGGCAAGGAACTATGGACATGGAAATTTGTGGGTCCCTTGTAAAATTACCAAATCATCTGGTCCCCTTTCTTATGTACTGGGGTTGGAGGGAGGGCGAGTCGTCAGATGCCACATTGATCAACTCAGGAAATGGTTTCCAGAAGGGCCACTAAGCGAGGAGTGCATCATAAGTCCCTCCCAAAGTCCCCAAACTTTCAGCCAAGCCAGCCCATACATGGACTCTCAAGACTCTTCCTTAAGCAATGAGGAACTGGGTGTAGAGGAGGGGAGTCCAAAAGTGCAACATGGATCCCCTGAAGGAGCAAGCCAACCAGACTTTAACATACACTGTGCAAACTCTGCTGATCAGTATGACTCTGGGGTGGGCCAACCTGGAGAGGCCAGCCAGAGAGCATCTAATTCCTTTGACTCAAGTGCATCAAGGGACATTGGTCTACCTGGCCCAATGGGTAAGCTGGTAGACCAGAAAGTGACTGGAACCACAAGGCATTCCATAAGGGCATGCAAGCCTCCTTCTTATCTAGCTGATTACGTTGTAAAATAAAGGAACTATAAGTTGTCTGTACTGAAACTTGTCACTGTACTGAAACAATTTTGGAGCTATGATGTTAACTGTCTTGTGTACTATAATGGAAGTCTATTCATTCTGGCTAACTGATACTCTAATGTAACTTGTACTGTTTTACAAAAGTTGCTATGATGTTAAGTCTTGTAACTTGTACTATTTGCCAATTATTGATATGATGTTGTCTGATCTAAGAGGGGAGGGGTGTTATTATTTATTATTTATTTATTTTATTTTAATTCCATTTATATCCCGCCCTTCTCCGAAGACTCAGGGCGGCTTACAAGCTTATGTATTGGGCTCAATGGTAACACCACGTGGTAAGCTGGAGCAGCTAACGACTCTCCAGCAACCCAGACTTCAGGTCTCCAGTGCTGCTATTGGCTGCCCCTAGGCAACAAATGGTTGCTTTAAACCTATTGGCTGCCACCTAGTGGCCAGGCTATAAATTGCTGCAAGCTGCATCCCAATTCTCAGTTCAGATCCTGCAAGCAATAAACCATGAGCTTTGTTAAACTCACTTGCCTCGTCTTCTTTCCTGCGCGAAGAACTCACTATACAACAATATCTAATCTATGATTAATTACTTCTTTAGTTTATTTAACATAGGGTATAATTTTAACCTGAGCTGGGTACAAAATATAGATCTCCATTAATTACAGCACTAGAAATAAAAAGCAAAAATGTAATAACTATCTTATATAGAGGGTTAAAGTTACCAAAGCAGTATTATGCCCTGAGATATTTTTCAAAAATTGGATTGGTTTGACAAAGGCAATGGTCTCTAGAATTTTGCTTAATTTTTATTTTGTTATTCAGTGATGATAAGTTTAAAAGAGAAGAAAATATAAAGTAGCATTTCTCTCCAATGTGCTATTTTTTGCTCATCACAGAAAGAACAACCATAAACTCCCCCAAGGGATATTTAAGACAGTAAAATGAGTCTTCCTTGGGGGGGGGTAGACTACAAAAAAGAGGTTGTTTAGTGAAAATGGGTGGAACCTAAGAAACAAGGATGAAGAGATTCAGAGCTTCCTACTCCTACACATATAGACACATTCATCCATTTTCCCTTTTTTTCTATTTCCCCCCTCTTTTTCTCTTTTTTCCTTGCTTTCGAAATTTCCTGTCTTCTTAGAATAATTTATTTATTTATTTATTTATTTATTTATTTATTTATTTATTTATTTATTTATTTGTTTGTTTGTTTTTATAAACCGCCCTTCTCCCGAGGGACTCGGGGCGGTGTACAGAATAAGGTAGGCATACAGAATGAACAATAGTGAAAAAAACAATAGTAAAATACAAACTGGGACCCCAATTAGAGCTATCAGGCCAGGCCGGACTGCTGGAACAGGTAAGTTTTTAATTCGTGCCGGAAGGTGCGGAGGTCGGGGGCCATCCGGATTAATAATACCTCTGTGTGTGTGTGTTTGTATATAGTACCATCTTGCATCCACTCAGGTTGAGACACAGTTGAGATGAGTTGGATTCCCAGGGAATTTCATGGATATCACAACAATGCAGTTTTCTAAGGAAGATAAACAGGTGCATTTAAACTTCCTGTTATTCCTGTTCAAGTACTAAAACTAGTCCTGCATAGCTACTAAGCCCAGCGTGGGCAGGCTGGGTGCTGCCTCAAAAAATAGTTATATATTATAACTATATTAGAGATTTAGCTTAAAAGGAAAGAAGGATAAAAGATGACATTAGAATAAAGAGCACTTTTTTTTCTCCCGCCAATTTTTCTTTGTCATGCTTACATCAGAAATGTTCTGTCCAGGTTTCCAGATTACAAGATTATCTTTCTGCTGGCTTGCCCTACTTGTTTGCTTCCTTTAGACAATTTATGTGACTGGGTCACAGACTGACTTGTTCCTTTCACCCATCCTGCCATAAAAGAGTGAGAAATTCTACTAATATTCTGAGGGATACTTCAGAGAATGAAACAGCAAAAGTGAAAGTAAACAACACAAGAATCAAGTCCTTTAAAATCATTTTGAAGCCCAGTAGAAAATAGTTGCTTATAATTTTTCTTCTCTACTAGAGGTTCCCATATTTTCTATGCTTTATTATTCTTTTCTATAAGCATGATAATTTATCCTCCCTTACACTGGTTAACCCCAATTAAGACAATATATTCCTTTTTTTTTTCAAAGACTCATATTAGAAGTTACACAAGATTGGTACCCATAACTACTGTATTTAAAATATCTAAGTGCACCCTTTATTCCTAGTTATATCCTAAAAACAATCCAGAGGAAAGATGGCCTTGAAAGAAAAACTGCTCTATGAATTGTTGTATCCCACTTCAGTTTTAGAGATGTGTTTGAGCTTATTTTTTTAATGTTCTAGGAAAAAATAATAAAAGGTCTTTGAGATTGCTTCCATGACAACACATGGATTCTTGAAGCAAGCAAGCAAGTCCAAGGTCAAAATATTGAAGTTAATACTAAAAAGAAAGTTATGCTTCTGGAGCTCTAACTCTAATCTTATCTCTAAATTCCAGGCATTAGTATACATTGGCTAAATCTGCCAGTTATATCATTTTGCATGATTACAGATTAGGGATGTTTAATGTATTAGGGTAAACCTGTTATATCTATGCTGCCCATCTGCAGAAAATGGCATTTAGCACTCTATTGTTAGAATATTGTATTATGGGATAATTCCAGAACTACAAGTTAGTTTCAGAGTTCTGTTCCAACTACCAGAGAATTTGAATTATGATGGGTATCTGTTTTTTTTATTTCTTCTCCTGCCTGGACTCCTTTATGTCTCCCACCTAAATTTGTTAGCAAAAGGGGGCGGGAGGAGTGATTAAATATAAAACAATTTTCTCCCTTGCTCTACAGTCACTCTTTTAAAGTGTAAGCCATTTTGTGAATGGGATAAGCTTTTTCATTCATAGAGGCTGGAGGATTCTCCCAGGGCCATTCAAATATTGCTCCCAAATTTTGTTTGCTTTTTTTTAATGTAAAAGGAAAGTATTGAATAGTTGGAGGACAACTTGTCAGTGTTATTTAACTAATTTCATTACATTTTATTTAAACATAAATGAAATCAAGTATAAATGTTTTTTTTTCTCTGAAAGTGTCTCTACTTGGTTTTGAATAGAATAGAATAGAATAGAATAGAATAGAATAGAATAGAATAGAATAGAATAGAATAGAATAGAATAGAATAGAATAGAATAGAATAGAATAATAACTTTATTGTCACTTTGAATGTACACTAATCGGCATACGTTAAAATGAAATTTCATTGCATTTAGCTCTCAAAAGGTTACCACCTCCGATAAACACTATATAAGTATGACAAAAATGAATAAATAAATACAGAATTATGCATATGCCCACATATATTATATGACACAGGAAAACAACAGTCTAGTTCAGGTTATGTATATTTGCCTCCCCAAATTAAACAAATTAAAACAAAGGATGCATGAACCTCTCCATTTTTCACTCCCCTGCATTCACAAATTTTAAGGTTTTCTTATTCTACTAAAGTGAAAATTATGAATATCTATCCTTTAACATATGCCTTTAATTAATTAATGAAACTTTGAATGTATGTTTGTGTATTTCTGCTTCCTATATCAATCTTAGGATTTTAACTTTCAAAATCTTAATATAAACAGAGTTCTGTTAAAAAGTATTTTCATTGTTCTGAATGTTTGCATATTTTTCCACTGAATGTTATCAGAGCTAAAATAAGCATCACACTTTGGTGTTATTGGTTCACTCAGGATCCCTTTACATGTGACTGTGCTCATGGAACATTTGGGGCCAAAGATATGAATGATATCTTCCTTATTTAACATACCTCTCTTCTTCTCAAGGAACCTACAGCAGTGCACATCACTTCTGGAGGAAAAACAGTATGTACATAAGGATAAGAAACCTTTCATTAAGATAATGTGTAATGAAAATGATAGGGAATATATTGCTACACTGAGGATATTGAATGTATGAATGATAAGAGAAGAAAGGAGATGGCATAGTAAGAACAACCCAACTCTGTTTTTGTAAAGTGGAGAAATTTTCATTTATTTCACCTATAGTTAACCATTTCCATCATTGTTATCTTAAACATTGCCATTCAAGAGCAGTGTTTGAAATAAATACATACACCGTACCCAACGCTTGGTGGTGGGGTTTTGAAGCCACTGATCAAGTGCTCCTTCTAGAGCAGAGGTGGGGAACCATGGCCCTTTTTATGACTTGTGGAATTCTGGGAGTTGAAGTCCATAAGTCATAAAAGGGCCATCATTCCCTCCTCCTGTTCTAGAGCAGGGGTGTCAAACTACCAGCCCATGGGCTGGATACATCATGCCAAAACCGCGCCCACCCCATTGCCAGCAATGGGAAAAAGTTGTGATACGTCGCGACACATCACATGACATCATGAGTTTGACAGTCGTGTTCTAGAGGGTCTTGCTCAGTCTCTTTACTTTGAGTAAACCTTCATTCAGGTGATTTAGTGGTTTGAAATGATCATCCAATAACTGAATATGAATATACATTTTGTATGAGAAAGACTAAGAAACTCCAAAGAGAGACATGATCCTGTCCTGAACCCACAAATCCTGGTCTTAAGTGACTTTGCTTGGTTGTAGGGAGAAACTGCATGTCAGAGCAAGCTGCCACTGTAATTAAGTTCTATTCTGCCTCCACTCCCCCCCCACCTGAGTGCCTTCAGATTTTATAAACACCAGCTAAGCCAGGATCAGTGAAGGTTTGATTAAATTCTTAGGAAGCTTTTAATATGAGCAAGCTTTTATGAGAGTTTTTCCACATTGCTCATAGGAGAAACAAATACTCTGTTTGTATGTTTGTGTGTGTGTGTAGTGAATGAGAAAGAGATGGAATGAGAGAGAAGAATCATAATTTACAGGACCAAAATGTTATTAATATCTTCTTTGCCTAACTGTACATATAAATATTACTGAAATTCGTAGCAACAAGGAATTCTCTTTGGAGGAAAAAGAAACCATAATTGGATCAGGCAAAATCTCTTCAGAATATATAACATTGTTTTGTGTAAATTCTAATCAAAAGGAGGCTGCTGGAGGCTAGAATATAAAGGTATGTGGCTTCTACTAGTTGCCAATTAGTAAAAGAAAGATGTGTATTTTTAATGAAAAACTAAGCATTAAATTCATTTAGATACTACACTAGCAATTATTTATTCTTCTCATCATATACACACCACCAAACCTATAGATAATTTTTAAAGTGTGTTGAAGAAGTAGAAACATCTCAATCTGACTCAGCTGGATGATGTACATGATTTTTTTTGGGGGGGGGAGGGCTATCCATTCTATAATTTTATATCTTCTGATACCTTCTCAAAAGACTCTCCCTTTTTGGGTATCTAATGTACTGTACATCTAATTGAATGTAAAGGTAAAGGTAAAGGTTCCCCCTCACATGCGTGCTAGTCGTTTCTTACTCTAGGGGCCGGTGCTCATCTCCGTTTCAAAGCCGAAGAGCCAGTGCTTGTCCGAGGACGTCTCCATGGTCATGTGGCCAGCATGACTAGATGCCAAAGGCGCACAAAACGCTGTTACCTTCTCACCATAGTGGTCCCTATTTTTCTACTTGCATTTGTGTCATGTGGCTGGCATGACTAGACGCACTCATGTTTATTGCTTAAGATGTGCCAGTTATTAAGTTAGCTTTGCTCTAGAACTTCCATTCTTCTTTTTCCCTTCCTTCACCAAAAGAAAAGTAAATCAGCTTCTAGGTGCTGCCTATTTTCTCACAGACAAAAATATCTCTCTGTGTATGTGTTTATGTATTGCAAGGTAAGACTTATTTTTTGGGGGGAAAATAGCAAATTGAGCTAAATTTTTCCATTGTGACTGAACAGCCAGAAGGAAGATGGGACTTGTGATTCAGTGTCAGCCTGTGCTCCCAGCAGCTGAGTCCAATGAATCTGAGGAGGAGGAGGAGGAGGGGTTTGGAGAGCCTTTGGTGTCAGAGGGAGGTTCTCATGCACTGCAGGACTCTCAGCCTGGCCCCTCCAGTCGTGTTCCTCATGAGATCCAGCTGTGTGAGCACAAGGTGTCGGATTTAGATGAGTCACAGCTGAATCTGTTCAGAGATGCTAGAAGCAGAAGGCAATCCAGCAGAGGAGAGCAGAGAAAATCAATTAGGCAACTCAATGAGAGGAGGAGAAGGCAGTAAGAAGCCACGCCTTGGGACTGATAATAAAAGGGGAAGGTGTGGGTGGGGCTGGTTGCTGAAGGCAACCGTTTGAAGACATTCCGAGAGAGTCCTGGTCTATTCTTGTTACTTCTGTTTAACTCTTGTTTGATATTTTGATTCATTTATTCTATTGCTTTTTTGTTTTAACTGTAAATAAATTTGGGTTGGGTTTTTTCAGCCTATTGACTGTAAAAAGAAAAAAAGGGGTTTGTCCCTGATACACAAACAGGGCCGGTCGTAGGCTGGAACAGAACAGGACTATAATGCACAGCAGCAGCCTAGCTGAACTTTCATATCCATGAAGTTACATTTAATGTCTTTTTTTTCTGATCTGAGTGAGGGAAGCGGGGAGTCTGTCCAATAAGAAATAATGTATTGCAGACACAGGATGATCTCAGAAGAATGTGAGTTTATCTACAGCTGAAGCATGGGTTTGGGGAAAAAAAACCCTCTAGTTTTGCAAGAATTGTAAGGAACCTGAGATTTTAGAAGGAGTCTCAGTGGTCTCTAGGTGGCATCATACAAACTTGGCAGGTAGACACGCAGCAGTAGAGACATAGTATAATCACCCCATCATGTGGCTTCATAAAGTATTCAGTCAGAAGGCCAATATTAGCTGAAGATCCCGAAAGGTGCTTTTTTCAAAAGGCAACTGGACTTTGTTTTTCCTTGAAGGTGTTTCACTTCTCATCCAAGAAGCTTCTGAAGCAGAACTGTAAAGTGGAAGAAGCTTCTTGGATGAGAAGTGAAATATCTTCAAGAAAAACGCACCTTTTGACAGCCATGACCTGGATGATTGAGACTACTCCGGAGACTATTAGCTGAAGAGTTTTCCTGAAAATGGCTTGCTCAATAATTCTTTCTTAGTCTTGGTAAAAGACTTTGTGTTCTGATTTACTGTACTGTATATCGTAAACTTACATTATAATCCAGAATCTTCTCTGAAGTGCTACTTCTATAAGATGAAAGTTCTATACAGAAGTCAGGTAAATGTAGTTACCAGTGAAGATTTGAAAACTGTAGATTTAATCCCAGGTAAATGGATGTCAGGGACATGGTGGCTCAGTGGGTTAGGACGCTGAGCTTGTCGATCAAATGGTCGGCAGTCTGGCAGGTCAAATCCCGAGTGCCGCATAACAGAGTGAGCGCCTGTTACTCATCCCAGCTTCTGGCAACCTAGCAGTTTGAAAGCACATAAAAAATGCAAGTAGAAAAATAGGGACTACTACGATGGGAAGGTAACAGCGTTCCATGTGCCTTTGGCATCTAGTCATGCCGGCCACATGATCATGGAGACGTCCTCAGACAAGCGCTGGCTCTTCGGCTTTGAAACAGAGATGAGCACTGGCCCCTAGAGTTGGAAATGACTAGCATGCATGTGCAGGGGAACCTTTACCTTTAAATGGATGTCAAGATTAATGTTTCAGTTAATAACTCATAGTTTAACAAAAAAAAATTACACTGTTTTCTGATTAGTACAGACATACTTGTTTTATGGGACATTTATCATTTTTATCTGTGTTTTAAATACTATGGAGAGTTTATTTTTCTCTAGCTACTGTATATGTAAAAGAAGAGAAAGTGAGAGAAACATTTGCTGACATTTACCTATGAAAAATGAATACTTTCTGGAATGGCTGCACATAAAACATTTCTAAAGCACTTTCTTCCCCTAAAATGTTAAGAACAAGAATGAATATTCAAGCGTGATATTTCTTACCTAATTCATCTTTTCTTTTCACACCTTTAATTTTTTATCTTAGTTTGGCAGCAGGACTTGAAGATTTGCTATGTGTGATCTATGCCTCTTTTCTTATCTTTAGCATTTTTTATCATTTTTAATATAAAAAAAATACTGGAAAAGGCTTACTTTCTTAAATCAATTCAGTTTGTTTGCCAGGCAGAATGAGTTGCACTGACTTCAGTTGGCCTTACCTTTCTTCTCTGTGTATGTGTTTGTGTGTCCATGTGTATTTCACTTGTAAACCTTCAGTTGTGATGTGAGTTTTCTCAAAAATTTTCTAAAAATCTTGTTACCTACGTAAACTAGATAAGATTAGATTCAATGTGTTTGCTAAGCATGAAGAAATATTTGTTGAATTATTTAAAACATAAGTGATCTGTACACTTCTAAATTGTCATTTTACGGATGGCAGATGAAAAGAGAAGGTTGCTTGCTGTTCTCCCTTTTTGTTGAAGCTCATGAATCATTAGATCTGCATGGAGTTTATGAAAAGAAGTGGCAGTTCTTTTGGGATATTTCACCTACTGTATATTCTATCCCACCTATATGGGATATTTGCAGCAATCATATGGAAAATGGGGGTAGACAGCAATAAACTACACATACAGGCAGTAACAGAATATGATGAGACATAAAGACAGAATCTAATCATTTAACAGCTCACCTCCTGACCGATACCATTTTTTTAAGACTGCTAAGATTGCAAACTTTCCCAATGTCTCCATTGCTAGTCCAAACAAACTTGTGGAAAAGAAAATAAATTGTTCAACAGTGCATACAGCATATACCATCCTAAGGTTTCATTGTATGATCTGATTCTTGCTTATACCAATGCAAGAGCTTCTCCCTATAGATTCTAAATACACAAATACATCTAGTTGGTACATATAGCTTAGTATGATCAGACTGATTAGATATCCACTGTCTTAGAAGTCTTTGATAACAAACCAGGATCACTTCTGAGAACATATATGCTCAAAGAAAGGAACTCAACCATTGGACTTTAAGAGAATGAAACCATAGTTTTAGATATCTTAGTTTTTAGGTTGTGCACATTTATTTACTTCCAGTACTTATTGGGAGAAACATGCATGCTCATTCTTACAAACATTTATGATTTTATAGCTGTTCACTTAGGAATACATGAAAGCAGTATCCACTTTCCTTTCAGATTCATAACTATAAAGACAGGTCTTTAAACCCTTTTTTATTATGGCTGTCTAAAATCCTGAAAAAGACCCATCAGATAGATGGCATGTAGGGAAGTGATAATGGCTACAGCAATAGTTAACTGAAACAAATGGAGCAATCTGAGTGTTAGGGCCAGAATAATGTTAATGACACCTCTTACCCTGGATAAGGGGAAAAAAATTGGTCTTCCTGGGGAGATCCTTTACAGAGCCCTACAAAACAAGCCGTTTAATAATGGATCTGAATTGATTGTTAACCAATGATAATCAACCTTTCTTTTATTCTGAAATAATTCTTTCTTTTTTAATATTTCTATTGAGTTGTGCATGAAGAAATGGGATCATTGAGCCCTATGTAAGCAAAACTCACATTTTCATGCCACATTCAATGAGTGATTTGCATCTCTACCCTTTCCTTAAGCAAGTTCCAGTTATCAACGTGTCAGTAGGATTGCCACTTCAGGGTTTGTTTTTTTCTGGAGTACTTTGCACTTTTTATGTCTGCATGACAAGCAGAAAATGCTTTCCCCAATCCATGGGCTACCGAAAATCCCTAAGGGCTTTACTGGGTGTGTGGAAGAGACCAGGATAATCTGTTGATTTAATTTTGGCTACCATTCCAATTTCATTACAAGCTGTTCCATGAATTTAACAAAAAATGTTAGCATGGGTATTCATATGCATTTTTGTGCTCACCATATCAAAGGTATGCAGTTTTGCTGTATGGTTTTCTTCTGTGTCCTTTTTGCAAACAGTTACCCATCTGTAATATGTGCATTTTCATCCATCTTTTCATCTAAATTATTTAATTTTAGCAGGTTTATCTTTTTCTTTTTAACGGTGAGTCATATAATCACATTCTGAAAAGTTTTTATTTTTGGTACATGTATTCATTGGAATCCTCTGATACATTGGAAATACAAAACTATCCAGTCATTTAAAATTCTGAGAAGCCAAACTGCTCATATATCTCTAAGAACACACCACCCAGTTGGCCATTCTCCATCAGTGAAATCCATGGGATTTTGTCCCAGCCGGGTATATTGGGAGATGGGAGGAGAAGGAAAAATACATTGCTATTTGATTGGATTTGCTTTTCTTCCATTCTAAGGTTAGAGTCCCTAAGTGAAACCTTAATATTCTAAAGTGCAGAAATGAAATTGACTCCAGGTTATTTTTTATTTATTTTTATTTTAATTCCATTTATATCCCGCCCTTCTCCGAAGACTCAGGGCGGCTTACAAGCTTAGCAGTAGCCTTCATTCTATGTATATGCCTGCTTGTTAGGGCTTTCACACACACACCCCAAGCGGCATTTTTACAAAGTCAGCTTATTGCCCCCAACAATCTGGGTCCTCATTTTACCTACCTCGGAAGGATGGAAGGCTGAGTCAACCTTGAGCCTGGTGGGATATACTGACTTCTCTTAGTACTCCCAGCATAGCATACAGGTAGTCCTCAATTTACGACCAAAATTGAGCCCAAAATTTGTTGTTAATTGATTGGCACTGTTCAATTAGTCCCTAAAATTTGGCCCATGGCCCCGGCTAATTTGTATTCCGAGATAAAAATTTTAAAAGTTGACCCCCATTAGACCTTTTTATGTTGACTCTGAAGGAAATTCCATAATACTCAGTAAGCTTTATTCCAATGTAATTGTGCCAAGGATTTCTAATGCCATGTACTAATAGTAGCTGACTGTTCTAGCTCTAACATAAGCAGCAAGGAACATTCATTTGAAACAAAATACTGTAGCAAGAGTAGAAACAGGCACACAGGCACACAGGCACCCCCACATTCAATGTATTATTAATATGTAGTTATAGACATATGCATGTATATATGTGTGTGAGAGTGTGTGTTTGTATAAGATACACACAGGGCTTTTTTTTGTCATAGAACGCCCAGAATGGACTTCCGGAACCTTTTTTGGATGGAACCTTGTAGGGTAGGTAAGGTGGGTTGTATGACGTGTGTGAGTTCTGGCACCTTTTTTTTTTACAAAAAAAGCACTGGATACACATATTAATATATGCACTTAATGTATAGATTTCATTGAATGATTTTAGTAGGCTGTAAGTCAGACTTGGAAAAGCTATTTTTGAAGAACATCATACCAAATTTTATTACAAAATAAATAAATGTACAATGACTTCCCTCTGCACAAAAATGATTGGCAGAATCAGCGATTTGCAAAATCCCAAAATATCCAACAGAATAACAAAGTTGGAAGGGACCTTGGAGGACTTCTAGTCCAACTCCCTGCTCAAGCAGGAAACCCCTTACCATTTCAGACAAAGGGTTGTCCAATCTCATCTTTAAAAACTCCAGGATTGGAGCACCCATAACTTGTGGAAGCAAGTTGTTCCACTGATTAATTGTTCTAACTGTCAGAACATTTCTTGTTAGTTCTAGGTTGGTTTTCTCCTTGGTTAGTTTCCATCCATTCCTTCTTGTCCTGCTTTCAAGCCCTTTGGAGAATAGGTTGACCTCCCTCTTCTTTGTGATAGCCCCTTAGATATTGGAACACTTCTATCAGGTCATCCCTAGTCCTTCTCTGCATGCACCTGGCATGCATTGTGACTTTCTGGCTACACTCAGAATTTGTAAAGATAATACATTAAATCTGTAGAGGAAAGGCATCTGCATTGCCTTCATTAGTTCAATTCAACAAGCCTTCAGTTCCATGTGAGCTGGAACTTGAGAATGGAAGACTTTCTTCAAATTTCTTTCCAAGTCAAACCCAGCACTCATCTTATGCCTCACCTTATGCCAATTTACATACAGAGATCTAGTGATTCGCTTAAAAATTGAAGATGAAATAAAAAAAATTAGTACCATGATTCCTATCTTTGATTTAAAAACAAAAGTTTTGCTTTTTCAGATCCTTCAGCCAGATTCCTAAACCTCACAGAGAAATGGCAAAAATGTATTTCACAGCCCTTCTTATTTCTGTAGCCCTACCACATTGTGATTTTATAGTTCCTCTGAAGGTTCCTCTGCATGAACTGTGCATGTTCCAAATGACAGCACAATATCAAGATAAAACTTCAGCTGATTCACTGCCATCTTCTAAAACCTCTGATGTAGTCCAGTCCACAAAAAACAATGTTTCCTTCTGCATAGGAAAAAAATCCAATTCAAGTGAGTTCAGGCTATGTTTCTAGGCATTTGTTTTCTCATTGGATAGATTGTGTGGAATGCCCCTTGCTCCAGACTCTAGTTCACTCAAACTGAGTTTGCAGAAAGCCCTGGCATGCATTGTGACTTTCTGGCTACACTCTTTCTGGCTACAATTTGTAAAGATAATACATTTCATTGAGCTGGATGGAAATATGCCATGCAGAATCTATTTGCTCTCTGTCTCTGTCTCCGTCTCCGTCTCCACCTCTGTCTGCCCCTCTCTCTCTCTCTCTCTCTCTCTCTCTCTCTCTCTCTCTCTCTCTCTCTCTCTCTCTCTCTCTCTCTCTCTCTCTCTCTCTCTCTCTCTCTCTCTCTCTCTCTCTCTCTCTCTCTCTCTCTCTCTCTCTCTCTCTCTCTCTTCCTCTCTCTCTTTCTTTTCTCCCTTCCTATGAACCCCAGAAGGTCTTTGGTAGGAAGGAGAAAAGCCAGAAGTTTGAAGCTGAGAATGTGCACATAGATCATCTGGCATTCTTAGAGCTCCACTATTGATTAGCTTAGCCTGAGCAAGGATAGCTGGCAGCACTTTGTATAAGCTCTCAATTCAAGCGAAGCACTTGGGGATCCCCAAACAGTGAGGATGAAGCGTGGATAAAATGGGTTGCTTTTAAGGCAGGTTGCATATTGATTTACTGAAGGAACAAATGTATAAACACTAGCTCATGTTTCTAAAGGTCACAGGTTTCTGCAATTACTGTTTCTTTCTGCTTTTATTATTTTTTTCCCCAGTGTCAGCCATAGATATGGCAAAGTGAGGCAGTTGATTTAGTTCAGGGGTGTCAAATTGGTGGCCCGTGGGCTGGATGCATCATGCATAGGCCACACCCACCCCGCCTCCACAAAGGCAAAAAAGTCATTGAGGCAATCAAGTTTGACACCCGTGCTTTAGTTGATCTGGAGAGCTAGAAATCAAAGTCAAACTATTGGAAGAAAGAAGAGTGCATCAGGGAGTCTTCCCAAACTCCTCAGGCTAACTCGTGCTTCTCAAGCATAGATGAAGTTGCTCTTGTTCCCCATTTTTTTTAAAAAAAATTACCAATCTTCAACTTTTGTTTACAGTGAGTGGTGGAAGAGGCAATTTCCCCACCCTACATTTTAATATGAACTTAATTCTGCATTTTAAAAACAATATGTAGACATAATTCAATTATCCGTTTCCATGCACAGCCTCCCCTGTTCAGAAGAATCAAAATAGCTGTCCCAAATTGCAAAAATACATACACTTGTGAAAATAATATACCAATTTTATAAAGCTGCTTAACTGTCCTCTAAACCCCTCCCCACACACACAGCCTGATATTGTTCAAAACTGTGCAAAAATTCCCATTTTGACAAAATGTGCACATGAATGTGCACCTGTCACAAAGCATCTGATGCAGAAATGAGATACAAAGTGCTTCAGTTTCAAAAATGAGAACGTGAGAGAAACTGAAAAAGTCAGATTTGTCCATCTCTTAAGTAGTGATATAATTTTTGGCCTGAATGCTTGGTATCTTAAAAATTGCAAACCAGTGACACTCCTGACTCAGACCACTTACCAAGGTAAGAGGTGGACAGTAAAGACACAGCAGCAGAAAACAGATACAGACAAGGCAATGAGATAAGCAGGAAATATATCCTGAAGGTTTTAAAGGTTTTAAAGAAAGAACAGGAACTCAGCTTGAGTGCTAAGGTGAAAAGGACGCGACAGTGCTAGACTTTGTAACATGATAGAAAGCAAGGAAGTAGGTCTTGGAAATTTACACCAAGCAGACTGACAAAATAACAAATTATGCAGAAGGGAGAGTGAAAGGAATCACTGCATCAAAAATTAAAGCAAGCCCTCTGACTCATCTATTCCACATGGAATTCAATATGGGAAACTCAGAATTAAAGCACCCCCAACAGTTCAGCTTCTTTATGAAATGGAGACTCTGTCACCATTCTATGTAACCAGCTCCATACTGAATGCTTTTACACTCTGGCATTTTTTCCCTTCAGATTCAGTAGAAATCTCCCTCCTAGTAAATTTAGTCTTTTAGATTTAGTCCTGTCCTCCAGGGAGCAGAGAACAATTTTTGTCTTCAGTATGACAGTGCTTCAAGTATTTGAAGAATGCCATTGTTCTCCCATCCCATAGAAACTTCCAAAAGGGGGGGGACTACAATTAAACCTAACAACAATCAGCACAGGAAGTAGAACAATATAAAAGGTATAAAAATAGCAATTCCAACAAAAGCACAAATGTGTTCTGAAGTGGAATGATTACTGCTTGTGTGACTTAAAAACTATAGCTTTATTAATGTAGCTTACGATTCCATTCACCTTTTTGTGTAGCAGCGTTGCACTGATGAATGCTGTTCAATTTGTGATTAACTGCATCTCTGAAATCCTTTCACACCTGTAATCATGCTGAGCCCTCTTAAGTCCACTTTTCTCCATTATCTAAATGCAGACCTGGGCATTTGTCAGCTGAATTTCATGTGCTCCAAATATATATTTTGTACAATTCATTTTTTACTATATTTCTCTCTTTTAGACCAGAGGTGTCAAACTGCCGGCCCATGGGCCAGTTGCATCATACGGAGGCCGTGCCCACCCCAATTCCAGCATTGCAAAAAAAGTCGCAATACGTCATGACACATCAAGTGATGCAGTGAGTTTGACACACGTGGTTTAGACCAAGGTTTCCCAAAGTGTGGCCTGAGGATCCCAGAATTTCCCTAAAATCCTTCTCAGGAGTCTGATTAATTAAAATTATTTGCCAGATATTCGAGGTGTTTGAAAAAATTTAGAACAATGGCCCTCTACTCATTATTGTTATTTATTTGTAGGTTTTTTTCATGAAAATACTTAATATTTAATGGGTTTAATATTGATATTTTTATATGGTTTAATAAACAAATATTCTAAAAATGTTTAATTTTTATATGATAACTCTACCAGTAACTTAACTGATAGAAACAAGTTGGGGGTCCTCCATAAGTTTTAAAAGTGGGGAGAGGTCTCAAGATAAAAAAAATGCTTAGAGAATATTGTTCTAGACAGTGGAAACAATAGCTGATGTCTCTCTGTGTCTGTGTAAATGGAGAGATTTAAAGATATCAAATTTTAACATGTCACTGGGGGTATGTGATTTTTTTTCTCCCTTTGCCCCTACAACTCTCCCCCCCCCCTTTTCCCCCTGGGATTTTCCTATTGTGGTCAGATTATACTTTTCTTCTCCTCCCTTTCACCTTTTTCTCTGCCTGCTGATGTATTCAGCCAGCCTTTCCATTTCTGCTTTTCTCAAACCTAGCAAGATTTTTATTCTGCAATGTCTTGAATTGTCCAGCAGGGGCTGTGGCAAGAGGAACATCCTTTGGAGGAGTTCTTTGTCTTTTCTCACATTCGTTCTTGGATGATCATCTTGATGTTCTGATGTCAGGACTATACAATGCCAAATGATAGGAAGGAGAATGGGATGCATCAACCAAATGCGACAAATGTGCCCATCAATATTTCCTGAACAATTCATTCACATAATGCATTGGGAGGTTAAAAGACAGAAGGTCTGAGCAAAATTGTCACTGAATGGTAAAAAAAAAATCCTTTTCTGTCAAAGTCTGCTTTCCAAGACAGATATTCTATTTCTCTCATTTGTAAATGCAAGCTCACAGAGAGATATAGAGAATAGGGGGTGAGTATCCTCAAAAACCCACATACTGTTGGAAAAGTACTGTGGGTAATTTCCAGTTTAGTTTACACCCATCACATCCTCAGTCAATCTGTAGATCACAGCAAACAGACACACCACTCAATACTGCTGGAAAAAATACAGCTTGTTGCTAGTTTATTTATTAAACACCTGCAGACATAAAACAGTTAATTGACAAACAGGATAAAAGGCAGGAAGAGAACACAAACAACGGGCAAGAATTTACATTATCTATATATCTTCAGCCAGTGCTTTTTTTATAAAAGAAAAAGGTGCCAGAACTCACACATGTCATACAACCCGCCTTGCCTACCCTACAAGGTTCCATCCAAAAAAGGTGTCGGAACTCCGTTCTGAGCGTTCTATGAGGAAAAAAAAGCCCTGTCTGCAGCTATATATCAAAAGAGACAGAACTTTCCAGAGCCAATGGAAGCATTACTGTGGGCTGCCCAGAGTTATTTGTAATTGGGTAGGGGAGAGAGAGAGAGAGAGAGAGAGAGAGAGAGAGAGAGAGAGAGAGAGAGAGAGAGAGAGAGAGAGAGAGAGAGAGAGAGAGAGAGAGAGAGAGAGAGAGAGAGAGAGAGAGAGAGAGAGAGAGAGAGAGAGAAATTGATTATTCCAGCCTTGACACTTCTATGTACAAGAAAATGGAAAATAGGTCATCAAGTGATCCCTCCTCTATTCTGTACAATGAAGGAAACAATCTAGTAGATTAAAGAGATACATCAAATACATACATCCAGTACACAGATAGGTGTTTCTCTTTTTCTGTGTGTATTTGTTGAAGCTTTGAATAAAGTAGGAGCTCTTATGAGAGGATCAATGGATGCTAACAAACATTTGTCATCTTTGAAGCAAAAAGGAGATAAAGTACAGCCTCATTTCTATTTAAACTGCATCTTGAAAAGAGGGGAAAAGGGGGAAAGAGAGTGAAACAGGAAGTTTTCTTTGCTCTTAAACAGAAGCTAATTGCACCAGTGGCAATCTACATTAAAATCCATAGGATAGCAAATGCCTTTTAGGCTCAACCATCAACAGTAAAGCAACAGGCAGGCAGAAAACATGCTGCAGACTAGCACTTACTGTAGGAGAGGAGCCACAAGGGCCTTGGAAAAGATATTCGGATACTGCAATGTGTTTATATCTTCAAAGATCAGAAATGTGCATGCCAAGGTATTCCCATACTTTGGACTTTGAAAAAAAGAGAGCATAATTGATACTTTTGAATATTGGCATTGGAGAGGGCTCCTGAGAATACCACAGATAGCAGACAAAGCAATGTATCATCAACCTAGAGTTCTCACTTGTGGCATAAATGATCACACTCATATTATATTATTTTGGACACATTATGTGAAGACCTAGTTCTCTAGAAATGGTTCTAATACTAGGAAAGAGGAACAAGACAACCAGGAGCAACATGGATGGAGTCAGCTACAGTCATGATGGATGTATCACTGGAAGCCCTGAAATAACAGCTGTGGACAAATCACTGTGAAGAAAAATCTTTCTATGTGTTCAAACCAACTTGACACCAGACATTCAATCAATCAACATATGTCAGAAAGATGCAGAGATGCACCAAATCATGTGTCTTTTAAGCAATGGTAAAAAAGATCCAGATTTATATTTTAAAAAATGGTGAAATATAAAATTCTTAAAAGAGGAGGATTAGGATTGCCTGATTTAAAATTGTATTTTGTAGCCTGCTATTTGATTTTGGATGAAAAAAATGGCTGCTGTTAAAAGATAAAAGAATGTTAAAATTAGAAGAGCATAACCTGGCCTTTGGATGGCATAGGGTTTAACTAATAAGGTTAAGGTTAACATTGTTATTGAGCAAAATATATTATGTATAGCTGAAACCAGGACTTTTCTTACTTGGACTTATGGAAAACCAATTAGAAAAGACCTTTGGAAAATTGGTTTTATGTATAACTGCCTCAGAACTATTATATGGAAAATGCAGAAATGCCCATAATGGAAGATGATTAAATTTGCAGAAATGGCAAGATTGACCTGTTTGATCATAAACAAGGGAACAAGTAATTTTATTACAGACTGGAAATCTCTTATGGATATTTTGCTAAAAAAAAGGAGGGGGAGGGAATGAATTGACAATTGACAATTTCTGGATTTTCTGATTAATAAAGTTGAATATGGGAAGAAGTGAATTATGATGTAACTTCAATAAAGGAAGAGAGAGGATAATTTGTCTGTAAAAGCTGTAAAGAAAATCAGAAGTTACTTCGTTATATATCTTCTTTCATTTACTTTACTTTTCTTTATATTATTTCACGTTTATCTTTTAACCCTGTGCAACATTTTTTAATAAAAATTATAAAAATACCATACATGTGTGGGAAAAGAATACTTATTGTACACTTTTTGATTCAGAGAAAGTGTATGATAAAGTGAATAGGTTGACTCATGGAATCCTTTGTGCAAATATGGACTGGAAGTTTGGTTGCTCAGTGCTGGAAGTACATGACAGAAGTAGCACATATGAGAACAGAATGCTTAGCAAATGGTTTAAATTGGGCAGTGAGTAAGAGATGTGTGCTTTTCCTCCATTGCTTAATGTAATTATAAATGCATATGGAATATTTGTGCTGACATTAGAAGTGGATTTGTTTGAGAAAAGAACAAAATTATGATGCAGATATTTACCCACAGTAAGGGCTGTCAGGATTATCTCTTATTAAGACAAAGGCATGTGACCATTCAAAGTCCTATTTCTTAATAGTATTGGCTCATAGTGTATGTTAGAAGAATCAGAGGATTCTTTTTGACTCTTACAATCACATTTGCTTGTTGAGAGCCTAGAAGGACAATGAGCCACACAAATACTGTAAAGAAAAAAAAATAGAATCTTTAGAAAAAGTCATAAACCTTTGTTCAGATCTGCTGAGCTTGAGAAAATGCATCAGCAGTTTGTGTTAATTCTTTTCTCAGTTTTAGAACTAAGTAAATTTTAAAATGAAGTGCAAATTATACAAACACTATCACTGGGTGAAAAATCTACACATGCATAAATCAATAACTATGATAATAATAATAATAATAATAATAATAATAATAATAATAATAATAATAATAATAATAATAATATGATGATGATGATGATGATGATGATGATGATGATGATGATGGTGATGTTGGAAGGGACCTTGGAGGTCATCTAGTCTAACCCACTGCTCAGGCAGGAAATCCTATACCATTTCAGACAAATGGCTGTCCAGTCTCTTCTTTTTTTGTATACACGTTTTATTGTTTTTTTAATATTTACATATACATGTATCTGTGAAGCAATACAGTGGTTGCGTAGTCAAAATAACAAATAACAAGTTGTAAATAGTTCAGGTTGCATCAACAGGGATTTCCTCCCTGATTCCCTTAATTATCACATAGTCAAAATCGTCAAGTTTTTTTTTAATCCCATTTATATCCCGCCCTTCTCCGAAGGCTCCGGGCGGCTTACAATTTAAAGCACAAATCAATGAGCTTAGCAAGTTAACACATTTCTAGTTGTAACCTAGTCAATTAACAAAATTTTCAATATATTTTCACTAATACATATCAATATCCTGTTTTTAAATTTTATCTAATTGCAATAGAATATTCTAGAATAGCCTATAATGTACGAAAGAAAGCTTAATTTTGGGGTAACCCACAATTCCCTATTTCAATAAAGAATAATTCTCTTACCTACAAAACTTACATTGTTCATTACAAAACATTCTTATGTTTTACTATTAAAATCTAGTTTTCATCTTAACAAATCACCAATTATTAGAAAGATATTTTTGTCTTAACCGTTCAACAATTATTAAAATACTATCTTTTGTATATAAAATTCTAGATTCTATAATATAGTTCAAAAGTAACAACTAATATATTCTATAAGTTGTCTTAACCACACATCAATTGTTAAAATACTATCTTTCGATATATCATTCCAAATTCTATAATATAGTTCAGAATTATATTCTAAAAGCTTTCTTTTGTTTTCCCTTACAGATCTAAAACCTAAATGTAAAATCAGTTATATTTTTTAGAGATTCCCCTTAATCCATTGAAAGGTATTTTTATAGTCTATCTTTAGGAATCCCAAAAAAGAAACAACTTCACTTTTTTAAATCTAACTCTTGTCTTCCTTTTGTGCCAATCAGGCTTCCCTTTTGGTGTCTTTAAATTCTCAAATGTATCTACCTTTCGTCCTATAATCTTTATTTGAATCCAGGGAGAGTAGCCAAATGTTAGTTTGACAAAGAAAGTGTCCCCTTTGTAACCATTGAAGTTTTGCTTTAATAATTCAGTTTTTGATGATTGATGTAATATAGTTGCCATTAAATCAGGCATGTCTCTTTCTTCTTCCAATTCCATCTGGATTAGGTAGAAAGTAGTAGCTGGTGTGATGGTTGTCATTTGATTAGTTGAATTCTCAATAAAGTATATTTGAAGGCCTTTAATGTCTTCACCCTTAATATTGCTTTCTTCAGGTGCTATTGCTTTTTGAGTTGTAAGTATTGTAGTTGACATTGAAGTTTGGACTTTAAGATTCTCTGTAGGTTGCATTTGTTGTTCTTTGAAATCTCCTACTTTAGTGTTAGTTTCCACTTCTTCTATTTGCTCTTGGATTATTATTTCCTCATTTAAGGTCAGAATTTGATTTGGTGGCTTTAAATTGTCAGATTTTTCTTGCAGTTTGGCTTTAATTTGCTCTGTCATTGCCAAAATCGTGTCCAGTATCAGTTTATAATCAAGTGGTGGGATATATTCATCCATTTTGTTGTTGTTTGCAGCTAAATCTTCCATGGAGGCTATTTTAATAATAGTCAAAGATTATCCACCTCCAAGAGTTGTTTTCAGTGCCAGGTGTTCCCACAGTTATCTTTAAAAGTAATGTCAAGGACAGCTCTGTTATTCAGTAAGCTCTCACAACAGGAGAAATGTTTACTTGCTGTACCAAGTTTTGTCACAAGATGTCATCAATAGCATATAAAATGCAATGTAAAAATTTTCTTTTTTTCCCAAATTAATATAAAACTTTTGTAGCATTAGTCCAATTTTTTTTCTTTAATTCACAGCTTAGAGAGGAAATAGGGTAGTAGATCCCCACCAAAAATAGGAGCTTTTTAGTAAATACAAATAAAATTACTTAATTTCTTTGCTGAATTACTTGAATTTCTTTAAGGCTTTAAGATTTGTTCCCAGAGTAGATATTCACCATTTTTTCAAAAAGTGGGGAAAGAAATTTTCAGGAAAGTCCCACAGGAAAATAGTTAAGGGGGTAAGAAAGGTAAAGTCTCACCCAGGTCCTCCAGATTGCTTCTTAGTGCTAGCTGGTGCTTTTGGTTTTCGGCAGGGAGCAGCTTAATGATCGGCCATGTTTATGGCCGGTCTCTTCTTCGGGCCAAAGGAGTTGTCCTGGATTCAAGCAGAGGGCTGCCACCCTTCCGTGATCACAGGGAAGGCCTCCTCTTGGTATTCGCCCCTCCAGGGCAATTTTTGACCCTTTACAGGGTCCTCCAAAAAAGAAAGAACAGATGACAGGAAGCGAACTGTTCCTGCACGTCCAGAAGCGCCACACACGCAAACTGGAAGCCTGTCCAGTCTCTTCTTAAAAACTGTTCAGTGTTGGAGCATTCACCACTTCTGGAGGCAGGTTGTTCCACTGGTTAATTGTTCTAACTGTCAGGAAATTTCTCCTTATTCTAGGTTACTTCTCTCCTTGATTAGTTTCCATCTGTTGCTTTTTGTCCGGCCTTCAGGTGCTTTGGAAAATAGACTGACACCCCCCCATTCCTTGTGGCAGCCCCTCAAATATTGGAACACTGCTATCATGTTGCCCCCTCATCCTTCTTAAAGCTGACTCTTTCCTGTACAGCTACAGAAAGCCCATTTTTGTATTTTTACAGTCAAATGTATCATTTTTCAGTGCAAGAGTTCATTTTTAATAGAAAAAAATGTCCATTTTATTTAAAACAAAGAGGATCTGGGGATATAGAAGCTGAATCTATAACTTAATCTGGATTTGGAAGTTGATATAATTTGGAATGACTGGTACAATGACCCACAAAACACCTCCTACAGCAAAGCTATTTAGAAAACAGGTAGAGAAAGCAGAATTATTTACTTGAATTCCTCTACAGATATTAACCATTCAAGTAGTTCATCACTGCGGAACAGTCTTTAGGCTAGTTTTTATCTTGCTCGATAGCTGTTGACACAAGAAACTATTCAAACATACCATCATCCTCCTGCACACCAAGGTGGCATACCTCATGAGGGATTAATTTCTTCAATAGCTGAATTAGACAATGGCTCCTTTTATTTTACAGAAGTCTGAGGCTGCGACAGAAGCGTCTTTGCTCCAGATATCAGAAATAAAACAAACATTACAGAGGTCTGTGCATCACTTCACCATATAGACATTGAAATTCAAATCCAAATAGTACATTTGCTGTTCCAGCTCTGTAATATCCAGTTGGGTGATTTTGAGGCTGCCAGATTCCAAAAAGATTCTATGCTACTTACAAACTTTAAAATTGAAACATAGCATAATATAGCACAACATAAAACATAATGTATGTATTTCAAGGGGAGCGCTGTTTTAGAAGACAGGCATCACGACACACAAGGCACCCTTCCTCAACCCATCAGATGACCATATTTAATTGAAGGGACACAGAACACACCCACTCTGCCCAATACCAATAGCAATAGCACTTAGACTTATATACTGCTTCATATTGCCTCCAACAATTTGGACTTTCATTTTACCAATCTCGAAAGGATGGAAGGCTAAGTCAACTTTCAGCCTGTCAGGATCAAACTGCTGGCAGTCGGCAGAATTAGCTTGCAATTCTGCATTCTAACCACTGCGCCACCACATCTCTCATATTAGACAGAAACTATTAGGGATAGATGCTACCTCAAATAATCAGGCCCTATGCCCTGCAGGTCTTTATCGGTAATGACCAGAGAATCTTTAATTGTACCCAAAAGCTGACTAGTAATCAAAGAAGTGTGGAAAGCAAAGATAACATGTACCTGCTGGCTTTGCCATCCCCAGAGGACCCTCACTACTTTTTTCCTCCTGCTGCTGAGGCATGCCCAGCTTTAACCTAGTCGTTAAATGAGGATTACCTATACTGACAATATCACACTCTTACCCCAGCAGTTTCATGTAAATGTTAAAGAGGAGGAATGACAATGTCCAGCTGTTCATAATGTTACAAATGAGATACTATGGGCACAATCACTACTCTCCTATTGAAATTGACAGGAACCTATTGCTGAAGAAGGAGACAAACCTCCACAAAACAGTGCCCCCCATATTCCTTAAAACATTCCTTTTCATCAGGCTGACCTGGACTGATGACAGGGTTTTTTAAAATGTTTTTTAATTTTTAATTGTTTAGTTTAACTTATTTATTGGGGCTGTTTATTTAATTTCTTTTAATTTAATTTAATTTAATTTAATTTAATAATATTTCTATACCGCCCTTCTCCCGAAGGACTCAGGGCGGTGAACAGGGCAAGAATAAAAATACAAGATTACAAAAGTTAAAACAAGATTAAATAAATGCCCATATACTAAAATACATATTAAAAACCCAATAAAATAACAATAACAAACCCCCCCCAATCCCCTCATCAGGCCAGGCCAGCTTGTTCAAAAAAATATGTTTTTAGCTCGCGGCGAAAGGAGCGAAGATCAGGCGCCATCCGGAGCTCAACCGGTAGTTGATTCCATAGCTCCGGGGCGCCCACAGAGAAGGATCTCCCCCTGGGGGCCACCAGTCGACATTCTCTGACCGGTGGCACCCTGAGGAGGCCCTCTCTGTGGGAACGCACAGGGCGGAGGGAAGTCGATGCCGGCAGCAGGTGTTCCCTAAGGTACTCCGGACCCCTGCCATGTAGGGCTTTGAACACCATTACTAGTATTGTTACTTTTACTTTTGTATTGTTGTTTTTATTGTTGTTAGCCGCCCTGAGTCCTTCGGGAGATAGGGCGGCATATAAGTCCCAAAAATAAATAAATAAATAAATAAATTCCTAATTCCTGCAGCTGATCCACTGGGATACCATGGTTAATGGTATTAGAAGACCAGAGAGCATAAGGATGGACCATTCCTATCTTTTTCAGTCTTTTTCAGAGATTATTTCCAAGCATAACCAGTACTGTCTCAATATTGTACCCTGGCCTGAAACCCAACTGGAATAGTTCCAGAACATTTATTTCTTCCAAGTCCTTCTGTAACTATTGTTTGACCATCTTCTCAATGATCTTCCCCATAAAGGGAAGATTGGAAACTATATGATCCAGCAAAGGCTACTGGAGAAGGTGGTGCACCATTGCATCTTTGAGGCCCAGAAGGATCACCCTATCCCTTAAAGGTTCTTGGGTCACCTTGAAAACCTGTAGTGACTGGTTCTAAGATACCAGAGGCCAAAGCCACAATTCAGAGGTTCTTGTCCAGTCTCAAGAGTTATAAACTCAGTCTACATAATATCACAAGGCTGTCTCAAGCATCTCATTTGGCATTTCTGCCTAGGCAGAGTCCAACTCTGAGGGGATCCAAGCAATTTTATCTGTCAGACAGCATGAATACCCACTGTGGTCTGTCCTTTGGATATTTCTGGAGCCCCCCCCCCCAGAAAATAGTGGCTCACCCTTAACATGGCAGTCAGGCAGTTATAAGCAGATGCTGTAAGACAGGAGAAATTATGATACTTTGCTGCCCTTATTGTTACAAGGTAGGGCCCAGTATGGCTCTTACTCATGTTGGGTCCAGTTTGTTCTTTATCTTCCTGCAATGGAACTCCAGTCATCTCTTCTGATGCATTATCTCCCAGAGCTCTTCAAAGAACCAAGGTGAAAAGAACTTAGGAAAGATAGGTGCACAGACAGAGGTGCATAGGACCAATCTAGTATGAGGTTTTAGTTGCTTTCCTATTCTAGTGTTCAACCAAGGCCTTGGCTGAGATCCTAAGGTAAAGCCCCATATCCCTCTAGAACCTAGCAGAGTGCATAAGTCACTTGGGATGGGCTACTCAAATAGGGATGAGTGGCATCATTGAGCTATAGGACAACTAAAGACTGAACTGTCTGTTCAGTGATAATAAGTGAGTTAGAAAAAAATGCATTTCCTATGGCATATTAAGCAAAGGATGGGACAAGATGTCTACCAGCTTACTGATTTTAAAGAACTAGATAATATATATTCACCAAATGAATTCACCAAAAATGCATATAATTTCTGATCACAGATGGAAGCAACTGTGCAACCTGGATTAATTTTTAAAAACTTAAGCTGAAGCAGACCCAGCTAGTCCTTAAATGGGAGACTATTAGAAAACTGTAGGTCAATAAAACTGGTGTATAAGTGAAACAAGCAGATGATAAAACACTTCTGTATTATAATAAAATGAAAGCTACATGGATGTATCATCAAGAATCAAGCTTAACTTGAGGGAGTCTTTATTTTTTACAGTAGGGATGATACACTTAACTCTGAATCTAAGAATTGTCTTTGATTGACTTTTAACACTGGTTCCTCTGAATGCCTGGAAAAGGTGCAAGAACAGTAGTGGTAATTAAATGAATAAATTAATTTAATTGAGTCAATTAATTAAATCCCACCCACTAGGGAAGTAAACAGATTGCAAAGCTTTATGAAGGTGTTAGACTGCAGTGCTTTATGTATTTACATGGGGAATAAGTAAATAGGTCTTGCTTCTGAATAAACATGGATAACACTTAATGATAGTCAAGGGTACAGATTTGATTTAGGTATTTAATAGAATCATTGAAGCATAAGAGTTAGAAGAGGTCACTTAGGCCATCAGATGCAGCCCCTGCTTGATGCAGGAATCTAAATCAAAGTATTTCCAACAGAGGTCTTGCTAGTTTCTGCTTTGCTTAAACATATTCCAAGAAAAGAACACCACTAGCTCACTTCAAAATTAAATGAATTTTTAAGAAGGGGTGGGGTTTTTTTGCCCTTTTCACATGAAACTGGAATGTCATTTCCTATAACTTGAACCCATTCTGCAGTGATGAAAAACCAGTTTGATCCTCTTCTGAATGACATATTTTTCAGATATGTGAAAAGTGCCATCATATTTCCATTAGTCTTCTTTTCTTAGGGCTAAACATTTCTACAGTAGTTCTTTCAATCTTTATAGAACTTAAGTTTCAAGACTAAAAGTTCATTTCTTTCTTTTTAAAATAAACTACATCATATAGTGTGCTCATATTTGGTTTGCAATCGACAACAATTTCAAGATCTTTTTCACAAATACAATTGCCAAACTAGAGATCATACATTTTATATTGCTAAGTTTAATTTCTGTTTCTTATAGAAGAACTTTGCAGCTGTCTCTGTTATATTTTATTTTCAATCTTTTTACCTGATCAATTTAGACTCTTATCTTCTAGGCTAGGGGTAGGCAACCTCAGCTCTTTTATGACTCATGGGCTTCAACTCACAGAATTCCTGAGTCAGCTATGCTAACTCAGGAATTCTGGGAGTTGAAGTCCATGAGTCATAAAAGAGCTGAGGTTGCCTACCCCTGTTCTAGGGTATTAACTGTTAATACCCTAGAAAATAGGGTATTAACTATCAGTTAAATGGTTCCTGCTTTCTTCATCTAATTTAGTAAATAATTGATTTAGTAAGTAAAATGTTGAAAACATCATTCCAGATGGTTGAGAAACCATTGGTAAGTACCTATTGGTAAGTTTTCAAGCCATCTAATTATTCATCTACTTATCATATCATCCACCCAACACCTAACTAGTTTGCTAATGTAATGGGTTACTTTAAAAAAGTTTTTTCTGACATCAAGATATACTGTGTATTATATTTATAACTTTCATCTGATTAACCAATATTGTTCCTCCCCATGAGATATGTTAATTTGGAAAGACTTGTTCTTAACAAATCTGTGTTATCTAGAAATTGTTAACAATATATATATTATATTATATTATATTATATTATATTATATTATATTATATTATATTATATTATATTATATTATATTATATTATATTATATTATATTATATTATATTATATTATATTATATTATATTATATTATATTATATTATATTATTATTATATTATTATATTATTAGATATAATATTAGGCAATCAATATTATAATAGCTATAAAGTGAGGCTGGGAAGAGCTGAGTATAAAGCTCCTTGAAAAAAATGAGTTAAATAAACTGCTACCATATCTCAGTTTTAAGAAATAAATGGTTTTGTGCATTTACCACTTTTTATAATTAACTAGACACGGTTCCTGGCTTTGTATAACTTCTTTGCAGTGCTTTCTCCCCAGTGACCAACTGGTATGATTGCCTGTCAGCTTTCATTACTGAAAGAAAGATATTATATTATATTATATTATATTATATTATATTATATTATATTATATTATATTATATTATATTATATTATATTATATTATATTATATTATATTATATTATTATATTATATTATATTATTATATTATTATATTATATTATATTATATTATATTATATTATATTATATTATATTATATTATATTATATTATATTATATTATATTATATTATATTATATTATATTATATTATATTATATTATATTATATTATATTATATTATATTATATTATATTATTATATTAACAATACTTCATAATATCCATTATATACCTGCGTGGTTTATTAGTGGATTTATTTGAAAAAGCAATATAAAAAAATAGATTTCCATCTTGACCATTGTCATGCACAATAGAGACACCAGGATGGATAAGCTGTAAAGAGATTCTTGTAGTGGGTGGGACAAGGATATGTAGTGAACATGGCCATTTCATGTATATGGATAAAATCATGGGAAGACTGAATGGCTTCTTTACTTTTAAAACTATGTTGAACCTATTTTAAGGCATATTTCTTATTTCCCACTTCCAAATACTAGAAAATCATACTGGTTTCCATTGCAGTTGGAAAAACAACTGGGATTACTATAAAAACATTCCCAGGGCTTCATGGTGGAACTGGAATAAATGCTGGGTATAGGGGAAGGATAAGTAATCTAATACCATTCAATTGTTTTACACCAGGGGTGCCCAACCTTTTTCCTTACTTGGGCATCATTGAGTGAAGAGGAATTGTCTTGGGCCACAGATAACATAGATAATATAGTTAAAGTATAGAAATCACACAATAATGTTAAAAGGTTAAGATTTTCTGGGTTGCATTACTAACGGTCCAGGACCACATGAGGCCCATGGATCACAGGTTGGACACACATGTTTTACACTGATGGCTATGATAGATGGGGCTTTATGGGAGGTGTCATCAAAAATATCTAGAAGGCTTCAAATTGCATATTGTTGGATAGGGCACAAAGAAGCTTCCATACATACATAGAAGCTTTGATGGTACACTTCCAAAACATAACTAATAATAAAGAGTCAACATTTAATCTAAAACCAGAACGATATGGAAAAAAATCCCAATAATAATATCACATTTTAAGAAATTCCTCCAGGATAGCTCTGTCTTAATCTGATTCCAGAAGGCAATCACTGTCAGGGCAAGTCTAACTTCCATATCATTTTCTATAATATAGGAGCCATAATACAGAGAGAGAGGGGTTCTTATGTTGTAGAATTTTAATTTTGTAACTTATCCAGAGTTACCTATTCAAAAACAAAAAGTAATAGAGAAACATGTTTTCTTGTGGTCTCTGATCTGGGTCATTCACTTGTAGACATTTTATTACCTGACTAGTTAACATCTAGTGAAGGGAGGGGGAGTTTACTCCCCAAACAACCCAACTCAGAGAACACCAAGGACTGCACAGTTTGGCCCTGAGCTACATTTATTCTCTACTATTGGAGATATATTTTCCTGGTCTCAGCCCCCTGGCTGCATGGAACTGAGAAAAGATGGATATTTTTCCCAAGGATATTTATACTGAATTGGTTGGCTTTTGTTGGAAGGGATAGCCCTGACAGAATTTCAGCACCAAAGATGCTGGACTAAGATTTGGATGAAATGCCTTGCAGTCATAAACATTATTAGATATAATATTAGGCAATCAATATTATAATAGCTATAAAGTGAGGCTGGGAAGAGCTGAGTATAAAGCTCCTTGAAAAAAATGAGTTAAATAAACTGCTACCATATCTCAGTTTTAAGAAATAAATGGTTTTGTGCATTTACCACTTTTTATAATTAACTAGACACGGTTCCTGGCTTTGTATAACTTCTTTGCAGTGCTTTCTCCCCAGTGACCAACTGGTATGATTGCCTGTCGGCTTTCATTACTGAAAGAAAGATGTGTAAGAGACTTCCTTTCTACCAGCTTGCACAGATGAGGAATAGCTCAGCTTGCTGTTCAGACTGGATTTTTATGCTGATCAGTTTAACAGTATAGCATTTTAGTCACAGCAAAGAGAAAGAAAAAAAACTGCTAATTTAATGGGAAGAAGTAGAGGTAGAACTTAACAAGAAGAAACAGCAAAGTGCTTCCTAAACATAGATGAATCAGTTCTTGATTTTGGGTCAGATCCACCTCTTGGATTTCAGCTAATGGCCTCTCTGGATAATATCCTACATTCAGCTTCTGACTCATTTGCTGTGTTTCCTGCAACTTCATACATTCATAGAAATACCTGGTGTTCAGGTCAGAACACCAGGGCACACAGGCTAAACGACTAAAATGCCTGCAGTTGTCCACAAACTATTTGAAAATAAGAGCTTGCTTCTTTAGCCTAAAGGTAAAGGTAAATGACTCACCTGCTGCCATTGTGTGCATTTTTTCAGACTGCTGGCTAATTCATTCCTTCACTTGAGGCAGTCAAGTGTAATTTTAAATGTTGGTATTGCTGCATTGTCCTTCTTTAACCTGTCTCAGGAAAGGCAAAAAAGAAGTAGAGTAATGCTGAGGTGATATCAACATAAAGAAAGTAGCTGATCGTGGTGGGATGGGTAAATGGAGAAATGAAAGGACTCTGTTTCCATTGTGTTAATAACAGTGAAATCATTTCCTGGGGGTGGAAACATTGGTTTACTAATTGTGTTTTTCCTCTCATTCAGAGAAGTCATATCATTTTGCCTCTGATGTTGAAAGGAGTTCTTAGGCCTTTCTTTACCAAGGTTAAGAAGGATGTCCCTCTAGCTTTCTCTCTGAGCAAAAGGATTCAAATACAGCTCAGCCTTTGAATTAGTTTTATTATTGAAAATATTGAACAGTTTTGATAAATAATGCTTATGTGCATGAGGAAACTGCATATGTGCATTGGATAGAGGTGTGGGGAGAAGGTCGGTGAATTTGAAAACTGTTTTTATTCATGTTAAGTAATTTCCTTTATATTACTACTGTGTGCACAAAGTCAAAACAATTGTCTTTCCTTACCTTATAATTCACAGCTGCTTCAAACGTCATCACAAGAATTATTTTCTATCTGTCTCTCTCTCTCTCTCTTTCTGTCCCATCTTTCTTTCTGTCCCATTTTGTGTTTTATCTGTATTCTGTCCATCTATTCTATCTTCTACTAATGAAATGGGCTTTCATTCATTAATTATTTGGCTTCCTGTTACTAATGCTGAGAAAAAGACAGGCATGTTTTTGTTTCTTTAAAATTTTTTTATTTTAATTCCATTTATATCCCGCCCTTCTCCGAAGACTCAGGGCGGCTTACAAGCTTAGCAGTAGCCTTCATTCTATGTATATGCCTGCTTATTAGGGCTTTCACACACACCCCAAGCGGCATTATTACAAAGTCAGCTTAATTGCCCCCAACAATCTGGGTCCTCATTTTACCTACCTCGGAAGGATGGCAGGCTGAGTCAACCTTGAGCCTGGTGGGATGTGAACCTGCACTAATTGCAGGCAGCTGGTGTTACTTAAGGAGGCATTAGCCCATTAGCCCAAATTATATTTGGAACATATGTTCAAGAACAGAACAATGTGCCATATAATTTTATGACTTTCATCTGAAAAAAGCACACAAAAATGAAACATAAAATAATGAGATATACTTGTTTCATTGGTTTTAGTCATAGAAGTAATGAGAATTCATGGAAATTGGAAATCCATTCCTTCCCATTAATTTGTCATTGATTTTTCATTTGCTTCAATGGGGGCCCAGTAAATATAGCATATATATCCGGAAAAGTTACAGGGATGGTAGAAGGTTGAGAATTTGGCCTGCATCAGTATGTCTTTTAAAATGCCTTTAGATTAATTACCCTTTTCCTGACCGGAAATTCAGAAGATAAGAATCTTTATAAGGGTGTCATGCAACTACCACACTGAAGTTGCAGGCCAAGTCTCCCACTGATTTAAATGGAAACAATCATGAATGGGGATATTGAAAAAGATTGATTTGGGAAACTGATCCTTACCTCCAGTAGCATCAAATAAATCATGAAAGAAATACTATAGAATAATAAAAGAACTGAATGGAGTAACTTATAGCCTCCTGAATGGGTGTTTTGACTTGTATCAATTAAGTGTTTTAAGCTGGAAACTGGCATATTTTGCCTCCTTGAGGAGAAGAATTCCCAGATAAGTCACAATAATGCCAACTTCATTGGATGAAGATGATTTACAGACTACTGTTAAGTTCTGCCACGATATCAGAGCCCCTTTTGGCTATTGCTAGTGCCCAAGGCTATAGTGAGTAGAGCAAGGTGAAGCAAAACAGTTCTTTGTTCTTGGAAATGAAAAGGCTGTGCTGCTTTGTGAACTAGTTTTGAAAGATGTTTCACTCAATACTTCAAAACAAGCACTCTCTTCAAGATGGAGAATACTTGAGAGGTCATCTGGCCCAACCTCTGCTTATGCTCTACATCAGACATGTCAAACACAAGGCCCGGGGGCCAGATCCGGCCCGCAAAGTGGTTTCATGCGGCCCGCGAAGCCATCCTGGAAACAGTGAGGGAACGGCCCCCACTGCCTTGGCCCTGGCCCAGAGACCCTCCTTCTGCCAAAGACCCTCAGATCTGTCCCACTCCTGCCCAGGCCCCCATAGGCACCCTTGATGCGAACAATGTAGAGCTGGCCACACCCACCCAGTAGGCCACACACACTCTAGCCACACCCACACAGTAGGCCACACCCGCCCAGGCCACACCCACCTGGCCCCCTGAGGGCAACTGCAATGCTGATGTGGCCCTCAATGAAATTGAGTTTGACACCCCTGCTCTACATAAATATTACAGGCAGATGATCATCCAGCTTCCATCTGAAGATTTCCATTGAAAGGGAACATCCATCAGGCTACTGATTCCACTTGCTGACAGCTCATACGGTTATTTTCTCCTGCACTCTAGCTTGCCTGGATTTTGTTTCAACTCTTTGATTCATTCCTGTACCACTAAGAAAAGACCACTCAGTCTTCTGCAGGATAATCCTTTAGATATCTGAGTTCTGAGTCCTAAGATCCCAGGACTTGGTTTCTGGTTCATTCATCATCTTGGTAGCCTTCCATTGAATGCACTTCAGTTTGCAAATATCCTGTTCAGATTCCTCAGTACTCCAAAAATGGACACATTGCAAATAAAGCCTGACCACAGAAGAGTAAAGGTGGAACAATGGTGTCTTGCCACTGGTTCTATGCTCCTGTTCACAATATTGTGCACATTTTGAAAAATGTGCCCCTGAAAAGACCTCCTTATGCTACATCATTATTTGAATTCACCAAGTCCACAGTAGACAACTGGTCAGAAAACATCTTTTAAATCACATATTCTTTACATTTCTGTTCATAAAAAAAAGTTTCTAACAATGGATAATTTCGGGTCACATTTCTTAATACCTTTCCAGGAATGATAATATACCAGCTAAGAAACTGAGAATGTCCTTTGTGACTCTTTGAAGGACAACAAAAAAGCACTTCAGGTCACAGATGTTCTTAATTGAGATTGATAGGACAGTTGACAGCTACTGAAACTGTAATTCCAGGCTGCCTGCAAGTATTAGCCAGTGTGACCCAGAACATATTTAGTTCATATTTTCAATTTTAGATGATAAAAATCTGTTCTCTGAGATAGGTAATAAAATGAAGAATGCCTCTGAGTCTATCATTCCTTAAACAAGCAATATCTATAAGCTTAAACTGATTTACAGAAGGTTTTATTGCTCCAAGATCATTTGGAAGAAACTATTCTCAAAGAAACAAAATGAAAGAACACCCACAGAATGTATTTGCTGATAAAAGATAAATGGTGGAGGAATTTGGTCTTTGAAGGTAAGAACTTGAAAATTACTGGAACAATGTGACAGATAGCATGGTGATTTGAACAGTGGACTAGAACTGGAGATATCTAGTTTCCAATCCCCTTTTGGTTATGAAACTCACAATGTGATGATTGTCTATTTTTGCCTCTCACCCTAACCTAATTCAAGTTGTGAATAGAAAGAGAGAAAAAAAAAACATAAAACAACCAAGCGACTCTAGCAGAATATATAGTAAATAGATTAAATAAATTTTAAATAGAAATGAACTGACAAAAACACTGAGTATGGATAACTGAAATAAATAATAAATTTGCCCAGTAGTATAACATAAATTAATTGTAATTTTATTTATTTATTTATTTATTTATTTATTTATTTATTTATTTATTTATTTATTTATTTATTAAACTTATATATCGCTCTTCTCCCGTAGGACCCAGGGCAGTTCACAAGGCAATTAAAACAACATTACAATACAAAAATTAATAACAATTAAAATAGATTAAATTTTGGGTTTGACATACTGGTATCTAGGTCTCACTGTGCTTCGTTCTGAGTGAGAGCATAAAGTAAGGAGAGGCTATAACTTCTAGAACACAGCCTGCTTTAAAATGGAAGATTTTTTAAATGATGTTTGTGAAAAATGGTTTCCCCATCAAAACAGCAACAACAAATGAAATGCACAGAGATATGCTAGGTAGTTTAAATAGCTTTTTAAAAAAAATGGAGCAAAAAGGCCCCATATTTTATTTTAGGAATAAGTAAATATGGAAAACATGGAGAGGAAATTTTAATGCAAAGCCTGTAAAGATATCTGAAAGTCAAATCAATAAATAGCTAAAATGAATGTTTAGCCATTTCAGTTATACATCTCTATCCCAATAACTGAAATGATTACAAGTAACAATTTGATTTCATGGGCCATTCAGTGTATGACAGTTGTATAATTGTCCATTTATGGACATAGAGTCTAAACAAAAAAAAAGTATATATAATATTTAAGATAGTACTGTTATACACAGAGCTTAATAATAGATCCGAACAAACATTATTTGAACTGAAGATTTTATTCAAACTAAAATAAATGAAAAGGAGGAAGAAATTCTTTGAAACCCAGAAAAATGTTCAGTATTACGAGTGGAAAAGTTAAAATCTTGAATATGGACATAATATAGAAAAAATATATATCAAAATTATGGTTACTTGGTTAAGATTATTCTTACAGATAGTAAAAACAGTAAGGCTCAAAGAAAAGGTCTTAGCTAGGGTCACAAACAATGTAAATTCATTATGATTTCTAAGCTGCCTGAACAAAGCCCTCTCACTGAAAGTTTACCTTCAATTCATTTCACCCAAAATGTGTTCTCCTGACCCTGTACACATACTGTATGCAAAGTATTCCTTATTCTGTATTGTGGACCAGTTATATACAGTAGACTCCGATGTTGGTTCCAGCTTAATGCAATAGGGTAAAAAGAATTCTGAATAGTAAATGGGGTACACCCAGGGCTTTTTTTCTCATAGAACGCTCAGAACGGAGTTCCGGCACCTTTTTTGGATGGAACCTTGAAAGGTAGGCAAGGCGGGTTGCATGACATGTGTGAGTTCCGGCACCTTTTTCTTTTACAAAAAAAGCACTGGGTACACTCAACAGCTATTCAATGTGCCAGTGACTGACAATCTCCTTCTAATGTTCTTTCCTTAGCTGCTGTTCTATCAGTTTTCCAGCAGTCAAAATAGAACTTCTCCTTCTTCCTCTTCCTCCTTCTTCTTCTCTTCCTCTGCACATTGCAGTTGTACTGAAGATGAAGAAAATAATATATTGTGACATGGGTGGCCTATATGTTTGATTAAATATATAAATCCTGCAATCTTCTTCGGACTGGCTAAACTAGATAATTTAGAATGCTGTTTTGTTTAAATTAATCAGCTGCCAATATCAGTTGATCACAGTTTTTCCTTGAATTTGAGCATTTTCATATATATCTAAGCCTATTTTATGATTTAGAATAAGCAAGTTTTGAAGCAGGTGAGCACAACTGATTGCAATGAACTATTTTAGAGAACTGGTACAGACTAGCAAAGAACAATTGAAGTATTGTCTTCCTTTGTTGTACAAGAGGATTTTTGAAATGCATCCAGATATCTTTAAAAGAAAAATGAGCTACATTCACTTATTTCTAGGTTGTCCTATACATTTTTACAGCTCATACATATTTACCATTTTACGTGTGTGTATCTGTATGTGTGATCATCTCTCTTTCTTAGTCTCTGTCCCCGTGATTTACATTGTATCTTATAGACTTATTTTCCCCTTTTCCTCATTTTTTTTTGCTTTTACAGGCAGCAGGCTTGAACTTCAGACTGGCATGCTCAATAGCTGTTGACAATACCTGTTCCTGTGTTCTTTATTAGGGCTTACTTGGCCATGTCCTTCACTACCCTTGTTGGTCTTCTAGCTGTAGCATGTGGAGAAACTTCCTTTCTTCCTAGCTTACATTCTAGCTCCTCTTTAACCATGTTTAACTCTACAGATTTGAGCTCTGTGATTGCTGGTTAATCTTTTCAAGGTTAGGGGGCTAGGTTCACCTCTGCCCTGGTTCATCTCAATTTCTAGCTATGTGGAGGAAAGTTTTTTGTGGAGAAAAGTTTGCTGCTGGCTCTGGCTGGCTGCAGATGCCGAGGTGAAGTTGGTGTGACTGCTGGAGACTGTAGCTTGTTCCAGTCTCTCAGGTCTGATACTCACTGGTGTTGCCCATTCCCAATTTCAATCCAGCTTCTGCCTTTTGGTGCCAGCAGTCACCCACTGCACGCTGACCCCATTCCCTGTACTCTTACCAAGTCAGGGTGTCAATGCTGCAAACATCGAATGTTATTGCTTGACAAGAGATGAAGAAGCAGCCATTTCATATGTTAAACTTGTGTATTGCTTTAAGAGATTTAGTTTAAGTTTGGGAGGGGGGAGGAGTAGGATTGCACTTTTCAAGGCCATCTCTAACTAGAGAAGATAAGACCTTGGCTGGTTTTCTAATGGAAGGGAAACTGATTCTTTAAATTAATTGGAGCATATGATTAATGACAAAATTGTGTTTTAATATATTGTGCAAGGGGGCAGAGATTTCAGATTCCAGCTCCCTTTGAGCAAGCATTTGCTGGTGTATTAGGCTAATAAAGGACTTTTAAGGTAAACAATGCCTCAGAGTCACTTGAAAAGCCCATACATTGGAAACTTGACACAGGGTGTCTTGGGCATCTTTATTTTGCTCAGCAGTTGCCTGCAGGACTGTCTATTCTCTCTCCCTCCAATACATACCCCAAAGTGTTTCCTTTTGTAGCTGGAGTGCAGGCATGGACCAGCTGCCAGGAAGGAAGGAAGGAAGGAAGGAAGGAAGGAAGGAAGGAAGGAAGGAAGGAAGGAAGGAAAGAAGGAAGGAAGGAAGGAAGGAAGGAAGGAAGGAAGGAAGGAAGGAAGGAAGAAGCTGTTATTTTCACACTGTCATTTTTGAGGCATTTTGACAAATTGGCTATCACTCAGGTTTTCCTAATAAAATGGCTGCCTCAGTGAATGTGCCAAGACACAAAAAACAAGTTTATCAGAAGAAATATGGATGCTTGTGCATCCTAACATCTCTTTTCATTAATTAGGTTATTAGGGTACTCAGTAGCTCCATTCTCCCCACTCCTTGCATATTTATAAAGCATTGGACTTCAATCAACAACTTCATTTTCTGAGAACCTTAAAGCCTGCATATTATCTAAAGTTGTTCTTTGAAACGGATGATACTTGTGGCTGGTCTTTTGCTTTGCATTCTACTCTACAGCAGAGTTGGCCTGCTGAGAATTCAGGCCATTGAGGTTAAGCTATAAAATGGGACAAAGGGAATTCTGTTAAATAATATTAACTGTGATTCAGCTCAACACCAAGTATTCTCAGTCCAGCCTTACCCAGCTGCCATATTTCTGGAAATGGAAGAAATCATCTCATTGTTATAGAGAGCATAAGGAGAAAGAAAGCTAGAGATTACAATGCCTATTGTTTCTGCTAACACCATTTGTCTACAGGTGTCTTGTTTACCACAATCATTTTCAATCTCCAGCATTTTGTTGCTTTTGCTTGTCATGCTGTGCTTCATTCTGTTTCCTTCTAAGTTATTTCTCCAGTGTTATCTTTGCTGGAATTTGTGAGGGGAAATGAACTGTAAAGAGGTGGGTGAGGGGAGAACCAGGCAGGCACATTGCAATTTCCAAATAGAGAAACAATACAACTGGATTTTTTTTTCCAAATCTGAACCAGGATTCTTGTGTAAATGGAAACATTGACTTTATATTATTGCCAGAAAAAAAACATGCCAAATTAAATGTCAATAGGCCAGCAGAAAGAAATGGTCAATAACAGCTTAAGGAAAGATTCTAAACCATCCATCACAAGTTACTATACTTAATTCAGTCCTTTAGGTTTGTTTGTAATGGTTTCATAAAATCTATTGACCAGGAGAGAAAATCCCACAATTTTCCTTTAAGGATTCAGCATATTCAAGAGATTTTCTTATATTATGAAGCACCTCTTTCACTAATTCCTACTAAAGTTGGGGCAGAGTGGATTACCTTTCTTTGATGGCTGTGGAAAACCAGCAAAGATGTCAAGGGTTGGCAAAACTGCATCCAAGAGTACTTATCTGTGACATCTTTATAGAGATCCCTAAATGGGAAAAAAACATGCTTATCCACAAGAAGGCCTCCTCTTTTATTCCATGGGTGTTATATCTTCTGGGAAGTCTTTGATAGGTGACTTTATAAAAGGCTTTTTAAAAATCTAAGTAGATGCTGATACTAGCTTGCTTTTATCCATATGTTAATTAATAGCCTCAAAAAGCACTATTATTTAGATAATAGTGAAGGAAACCATGTTAGGTGTCCTTGAGCTAGACTTGCATCACTAAATGTTTCATATTTTTATCTTTCCATTATCTTCTCCAGAACACACATTAAGCTGACAGGCCTGTAATTTCTGGGATGTCCCCACGAACCATTCTGAAAACCGGAGTTATTTTGGTCATCTTCCAGTCTTCAGTTACAGAGGCTGAATTAAAGACAGGTTGCATATTTTGGTTAGAAGGTCCACAGTCTTACCTTTAAGATCCTTAATAATACTTGGGTAAATGCTGACAGACAGATAGGAATAGACAAAAGACACAGACATGGAGTATAGCATCATATATTGGCAAGAAACAAATCTAAATGGTGAACAGAGCCCTGTATTCAGTCCAGCTCAATAAAGTTCACTTGCCTCATTTATTCCCAAAAGGCCACCAGAAAAGCAGATTTAATAAGGATTCAATACAGATGCTGGACAAAATCTCTTATCTGTTAGCTCTGGGAAAATAGAAGCACCTCTTATATTCTTCCTTGCAATGGAAGGTGCAAGTAAGCAAGGCTAGTGCATCTACAATGAATTACAGAATAAGTAATATCTACAAACATTTTTTGCAGAAAAATTCAAAAGAAAACAAGTGTGTTTGCTTTGTTTATTCTATTTATGTTCTGGGTTGCACCATCTTTTTCAGTTTTTCACCCATCATCTTTTTATGGCTTATGCACAGGATTCTTAGAAAAGAGAGAACATTTCCTTGAAACATTATGTCAGGCCATTGCCAGAAATTATGGCTTGTCATTATAGACAAGAAGATTGGAAATAATTGCACATGCAGTCACATTATTAAAGCTCAAAAATCATTCCTTTGTGTTTGCCTTACCTGAGTCACCTCAGAAGCCTGAGGAGGACAGCTTTTTTTTCTGTATATGAAGTATTTGTACAGGCTCCAGAACTTAGCAGCTATGGGCTTGAGACCTTGCCACTAAGTTCATAAATTGACAGCTTGCAGAGACACCAGTATAAAGTATGATGGAACCATTCCTGAGTATTATAGTACCTGGTTTATTTACCAGTAGTCTTTTTCAGCTGGAAAGTGTTTGTATATCCTTATCTATAGAATAAGTCTCTTACTACTGGCTTGCTATTGGCTTGCATTCAACCTAGCTGGAAAATAAGTCAAAGAACCACATAACCACATGTAAAGCAAAACAATATACATGTACAGCTATAGGTATACGGTATATGTATACCATATAGGTATGGAAATTGCATGGCTGGCTTGTGGCAATTGGGGAAGTAACTCTTGGAGATTCACCCCAATGTTCTATTTTTCTGACCTTATTTTCTACAAGGAAGTTATGAGAGGATTACATGTACTGCAGGGGTATCATAGGTCATGTAAGGACATGCTTGCATAAAGCTAGATTGGAAGGATGTACTCATTTGCTCCATGAAGATATAATTAATGACTAAGAAAGTGCCTAAATTATCCTGTTTTTCCCCCTCTTTGACATATATTATTAATACCCAACTCTTTAAAAAGTAGTTGTACATAAAATATATAGTATTTATGTATGTGTGTATATATGTATGTATATATTTTTTTTAAATCCATTTATATCCCGCCCTTCTCCGAAGACTCAGGGCGGCTTACAAGCTTAGCAGTAGCCTTCATTCTATGTATATGCCTGCTTATTAGGGCTTTCACACACACCCCCAAGCGACATTATTACAAAGTCAGCTTATTGCCCCCAACAATCTGGGTCCTCATTTTACCTACCTCGGAAGGATGGAAGGCTGAGTCAACCTTGAGCCTGGTGGGATGCGAACCTGCACTAATTGCAGGCAGCTGGTGTTACTTAAGGAGGCATTAGCCCACTGCTCCACCAAGGCTAAATATGTATATTTAGTCATAATAGAGCTGGAAGGGACTTAGAGGTCTTCTAGTCAAATGCCCTGCACAACCAGGAGTCCCTGTACCATTTCAGACAGGTGGTTGTCCAGTCTTTTCTGAAAAATCTATAGCGATCAAGCAACTACAACTTTTGAAGGCAAGCTTGTTCCACTGGTTAATTGTCCTCATTGTTAGGAAATTTCTCCCTAATTCCAGGTTGCTTCTCTCCTTGATTAGTTTCCATCTGTTGTTTCTTGTCTCGCCTTCTGGTGCTATGGAAAATAAGTTGACCTCCTCTTCTTTGTGGCACCCCCTCAAATACCGGAATACTGCTATCGTATCACTCCTAGTCATTCTCTAGACTGGCCATATCCAATTCCTGCAACCGTTCTTTATATATTTTTGTCTTAATCATCTGAGTTGCTCTTCTTCACACTTTTTCCAAAGTCTCAACATCTTTTTTTTGCAATGTGGTGACCAAAACTGGATGCAGTATTCCAGGTGTGATCTGGAATACAAGGATTTATAATGAGGTACTAATGCTTTCCATGATTTTGGTTCTATGCCTCTGTGTATACAACGAAGGATTGTATTAGCTTTTTTGGCTGTTGCTGCTGGCTCATATTTGACTGATTGTCCACTAGGAGAATTGTGTGTGTGTGTGTGCACATTTGTGTACATATAAATACCTATATGTATACTGTTTTGCTTTGCATGTTGTTATGTGGTTTTTGGACTTATTTTCCAGTTTTGTGAATGCAATGCAAATATTCACTTTGGAGATTAGAACTTGAAAGGAACCTCCAAAGTGAATCATAGAAATCATCTTTCTCCAAACATGTATAAGAAATGACTCACACACATCCAAATCAAATCTACCTCATCTGACAATTTGTTAGAAAGTAGAATTCAGATGAATCCATTTCCTGAATAGATTTAAGTCTGTTTTCTGAATGGACACAATTCAAATGATTTTTTTGTCTAATGCACAGACCTAATGAAGATAATAAACCATGAATGATGCAGGAGTATTTGGATTAAAGCAATTGTTCAAATCAACAATGTTCAACAATTTCTAAAAGACAGAAACCTTTTACCATAAATAGAAAGCCTTAATATGGCACAGCATCTCTTTTGGACCTAATTAGAATGTGAACACATTGCTCAAGGAAGCATTTGAAAAGCAGAATTAATCAGGAGTCAAATAAAAAATTACTAGGAAAATGAATCCTATGTGAGAGGGCACTGGAGACAAATCATTTAGTTATCAAGAAGAACATTGACAGTACTAGTAGAAATAGTAGTAACAATACTTTTTTTTAGAAAAAAGAGCAAGTATTCTTAAATGGATTTTTTTATTAACGTAAGCTTTCAGACATGTTTTTTGGATATAGAAGATACTGAATAATAACTTTCATAGTTTATATATTACAGTAGATTTGTTCAAGACAGTCATTATAGGAACCAAATTTGATGCAACATTAATTGCATGATTGGACTTAACATACACACTAACACTTAAATCTAATCATACAAACTTTATACATTTATAAATGTATGCCCTACTGCTCTCCTACAAATCAGTATAGCTTACTATAATCACAATCAATTAAAGCAGTAGCAATGTATAAAAGAGACAGGGTCAACTGTTTAAAAAAACCACTGAGATAAATAGAATTTAAATACATAACATTTACATTTAAAAAGACTGCTAGAAGAGCACCTACAGCAGAAAGAAAAATGTCACCCAACAGATCAAAACTCTGGGAAGAAAAGTCATTCTTAGGAAGTCAGGAGTGCCACCCCCCCCACCCATCCATGTATGGCAAGAGTTCTACAGATGTTTATTCAAATCCCCCCAAGCAGGTCCTCAGAAAGCAACCCTGTTACACAGGTCTGGATTCCAAGCTCAGAATGGAAAGAGTCACTGGATAACTGGTTTCAATGGGCACACACAAAGTCCAGGAAAGCAAAGCAACCAGGAGTCAAACAGGCCAGGATACAAGGAATGAGCACACAAGACAGAATTAGGCAACACCAGCAACACCCAAGTCCTCAGGGTGGGGTTAAGTAGGCAATGATGGTGCAGCACCTCAGGAGAGGTGAGGTTGCCTCCTCATCAGTAGTCTAGCTAACTGGCTTTGTGCCTGTCTCCTCTCTGCTCTATGTCTCATTGGATCAGGGGGAAGTCTGGACTCCACCTCCTGCTCTTCGCTTATGGGCAGCAGCTGCTCCTGGTCCTAGCCTGGAGCCTCCTGGCCAACTTGCTTCAGCTGTGGCTCGCCTCACTCAGCCTCAGCTGGTCTGATTAGTTGGTCAGAATGATCCAGCTGAGGCTGTTCCATCAGGCTAGCATTCTTTGAGCCCCACACTTTCCTCTGAAGACTCAAACTCACCCTCTTCCTCTGAACTCACATCTGGTAAAAGGTTCAGGAGTGGATCCATTATACCAGCATGGTGTGTGCTGGTTCTTCTTCTGCAGTCAGTTCCGGTGGCATTGTGTTGATGAGGGCACAGGGCCAGTTGTAAATTCTTAATATGTGCAATGTTTACTTTTACTCTGCTATTTAATAGCTACATGAGGCTACTGGATGGATGACATTGCCCAGGATTAGCTATCTTTGGTTATTGAGGATACTCAATTATATCTCTCTGTTTCTGGCTACTAACTGATGTTATCAAGCTACAGGGAGTCCTGGACTTACAACCACAATTGAGCTGAAAATTTCTATTGCTAAGTGAGACAGTTGTTAAGTGAGTGTTGCTCCATTTTGTGATCTTTCTTTCCATAGTTGCCAATTTCTGTTTTTTAGAAGTTATTGAACTTGGTTCTGAATGGGTCAGCACTCACCCAGATAAAGCTGGTGAAGAAACTGGAAGTGATTGATCTGGCTTGACCGTACTTCTAAAGTTGGCTGTGGAATCTTGTATTTGCTAAAGTCTACAGCTTAAAATGGAGCCTCTGGTCAGTGGAACATTCACCCAGCTTCAGCTGGTACATCAGTTGTGGGCTTATGTGGATTGACTCATGACCTCCAATAGGGTTATGTTTATTCTGTAAGTACTTACGTTGAATAGAATAGAGCTGGAAGGGACCTTGGAGGTCTTCTAGTCCAGCCCTCTGCTCAAGCAGGAGGACTATACTATTTCAGACAAGTGACTGTCTAGTCACTTAAAAACCTCCAGTGATGGAGTGACAACAATTTCTGGAGGCAAGCTGTCCCACTGGTTAATTGTCTTCAATACTGATGGGAGAATCAGTTTAGTAAAAGGATACAAGCACACTGGTTACTGCACTGGATAACCAAAGGTCTTGTGTCTAATTAAAAGTACTGGTTTTAACCTATAGGGTCCAACATGTTTGGCATCAGGATAGTTATAGAACTATTTTTCCTGTCCAGTTCAGCCTATCCTAGCTGTACAGGGGGCTTGTAACTGCCTCCACATTATGGAACACCTTATTGCATGAGATACAAGAAGCCCAGAATTGATTCACACAGGACCATCAAACTTCTGGCAATATCAGATTTTTAACTAATGTTCCTGCCCGAATTGAAAATAAATAACCCCCAGTTAGGTATACTGTAATTGTTTTTAGATGCAAAGAAAGTATTAGTTAAGGTCTCATGACACTTCTTGAAGTGGGTTTTCATTTCTTTTGGGTTTCTGCAAGTATTTTATTATAGATTGACATGCTTTATTCAATTTCTAAATCACAGGATTATTTTAACAATACTACACCTTTTTTCAGGTTTGTTTTTTATTTTCATTTTACTGTAGGGTAAAGGTAAAGGTTCACCTGCACATGCATGCTAGTCATTTCCAACTCAAAGCCGAAGAGCCAGCGCTTGTCTGAGGATGTCTCCATGGTCATGTGGCCGGCATGACTAGATACCAAAGGCGCACGGAATGCTCTTACTTTCCCACCGTAGTGGTCCCTATTTTTCTACTTGCATTTTTATGTGCTTTCGAACTGCTAGGTTGGCAGAAGCTGGGACAAGTAACAGGAGCTCACTCTGTTATGCGGCACTCGGGATTCAACCCGCCAAACTGCCGACCTTCTGATCGACAAGCTCAGCATCCTAACCCACTGAGCCACCGCGTCCCCCAAAGTTAATCTAGACCTAGTTTAAAACTCACTTCAATAGCTAAAGTAAGATATATGTGATGAAGAAGAATATAACTCCAAGACTGGAGGCTTCCCCATATTCATTCCATCACATCACTGTAAATAACTTTACAAGACATTGAATAAATACATTTGATAAGCACCCACTATGAGAATTTTACTGTGCAAATTACAACTACCTGTTAAGAAACTTCCTCACTTTAAAAGTTTATCATTGAGCATTTATCTTACCTTCATCCCCTGTCTAAAATGAAATTAGGAACTTGAAATGTAATTTCTCTTTGGGTCCAGCTTGAGAATTACAATATGACCCTACTGAAATCTTGGCAGGCATTGACAAGTTGATAATTTATTTCCATGTGATAGAGGATTAAAGAGTTGCCAGGAATCCTATAGTCTACCAAAGCTTGCAGATGTATTTCCAACACATCCAGGTCTCTAATGTAACAAGAATGATGAAAGGACAATTCATCGTGACCCATGTCTAAGCTCTGCTTAATTTTTAGGTGCCTCAGGGGAACAACTTAAGCAAGTGGGACCTGGCTAGCTTTCATTAATCCCGCTTAGCACTGTTCTGTAAGACAGGAAAGTTCCTCTTCAGAGAGAGGCAATCAGTTTTGCAATGTTGAATCTAACCCACTCTCTGAAGGATCATTGCTCACAAAGTTGTTTGCTGAAGAACAGCAAATAAATAAATAAATCAACAAATAAATAAAATCAGCAATAGGAGAACAATGACATTCTGAAACCTATAACAGATTGTTTAAAAGCTGCTTCAAATTGCTGCAAAATGTGTAATTTGGAAATCAAAATGCAAGTTACATATCTAACAGCAGGAAAGGATTTCAAAAACTAACAGACTTCAAATCAATATTAGATACAATGAAAATATAATTACATTAATTCCAGCTCACTGAAGATATCCTTGTATAATCAAGATTATACTAAATAGATACGTGGATGCATTAACTTATAGACTCTTCTTGACTGCCTCATATCCTCTAATCACAGCCATCAATTTGTTTCCATCTACAATATAAAAGCTGTTGAAATTATCACCATCTACCATGCTTAATAAAAGCTAATCTAATAGTTTTCTTTCTCATCTAACAGAAATCTGATTAAGTCCTATATACAGTAAATTAAAGAAATACCATTGGCCACTTATACAAACTTTTCAATAAACAATGAAATTTTCCTATGCCCTTTGTATAAGCACACAATCATGAGTCTACAGCTGATGTAATTTCTAAATCATTAGAAGTTAATTGGGCTTATCACTTATATGGTCATTAAACTTGAATTCAATGCTCTATATATAATCAACTGATATAAAAAAAAATATGCTGCCAATCCTATTAACCCTAACTCAATTGAATGAGATAAAGAATATATTGTTGAACTGATGGGAAAAATGTGTGGCAACAGCCTGATGTGCTGCCTCATCGTGATCTCGGTGGGGTGTTCCTGGGAGGGATGAATGAACAACATTGGAAGTGTATGCCAAGAGCATCCTAACAAGGTTAGCCATAGCATGAAACCATCCCAGCTGTCCAGTAAAGCAATTAGGCACCAATATTGGGTAGCAATAATATAGGAAGATGCTGGAAGCCAATGATCTCTTTCATAACAGTGGCAGAGGCATAAATTTGTATTGACTGGGAGAAGGCAATGGTAAACCATTTGTGTATTTTTTATCACTTGAATGGAGAACATAAAATGATTGACCATATAGTGCCAGATGATTGGCCCCTCAGGTTGGATGGCACTCACCATCCTGCTAAGGAAGATCTGAAGAACTTTCAGAGTACTGATGGTAATTAGAGCCTTGGGGAAATCTAGCTGCTGATGCTGTCATGCAGGAAAAGAAAATTCAAAGCTGCAAAAACAGAATTACAACAGCAACATGGGACATAAGAAGCATGAACACGGGAAAGCTCATCTTAGGCATCAGCCAATTGGAATGGAAAGGAATGGACCCTTTCAGACAGTGTACCACACAGTTTATTAATTGGGATATAAAGAAGAAGAAACAGTGTTGGTTTTATAGTTAGAAAGTGTATAGCAAGAATGGTATTTGACTACAATGCAGTCAATGGCCAAATAATATTGATTACAATGGTGGATAACCTTTTAATGTGATAATCATTTGAATTTATGTTCCAATCACCAATGCAGAAGAAAAGGGATTGGGGAGTTTGATGATCAAGTTCAATTTGAAATCAATGGGACATGAAAGCAAGATGTGATGCTTATTATTGAAGACTGCTGTACCAAAGTTAGAAACATGAAAGAGGAAAATATTGTTGGATTCTATGGTTTAGGAAACTGAAATGAAGCAGGAGACTGACTTAACAATTTCCGTCACTCCAATGATTTATTCATAGATAACACTGTCATCAAACAATCAAACAGCACCCCCATACATGGACATCACCAGATAAAGTATATAGAAATCAAATTGGATACTTTATTACTAAAAGAAAGTAGTGAAGCTAAATTATAGCATCAAAGTCATGGCCAGGTACTGACTGTGGAACAGATCACAAACTATTCATGTGCAAGTTCCAAGTTGAACTAAAAAAGAAAAATCACTAGTCAGTTTCCATGATATGATCTTGAACAGATACCCATCATTTTCAATGAGAAAATAAAAAATCACTTTGTAATCTTGAACCTTATTGATAATGGAGTTATAGGATGAACTTAAAGAAGTAAATAAGAATGAATGTGAAAAGCAGACTGCCAAGAATGAAAAGAGAAGAAAGCAAACTGGATGCCAGACTAAACCATGGAAACAGTCAAGAAGAGAACAAAGGAAAAAAGAGCTATTATGGGGGGGGGGGGGCGGGAAACAGTATTACAACAAAACATGGAAATAGAAAAGGAAAAACAAGGAAATCTTTCAAAAATTCTCTGCACTCATAAGGAGATCCCAACTTCAAATTAGTGCACTAAAAGATGCCAGTAGGCAGATAGTACCAAGGAGATCAAGCACAGATGGAAAGTGTATAATGAAACACTATAAAGTAGAGATGTGAATATCCAAGATATCTTAGATGATGGTCCCTACTTACAAGAGTCTCTAGTTCTAGAAGATGAAGTCAGACCAGCATGCTGGTGATTATCAAATTGGAAGATTACAGGAACTGATGGAGTACCCATAGAAATATGGTAAGCGGCAGGAGAAGTATCAATAAGGCTAACCAAGGAAATCTGGACAATGATACAGCAGCCAACAGATATGAAGAGATCAATCCAAATCCAATTCTTAAAAAAGGAAATTGAGCAGAGCATACAAACTGTTGTACAATAACAATTTTACAGACTAGCAGAATAATTCTAAGTATCATCCAATGCAGATTACAGCCTTATATGGAAAAAGAGATGTCAGATGTTCAAGATAACCCCAGTCATTATTTCTTGAATCCCCCCCCCTTCCATGCACTCCCTACTCATTTTCTGGAAAATGTTATATACTCTACAACAGAGGTGTCAAACTCGCAATGTCACGTGACATGTCATGACATATCACGACTTTTTTCCCATTGCTGGCAATGGGGTGGGCACGGTTTCGCTATGATGCATCCATCCCGTGGGCTGGCAGTTCAACACCGCTGCTCCACAATAAGAATCTGTTTGAAAGAAATCTTTTCTTTCTAGACTTTTTTCCCCATTCAAGAAAGAATAAAATCACCCTCATTTCCTTCTCTTCCTCCTTTTTTTTAAAAAAAAAGATGTCCATTTTATTTCTGCATATTTTAGATTTTTAATATCTCCAATAACTATTTATATGGTTAAAGATGTGAAGAAACACAATTCTTTCAAAATAAATCAAACTGTGATGGACATTAAGAACCCTCATATCTCTCTCTCTCTCTCTCTCTCTCTCTCTCTCTCTCTCTCTCTCTCTCTCTCTCTCTCTCTCTCTCTCTCTCTCTCTCTCTCTCTCTCTCTCTCTCTCTCTCTCTCTCTCTCTCTCTCTCTCTCTCTCGTCTTTTTAGTGCCAGTTTTCTCTTGCCATTGAACTTTGTGATGGTTAATTTTTCCTGAAGCTGCAATCTTTGTGGATCAATCGAAGAAGAAATTACACTGAACACAAAGGATTTACTTCTGTGTAAATATGCATATGATTTGATACTTTTGCTACTTAATACTGTAAATACACCCCTGCCAGTTAAATCAAGCATGGTCTGTTTTTTCATGTGGATTAATTCCTAAAATCTCAAGTGGGAGGTTTTATAAACTGCTGATAAAAAATTAGTCTTTTGTGAATTTAGCAAATAGCTCTGTTGGGTTTAGCAGTAGTAAAAGCAGAAAAATCCATTTCTTTTCATAGCATAGTGATTTGCAGCAAAGGAAAAAAAGGAAAAACCTTTACACTCTGTTGCAAGGCAAGGAGTCAACCTCCAGTTAAGGCCCCATTGATTGAGTTAAGGCCCACATTTCCCTCCTGCTGTGGGACTAAATGGAATCCCTATTTGTTATAGCAGATGTGGAACAAGAGAATTTTGAGCAGCAAAATACGAACGAAAGACCATATTATCCCTTTCCTTCTTTGCATTTTTTTTTGAAAACTTCTCACATGCTATTTAATTACTTCCTTTTCCCATTTCTTGTTTAAGTGTCAGCTGACTTATCTTCCCAGACATTTGACAAGACAGCATGGCTAGTAAAGCATTTTTATGAAATTCTGGGGCCTCTTGCCACACTTCAGTTAAGTGCTCATCAGGTATCTTGGAGCCAGCAAAAAACTAAACTGGAACAATGTTTGCTGTCTTTGCTGCTGAATCCTCTTTTGATTCTATAATTGTTTGTTTGTTTGTTTGTTTGCCACTAAACTGCAGTGTCCGCATTAAGGTGTGCAGGGTATCTTTTATTTTTAAGATTTTTTTTAAAAAAAAAATAAAAAAAACATTTTAACACAAAATGCAGAATATTGTGAAACGCCTAAACACACACACATACACAACTAAATAATACAATCCTTAAACTATTTTTTAAAAAATGGAAACCAAAGAAATCTAATGAATTCACTGCAAGGTCTCATCACTGAGGGTTGTGGACTATAATTTGTCTCACTGGTACAGAGTAGTTGATAGGTTATATATGTTTTTGTTTGTGTTTATCTATATATAGAGAGAGTGAGCCACAGTGAGCCACAGTGTAGCTAAAGTGGTGGGATAATCATGAGGAGATTTATGTTACAAGACTCCCTTAGACACAGAAGCTGGTTAAGTGACATTGGGCCAGTTACTCTCTCTCAGTGCTATTTTGGGAATTCAGTCACATACGTGGATCAGCATGATAGGTTATGATCCATAATTTTATGTGAAGTAGCCTTCATCCTCAGGTACATTGATTCAGAATACTAATAATGTGTGTGTGTGTGTGTTTGTGCATATTTATATATGTCTATATCAAGTCAATGTTGAATTTTAATGACCATTTGGAAAGATTCTTTCTATGTATACATATATACACCCACATATTCACATAAAAGTATATATGTTCACTAAGACTTGATTGGCAATTGCTTTCATGGAAGAAAAAAGTTGAGAACAAGGAATTGTTAATCAGAAGGATATAGCACTTGAATTGGGATTCAAATATGTGAACAACCGGTTCTCTGTGTGGCTGCCGCTTCCGGAAGTCTATTCTGGGCCTGGGCAACAAAAAATTAGCTACCGGTTCTGCTGAAGTGGTGCGAACTGGCTGAATCCCACCATTGACTTGAATATTTTACAAACTATGCCAAAAGTGTGTGTGTGCTGATTCTAGGGTGATGCTTGAGGAGCGCAGGTAGGTCACCTGTGATATTTATACTGGTGAACTTTCAGTTCTAGTGGGAGTCCATTTTAATTCACTCTATTTGTGTTTACAGAACTTCTTTGATGCATGGATTAAATCTCGGTAATTTATTTGGGGGTTTGAGAAAGTTTGAGTAAAAGATCCCCCCCTTTGCTATTTTTACTTGATTAAGTTAGTTTCAGCTTATCTGTCAATCTAGAGGAGATGCTGATTCTCAGTCCATTGTGGATTCTGTTAATGTTTAAGGGAAGATAGAGACAGTATCTAAGGATGAAATATATTTTGATATCAAAACTTCCCACAAAGGTTATCAGGTCCTTCCTAAATCCACTTAGCATATAACACCTAGTAAAGAATAAAAGACCATTTGAGGCAAGTTGATTGCCCTCTGGCAGAATTACGGTAAGTTGCAGCCACTGAAATTTAAAGTTTGTGCCTTTTCCTCCCATCTTTCAAAAGGTGCAATAGAAACCTTGCTTTGTACTTTTCATACTAGATGGCAGTTGTTTTTTCTGAATCCTGTCTTTAAGAATTGTGTGCAGTTCCTGCATTGAGCATCCTTAAATCACATTAGGGATATATGTACCCTAAAAGGTAAAGGTAAAGGTTCCCCCACACATGCGTGCTAGTTATTTCCAACTCTAGGGGCTGGTGCTCATCTCTGTTTCAAAGCCGAAGAGCCAGCACTTGTCCAAGGATGTCTCCGTGGCCATGTGGCTGGCATGACTAGACGCCAAAGGCGCACGGAACCGTAGTGGTCCCTATTTTTCTACTTGCATTTTTACGTGCTTTTGAACTGCTAGGTTGGCATAAACTGGGACGAGTAACAGACGCTCACTCTGTTACGTGGCACTCGGGATTCGACCCGCCAAACTGCCAACCTTCTGGTCAACAAGCTCAGCGTCCTAACCCACTGAGCCACCGTGTCCCTTATATGTACTCTAGGACCCCATAAAATACAAATGCAGTTTGGGATACCCTTACATTTTAATTAAAAAAATATATTGAGATGTGTATTGTTGTGGCGGGTTCCCAGTCGAAAAAGGGACAGCAGGCTTGAGTGAGATCAGCTGTTTATTCGTCTCCTCAGGAACAACCCTAGCACGTTTTAAACCCCCTTATATAGTCCCGCTGGCAGACTCCTGGCCAATCCCTGTTCAGGGATTCTCCCACTGCTTCCGCTCGACCAATCCCTGCGGACCGCGTGTGGAACTGTCAGGTAGCAGCTGTTATCGGTAGCTGTCAGCGGTAGCCGCGTGTGGAGCTGTCAGCGGTAGCCGCGTGGAGCAGTCAGCTGTCAAAGAACTATCAAACCTGCGAACTTATGTTATAACCATTAAATGCCTTTAACAACATATATTACACCCCTTCCCCCCAATAATTAAACAGTTAACAATTTTAAAACATCTTGTTGCCTGCTTATTGGCCACCTGGCCACACGTAATCCTTTAAATAAGCAGGTGGTCTCTTAGCTCTGGTTGAGCGTCAGGGGGAATTGCCAACCGGGCTTTCTTGGGTAGACGAGGATGTCAGAGCCGGGGGGTTCCAGGCCGTGAGGACCTGGATGCTCTGGGGATTTAGGGTGGCGCAGGGATTTTCCCCTAGGCCAGAGGTTTCTACTGGGTCTGGGAGGTTTTCAACTTCTGCCTGATGGTTGGGGCTAAGGCTGCCTGGCTCCCAAGTTGCTGGATGTTCCACTGGTGCTGGGGTTTGGATGCTGGGTCCCCTTTTCCTCAGCTGGTCAATATGACATCTCAATTGCTGACCCCCTTCCTCTTCAACGAGATATGATACTGGCCCTGTGCGAAGGATGACTACCCCAGGCAGCCATTTGTTTCCAAGTCCAAAGTTCCTGGCCCACACATGGTCCCCTATGTCAAATTGCCTGGAAGGGGCTGGCAATTCTGTCTCAGCTGCCATTCTGTCCAGATGTAGCCTGTCTAGTCTAGTGACTAGGCGGCGGCCCCAACGTAATTCAGCTGGGCTTTTGCCGGTGGTTGTGCAAGGGGTCGAGTGGTGGGCCAGAAGGAACTGAGCCAATCATTGATGCCAATTGCCAGCGATGATGCATCGTAAGGCGTCCTTGGTTATCCGGACCATGACTTTAGCCAGGCCATTAGTGGATGGCCGGAAGGGAGCCGAGGTGATATCTTTAATCCAGTTGGCCCTGGTGAAATTCTGGAAATCAGCAGAAGTGAATTGAGGTCCATTGTCTGAAACTATAATATTGGGGAGACCGTGCGTGGCAAAGAGCCCCCTAAGCACTTGTACTGTGCTGGCTGTAGTCAGGCTTCTAACTTCTGCTTTATTTTTCAGAGTAGGGGCCCTTTTAATAGCCCTTACCTTGGACTCTGTTGGATGGATCCCCTGTGCATCTATCCTGTAGCCCAGGAATTCTGTGGATGTCACGCCGATTGAACATTTTTCCCTTTTTAGTTTTAACCCAGCGGCACAAAATCTGCTAAGTACTGTTTGTAGTCTCTCTGCTAGTGCCTTTTCATTTTCCCCAGCTATTAGGATGTCATCGAAGTAAGGACACACCCCCGGAATGCCTTTCAAAGTTCGCTTCATGACTTCCTGGAAAATCCCAGGCGTGGCAGAAATGCCAAACTGCAGTCTGTGAACTTTGAAAGCCCCACGGTGTGTAACTATCGTTTGCGCGTCTGCTGTCTCCCTGGTAACAGGGAGCTGCAAGTAAGCATGCGCGAGATCTAGCTTGGAGAAGATGGCACCAGACTGAATGGCGGAGAGGACATGCTTCACCGAAGGAACAGGGTAAGCATGTGGGTTAAGAGCACGGTTGAGGGTGGCTTTATAGTCAGCGCATATGCGCATGTCCCCGTTAGGTTTCACGGGGTTGACTATAGGGGTTTCCCAGGTCCCTCCTAGCACCCCTAGTTTTACTAAGCGTTCCAGTAAGTCCGGGAAATGGCACCAGTGAGCAGCAATGAAGTCTGTTGTGGCTTCTCCTGGCTGCTGAGTCTGCTGGGCGAACCGCAGTCACCAGTAAAGCTCTGAATGAGCTGGTATGAAATGCTTGTTCAATAGGTCAGTCAGGACCGCATAAGGGACAGTGTTGACTGGGTCCGGGTTGCAGAGGCCGGCGGCAACATCGTAAATGGCAGGTCCTCTGAGGCATAGTAACGCTGCAGCCTTCAGGCAGTCTTCAGTTATTTTGTTGAATAGAAGGTACCCTTCTACCTGCCTGAAGTGCGATTCCCATCGCTTGGGGCATTTGATGTCAAATTCTCTTATTTGTCCCAACAATGTCATGCTGTCCTGGTGCCTACTGCTTCACAGGTCTTGTGGAGCTATTTTCCCCAGTGACTTCAGCTCAGTGATGGTCAGCTCGTGACTTCGCTCTGTATTTGGCTCCGTGAAGCAGTACCACCTTCGTCGCCAGATGTATTGTTGTGGCGGGTTCCCGGTCAAAAAAGGGACAGCAGGCTTGAGTGAGATCAGCTGTTTATTCGTCTCCTCAGGAACAACCCTAGCACATTTTAAACCCCCTTATATAGTCCCGCTGGCAGACTCCTGGCCAATCCCTGTTCGGGGATTCTACCGCTGCTTCCGCTCGACTAATCCCTGCCAACCGCGTGTGGAGCTGTCAGGTCGCAGCTGTTATTGGTAGCTGTCAGCGGTAGCCACGTGTGGAGCTATCAGCTGTCAAAGAACTGTCAAACCTGCAAAATTATGGTATAACCATTAAATGCCTTTAACAACATATATTACAAGATGTACATTTACTCATCCCTCATGGAGAAAATCTGCTGCTTGTACTCTGCTTACAGGAATACAGGCTGTCATGGGTGCACAATCAATTCATGAAATATAGCAAAATCGAAGTCCCAAAAGGAGGAGCAGGATATAGGAAGGAGGAAGGAAAAAGAAAAAAGACTTCCACCTGGCTATGCTTTGACTGGTAGCAAAACCTTAAATCTGAAATTTTATGTCGCTAACTGAGCCTTCTCCCCACCCAAGTGATCTCTAGCTGTACAAGACTGATTTATTCATTCTGCTTCTACTAGACTTGCATTTAGTTCACTTCATTTCTTTTTGAAAAGAGAACTAACAAAGTAGAATAGGAAAAGGGCCAAGTCTTGGCTATATAAAGAGCCAAGCTGACTGCAAATTTGAACATTTCTTCACTTTGGGTACAAAGCAGCCTCATTACTAATTTTAGTTTAAGCTCTTCAATACAGAGATTTTGATTATTAGAGGCTTTCTATTTTAACTCAGGATCTAATCAACCCATTTTATATTTGACAACAGCATGTTAATCTAAACTTTTTGAGAACTGCTGTTCAGGTACCTGGGGCATAATGAAAACAAGAGCATCACTGAGAGCATATGCTTGTAGTATTTGAATTAAGAGATTCCCCTCTTAGTGTTGAAGTCACCAACAGTCATATTCTGAATATGAAATCCACAAAGTGCAAAGCACCCAAAACAATACATACATACATATATTATAAAAAAAAAACCTGCTAAAACTGCCGGGTCTGGCTGGGTTTATGTGCCACTTTGATATCATGGGTTGCGAGTATCCATGCGGTCACCTCAAGCGGATGAGAATAATGCACCCAAAAGAACCTCTGGCTGAAGGTGATATGTCATCCATAGTCTATCGAATTCATTGTAACAACTGTCCGTGCAATTACATCAGAGAAACTGCGAAACACCTTTGGACAAGAGTCCCCAGACACAAATTAGTGGTCAGGCGAAATGAACACTGTTTTCAAGTGAGGGCACACATGAGTGAGAATGGTCACATTTCAATTTTGTGGGGGCCAAAGTCATCGCCCAAGATCCAACGAAGGGCGACCGCCTATTGAAAGAAGCCTGGCTATCTAATCGGCACTATCAATTGGCATGTGGAACTATTACCAGCACATCAAGCACTGAAACAGCATGAACAGTCATGCAGAGAATCAGGAACAGACAAATCTTCGACCATCTCTCTCTTGCGTGAAAAGGAGAATGAAAGATCCTGGCCACACATCCATAGAATGGCAGGGAGCCACAGTGGATGGAAACACAGAAATATGAATTGGACCCATTATGAGGTCAAGGAGGGGAGAACAAGATGGTTACCAGCATCAAATTTCTGGATGTGCAGCTAACGAGTGGGCTGGCTTGGTCACTCAACAGTGAGAAACTGGTGAAGGGGGCACAGCAGCGCCTGCACTTTCTGCGTCTCATGAGAAAAGCTCATCTTCCTTCCGATGTTCTGATCACTTTCTACAGGGGGACAATTGAGAGCATCCTGTCATACAGCATTACAGTCTGGTTTTGAAGCATCACTGCTTCAGACAGGAAGGCGGTGCAGAGAGTGGTGAGGATGGCCGAAAAGATCACTAGCAGTTCCCTCTCTCCCATCCAGGACATAGCACAGAAGTGTTGTTTGAACAGGGTCCATAAGATTATCTGGGACACTACAGATACTCTTCACGACCTGTTTTCCTTGTTACCTTCTGGGAGGAGGCTTTGTGGTATCTGTAGCAGAACATCCAGATTCAGCCATAGTTTCATTCCATACAGCATTAACCTTGTGAACTCTCAGGCTTCCTCCTTCCGTTATATATTCAAGATGGACAGTATTTAATATTTTATTGTTATGTATATGTAAGGGGTGTGGGTCTATACATATGTTGTTATAGTATGTTTAGGTGTGTGTCATCTGTGTGTTTCACTTTGAGAGCGGGCAACTAAATTTCATTTTTGATGTGTGTCGTGCCCATAGTAAAAAAAAATGACAATAAAGATTATCTTATTGTCGAGCCCTGCGTCGGCTCCCCTCCCTGCCTCCCAAACAAACACCACTGCCGCAGGACGCCATGAGTGCTCCACCAGCCCCACCGCTTCTCAGCTGGCCATTGCAGGTCTTACCGGGGCTCTGGAATGTCGGAGGGTGTCACTGGGCTTCCACTCGCATTGCTGCCTCCCTGCCCAGTGCCGCTGATGCCTCCAGTCACTGCAGGCTCTCTGTGAATGTTTCCATCTTATGTTCAATTAAAACATGACAACAGCTAATGGTTGTGTAGTATTATTTTAAGCAGACTGTGTTTTTCTATTGTTGTGACTTACATGATGTTTAGAGCACATTTTATGGGCAATTCATGCAAAACTTCACGTAATCCCAAAGGGTTCACACACACATACACACAAACACACACACACACACACACATACACACATACACACACACACACACACACACACACACACACATATATCTCAGAAGGGTATGGCTGACTGATGAAGACTAAAGAGTCAGAAATGCATCTCAGTCTCCCTTAATTCTTTGTTAGTAATTTACACACACACACACACACACACACACACAAACACAAACACACACACACATATATATATATTTGTTTTCTGAGGTTTTCGCGGGTGTTCGTATATGGATCTTTGGTTATTCGGGTTTTTCCCCGCGTAGAACTAAAGGTGTAGGGGCGACGTTTCGATGGAATACCATCCGTCATCATCAGGCTGGTGGCTTCTATATTCTATATTCGTAGATTTTCATGGGTACAGGTATGTAGGTCTTGGCGTATTCGGGTCTTTTCACATGTAAGATTGAGAGTGTCTTGGCGATGTTTCGATGAGGTCCCACTTGTCATCTTCAGGCTGATGTCTTTGGCTTCATGCTTGTGTGAGCAAAGCGTGACACAAACTGGACAACTTCCTCACACATCTCAACAGCCTACACCCCAAAATACAATTTACTATGGAAATAAAAACAATCAACTCCCCTTTCTGGACGTCCTAATCTACAAAAAACCCAATGGTTCCCTAGGACACACCATCTACTGGAAAAAAAACACACACCAACTGCTACTTAAATGCACAATCCCATCACCACCCGGCACAGATCAACTCCATAGCCGAGACCTTCATCTCCAGAACCAAACGCCTAGCTGACAAAGACCACCTGAAAACCGAATTACACACTCTCACAAACATATTAATTTACAACGGATTCCAAAGGAAGACAATTACCAACCTAATCCAAAGGGAGACACCCCCCAAGAACCAAGACACAGAACAGGACAACGGCATCTCCCTCCTCCCCTACATTAAAGGCACCACAGATAAAATCAGCAAAATTCTCCACAAACACAATATCAAGACAGCCTTTGGCACTGACCAAAAAATAGCCAACATCTTAAGAAACCCCAAAGACAAGATCCAGTTTGAAAACCAAGGAGTCTATGAAATACCATGCAAAATCTGCCCAGCCACATACATTGGACAAACTAATAGGAGAACAAATGCATGCATCGCAAAACCCCAAGAACACAGTCAGAAAAGAAGAAAAAACTTCCTCTCTTTTCCAGCACCTTAAAGCAACAGGACATGAAATTGACTTCGAAGGAACGAAATTAATCTCTGAAACTGAACACTACAACAAGAGAATAATTATGGAAGCCATCGAAATAGAGAAACACCCCCACAACATGAACAAACGTGATGATACCTCCTGCCTACCAGACATCTGGAAACTAGCCCTAGTCAACAAACGAGTCCAATAAGGATCATAAAAGGTGGTTTTAGAACAGTAAACGGGAATTGAAATTGTTAAAAGGGTTAAATATTTGGGGATATATTTTTCACCCTCAAATGTAGAGTTATATAAAATAATTATGTTTTGTAATATTTTATGTTGTTTTAATTTTAAGATAATTATGGAAACTTAATTGGGAAGAATTGTAGGTGGATAATGTGTTTAAGGTATATATTTTATGATATGCTCTGTTGCGAGTTTGGGAAAAAATATAGATGAGAGTTAACTTGTAAGCTACTTTTATGGGCAATAATGAAACACGTAATAGAAATTATAAAAATGATGTGATTACATATAAAAAAAAAATTAAGTTTGGAAAGTAATGTATGGTACTCGAAGCTGTATAATATATTAAGAGAAGACACGTAATAGAAAATATAAAAATGATGTGATTACATATAAAAAAAAATAAGTTTGGAAAGTAATGTATGGTACTTGAAGCTGTATAATACATTTAAACTTGGTTTTAGTATGGAAAATTAAAGACCAGGTGGAAAGAAGAATAGAAAATTGGTTTTTTAATGATTGATGTAAATTTGTTTTGTCTGTAATTGTTTTTATTGGGCATTTTTATTGACACTATTGTTGTGGATATCAAGCGGATGTTGAATTTAACTACGGCAGTAAGACTTTTAGTGCAATATTGGAAGAAGGAAGAACTGCCGATTATAGAAGAATGGACTGTAAAAGTTCTCAACTTGGAGGATATGACAAAGACTTTAGTGTACTTGAAAGACTATTTGCAACAGAGAGATACTGTGGAGTAAATATGGGACTAAAAAGTATTATCCAGCATTTGAATAATTATTGATGTGATATTTATACTGTTTGGAGTTAATTTATATGAGTTAAAGTGCGATAGTTTTAATAGTTTATGATTGTTTGCATAAGGTAGATTATGATTGTTTGTATTCTTATACCCTGTATTTAGCTCTGGGAAATCGGGGAGGGGAGAGGGGGAAGGGAGGGAGGGGTTGGGGAGGGTTGGGGAGTGGGAAGGGGGTGGGGTAGAGGGGAGGGGGTTGGGAGGGGTTTTGTTTTGTTTTCTTAAAGATAAAATGTACTGTAAAACTTTTTAATAAAAAAAAACGAGTCCCAGCCACAAAAACCAACACCGGACCCACAACAACACAGGACGCCACCACCAATCATCCTCACCAGAACCAAACCCAAACCCACCCCATAGACGAAATATAACCACCATCCAGAAGCCAAACCACGATGGTATCTCCAGCTGCCACACACACCCTGACCCCCACACAAAGCATACTGACACATGCCATGAACACAAAGCCCGACCGCAAACTCGGAGCCAAACCAAAGCCCGTGATGTTACACCACAGCCTTCTGCTCAGGACATTACATCACAGAACTCAGGAGGATAATCTGCCAACAACAACTCCATCAACCTATCAAAATGTAACAACACAGCCAACCAATCCGCTTACAGCAACAAAGCCAGCACCTCACCCCCCACACACCCCCACCCCCACCAATATTTATAGAGAGACGGCAGCTCTGATCACGCTTTGCTCGCACAAGCACAAAGCTGAAGACACCAGCCTGAAGATGACGAGTGGGACCTCGTTGAAACGTCACCAAGACACTCTCAATCTTACACGGGAAAAGACCCGAATAAACCAAGACCTACATACCTGTACCCATTAAAATCTATATATATATATATTAACAAACAAATGAACACTGGGATGGAATATATATGTGGAATATATGTGTGTGTGTGTGTGTGTGTGTGTGTGTGTGTGTGTCTTGAGTGTTTTGAGCACCTCGTCAGCCCAAATATGGGCAAAATCTTTTTTCCAAATTTATTATATATACTGTATATATATATTGTGTATGTGTGTTTGTGTGTTCATATGTGTCCCTCAAAATATGCTCTGTGTTGGTTGCTCACAAGATTTAAATTCTACTCAGAAAACCCAAGAAACTAACAATGTTATATAGATCCCATATACATGCATACACTCTCACTTGACACAGTTCTTATCCCTTTCTCACACACAAACACATGCATGTATCTTCATTTTTAAACACTTTTAAGTCAGTTTAAAGGACCTTGCAAAGTCACTTGAGGGCTTCCACAATTTCAGTCAGCTTAGATAAGTTGATTTGATATCTTAATTCCATGAGCATTATTACAAGCATACTACTGATTATATTTGCGTCTGGAATTAGTTTTAATTGTCTCTCCAATTTTAATCTTACAAGATTAAGTTGGCCTTTTAAAATGTGTTTACTCTGGAAGCTCTTAAATTATCATCGGCAAATGGATACTATATAAAAGGAGAGACATTAGTATTCTTCTTGTTATTATTAAGGGTATATATTATGATATAATTGTATAATATAAAACACCTTATGAAAAGGGGAGGCAAAATGAAGCAGGCACTCCTCTTATTAATTTCATTTAGAATATGTTTTCATTAATATTGCATTTATTTGTAGAAGACAACCTTACATAGTATTATACTATCAAAGCAGAGCATAAACATTGCATTAAACCATAATGTGCTTCCTTTTTTGGTTTAATGTCATGTGACCTAACTATTTTGGTTTGCATAAGAGCAATTCAGAAATAAACCTCCATTTGAGCATGTGCGAGAAATAGGCAAGAATCGACGCCCATTCTATGGCGCCATGTGCAGTAGTTCAGTAGGCAGTGAGGAGTGGAAGGAGAAGGTTGTGTTGCAATTGACTCATCTGCTAGATCAGTTGAAAATAAACCCTGCCATAGAAAATCCTGCCAAATGTGAAGTGCGTGCAGTAATATAATTTCTTTTTTTTATTAAAGAGTTTTAAAGTTTTACAATACATTTTAAACATAAACATAACATACATTATCCAGTACATTTAAAACATAACCCCAATTCCCCTCCCTCCCCCTCCCCCCCCCCCGACTTCCCAGAGTTGAATACAGGGTATTGCCTTTAACAAACTTAAACTAAAATATGCTAAATAACTATAAAACTTTAAATCCTATCACACTTTAACTCCCTTAAACATAACTAAATAATAACACATCTTATAATTCTAATAATTATACTAATACTCATTCATATGCTAAATGAAACTTTTAGTCCCATATTTATTCTGTATATAATCAATCCATCTTCTCCACTCCAATATACGGTATATCTCTGTTGTGATTGTTCTTTCAAATATGCTGAATTTTTTGCCATTTCTGCTAAGTTTGAAACTTTCAAAGTCCATTCTTCTATAGTAGGCAGTTCCTCCTTCTTCCAATATTGCGATACCAAAAGTCTTGCTGCTGTTATTAAATGCAACATCAATTTAGTCTCTATCACAGTACAATCTGTAATAATACCCAACAAAAATAACTGTGGAGAAAACCTTATCTTTTTCTTAAATATCTTCTGCATATTCCACCAAATTTTAATACAAAAAGCCTTTTTACAAGTCCACCATATATGATAATACGTTGCATCATCACAACCACACCTCCAACATTTAGGCTGATAATTTGGATACATACATGCTAATTTTTAGGACCTAATTGCCATCTATAAAACATTTTATAAAAGTTCTCTCTTAAGTTTTGTGCCTGTGTAAATTTTACATTTCTGACCCAGATTTTTTCCCAAGTATCCATCGTAATTGGCTCTTGAATATTCTGGGCCCATTTTATCAGACAATCTTTAACAAGTTCCGTTTCAGAATCTATTTCTATCAGTGCATTATATATCCTTTTTATATGCACTTGACTTTGATCTCTAATTTGTTTTACCAAATTTACATCTGATATCGAGATGCCAATTTTCTGATCTTCTTTCCATCTAGCTTGTATCTGGCCATACTGAAACCAAGTTTGTACTATTTTTTCCTCTTTTAAAATATTAAATGGCTTTAATTGCCATACATTCCTTTCCAGTCTAAGGATTTCTTTATATGTAGTCACATCATGTTTAAATCCCACATTTATATTTTCTATCGCATGTTTAGGTATTGCCCAAATTGGTATTTTATAACTTAACTTATATCTATATTTTTTTCCAAACTCGCAACAGGGCATACCTTAATATATGTGTCTTAAAAACATTATCCACCTTTTTATCATACAATAAATAAGCATGCCAGCCATATAACAAATCACACCCCTCAATATTCAATAATCTCCCTTCTGTTAAATTAAACCAATTACTAATTGATGATAAAGCCGCAGCCTCATAATATAATTTAAGATTGGGCACTTTAAGACCACCTCTTTCACGTATATCTTGCATTATCTTAAGTTTAACTCTCGGTCTTTTCCCTGCCCAAATAAATTTATTGATACCTCTCTGCCATTCCTCCAAATTTGAGTCTTTTTTAAGTATAGGAATCATTTGAAACAAAAATAAAAATTTTGGCAAAACATTCATTTTCACTGCTGCAATTCTTCCCAATAAAGACAATTGTAATTTTCTCTAGCTATCTAATTCTTTTTGTATTTTTAACCATAACAATTCATAATTAATTTTATACAATTTCACATTTGAAGCTGAAAGATATACCCCCAAATATTTAATCTTTTTAACTATTTCAAATCCAGTTAATTCTCCTAAAACTTCCTTTTGTTCTGTAGTCAAATTTTTAGACAATATTTTAGTTTTTTGCCTATTCACCTTAAATCCAGAAACTTGACCATATTGCAAAATTATTTCCATTAAATCTACAACCGATTGAGTCATCCACAAGTCATCCACAAACGCTTTCAATCTATAATCGTGATCTTTTATTTTAATTCCCTTTATTTTCTTTGAATCACGTATCTTAATCAATAATTTTTCCAGTGTTAAAACAAACAGCAATGGCGACAACGAACATCCCTGTCTCGTACCCTTTTCAATTTTACAAGCTTCTGTTAAACTACCGTTAATTATTATTTGAGCTGTTTGTTTTTGATAAATTGATCTAATATGTTGTAGAAACTTATCACCAAACTCCATCTTCTCTCAAACTTTAAATAAAAATTGCCAATTCAATTGATCAAACGCTTTTTCAGCATCCAAAAAGATCAAAGCTGCCGGGACTTGATTATTTCTTTCCAAATATTCCAATAGGTTTACAATATGTCTCACATTATTTTTCATTTGCCTACCACTTATAAATCCTGTTTGATCAGTATAAATCATTTGCTGCATAACCTTCATTAATCTATTTGCTAAAATCTTTGCAAATATCTTATAATCATTATTTAAAAGCGATATAGGTCTATAATTTTTTGATTGAGTAAGGTCTTGATCTTCCTTTGGAATCAATGTTATAAATGCTGTTTTCCACAATGGAGGCACTTCACCACCAGATTGAATTGTTCTAAAAAGTTCTTTTAAAGGTTCCACCATTTCTAACTGTAAATTTTTATAATAAATAGCTGTTAAACCATCCGTACCAGGTGCCTTACCCACTTTTAATTTTTTAATTGCTAAAATAATTTCTTCAGCAGTTATCAACTGATTCAACCCTTCCCATTGCTCTTGTTTAAGTACCAGGATATTCACTTCTTGTAAATAACTATCTATTGTATATCTAAGCCTTGAATTATGTCCCTAGCATACAATTTGGAGTAAAATTCTACAAAAGCTTTTTTAATAAGATTTTGCTGAAATACTTCTTTACCCTTATATTCTATCTTATCTATATTACGAGATCTTTGTTTTTTCCTTAATAAATAAGCTAGCCACTTACCTGGTTTATTAGCATTGTTAAAAGTATTGTGTTTAACATATCGTAAATTAGTCGCAACTTGATCTGCCATCAACATATCAAACTGTCCTCTTAACAAATTAATTGCTTCTCTCAGCCTCTCATCAGATGGGTTCAAAATAAAAGCTTTCTCTTTCATCTTTATTTTCTCTTCTATTTCTTTATGCTTATGTTCCATTCTATGTTTATTATTCAAATATATTAACACTTCTCTCATATAAGCTTTACTTGCATCCCAAACCATTTCAATGGGAGTACCCTTATACATATTCATAATAAAAAATTCTCTCATCTGCTTTTTACATTCTTCCACATTCTCTTCATATCTAAATAAATTTTCATTTAACCTCCATGACCTTCTATCCCCCTTCCCCTTCTCCAATTCCATCCATACTGAATTGTGGTCTGATAAAGTTCTTGGGCATATCTTAATCTTCTTAACCCTAAAAAAAATCATTAGTGGTTAATATAAAATCAATCCTAGAAAAAGATTGATGTCTATCAGAGAAAAAAGTAAAATCCTTTTCTTCCAGATTGCGATCTCTCCAAACATCTCTCAGCTCCAAATCATCTTTCAAGTCAAAAAAGGATTTAGGCAATCTAGCATGATTTGGAGTACTTTTAAAAAGTCCTTTTTTATCTTTCTGGGTATCAATCACTCCGTTCCAATCTCCCATTAAAATACACAATTTATAATCCCATTGAGTTATTTTATTATGTAAAAATTTGTAAATTTCTCCTTGCAGTTGATTAGGTGCATATATTCCAATTAAAAGTATTTTCTTCCCTTCTATTAAAAGTTCAATTATAATATATCTTCCTTGTTTATCTGCTTCAATTAAGTTGGCTGTTAAATCCTTCTTCACATAAATAACTACACCGTTTTTCTTCTCTGGAGCAGATGCAATAAATTGTATACCCAGTCTGGAATTTGTCAAATATTTTTGATCAGATACACGAATATGCATTTCTTGCAAACATATAACATCATTTTTAAATTGTTTCAGGTACTGAAATATTTTCTTTCTCTTTTGTGGTGAATTTAAGCCGTTAACATTCCAGGTTAGAACCTTTGTCGCCATCTTTTGCAACTTGAAGCTTTCGAAGCATATCTTGCAGATCCACAAGCATCTGCCTCTTGGGTCTCGCTCCTCCCACTGCTTCACTAAGAGTAGATTCTTGAGTTATAGTTGTAAGATGTTGTTTCTGTTGCTGTTGTTGTTGTTGTTCCTTCCATCTAGATGCAGCCCATGTCACTCTTTGGGTCTTTGATTCTTCTAATAAAACCAAGGGGTGCGCAGTTTCCAAAGTTTGCTGTTTTTCCTTTGGAACCAGCGAGGTGATTTCTTCACCTCGTTGTATGCCTTCTGCCTGTGACTATCGCATTCCTTCTTCCTTTCCTCTTTTAACTTCTGGAGATGGCGTTGAGCCTGCTTTCAATACATTAGAATAAAAATCTTGTGCCTTCAGAACTGTATTAAGATGATATCTGGTACCAGCATAATTCACCACTATCCCAGTTCGTATCTCCCATCTGAACTGAAGCTGTTGTCTTTTAATTCATCTGCCAAAAAAACAAAATCTTTTCTTTTTCTTAAAATTCTTGGGGGAATTTCTTTCAGAATCAAAATCTCTTGATCAGCCACTTTAAATGTATTGCTGTAAAAAGCTTGAATGATCGCATTTCTGATCTTTCTCTTTGTGAAGTACACAACCACATCTCTTGGCAGTTTCCTTTGCCTAGCAATCCAAGAATTAACACGAAATATTTTGTCTATCTCCGTTATAAAATCTTCTGGTTGAAATCCCAAAATAGGCACCAGAGCATCCACCACTATCTCTTCCAAATTTTCTTGTGGATTTTCTTTCAAACCTCTTATCCACAAGGCAAACTCCATGTCTCTGTATCATAACCACCTCATCATCAATTTTATCCATTTTATTCTCAGCTTCACACTTTTTAGCCTCCAATATCAGATTATTTTGATTAACTTCTTCCACATGTTCATCCAGACTCTCAATACAACCTGAGAGCCCCTGAAATGCCAGCAAAATATCCTCCCGTATTTCCTTATTTTTTTTCATTGATAAGCTCTGCCACTTGCTCAGATATTTGTTCCGATTGAAGTTTTAAGGCATCTTGTAGATCTTTTAATGTCAATATAGGTGCAGCAGCTGCGGGGGGCGGCATCAAAGACTGAAGTCCAGATTGTTGAACTGGCGATGCTCCCACACTTTTAGGAACGGGAAATGTAGGCAGCTTAGAAGCCATTTTTAACACTCAGTTAACTTTCATTTCACACTTTCACTTTTCCACCCCAATTGCAAATTTGTTGCTTAACTATTAAGTATCCAAGTCTTTTAAATCACTTAATCACCTTCAAACGTTAACAAAGTCTTTTGCAACTTTGAAAATCCACATCCAATCTTCCTCCTTCCTCTTAATTTTATTTTCCTTAATCCTTTGTTCTTCCCACTTTTCTCTAAATCTTGTTACAAAGAATCACTCAGGCGCCATCTTCCCCTTCTTTTTAAAAACGATCATTGAAACAGGAAAAAAGGTTGAGATTCCAGAGTTAAAGTCTTATACTTGCTATTTATACAGCTCCCGCATCCGCTCTGCCTGCTTCAGTTGCTCAAGATAACAATCAAATCCAGCAGGAAGTCCTTAAAAGCAGAGAAGTCCTCCGATCTGGAGTATCTCCGGGCTTCGGGGCAGCTCTCACCCTTCAAGCCCCAGAATAAATATTCTAGGGCTCTAGGGGAGCTCTACCCCTACCCAGAACACTCCCCTTCCCCTCTTCACCCGAGGGGAAGGGTTTTCAAGCTGCAGAACAGCTGATTGTTGCTGCTCTGTGGCTTTAACAAAATCGAGAGGCTGGCAGTCAATCCCGACCATCTGCGCCACTGAAGAGCCACCCAAAAGTCGCAGTAATATAATTTCTGTGTGCGAAAAAACCTTTGGCAGCTACGATTGATCACAAACTATATAATGTTTACAGACCAAACATGATGAATGAAGGTGTCGTACATCAATGGTGTCACATGTTTAAAGATGGATGAACTGACATGCACAATGAGGTAAGAAGTGGGCGCCCATCTGTAGTCAACGATGAACTTATACAGGAAATTGACAAAAGGGTCTGTGAAATCTGTCAGTTCACTATATCTGCACTTTCTTTACATTTTGCCAAATTTCTCAGTTTTGTATTAGGCAGTGACAGAAAATTTGGGATACCGCAAGTTCTGTACCAAAACGCCTTTCTAATTAGCACAAAACACACCGAATGGGTTGACAATGTTGTTACAGGGTGACTTCATTCCCAGGTGAGAGATTTTTTTGCAGAAGGAATTTCAAACGTTGTAAGACGTTATGACAAGTGCCTCAATTTGAATGGCAATTATGTTGAAAAGTAGTGTAATGTAGTTTTTGAATGTGTATAATAAACGTTCTGTATATGTGAGCATCTGTCATTGATAACCAAATGGAGGTTTATTTTTGAATTGCCTTCGTAATAAATATTTATTTCAATCTCTTGAGAAATTCATAATGCTGGGACAGATAAAAGGAAAGAGAAGTAGAAGATGGCCAGGTGGATAGATTTAATTACAGCAGTGGTGGGTGGGAGTCCAGAAGAGCTAGTGGGGAGCAGAATATCCTTGAGAAGGTTTATCTACATGGTCACTAAAAGTTGATGCAGATGGCGCATAATCAACCAATTTATTGGCATGGCATGCTAGTCAAACATGAATCATGTTCAGCTGAATAGGAGATTAAAACTTTCAGAAATACTAAAATTTAGGCATTTGCTTATCTTTTCAAACATTTTAAATTCCCTGCTTTAAAAGAGGTCAAGAAAGTACACTAATCTGGGAAAAATTGATTCAGTGAATTAATGTTTGGTGTTGCTTAGACATAAGCCAATATAATTGGAATGCAGAACACTGCGGGTATTATTAACCCTTTCCCAGGTGATTCCCGAATAGCTCCTGCTGCCAATATGAAATAGAGAGAACAAGAGAGCAAACCAAGAGGAGGAGGAGGAGGAGGAGGAAGAGAAAAAATAAATTGTTCTGATGTGTGTAATAGCAGCAAAGAGGATAAAATCTTGGGAATATTTTCCAACATTTAAACCTTCAGGTAAATATATGGGTTCAGCAAATGGGGGGATGGCAAGGGAAGCCTTGTGAGAAGACATTCACCACAAATTAAAGGACATTATAAGAACATTTACATGGTGGTATAATTTCCACTTTGTAACTTCTTTCCATCTTTCTATATTGTGACAGTTGGTATCACATCTTAGTGACCACAGGATGATATTTTTCCATCCTGGTCCTGCATGACTTCCAATGGCATCTCTATTGCTGCTGTAATGGTCTTCTGTTAGTAGCTTTCTTCTCCTTTCCTAGCATTAGACCCTTCTCCAAAGAGCTCAGCTTTTGAATAATGCCCAAAGTATGATCATAAAGAACTCTGGATAATTTTTATTCAATGATCCATGTGTTAGATTTGTGGGCTATCCATGTTATTCACAGGAGTCTTATTGAACTTCAGAAATGTCAATATTTGTTCTATCCTGCTTCTTCTTCTTTCACTTCTTCAAAGTCTGACTCTGGCTTCCCTAGAATGTAACAGGGAAAGACATTCCCTACAAGATTCTGATTATCATAGATGCAAACAAAAGAAATCTGAATATCTTTTCCCAAGGGTTTAATGGCTAATCTAGCAAGTGCTACTCTATGGCACATAATCTGGCTGCTGATTCCTTTTCAGTTGATCATTTATACTAGAAGGCAGAATATAATTATTTTTACTGTCTGCTTTGGTGATTGTTTTCTGAGATAATTCAAGAGGTGAAATTGTAGGAGGAAAGTGGTATTTGGCTGAGCCCTGGCATCATTTTGGCTGTCCTATCCAGACAGCTGTTAAAAACATAAGGCTGTAACTTTTTTGTCTCCTGTCTGATAAACTCGAGTTTTCTCTGCACAGCTTTGGAACAGACAGCTGCTGATTATCTATTTTTTATATAAACGATGCAGGTGTGGCCTCATCAAGAACACTTTCTTTCAATTTAGGGAAATGCAACTCACAAAGAAATGTGAGGAGGCAGAAGATTATTCATTTAGGCAGCTGCTTAGAGCAAAAACAAAACAGTTTTGGCCTTCTCTGTCCCCATTTGCAGGAAGAGTCAAAGACATACTCAAAGACTCACAGGGAGTCATGTTTAAATGTGATGGTAGGGGGCAGAAAACCCCCTCATTTTCAGTCCCAGAACTGCATAAAAAGGAGTTATAATGGGGGAATTTGGGTACTGAAACATACATTTGAGACATACATACACACTTGCATCGCTGTATGTTAGAAGAGGTGTCTCTTGTTATTGGGATTTTAGCTGTGGGGTGGGTGCACCTCTGAGTTAGTCTTGATTCTTGGTGATCATATAGAAATGTCCGTACAGTTTTCCTTGCAAGATTTTCATCAGTAGTTTGCCATTGCTTCCTTCCTAGGGCCGAGAGAGAATGACTGGCCCAAAATCATCTAGCTGGTTTTATGCCTAAGGCATAAAGCAAAACAGTCTTCCAGTTTCTAGTCTAGTACCTTTAACCATAACTATAATTATTTTCAATTTAGTACCCATCCAACTCCAAAGAACTCTGGACAATTTGTACTAAACTGTCTACACTAAACTGCCTCTCCTGGATGAGTGTATATATACACACACACAAACATCTTTTGGGAATACGTGGGACACTATAAATAACAGTTTATATAACACTATATAAAGACTGAAACATTATGTATATCACACACAAATCTGCCTATATTTAATTATAATTTATATTATGCATAATATATGTCTCCTTAAGGAAAGGCTGTATGTTAGAAGAGGTGTCTCTTGTTATTGGGATTTTAGCTGTGGGGTGGGTGCACCTCTGAGTTAGTCTTGATTCTTGGTGATCATATAGAAATGTCCATACAGTTTTCCTTGCAAGATTTTCATCAGTAGTTTGCCATTGCTTCCTTCCTAGGGCCGAGAGAGAATGACTGGCCCAAAATCATCTAGCTGGTTTTATGCCTAAGGCATAAAGCAAAACAGTCTTCCAGTTTCTAGTCTAGTACCTTTAACCATAACTATAATTATTTTCAATTTAGTACCCATCCAACTCCAAAGAACTCTGGACAATTTGTACTAAACTGTCTACACTAAACTGCCTCTCCTGGATGAGTGTATATATACACACACACAAACATCTTTTGGGAATACGTGGGACACTATAAATAACAGTTTATATAACACTATATAAAGACTGAAACATTATGTATATCACACACAAATCTGCCTATATTTAATTATAATTTATATTATGCATAATATATGTCTCCTTAAGGAAAGGCACATACAACAACTGATTTTAAATGCTATTAGTAGCAAATTTGATATAATTTTATTTAACTTTTAACTTCAGTTAATTGCAGGCTTTGATTTCTCCCCTATTTTACTCTTTAAACAAGGTAGAAGTGGAATGGATCCTCCATATTTTAGCCAATGCAAGGCAGATTGGATTGCTCAATCTGATGTGGCCAATGAAATAGACTAGTGGATCCCTAATAACTTCAAGAACCGAGTCTTACATACTAGACCAGTGGTGGCGAACCTATGGCACAGGTGCCAGAGGCGGCATTCAGAGCCCTCTCTGTGGGCACCCGCACCATGCCTCAGAGGTGGCAACTGTCCCTCTTCAACCAGCCGCCTGCTAACTTGCTGAGGTCCCACATGGCTGGATGCATCCCAGCATAGCTGGTTTCCCTCCCCCCACCCTGTTCCTCCTGGCCTCGCATACTCTTCTTTTCCCAGGCACGACCCACTGCATCACCACCTCAGCTGTCGGCTGACCCTCGATCTCGCAGGTGGCTTCTTTGAACTCCTGGCGATGGGCTGTGGAGCCCCAGAGTGCACCGGTTGAGGGGCCAGCAGGCTGTGGCTACTGACAGACAGCATTGCCCCCCATGCGCTCGCTGGCTTCTGTGTGCGAGGGCCAATGGTGTCAGGCAGCAGCTGCCCCAGCCCTTGCCTTGCCCCATGGCAATAGCATCGCCACCCTGCCTCACCTTATCCCACAGGATGAGCCTCCTGCTTACTGCCATACCTACCAGAGACCCCCTGGATCTCCCCCAACCCTGCCCATTCCCCACAGGTGTCCCTCCCCATGGGTGACATTGAGGTGACCAATCCACCTTGGCCACACCCACCCAATCTTCCATGACCACCACAGCCACACCCATCCAGTAGGCCAGTCCCACCTGGCACCCAGTGATAAATAAGTGGGTTTTAGATTGCAGTTTGGGCACTCAGTCTCTAAAAGGTTCTCCATCACTGTACTAGACACGCCAGTTTAATTCAATACTTTTGCCATCACCATGTTTGAGTAGAAGATCTGAATGTAAGACCTTCCTTACATGCATAAGCACTGGCATTATGATAAAATGGTATTTTAGTTTATATGGTTTAGATAATTGCATTGTTAATGTGATCTGGAAGGTCTCCACAATGAACATTGAAGAATATGGGGGAAGCAGATAGTGTAGATAGACAGATAAAGAGAGAAAGTGAGATAAAGAGTCAGACAGAGAGAGAGAGTGAGAGAGAGAGAAAGGGGGGCAGAAATCAAACCAAATCTATTTATTTATCTAGCAAGTGCTAAATAGAATACAGGGCTCTGTTCAGGTAATCTGGCCATACTGAGAAATTTGATTTGTCTCAAAAAAAATTAAGCAAATGCCACAGTTGTTAAGCAAACCAATGTTTCACTATGGCCTGGTTTTCAGAAAAACCATCTTAAAATGCAGTCATATGCGTGTGGGACATTGCAAATGGCCACGTCCATGGAGTGGTTGCTGAGTGCCTGTAGTGTTGTCACATGTCCATGGTGAAGGAGTCATCCCTCAGAACTTCAAATCTAGGTCATAATTACCCTCACAAAGGTCCATCATAACTTTGAACGGTCGAGGACTACTGGTATTCCAAAACTGGAGTGAGGCCAAGAAAAAAATATAGATTTATGTTCATTAATTTTATTGCACTATTTACTGTGAATGTGACTTCTCCCAAGTAAGGGAGGAACAATATTAGTAATTACAATGGACTCTCCAACATGGTTTAATCTATATCTTAATCATCAGATTCAAATATACTCAGTCCTTTCATATATAATCATAATAGTTTTCAAAGTTTTGGTTCATCCATGTACTCACTTTTTTAGAAATATCGACTTCAATGGATATTTCAGAAGATAATTAAGAGCTCAGTAGATAATTCAGAAAAAGGTGCATTGACATAGGCTGCAGGGGAAGAAGAAATAATTCTTCTGCCCCCCTTCTCCCATATGTTTGATGATTTTTCACCTTCTGTCACATTAAACATTCATTTACAAACTGTTTGGAGGGGATTAAACAAGTTCTGGAAGTCCGCGTGAAGTCATACTGTAGATTGTTCTGCCAAGGCTCTTCTTTATTCAGAGCAGAAGGAAGGACTGAACTAGATCTAATCCTTATTTGTTGGCAAGTCAGTTTAACATAAATTTCCTAAAATAATCCATGGGCTGGAACAAAGTTTATCTTCAGAGACCATACTTCTTCAAATGTCATTTCACAGACACTGAAAAGCTCAAAAGCTGCAAGCCAAAGCACATGTTAGGGGGAAAAAAGTGCAAACAAAAATGTATATAAGAGTGAGAACCTGCCACTTAGAGTCAGTTACCTGGAAAAAAACCTGTATGAAGTACATTAAATAAAAATGCATGTAGATCAAATGCAAATATAAATGTATAAAGTAGAAACAGGATATGAACTGGAAGTGGAGTCATCAATTTACAACCACAATTGAGCCCAATTTGCTAAGTGAGACATTTGTTAAGTGATTTTTTCTCTCCATTTCACAAACTTTCCTGCCACCATTGTTAAATGAATCACTGTAGTTGTTAAGTTAGTAACACAGTTCTTAAGTGAATCTGGCTTCCCCATTGACTTTGCTTGTCAGAAGGTCACAAAATGTGTTCACATGACCACAGGACACAAATAGGAGTGAGTTGCCAAGTGTCCAAATTTTGATCGTGTGACCATGGAGATGCTGCAAACATTGTAAATATGAAAAATGGGCATAAGTCACTTTTTTCAGTGCTGTTGTAACTTTGAGCTATCACTAAATGAACTGTTATAAATCAAGGACTACCTGTATTAGCCAAAAAATGTCATTGAATGAGTCAAACATTCATTAATGTTCATCAATATACTCCCTTCTTACGAACCTGTAATCCCTTAATTCTGGAGAGAGTTGGGGCAACTGGATGTAGCTGAGCATTTGCTGGCCGGATGCACTTCCTGCTGCCATGCAGAGTTTGCAGCAGATATTTTTTCTTTGCTCCTAGGAGAGAAACCTAGGTTAGTGTTCATCAATATATTATGTTTTTTTAAGAAAAAGGAGATGGTGATACTTTCCATGTAGTTTTCTTGGCTACTGTATGCAGATATTTACCATAGACTTACCACAGACCAAGACCACAGACCGTACCACAGACCAATATCTAGTCCAGAGGTCCCCAACCTTTTGGGCATCAGGGACCGGTTAAGTGGAGAGAGGTTTTTCCACGGACCGGAGAGGGTGTGGTTTTGTGTGGTGCCTGCATCCCATGGATGGGGCTTTGCTTGTTTGTGTGACCCAGTTGCTGGCATGCCGCAGACCGGTACTGGTCCATGGACCAGGGTTGGGGACCCCTGATCTAGTCAACGTCACTAGTGTTTATAGGAAGTTCTGCAAATATTTACTGTATGAGGTAACCCAGTTTAGTTCCTGGTATCAAAAGATGGCAACTAGTTATTGCCACTGAAGTTCAAACATAATTTGTTTCAAGTTTCCAAATTGGCTGTTAGATTTCACATAGCAGTCTAGCCGCAGTAAGTGAAAACTTAATTATAAAAATAAAATCCTTCTGATTTTGCACATGCTTACTGTTTATGAAAAATCTGGGTACAAATGTTTTTTTTTTATTAAAGAGTTTTACAAGAACAAGAATTTACAATATATCCCCAAATCCCCCCCACCCCAAACCCGCCCACTTCCCCCCCACTTCCCAGAGCTAAATACAGGATTATAGTTATAATAATCATATTCTAAATAAAAATTATGCATAATATACAATTAACCAAATTCATAATGTGCTTTAACTCTCCTTTAACATAAATACATATAAAGTACCAACACTAAGATCAATAACAATATCCCTCTAAAATCTACTCATAAGCTAAATGGAACTTTTTAGTCCCATATTTATTCTGAATATAATCTATCCATCTCCTCCAAACTGAAATATATCTTTCTTGTGAATGATCTTTCAAGTAAGCAGAAATCTTAGACATTTCTGCAAGATTCGAAACTTTAAACACCCATTCTTCTATGGTAGGCAAACTATCCTTCTTCCAATATTGTCCCACTGCTGTTATCATATTCAACGCCAAATTGGTTTCTTTAACATCGCAATCTACAACAATACCCAATAAAAACAATTGCGGAGAAAACTTTATCTTTCTCTTAAAAATCTTTTGAATGTTCCACCAAATTTTAATCCAAAAAGCTTTTATATTTCTACAAGTCCACCACATATGAAAATAGGTGGCTTCTAAACTACCACATCTCCAACATTTAGACTGTAAGTTAGGATACATTTTAGACAACTTCTTGGGATCCAGATGCCATCTATAAAACATTTTATAAAAATTTTCTCTTAAGTTTTGAGCCTGAGTAAATTTAACATTTCTGACCCAAATTATCTCCCAAGTATCCAACGAGATTGGTTCCTGAATATTTTGTGCCCACTTTATCATACAATCTTTAACTAATTCTGTTTCCGAATCCAATTCAATTAAAGCATTATATATCCTCTTTATATGTGCACAATTTAAGTCTCTAATTTGTTTTACTAAATTTGGATCTATAATTGTGATGCCAAACTTTTGATCTAACTTCCACCTAGCTTTCAATTGGGTATATTGAAACCAAGAGTGACTTATGTTTTCTTGTCTTAACTCATCTAATGATTTAAGTTGCCAATCATTCCCTTCCAATCTAAGTAATTCCTTATAAGAAACCGTATCCAAACTCACTCCCATAGATACGCCCTCTATCGCGTGTCCAGGAATTCCCCAAATCGGTATTTTATAATTTAACTTATAATAATACTTTTTCCAGACACGCAATAAAGCACTTCTAAGAATATGGGATTTAAAAGCCCTGTCCACCTTCTTAAAAGGTAAAGTTTCCCCCGCACATGCGTGCTAGTCGTTTCCGACTCTAGGGGCCGGTGCTCATCCACCTTCTTATCATAAAGCAAATATGCATGCCATCCATATACCAAATCCCAACCCTCAAGATGAAGTATTCTCTTATTAGTTAAATTAAGCCAATCACTAACCCACGTCAAGGCAACCGCATCATAATACAATTTCAAATTCGGCGCCTTAAGTCCCCCTCTTTCCCTAGCATCTTGTAAAATCTTAAACTTAACTCTTGGTTTTTTCCCCGCCCAAATAAATTTATTAATACCCTTCTGCCATTGATCAAGGTTGGCATCCTTTTTCAATATAGGTATCATTTGAAACAAATGTTGGTACAAATGTTAATAATATGTTACTTTTCATATTAGACCCCGAGGGGGACGTTTGATACCTATAAAACATGCTATACATCAAGCAATGTGTTTCTGTATTATGTATGCCCAAAGGAAATAGCATTCTCTCAAATAATGCATATCTTGATTTAACTACAAAGAGCTGTACTCTTATGAATATATTTATTACTTGATCTTGGCTGAAGTGGGCTTTGTTGTACATATTACTTTCTCTTGTTCTATTATGAGTAACATGAGTTAATTCTGTCAAGTCTAGATGGAACAAAAGAAATAAAAATTCTGCCTTAAGCCAGTTCATCTGAGGTTCATTCAGTCTGATTAAGCTTTGCTGATGCCTTTTAAGAAACCACTCTTTCTAGACCCTCACCACAGCACCAGAGACTCTCTGCACAAGAATTGGCTAACCCTGAATGACTAGTGAGACAAGACTTCGAAAATGAGTTGTGCCTTGCCTGCGAAAAGCCGCAATGGTGGGAGGAGAGGGGAGGAAGAGGGGAAAGAGAGACAAGAGATGTCAAAGGAAGGATTGAAGAATGAAGAATGAAATAGGAAGGTGCCATCTGCTATAACCCTTGTGAAGTCCCACTTGCTTGGCAAATGGCCCAAACAACAAAGAGTCTTGTAGCACCTTAAAATTTCATAAATCTATTCCTACATCAGCTTTCATGGATCACAGTCCATTTCATCATCATACTGTACCTTAAGCTTGTTAAACTGAGGCTCTGAGGGTATATGTGGAGATCTAATTAAACACTCAGCACACATTGTAGAAAGACATTTAAAACACAGGCTCCCACTTCTGAGTTTATAATTCTGTCAATCATTTAATGATGGTAGACTTAACTTAAGTAGAAGGCAGGACAATCTACAGCAAGGGTGTCAAATTGCCGGCCTGCAGGCCGGATGTGTCATGTTGAAACTGTGCCCACCCCATTGCCAGCAATGGAAAAACAGTCATGATATGTTGTGACACATCACATGACATTGCAAGTTTGATTTACAGTCTTTAAGCTTTTTTTAATTGAAAAAGAAAGATGAAATACATAAAAAAACAATAGTGACTAAATATTCACTTTTTATTTTGAAGCCCATACCCAAAACCATTTTATAGAATAAGAATCCAAGGCTGGTCTTAGTGTACTGTATATGCTAAAGCTGTCCCCACTTTGAATCATTGTCTCAGCTCTCACTCCCCCAAAGAAATGTCAACCATAATTCTTTGGACATTAGGTGGCCTTCCCTTGCTTCAATACATAAAGGACTAACTACCTTGTTTCATTCTTACATTATCTACCATTTTGAAACATAAAATCTTCTGACTGCTTCAATATCAGTTCCAAAAAGGCTTCGCCAACTTTATTTTCAAAGTAACAAATGAATGATCAGACATAAACAGTCAACCATTTAGCATTCTACCTTCCTGTTCTTAGCTGCCAGGAAGAACTGACATCACCAGGTTGGGCTTGAGCTCAATTTTCCTGGTACCCATACAGTATTATCATCACATTGCTCCTTCACATAGAACTGCTGCCTTGGGGCCAGGTTGGTTGAATGTACATTGAGTGATCTTACCTAAACGAAAAAAACAATTTGCTCATTCTCCCAATTCAAAAAACTTCACTATCACATGGATTAACTTTGGTTATGGATTTGACAATTGACTGCTATTACCCATTTCAGTAATAGATCATGAGGGAAAGTAAGATAATTATAAAACATGCTGCACATCAAGCAATATACATCTGCGGAAATTATTTATTTTGTTGTTGTTAGCTGCGAAGTCATGTCCGACCCATCGTGACCCTATGGACAACGTTCCTGCAGGCCTTCCTGTCCTCTACCATCTTCTGGAGTCCATTTAAGCTCACACCTACTGCTTCAGTGACTCCATCCAACCACCTCATTCTCTGGGGTCCCCTTCTTCTATTGCCCTCAAACTTTCCCAGCATTAGGCTCTTCTCCAGTGAGTCCTTCCTTCTCATTAGGTGGCCAAAGTATTTGAGTTTTAGCTTCAGGATCTGGCCTTCTAAAGAGCAGTCAGGGTTGATCTCCTCTAGTTCAAAGGCCTAAATTCTTTGGTGCTCAGCCTTTCTTATGGTCCAACTTTCACTGCCATACATTGCAACTGGGAAGACCATAGCCTTGACTATACGCACTTTTGTTGACAGGGTGATGTCTCTGCTTTTTAGTGTGCTGTCTAGATTTGCCATGGCTTTCCTCCCAAGGAGCAAGCGTCTTTTAATTTCTTGGCTACAGTCCCCATCTACAGTGATCTTGGAGCCCAGGAAAATAAAATCTGTCACTACCTCCATTTCTTCCCCATCTATTTGCCAGGAATTGAGAGGGCCGGATGCCATGATCTTGGTTTTCTTAATGTTAAGTTTCAACCCAAGTTTTGCACTCTCCTTCTTCACCCGCAACAAGAGGCTCTTTAGTTCTTCTTCACTTTCTGCCATTAGAGTGGTATCATCTGTGTATCTTAGGTTGTTGATATTTCTTCCGGCAATCTTAATTCCAACTTTTGATTCATCTAGCCCTGCCTTTCTCATGATGTGCTCTGCATATAAGTTAAATTGTCATGGCGACAGTATACAGCCTTGCCGGACTCCTTTCCCAATTTTGAACCAATCAGTGGTTCCATGTCCAGTTCTCACTGTTGCTTCTTGACCCGCATATAGGTTTCTCAAGAGACAAATAAGATGGTCTGGTACTCCCATCTCTTTAAGAACTTGCCACAGTTTGTTATGATCCACACAATCAAAGGCTTTAGCATAGTCAATGAAGCAGAAGTAGATGTTTTTCTGGAACTCCCTAGCTTTCTCCATGATCCAGCGTATGTTGGCAATTTGATCTCTAGTTCCTCTGCCTCTTCGAAATCCTGCCTGTACTTCTGGTAGTTCTCGATCCACATACTGCTGAAGTCTAGCTTGTAAGATTTTAAGCATGACTTTACTAGCATGAGAAATGAGTGCAATGGTGCGATAGTTTGAACATTCTTTGGCACTGCCTTTCTTTGGAATTGGAATGTAAACTGATCTTTTCCAATCCTGTGGCCACTGTTGAGTTTTCCAAATTTGCTGGCAAATTGAGTGTAGCACTTTTACTGCATCGTCTTTTAAGATTTTGAATAGCTCAGCTGGAATACTGTCACCTGCACTAGCTTTGTTGTTGCTCAGCTTTTCCAAGGCCCACTTCACTTCACATTCTAGGATGTCTGGCTCGAGGTCAGTGACCACCTCATTGTGGTTATCAGGGACGTTAAGCTCATTCTTGTATAGTTCCTCTGTGTAATTTTGCTACCTCTTCTTAATCTCTTCTGCCTCTGTTAGGTCCCTGCCATTTTGGTCCTTTATTATGCCCATTTTTGCATTAAACGTTCCTTTCATCTCTCCAAGTTTCTTGAAAATATCTCTAGTCCTCCCTATTCTATTGTTTTCTTCTATTTCTTTGCACTGTTCATTTAAGAAGGCATCCTTCTCTCTTCTAGCTATTCTCTGGAATTCTGCATTCAATTCGGCATATCTTTCTTTTTCTCCCTTGCCTTTCACTTCCCTCCTTTCCTCAGCTATTTGCAAAGCTTCCTCAGACAGCCATTTTGCTTTCTTGCATTTCTTTTTCTTTGGGATGGTTTTAGTTGCTACCTCTTGTACAATGTTGCGAACCTCTGTCCATAGTTCTTCAGGCACTCTGTCTAGATCTAATTCCTTAAATCTATTTGTCACCTCTACTGTATCTTCATCAGGGATATGATTTAATTCATACCTGAGTGGCCTAGTGCTTTTCCCTACTTTCTTCAGTTTAAGCCTAAACTTTGCATCGAGAAGCTCATGGTCTGAGCCACAGTCAGCTCCTGGTCTTGTTTTTACTGACTGTATAGAGCTTCTCCATCTTTGGCTGCAGAGCACATAGTCAATCTGATTTCTGTGTTGACCGACTGGTGATGTCCATGTGTAGAGCCGTCTCTTGGGTTGTTGGAAAAGAGTGTTTGCTATGACCATCGTATTCTCTTGACAAAATTCTATCAGCCTATGCCCTGTTTCATTCTATACTCTAAGGCCAAACTTGCCTGTTATTCCAGTTATCTTTTGGCTTCCTACTTTAGCATTCCAATCCCCCATGATGATAAGAACATCATTTTTTGGTGTTAGTTCTATAAGGTGCTGTAGGGCTTCATAGAACCGGTCAATTTCATCCTCTTCAGCACTGGTGGTTGGGGCATAGACTTGGACTACTGTGATATTGAATGGTTTGCCTTGGATTCAAACTGAGATCATTCTGTCATTTTGAGGATTGTATCCCAGTATTGCTTTTCCTACTCTTTTATTGACTATGAAGGCTGCTCCATTTCTTCTGTGGGATTCCTGCCCGCAGTAGTATACCTGATGGTCATCTGAATTAAATTCACCCATTCCTGTCCATTTTAATTTGCTGATACCTAAGATGTCGATGTTCAGTCTTGTCCTCTCTTGTTTGACCACGTCTGGCTTTCCTTGATTCATGGATCTTACGTTCCAGGTTCCTATGGAGAAAAAATCTTTACAGCATCAGACTTTCCTTTCACCACCAGACACATCCACAGCTGAGCATCCTTTCATCTTTGGCCCAGTCGCTTCATTCTTTCTGGCACTACTAGCACTAGCCCTCTGGTCTTCCCCAGTAGTATATTGGATGCCTTCCAACCTGAGGGGCTCATCTTCCAGCATCATATCATTTTGCCTTTTGGTACTGACCATAGGGTTTTCATGGCAAAGATACTGGAGTGGTTTGCCATTTCCTTCTCCAGTGGATCACATTTTGTTATTTTAGAAACACATAAAACTGATGGCAGAAAGAGACCTAGTACGCCATTGAGTCTGCCCTTTGAGCATTTTGTTTTTGTTTTCTTTTTAATGTATTTATTTATTATTTTATATTATTATTTTTATATTGTATTAATGGTTTTTTAATTTTTGTTGGATGGTAGACATGTATTTATCCCAAGCATTTTAAAAGTCAGTTATTCATGATTGATCCACTACCTCCCATGGAAGTTGGTTCCAAGCTTCTGCTAATCTTTTTGTGAAGTAATACTTTATAACATTCTGGGGAACTTCCCTCCTGTCAGTTTGAGATTATGCTCTTGTATTCTTGATTTTTGCTTAATATTGAAAATAAGCTAAAGGTAAAGGTTCCCCCACACATTTGTGCTAGTCATTTCCAACTCTAGGGGCCGGTGCTCATCTCTGTTTCAAAGCCGAAGAGCCAGCGCTTGTCCGAGGACGTCTCCGTGGTCATGTGGCCGGCATGACTAGATGCCAAAGGCGTACAGAATGCTGTTACCTTCCCACCGTAGTGGTCCCTATTTTTCTACTTGCATTTTTACATGCTTTCGAACTGCTAGGTTGGCAGAAGCTGGGATGAGTAACAGGTGCTCACTCTGTTACGTGGCACTCAGGATTCGACCTGCCAAACTGCCGACCTTCTGATCGACAAGCTCAGCGTCCTAACCCACTGAGTCACCACGTCCCTATATTGAAAATACTCCTTTCTAAAAATCTTAGTTTCAAGCACACTGTAGCTAATTTTCTCCAGGATATGCATAATCTTTTTATATGACATAATTTTAGATTTTTTCAGAATATGAAGTCAAAATTATTAGGCCTTCCTTCTTTTTCTTTTCATTTATTTGTTCGGTGATGTTTGATAATCTTCTAATTGTTCTTCATAACCCTTACTTGCTGCAGGTGATCCAGAACTTTTACTACCTTTATCATCTGGATATCTATGTTCTGCTTAGGTGAGATGGGTGGCATATAAGTTTAATTAATTAATTAATTAATTAATTAATTAATTAATTGAAGAAGCCATTTTAAAGGGACTCTTCCTCAATAAGGTAAGTTTTGTAATATTTTACATGTGAAAGGGAAAAAATAGCTTATTTATGAAAGAAAAAAATGCAGACATTTTTGTGCTGTTGTAGTTGGTTGTTTCTTCTTTATCTCTGAACAATTGCAATAGCCTGATTTTACGGATTTTTAATTAAATGTAGTTAATGATATGATTCCTAATACCTCTTTTGGTCTAGGATTTTTCAGCTTGAATAATTGTGAATAACATTATGGGTAAAAGATGGATTTTCTTAATTGCAATTGTACAGATAATTAATAATGTAGAATTACTGCATGCACAGTGAGCAATAAATACAGGTTCCTTCTGCTGATAGAATGATGTTCTATGAAAATGTCACAAAACGTATACTAGTTTATCCTTCTTACAGCAAATGCGGAAGACTATTAGGACCTGAGAATGGGAGATGGTGTTGAAACAAGCAGATATAAGTATAACAAAAGAATGTGATTATTGTGTTGTCATGCCTACATCACTCTTATTTCTGTAATGGAGTTGTTTTGGCCAACTTTTCATATCAACATCTATTTGGTCAATTGTATCTATTATACAATTAGAGGAGATCAACCTTGACTGCTCTTTAGGAGGCCAGATCCTGAAGTTGAAACTTAAATACTTTGGCCACTTAATGAGAAGGAAGACTCACTGGAGAAGAGCCTAATGCTAGGAAAGGTTGAGGGCAAGAGAAGAAGGGGACGCCAGAGAATGAGGTGGTTGGATGGAGTCTCTGAAGTAGTAGGCGTGAGCTTAAATGGACTCCAGAAGATGGTAGAGGACAGGAAGGCCTGGAGGAACGTTGTCCATGGGTCGGACATGACTTCGCAACTAACAACAACAAATCTATTATACATTATCTTAGAGTGAGAAAGATCAATTTTCACACACAAATACATACAGAGACACTATAATTTGGTGGTGTGACACCAATTTTATTAGAGACATGGATAGCTGTAACATAAAGTTAATTTTTAGTACCTAACGCAGAAAGGATTAGTTTGACAAGAACAGAATGTTACAGATCATCAGTAAAACTATTTCTCCTGAATATGCTGGAAAATAAAAGAAATCATTTTGCATATTTTATGGGTTCTTGTCCCTTCGGTAATTGGCTTGAGTTTTACATTAAGAACAGTGCTGAAGATAAAATAAAGATTTGACAGTTTACATTTGCAATCCAAAATCATGCATCCAGGGTTTTAAAATGAGTGATTTTATATTAGTTAAAAAAAGACTATCTACAATACGGGTGTCAAACTTCCCACGCCACGTGACGTGTCGCAATGTATCGAGACTTCTTTTGCATTGCCAGAGCTGGGGTGGGCACAGCCTCAGCATGATGCAACCGGTCTGTGAGCTGGCAGTTTGACACCCCTGATCTACAACTTTTCCTAGATATAAGACATAATCAGATTTCCTATAGGTCCTGTTAAAGCTTCAGAAAGACATGGATATTGTTCCAATGAGCCTCTTAACCCCTCAGCAGAGAATGGATGATTTCAGAATTAAAGCACTGAATATAAAAAAAATCATTACTGGAAATACATGAGCTAATATGCATTTAGATTGCATATGTTTTGGGATGCTCAGCAAAATAGTCAACTGGTTTGTAAGGTCGTGACTTTCAACATAGAAGCACAAAACATATGCACCCGTTCTATCACTTTCTCTTTGTTATAAATGCACACAGAAGGATACGGTACACAGAGGATCTCCTGAGGAAGATGCTTTCAGCTCAGAGAAAAGTGAGCAATTCAGCAATTCCATTCTGTGGTAGAATTAAATGTATGTGAATTCAGACTGCTTCCTGTTCAATTCTTTGTTAACAGGTGTACTAAATATTAACAAAAGAGAAGATTTGTAGCTCTGGGTTAACATGAGAGGTCCTTGGTGCTCTCTGAGCTTGCTTGTTTTCTTGAAGACTTTTTATTACCTAAACTAGGTAACATTAGCACTGATGATGTTATCTAATTTGGGTAATGAAACATCTGCAAGAAAACAAGCAAGCTCAGAGAGCACCAAGGACACCTCACCCTAATAATATGTTCATATCTGGCTTGCAAAAATTCAGATGATCACTAGATGGCATCAGAGAGAGACATAGAAAACTCATTCTTTACTGCCATCTAACAGCTCCCAGATTTTTGCAGCCCAAACAAGGCACATTATTCCTATTCCTATTTCATTATTTTTTAAAAAAATTGTATCACATATTTCTGCGAAAGAAAAATTCAGAATGAACAAAAACAAAGCTTTCACATACAAAGAAGTTAACTTTCAAAATGTCAGTACTGTTAATGTTATCCTAAGAGTTTAGAAAAATCTTGACCACAATTTTATAGCAGAGTCACTTGAAGACAATTGGCTGGAGCCCACTTAGGGAGCAAGCAAAAGGATAGGGAGAGCTAGTGTGGTGTAATGAATAAGACTCCAGGTTAAAAACCCAGTTCTAAACCTGCTTTAGGCAGAAAACCATCTGGATTACCTTGGAGTGTAGGGTGGAAACACTCAATCTTAGCCCTAAGAAGGAATCATGGGCAAACAACTCCTGATAAAGTTGCCAAGAAAACTGCGGGGACCTATCCCGTCAATCGCCAGGAGTCAACACTGACCTGAAGAAGTGTGCATGTGACTGCACACACACACACACAGAGAGAGAGAGAGAGAGAGAGAGAGAGAGAGAGAGAGAGAGAGAGAAATAGAGGATAGCAGTGCCCATATATGTGACTGGCCAGACATTATGTCCCAGAGTGTCTCCAATCTTGTGTATAGCCTTTGAGATGAAGTATACACCAAGAATTATGTGGCTTTGTAGGAAGAGCTCTCTGGCAAATGGAGGCTGCCAGAAGTTATGCTGGTAAGCTGATCCAAAACAGACTATTAAGTGAACATGTGGGATGTTTGCATGGATTGTTTCTGTTGTAGTATAGGTGGGTGCTTTATATATCTCCCAGGGGGAGATCCTTCTCTGTGGGCGCTCCGGAGCTGTGGAATCAGCTACCGGTAGAGCTCCGGATGGCGCCCGATCTTCGCTCCTTTCGTCGCGATCTCAAGACGTTTCTGTTTGTTCAAGCCGGCCTAGCCTGATGGGGATTGGTGGGGTTTTTAGTCTTGTGTTTTAATTTTAACTTGGTGTTTTAGAACTTGATTCCAACTGTTTTAATATGGGCAATTATTTAATCTTGTTTTAACGTTTGTATTTAGTATTTTATTCTGCCCTGTGAACCGCCCTGAGTCCTCAGGGAGAAGGGCGGTATATAAATATTATTAAATTAAATTAAATTAAATATATTTGGGTGGCTGCCTCTAAATATCAGTAGTTTGCTTTCCTTGAAAATGAATATTTGGTAATAGCTTCTGGGAGCTGCTTGTACTTTGACATTTGGAATTCAGAAGCATTTCAGTTACTTATCTCAGACTTTTATTTGCCTTCTGGAAGTGCAATCATGCTCTGTGTTGCAACAAATGTAGTAAGCTTCAGGTTGATTTTGAATCTCCTCATCATTCCAAATTCCATCACTCCTTTTTATTTTTCACTGCCAGCCAAGCTATAGACACCTTAGAATAACTCTGACAACCACAGTTTGAAATCAGTTCCATATGATATGTTGTTCATATGTGTAAATTGCAGGGAGATTCCTGCACTCTGTAGCATGGTAAGAGGCTCTACAAGGATCCTCTTTCCAGCCACTTCTCTCCCCCACCACACACACACACACTATCCTGGCTGAAGACTCCTTGGGGAGAACAAGGAAGAAGCCACTGCTATCCCTATGGAAGCCAGAGGTGCAGTGCATGATTTCATGGTGCTCAGGAATCTATTTATAAGCTATGCCTTTCTACATGCTCTTTTTTTATTATGCTGACAATCGCCCACCCCTTTCTTATGCCCTTTGTCTTTTTTACTCTCCCTCCTGCTTGTCTATCAGTTTTCCATTTGTGACTGCTGCGCTACTAATTTAGCCCCCAAAAAGAGAGCCAGGCAAACAATAAGCAGTTCTTCTTCCTTCAAGGAAAGGGAACAGGTGAAACATGCAATAACTCATCCTACACCTTGCTTTTGTAGCAGAGTTAAAAATAAAGACCTCTTTCTTAAGAGGGCCTCTAGAAACTTTACAGTGCAAAGTAATTTTGCGTGCGGACACAGTAAATTCCTTTGTTCAGGGTAGTCCTTGACTTAAGACCACAAATGGATGCAGAATTTCCCACATAAGTTGGCATGGTGGGTAAAACAAGTTATAATATAACTAATGAACTTACAACAGTAATCCCTGCACTGCCGTTGCAATTGTTAACCAAGAACCACTGTTTGTTAAGCGAGTATCCATCTCAATTCAAGCCATTCTGGGTTTGATCCCTCCCATCTCCATGAGTCAGTAAGGTAAGGGGCTGCCTGAAACTTTCCTTATCTACCAATCTCTTTTCCCCCCCCATATCTCTGCCCTTTTGGCCACTCTACATCCTGCCTTGCAGGGTGGCAAGCAACCCGAGAACCTCAGTCATTGCTCAGTTGCCTCCTTTCTCTGTTCCCCACATTAACCTTTTGCTTTTTGTGCCCAGTTGCCCTGTGCCTTTGCTGACTCCTTTTTGTCCTGTGAACATTTCCTAAATATGGCTAAAACTGCTACGTCTTTTACTGCTTGGTTGCCTCCATTTCAGATAGCTTTTCACTGCTTCGGCTGTCTTGTAGAATAGAATAGAGTAGAGCTGGAAGGGACCTTGGAGGCCTTCTAGTCCAGCCCCCTGCTCAAGCAGGAAAACCTATACCATCCCAGACAAGTGACTGTCTAGTCTCTTCTTAAAAATCTCCAGTGATGGAGTGCCCACGATTTCTGGAGGCAAGCTGTTCCACTGGTAAATTGTCCTCACTGTCAGGAAGTTTCTCCTTAATTCCAGGTTGCTTCTCTCTTTGTTGTTTCTCGTCCTTCCCTCTGGTGCTTTGGTGAATAACGTGATCCCCTATTCTTTGTGGCAACCCTTCAAATACTGGAATACTGATGTCATATCTCCCCTATTTCTTCTTTTCTTTAGACTAGACAAACCCAAGTCCCACAGTCGTTCTTAGTATATTTTAGTCTCCAGGCCTTTGATCATCTTAGTTGCTCTTCTCAGAATTTTTTCCAAACTCTCAACATCTTTTTTGTGTTATGGTGACCAAAATTGGCTGCAGTATTCCAGGTGTGGTCTTGCTAGGGTTTGTATAAAGTGGTACTAATACTTTGCGTGATCTTGTTTTTATGCCTCTGTTCATACAACCCAGGATTGTATTAGCTTTTTTGGTTGCTGCTGCACACTGCTGGCTCATAATCAAGTGATCGTCCACTAGGACTCCAAGGTCCCTCTCACAGTTACTGTTTTTGAGTCAGGTCTCACCGAGTTTTCTTTTTGGATCTTTTTCACAGGTTCTGCTATCTCTTTTTCCGACATGGGTAAAGCTTTACAGTGTTTTTCTAAAGAAGACTACAAAGGCAGTGAATAAAGTCTGAAAAGGAAAAGCAAATGCAGTGAAAGTGATCCAAAAAAAGAGACTGTAAAGGCTGCAAAACCAGCTTGAAATGGAAACAGTCAAACCACTACTAGAAATATAACACATCAGTGCCAGGCATGAAAGAGTTGATTTTGCCAAGAGTCATAACACATAGTTTGAATTAATGTTGTTTGAAGCCTTATCGTAAATTATTCTTCCATTTTAAAGCAGAGAGTAGACCCAAAAAGGCAATGGAATCCCTCCAGAAAAACATAATGATAGCAGGCAGATTTTGCTGAAATATAGTTTACAAAGCAAGACTAAATTTCTCTTGCCAATCCTTGACATATGGTTCCTATGGTATAGCAGGGAATTTCAACAGGCCAAACCAAGTGCCATATATATGTTGTTGACTACAAATGAGTCCCAGCCACGAAAACCGACACCGGACCCACAACAACACAGGACACCACCACCAATCACCCTTACCAGACTCAAACCCAAATCCACCCCATAGACAAAATGCAACCACCATCCAGAAGCCAAACCTCGGCGGCATCTCCAGCTGCTGCACCCCCCACGACCCCCACACAAAGCAAACTGACATATGCCATGAACACAGGGCCAGACCGCAAACTCAAAACCAAACCAAAGCCCGGGATGTTACACCACAGCCTTCTGCTCGGGACATTACATCACAGAATTCAGGAGGTTACAATGCTAAAACCCAGGATATCACAACACAACACAGCAAACCACCCAGGATATTTCAACACAGAACTCAGGAAATCACTACAATAGAGCTCAGGATGTCATCACACAGCCCATTACCCAGGTTGTTACAACACAAAGGACTAACGAGCACACAGCCAGTACCTCAGCCACACAGGATGTTACAAATCAGCCAACTAATCCCCTAACAATAACTCCATCAACCAATCATGATGTAGCATCACAGCCAACCAATCTGCTTACAGCAACAAAGCCAGCACCCCCCACCCCCCACCAGTATTTATAGAGAGACGGCAGCTCCGATCACGCTTCACTCGCACAAGCACAAAACCAAAGACACCAGCCTGAAGAACAGGAGATCTTATGAAAGACAAAAAAAATATCTTCTTCAAAGAAGCAATCCATTGCACAGAAAATCCAGACTAAGACTTGCGAGTAATTAGCTTCCCAAAAGCAATCATTTGTAGCATTTCTTAGCATAGAAAATATAGGAAAGAGAAGCAACTAACCCTAGGTTCAATATAGATTTTTCACCATATGTCTTCCTTCCTCAAGAAAGAAAAGACATGCCAAGGGAAAGAAATTAAGAAGTAGATTAGGGGTAAAAAATGATGAAAAATAATTTGAAAAATCTATAAATATTTATTTGGAAGCTGAAGCAATGACAAATTTAGCCTGAAGAGATATTTAAATCATTTCCTTTTCCCATCCAAGAAATTTTTACTGAACTTTAATTTTCTTTCCAATGCTTTCCTCCTTTTTCCCCCCAGAATAGAAACTACTGAATAGGGCTTGATTCTTTGCAGATTTTAGGAAGAAATGTTCCCTTGCCCTAAGAAAGGGAGGTGTGACAGACAAGAGAGAGCAGTCAAATCAGGAAGCTTCAAGTGCAGAGGAAATTGAACTGCTGGAACATGCAGGAAAAGAGGATGTTAAAGAACAAAGGGTTGGGGATTTATATATCTACCCAGAAGTGAGAGAATGATCAAATCTTTGCACTAATTCTGCATATGAGAAAAGTGGACCTTACAAAGAATGAAATGAAGAATGAAGAATGTAATGAAGAAAGACAGTTTTCTCAAAAAGCAGGAAAAATTGACAGGCAGTTTTCAGAGAAAGCAGGAGGACATGAGAGCCAATAGCTTATCAGGGGTTCAAACTGCCGGCCTGCGGAACAGATGTGTCACGCCAAAACCCCACCCACCCCATTGCTGGCAATGGGAAAAAAGTCACGATATGTCGTGACACGTCACATGACATCACGAGTTTGACACCTGTGGCTTAGACAGAAACTTCTGAGGGAGAAATGGCAAATGACATCTTTCAATATTTACCATCCAATACTGCAAAGAGGAGAGTGTGACAATGGACAAGAGAGAAAGTTTTCCAATGGCTGGGTGTTTCTAGCTGTGCAAGGTAGCTGGCTGGTAATGACAATATATCTCTTCTGTACTGGTGACAGGAAGGCTAGGACCTTTTCTAGATCTGCTTAACACTCTGTACCAAAGCGCTTTGAAACCCCCTGGCAGAGATATTAATCAATTGCAGTTTGATATATACTCTATATAAAAGGTAAATGTAAAGGTTCCCCCGCACATGCGTGCTAGTCGTTTCCAACTCTAGGGGCCAGTGCTCATCTCCGTTTCAAAGCCGAAGAGCCAGCACTTGTCCGAGGACATCTCCATGGTCATGTGGCCGGCATGACTAGACGCCAAAGGCACACGGAACACTGTTACCTTCCCACCGTAGTGGTCCCTATTTTTCTACTTGCACTTTTATGTGCTTTCGAACTGCTAGGTTGGCAGAAGCTGGGACGAGCAACAGGCACTCACTCTGTTACGCGGCACTCGGGATTCGACCCGCCAAACTGCTGACCTTCTGATCGACAAGCTCAGCGTCCTAACCCACTGAGCCACCACGTCCCTGGTGGAAATAAAAGAAGACAATAAATAGAAAAGGTCAATGAAATCAAAGGTTACTGAAATATTTATTATTTAACTTTTTTAAAACTTCATTTATTTTTGCAACTAATCGCAATCTGTAGGCTCAAGGATGGGTACAACAAAGGGAAAAATAATTCAAAGAAAACAATTGAAAACAAAAAAAAAATATCATTGAAAAAGCCATAGGGATAGCAAGGGACAGGTCAAAATTTGTTCATGCAGTAGAATGCAGTATTGCAGGCTAATTCTGCTGACTGCAGACTTCTAGCAGTTCAACAGTTCGATCCTGATCTGCTCAAGGTTGACTCAGCCTTCCATCCTTCCCAGGTCGGTAAAATAAGGACCCAGATTATTGGAGGCAATATGCTGACTTTCTAAACCACTTTGAGAGAGCTATAAAGCACTATGAAGCAATATATAAGTCTAAGTGCTATTGCTATTGTTATTCCAACATGACTTGATGGCATATAAATAATTAATCAATATTCCATCTTCAACATACCAAAATATATTCAGATACTTTTAGTGATATCCTGACATTTTGAAACATTACCAACTTTATTGCTATTTCACTTTTCTTGGCAATTCCATAAATATTTTTCCCACATGGTCATTCTGAATACACCACAAATGTTGGTTTTGATAATGGATTCAGTCCTCTCTGGGATCAAAAGTTGTTGTTTTTTTAAGAATGTATAGTGCCTTACAAAATAATTTAAGCCTATCTCTGTACAGTATGTATACCATATCTAGTATATCTATAAAAATCTGGATGACCCACAAGAGGGATAAGTACTAGAGTTTTTGTATGATTTTGTTGCTTGTCTAGATTTTTAAAAACCAGATATGGCAGGTATAATATGTATTAATTCAGCAACATGAGTAGAGATCTTTTTAAATAACCAGGAATAGGAATCAGAGCTGCTGCTGCTGCAAATAATTTATTCTAAATTGTCTGTCAGAAACTAGAATGTGCTTCCAAAGCCAGATATAAGAAAAAAGAGAAAAGAGAAAGGCAGGATGTATATGGAAGTTTAAATAAATGGCTACTAGAAAGAAATCAACAAAATATCTGGAACAAGATGTGGCTAAAGCAATTAGTTTGAAATTAGAAAAGGAAAGAGGGACAGTGTCTGACATATTCATAAATGGAATGTTTCAAACATTATTCCATGGATTCTGCCATCTCCCGAAGAGAAGAGAATAGATGTGTATTGAACCGGTATTAGGTATTTCAAAGGAAAGGAGAAGCCTTTTGAACTGGGGAAACAAAAGGGGGGGCTAGCATCTGGCTTTTGTCATGGAAGAGAGCAATAAACATGAAGGGTCCTAAGTTCCTTTTCCCCACGAGAGGGATGATACGAGATAAAGGATGGGGGACTGACCAAATGGGGTTAAGGGGGGTTAAACCGGGAACTCTTTATAAGGGTTTACTTCGTGGAATAATATTAAGTCCTGTCTCGTTTCCTACAACCAAGCATGTCATAGTAAAGATTCTTTTTGGAATAGATTTGACTCCAAGAATTTTGTCTTCCTAAGACGTGGTTTGGGGTGGGTCCTGACAGACAGAGACAGAGACAGAAAGAGACAGAGACAGAGAGAAATGGAGAGAGAAGAGGAAGAAAAAAAACCAGCTGGATTCTCTGTCACATACTTAAAGATGCTTATGATTTATGCCCTAGTAAGGAAAGTGAAATAATCTCTTGCTAATCCTTTATTGATAGCCTGACTTTAGACAGAGACAGCTGGCAAAAAAATGAGAGGAAGACAAAAAAGGAGTCATTTTCAAACTGCATAGCAAGTGTAAAGATATTCTTTTCTTTGCTCCTCAGCCTTGATAGAGCACAGTCTTTTCAGTTGGAAAAGGAAATAAGGTTTGTGATTTTGCAGGTGTGAAATAAATAGAAAAGAAGAGAGATGGGATTTAAAAAAAAATCAGACAGTCATTGAAGCGAGGCATCTGTTTCACATGCACAATTCATTCTCACAGCACTAAAGCACTCTGGAGAAGGATTTCTTTTCATTTGTCTGAGATGGCCCAGTGCTAACCATTTCTGAAATCTAGAATTTGGGAGGTTTCCTGAATATTGATTTTACTGATCTTAGTGCACTGTATACTGAAGGTTCAGGCACCAGGTGAAGAATATTTATGAGGTTTATCTTCTTTAAATAAATGCCAGCATGTAATTTTAAATCCCTTCCCCTCCTTCCCTCAGACATCCCATAGTAGCTAGCAACCCCAAAACTATAAAAACAGGTTTTAGAAATGCATTGATTCAGTTTTATATAAATTGTCAGACGGTGGGGAACAAACCTGGTTGGAATAATATTTGATGCTTTAGTAATTCTTTATGTCCCTATGCATTCTTTTCTATTGTTTGGAGAAAATCCTTTGTGCATTTTATAAATGATGGTTATTAAAGTTAAAAAAAGGAGTGGTATATAGAATATGGCCCCACAGAGAGTTTTAAACTCATAAATTTTGGAGCTGTATTAGCATCTCTAATTTAACTTAATGTGGTGCTTTCTTAACATTCTCACGGTGTGTGTGAGGATATTAGTAGAAACCTTATTACCCAAATTTGTTATTCCATGCCTAAATTGAGCAGGAAATCTACCCATAATATTGTGGAGTAGAAGCTTAGTCTGACATATCTGACTATATTGCTCTCTTTATGGAATATATTTTTTCTGAGATCTCCAAGGTACTCTAAAGCACTTAACCAATTGATCATATCCAGTCCTTCCTAGCAATTATTTTTTTTTCCAATTCTGGATGGAGCAAGGAATAATTTTTCTTTATACACCATTAGCTATTAGCTGTATATGAGAATATGAATATTAACATATGGCTGGCATCTTTCCAATCAACTCATATGGCCTCTTTTTATTTTTGTTCTGTGGAAGGAAAAAGGCTACATGCCTCCACAAGTCTGGTTTACACACAATTGTTAAGTCATAATGTGATTTGTTTTGGCTTAGCATGAAGTGTGAATTTTCTCCATTATATCTTAGTGTGACATGTTAATCAGGCCACTGTAGGCCTATTCAACAAAGCCATATGGTAGTTGGTTGGTTTAAACAAATCTGGCTCAGTATCATGTATAAATTGGGCATCCTCTTCACAAATGCTTTGTAGACGTGGCAGATTCAATGAAATCCCTTACCCTGAAGGAATCAGCCAGGTTCATCACACTGTGGCTATTTTAAACAGCTAGCATTGATGTTTATTTATTTATTTATTTATTTATTTATTTTATTACATTTATATACCGCCCTTTCCCGAAGGACTCAGGGCGGTTTACAGGGTAATTAAAAACCAAGATACAAAAGTTAAAAACAAGTTTAAAAAAATTACATTTGTCCCTGTATAAATAAAACCCCAGTTAAAATAAGATTAATCCTCAGCCTGGGCCAGAGAGCTCGAAGAGCCAGGTCTTCAGGTCCCGGTGGAATGAACGGAGGTTGGGGGCAGTCCTCAGCTCCACTGGCAGCTGGTTCCAAAGGGCAGGTGCCCCCGCTGAGAAGGCCCTATCCCTGGGTGTCGTCCGCCGGCAATCTCTTACCGGTGGCACCCTGAGAAGACCCTCCCTGTGGGAGCGCACTGGACGAAGGGAACTTGATGCCGGCAGCAGGTGTTCCCTCAGATATCCCGGACCCAAGCCATGTTCCCTCCTCCTCCATGCGGTCTCCTCAGTCTCTTGACATCTGTTCTCCAGAGGCCTTCTACAGAAGATGCAGGGAAGAGAGAATGTTATACCGATAAACAGTGCATAGTGCTGGTAAAAGCTGTGTTAGGTCATCTCAATAATAAGTATTGCAAAGTTTTTCCTAGTTCTGGGCTCCTGGACAAACTTTCCAAATTTTCTCATTGTTGCCAAAACTTTATTCAAGTCTTAGTAGCCAGGGCTACCTTGGAGCTAATTTACCCAGGAATCCAGAATGACTTTTGTAAAATTCTTTGAGGAAGAAAAATGAGGGAAAGCATCGCCAATGCTTTCTTTCAGGCAAATATCTTTCTGGATCATTTGGAATCTTAAAAAATTAGATACTCAATTATGTGCAAGTTAGCATTTCTGAGAGATTAAATTCAGTTGCACTGTTTGTTTACAAAACTTTATTAATGAGATTACAAATTCTTGATACCTGTTCTTCTCCCTCCCCCACACACACCCTTCTTCATAACACATTATTTTTCTGTCTCTCAAAGCAAGCAATTGGATCACTGATTTTTTACTAAGAAGTTATTAAGACCTGTTTGCCATATTATCCTATTTGATGCTGCTGGAAATATTTAGTGTGGTCTGAGGTGAATTCAGTACTGGGACTGTGGAAGGCTTTGATGGAGGTTCAAGTCATGCATTCTTCAAAGCTTCTGTATGAGACTGACTAAAATGTGAAGTGAAATAACTAGTTTGCCATTTGGAGGGGGAGGGCCTGCCTGCCTATCTGAGGCAGCAGAAGCTTTTTGAAATCTTCCAGTCTGTTGCTACCAGCCCTGGGTGAAGCCCCCTGAGTAACATGGCAGTTTCTTTGAACAAATAGGATTGCCTCTATAGCACAAAGTGTCTTGTCAAAGCAAAGCACAGCTGCCTTATAAAGGCTTAGGAAATATAGCCCTCTTACTTAGATGCTTTTGAAATGCAAAGAAGGAAAGTGTTTTCATCTTTTTTCATTTCCTTTGACATTTCCATAGAGGATTCTGCTGAATTTGTCTTTTCAGTATCATTCTGGATTCATCTTTCCATAAATGTGCATTTTGGTCTGCCTAGCTGAAATGGCAGAATGAGCCTCACAGTTCAGCCACATTCAGACATTCCTTCCACATCCCATAGAATCATAGGGCTGGTAGGGATCTTGGAGATTTCCTAGTCCAATCCTTATACTTTCCCAGACGAATGGCTGTCCAATCTTTTCTTACAAAACTCCAACAAGGGAGCACCAATATCTCTGAAAACCAAGCTGTTCCATTGGTTAATTGCTCTCACTGTCAGGAAATTTCCCTCTTCCCTGCGAAGACTTTCAAATATTAGAAGATGGCTGCCATGTTATTCCTAAGTCCTTAGAGGTTTCTTGTACAGTTTAGCCTGCAGACCCCTTATCATCTTTATGACTCTGATCTCATTCTTTCTCAGCATCTTTTTTTTTTGTATTTTGGTGACCAGAACTGCTTGTAGTATTCCCAAAGTGGTCTTACTAATGTAATATGGAGTGCCACTATTGTTTCTCATTATCTTGATGCTATCCGGTGATGCAGCCTAGGACTGCTTTGGCTATTTTGGCAGCTGCAGCACACTGCTGGCTCATAAGTGGTGGTCAACCAGGGCACCTAGATCCCTTTCACTCTTTATTGAACAAGGTACTACCTATTCTGTACCTATGCGTTTGATTTTTTCCCTGCCTAATACACATGCATATATATATATATATATATATATGTGAAGGGGGAATTCCAAGATGTTTTTAAAGCTCACATTTTTGAATATTGCAATTAATTGGTGGAGCAGTGGGCTAATGCCTCCTTAAGTAACATCAGCTGCCTGCAATTAGTGCAGGTTCGCATCCCACCAGGCTCAAGGTTGACTCAGCCTTCCATCCTTCCGAGGTAGGTAAAATGAGGACCCAGATTGTTGGGGGCAATAAGCTGACTTTGTAATAATGCCGCTTGGGGGTGTGTGTGAAAGCCCTAACAAGCAGGCATATACATAGAATGAAGGCTACTGCTAAGCTTGTAAGCCGCCCTGAGTCTTCGGAGAAGGGCGGGATATAAATGTAATAAAAATAAATAAATAAATAAAATAAATAAAATTTTTCTATATATCAAACTTTTTTCATGTTCAAACTATGATCAAGTTTTTTGCACAACATTAAATGCATACAACATACACACATGCATAGACACATATATACACATTACTTCCTTTCAGGAGAGGCCATGAAAGCAAAATGCAGAAAAACAGTTATAAAATGCAGAAAAAATAGTAAGAAAGAGTTACTAGGATGAATTGGTCAGCTCTAGAAATTGATGGCAAGTTTAAAATGTTAAAGGTGTGAATTCATTAACTTCTAGTCTCTTTTCCGTTTGCAGGAATTCATTGCTTGCTTTGATGCCTCTTGTTCCTTTTCATACTCCTAAAGATCAGTCATACAGATATTTATTTTAGTCTCCCTGTGGTGTCATCTAATTTGATTCCCATGAAGGGGCCAATGCCATAATCTATTGCAAGCATTCTCTTCTTATAGACTTGCTTAGGCACAGAAATTATTTTGCGAACAATGCCCCATCAGATGATCCACTAACAGCAGGAAGCAATTTGAGTGGCATCGGGTAATGAAAAGTATATATACACTAATCACAATATGAAAGCTGTGTTCTACTGAGGGATTTTGTATTGAAATGCATCCTATGCTGACATCCAGCTGCAGAGTAGCTGTCTAAAGGACAAATGAATATAGAGAAATAATTCTTACCATCAGCAATTTTCTATGGTTCTCAATTTTACTGGCTTTTTTCCCCCTCCATCCTGCTTCTGCAGTTTGTGTACATATGTGTTTTGCTTGCAATTCTATAAAGCATTTTATTAAGCAGAGTGAATTACAAAGACAGGGTAGAAAATTTGTTTTGAGATTTATGTTAGTGATCGGTTGGAAAAGAGAACCGGATGTTTATTTAACGATGCTCATAGATGTTTACTTCCATAAAAATTAAGATCAGGCCCATAAATTAGCAATAACGATATACCTGTAGGCAAGAAAATGTATCAGGTTTTATAGGACTAGGGCTACAAGGTTTGATACGTTTGAGGTGACTACCTAAAGTAGTATTTCTTTTCTGCTGGTAGTAACTGTGAGGATCATTGAAACTCACATCTCACAGCTATATAAGAGCCTTGGTGGAGCAGTGGGCTAATGCCTCCTTAAGTAACACCAGCTGCCTGCAATTAGTGCAGGTTCGAGTCCCACCAGGCTCAAGGTTGACTCAGCCTTCCATTCTTCCGAGGTAGGTAAAATGAGGACCCAGATTGTTGGGGGCAATTAAGCTGATTTTGTAATAATGCCGCTTGGGTGTGTGTGTGAAAGCCCTAATAAGCAGGCATATACATAGAATGAAGGCTACTGCTAAGCTTGTAAGCCGCCCTGAGTCTTCGGAGAAGGGCGGGATATAAATGGAATTAATATATCTATATATCTATATCTATATCTATATCTATATCTATATCTATATCTATATCTATATCTATATCTATATCTATATCTATATCTATATCTACATCTACATATCTATCTATCTATCTATCTATCTATCTATCTATCTATCTATCTATCTATCTATCTATCTATCTATATCTATATCTATATCTATATCTATATCTATATCTATATCTATCTATATCTATATCTATATCTATATCTATATCTATATCTATCTATATCTATATCTATATCTATATCTATATCTATATCTATCTATATCTATATCTATATCTATATCTATATCTATATCTATATCTATATCTATATCTATCTATCTATCTATCTATCTATCTATCTATCTATCTATCTATCTATCTATCTATCAAGTCCCTATGGAATGACATACGAAGGAGCCAGTAAGTCCTCCCTCTAGTTTTCACTCTAGGTTCTTTAGCAAACGTCAAAGTCTCCTTTCAACAGTTTTCTCTGTGATTTAATAAGCTAAAAAAACAAAAGTTTATTTTTATTGGACACTTAGAATGAGAATATAAAAGCTGGACACAAATATGGATAACTGGACATAAATATAAGAATTTTTCTTTTTCTTATGACCCTTTAATCCCTTTGTTTTGGGGTAGAGTCAGGGCGATTGAGTGGAACTGAGCATTTACTGGCCGGATACCCTTTACGATGCCTATGAGGAGTTTGCAGCAGATATTTTCTCTTTGTGCCCAGATAGAGAAACATCTGCCGCTGCCTAGATTAAACTCTCAACCTTCTGACTGGGAGGCAAGCGTCTTCATCTCTATGCCACTGTGCCACTCACAAATATGAAAATATAAAATTTATTTATTTTTATTATAATGGACATGAATGCATATATGCTGAGACATAGAAATAATGTGAAGGTCCTTAAACATAATTCATGGCTTTGGCAGGAAAAAAAATGAGATGCCAAACCAACTTGACAACAGTATACAACATCTGCCAGAAATCTACATACATGTCCTAGATTGTATAATAAAACATTAGGCAACTGTTCAATGAACTACAGAAATTTAGGTCTCAGCATATATGAATTCATGCCCATCAAGTCTGACATATTTGTGTCTTCAATATTATATCTTCATGACTGTGGTTGGAATCTTTATTTATTTTGTCTATATGACTGTATAATCTCAATATTTTCTTTCATATTGGTCACACATTTTTGTATTCACTCCACTTTCTTTTAGCATTTTTTTTATTCTTGACTTTATTTCTTCTTGTTTTGCCATTCATACTTTTTAAGTAGCCATAAGCTGACAGGAATAACCAACACCCTAGAAAATAGGATCAAGATCCAGATGGATGTCAACAGATTGAACACTGGGCCTCCATTAACAAAATTAAATTCAATGGGGAGAAAAGTAAGGTTTTACATTTTTAGAAGAAAAACCAAATGTGCAGGTACAGAATAGGTGAATCATGGCTCAATAGCAGTAACTGTGAAAGTGATTTTTGAGTCCTAGTGGACAATCACTTAAATATAAACCAGCAGTGTGCTGCATCTGTCAAAAAAAAAGCCAATGCAATCTGAAGCTGAATTAACAGTGGGGATAGAAACAACAACAACAGTGGGGATAGAAACAACAACAAGAAAATGGTAAGTGAGCACCTGTCCAGCCTAGACGAGTTCAAATCACAAGGACCAGACGGATTACACCCCAAGGTTCTCAAGGAACTGGCAGACGTGATCTCAGAACCACTGAACTATATTTTTCAAACATCCTGGAGCACTGGGGAACTACCAGAGGACTGGAAGAGAGCTGATGTAGTTCCCATCTTCAAAAAAGGGAAAAAAATAGATCCAGGAAACTACAGACCTATCAGCCTGACCTCAATACCTGGGAAGATTCTGGAAAAGATAATTAAACAACAAATCAGCGAACACCTTGATGCGAACAAAGTCATCACTAAAAGCCAACTTGGGTTTGTCAAAAACAGATCATGCCAGACAAATCTTATTGTATTCTTTGACCAAGTGACAAAACTAGTGGACCAGAGGAATGCTGTAGATATAATTTACTTGGACTTCAGTAAGGCATTTGATAAAGTAGATCACAACCTACTACTTGATAAGATAGAAAAATGTGGGTTAGATAGCATCACCACCAGATGGATTTGTAGCTGGCTGACATGCCGTACTCAGCGTGTGGTACTCAATGGAACTGCATCTACATGGAAGGAAGTGTGTAGTGGAGTGCCCCAGGGCTCTGTTCTGGGCCCAGTGCTCTTCAAAATCTTCATCAACGATTTGAATGAGGGGATAGATGGGGAACTCATCAAATTTGCAGACGACACCAAGCTGGCAGGAATAGCCAATACTCCAGAAGATAGGCTTAAGATACAGGAGGATCTGGACAGACTCGAACACTGGGCGCTATCTAACAAAATGAAATTCAATGGTGAAAAAAGTAAGGTTCTACATTTAGGCAGGAAAAATCAAATGCACAGGTATAGTATAGGTGGTAACTTGCTCAATAGTAGCTACTGTGAGAGAGATCTTGGAGTCCTAGTGGACAATCACTTAAATATGAGCCAGCAGTGTGCTGCAGCTGCCAAAAAAGCCAACACAGTGCTAGGCTGCATTAACAGAGGGATAGAATCAAGATCAAGTGAAGTACTAATACCACACCTGGAATACTGCATCCAGTTTTGGTCACCACGATGTAAAAAAGATGTTGAGACTCTAGAAAGAGTACAGAGAAGAGCAACAAAGATGATTGGGGGACTGGAGGCTAAAACATATAGGGAACGGTTGCTGGAATTGGGTATGTGTAGTTTAATGAAGAGAAGGGTGAGGGGTGACATGATAGCAGTGTTCCAATATCTCAGGGGCTGCCACAAAGAAGAGGGAGCCAAGCTATTCTCCAAAGCACCTGAAAGCAGGACAAGAAGCAATGGATGGAAACTAGCCAAGGAGAGAAGCAACCTAGAACTAAGGAGAAACTTCCTGACAGTTAGAACAATTAACCAGTGGAACAACCTGCCTCCAGAAGTGGTGAATGCTCCAACACTGGAAGTTTTTAAGAAGAGATTGGCCAACCACTTGTCTGAAATGGTTTAGGGTTTCCTGCCTGAGCAGGGGATTGGACTAGATGATCTCCAAGGTCCCTTCCAACTTATTATTATTATCATGGGAAATGTTAGTACTACTTTATAATGCCTCGGTAAGACCACACTTGCATCTACTTTTGGTCACCATAATATTAAAAAAAAGATGTTGAGACTTTGGAAAGAACACAGAAAAGAGCAATAAAGATGATTAGGGGGCTAGCGGCTAAAACGTATGAAGAACATTTGCAGGAATTGGGTTTGCCTAGTCTAGTGAAAAGAAGGATTACGGATGACACGATAGCAGTGTTCCAATATTCAAGGGGCTACACAAAGAAGAGGTTAACCTATTCTCCAAAACACTAGAAGGCAAGACAAGAAACAATAGATGGAAACTAATCAAGGACAGAAACAACCTAGAACTAAGGAGAAATTTCCTAACAGTGAGAGCAATTCACCAGCAGAACGGCTTGCCTTCAGAAGTTATGGGTGCTCCATCACTGGAGGCTTTTAAGAAGAGATTGGACAGCCATTTGTCTGAAATGTATATGGTTTAAGTAGGGGTTTGGATTAGAAGACCTCTAACTCTGTTATTCTGTTATAGATAAAATAGATTTATACTCATCATCTCTAATTGGCACACTAAGTTTACACAGTCATTTTTCTTTTCTTTTTTTAAAAAAATACAGTTAACATCCAAGAAGACATTTCATATCCGTGTCTTCCTTCATAATTAGTGTTGAACTATTTCCTAAGCATTTAATTTATTCCCATGCATATTTTTCTTCTATAATACAAAACTCCTGCTTCATTCAGCAAACCTCTTTCCAAACTATTATTATTATTATTATTATTATTATTATTATTATTATTATTATTATTATTATTATTATTATTATTATTATTATTATCAACAACAACAACAACAATAATAATAATAATAATAATAATAATAATAATAATAATAATAATAATGATGATGTTGGAAGGGACCTTGGAGGTAATCTAGTCCAAGCCCCTGCTCAGGCAGGAAACCCTATACCAGGGGTCGGCAACCTCGGCTCTTTTATGACTCGTGGACTTCAACTCCCAGAATTCCTGAGCCAGCATAGTAGCTGGCTCAGGAATTCTGGGAGTTGAAGTCCACGAGTCATAAAAGAGCCGAGGTTGCCGACCCCTGCCCTATACCATTTCGGACAAATGGCTGTCCAGTCTCTTCTTAAAAACTTCCAGTGTTGCAGCATTCACAACTTCTGGAGGCAGGTTGTTCCACTGGTTAATTGTTCTAAGAAAGTTTCTCCTTAGTTCTAGGTTGCTTCTGTCCTTGATTAGTTGATTGTTTTGTTTACAAAACAATTGAAACCTATTTGCTCTATTACATGTTCTTTTTCAAAATTAATAAATGTGCAATAATTTTCTCCCAGTCACATATTTCTCAATGACATTTTTTTTCTTGAATACTAACATTTTAGTTTTCAGTTCAATTCTGCAATATGATGTATCAATGTTGTTTCCATTGACTTTTCTAAATGCTCTTTTCAGAATTCCCTAATCCCAAACCATCTGTTTTAATCCTTTTGATCTTCTGAAAGCTCCTTCTTTTGGTGCCACAACATTGCTTTTAATCTGCATCAATATTGTTGGGCATTTACTATAACTCTTTAATTTCAGCTGTTCCTTGCATTCTGGTTATATTCTTTGCCTTTCTATGCTCTCATTACGATATAAGCGGCAGAGAAGCACTTGAAATAATGCATAAATAAATCCACAATTTTTGCAGTATTGTCTCATATTCATTTTGTTCTTACTCACTTCTTTCCTTTTATCATTCCACCAAGCATCCTTTTTCATACTTCCTATCAGTGCAACTTCCCATATTTCAGTTGCACTTTGCACCATGATTCTTTCTACTTTGTTCCAAGCAGCTTCCACATAATCTTTCCTTATGTCTGCTTTCATCTGTTAATTGCTCAGTGGGTTAGGACGCTGAGCTTGTCGATTAGAAGGTCGGCAGTTTGGCGGGTTGAATCCCAAGTGCCGCGTAGCAGAGTGAGCACCTGTTGCTCATCCCAGCTTCTGCCAACCTAGCAGTTCGAAAGCACATAAAAATGCAAGTAGAAAAATAGGGACCACTACGGTGGGAAGGTAACAGCATTCCGTGAGCCTTTGGCATCTAGTCATGCCGGCCACATGACCACGGAGATGTCCTCGGACAAGCGCTGGCTCTTCGGCTTTGAAACGGAGATGAGCACCGGCCCCTAGAGTTGGAAACGACTAGCACACATGTGTGGGGAACCTTTACCTTTACATTTACTTTTTCATAAAGCATCTTCAGGCAATCATTCTACTTTTATTCTTGTTACTTTCTTGTTACTTCTTACATAGACTCTCCATTTTTTTTCTAAGGGTCTGTTCTTGATATTACCCAAACTTTATGTGTCTTATCAACGTTGCTTCTGTCACTAATTCTCCCAGCCTTTTACCCTAAACCACCAAATTAATGAAGCTTTTCTTGTTAATGCCTGTTCCTTTCAACAGGTATTCAACAAACCATTATAATTTTTATTTATTCTTGGGTCTCCTAATTGTCCAATATATATTTTTCTGCATTTCACCAGCTATGGATTCCTACTTTCATATCGATGCACAACCTACTGTAGATGACACCAGTTTATATTTTCTGACATATGTTTTAACACTCCTGCTAATTACTCCATGACATCGTGCTGGCCACGTGACTGTGGAAATAAATTTGGACAGTGCTGGCTCAATGGCCTTGAAATGGAGATGAGCACCTCCCCCTATAGTAGAGGAACTAGTGGAGTAAAATCCCAGGGACTCCTTTATCTTTATCTTTTATTCATCAAATCTATTCCACAAGGTCGGACTACCTACATTCACTCTTTTCCTCTCAGTTCACAGGCACACACATTTGTTTTCTTTTCTTTCCTTTCTTAATGCATGTTTTTTTAACCATTTAGGGTTTTTTTACATTCCAGGTTGC